>NC_053151.1:7642967-8246513 GCF_016808335.1 Panicum virgatum | reverse complement strand
TTTCTATTTTTATGTATTGTTGTACTATTTCTTAGTGTTTGCCTTTGGTTGCATGTATGTGTATGTGCTGGACTTGTTTTGGCATTGCGATCGTGAGTAGACGTTGATCCTTCAGAGGAGTACCAGTATCCGGAGCAGCCACCGTCTTCATAGCAGTTTGAGTAGGAGGAGAACTTTGAGGAAGGCAAGTATAACATGAACAACACCCATCAGTTTTAAATACATTTTCATACTGCATTTTAATACTGTATGCCTATAAGGACTTTCCAAGCCACTTTATATCCTTTATATATATCCCTTGGGTTGCATTTTGGTTAGTTGTGCTAGGTTGCTGCGCTATAACACACTTGGTCCTTTTTAATTAATTTGATTAATGGTATATGCAACTTAATTCTGGGAGTGGCCCGCTTGAGTGGCTCACGTCTCATTAAAAATGGGTTTTACTAGAAACTTTGTTTAGGGGGCTCGCACCTTGTTTTGTGCTAGCTACTCTCCATAAGGACCGTACGTCATTAGAGAGACAACCTGGGACAACCGCGCAACCTCAAGACTGGAATGGGACAGTCTTGGCTTACTAATTAGGTCATTTTGGTTCGGGAGTAACTTACCGAGGGGCAAGAGGGGGGTGAGCTTCAATGGTCCCTGCGCTACGAGGTTTGGTCTGTGTTATCTTGTACCCCCTCGAGGTGGGCCCCATCATTGCAGAGCCTGAATCCTTAGCGGTTACCCCTTACCAACCTGGTCCTTTGTAATGGCCTCGTAGTGAGTTTGCTAGTCATCTCACCTACGAAAGTGTGATGAACAACTAGCGTAGCTCACGACTTATGGGTAAAGATGTGCAACCTCTGCAGAGTGTAAAACTAGTATACTAGTCGTGCCCATGGTCATGAGCGGCCCAGATCCTCCTTTTGATTAGTGGGGTTATCTTCGTTTAATTAGGGGGGTTCCCCGGGTGGTTTGGTTTGGTTCTAAGTAGTATCATAATAAATTCTAATTAATTACTATGTAACTGGGGTATGGTAACTCATCAACTTGTAGTAAATAGCTTATGCAATTAAGTCAGCCAACCTTAGAGCCTCATAGTTTGTGTTATACTTGTTGAGTACAAGTTGTGTACTCACACTTGCCTTCTCAACTATTTTTCCTCTTGTTCTTTTTGGGATACTCTACTGCTTCTCAATTCCTGCCAACGCGAGGGAGTTCACTCAGAGCTACCAGGAGTACGATGACTTCTAGGCGTTCGTCTCCCAGTCGACGTCCCTGTGGCGCCCTGCTCAGCTTCCGACGAGAGTTATCATATATGTTTTACGCTTCCGCATACTCTGTATCAGACATTTTGTCATTATTGTAATAAATATCATTCGTACTCGCTTTATTACATCTTTTATGTGATATGTGCTGTGATATACTGTTCATTCTATTGTATATACGTGTGACTTGATCCTGGCACGTATATGACTGCTCGGTTTATGTCCTTTTATAAACCGGGTGTCACATTTCCCCACCAGGGTAGAGGCGCCCACATGGTTGCCGCAGATTCCCGTGTGGATATCGCTAAGGAGTCGGACTCCTTCATCCTGTGTAACGCATTTGCATAGGGTTCCTGAGGAAGTCGAGTGCCTGAACAACTCAGTTCCTATGACGACGTTGTTGCTTGAACGATGAGCAAGCTTCTCATGTTCCTTCCCCTTTGGATAGCTTTTGTTGTTCTTGATGAAGTCGATGATTGGGGAACGCCAGTCGGTGTCGTGGGTTAGGACCTCCTGTCCTATGGTCGGGACTAGATCAGGCTTTGTGGGAGGCTCCTCTTCCATCTTGACCGTGGGGCTTCAGAGTGCTTGAACGAATACGCCGGGTGGTACGATAGACCGCTTGGATCCGAGCTTGGAGAGGACATCAGCCGCCACATTGTCATCCCTGGGGACATGGTGGAACTCTAAACCATAGAACTTGGTTTCGAGTTTTCTGATCTCCCTGCAGTAGGCGTCCATCTTCTCCTTGGTACACTCCCAGTCCTTATTGACTTGTTGTATGACGACTTTGGAGTCGCCGTATGCTAGTAGATGTTTGATGCCGAGTGTAACTGCGATCCGGAGATCGTGAATGAGAGCTTCGTACTCAGCAGCGTTGTTGGTAGCCTTGAAAAGAAGCTGGAGGACGTACTTGAGTTGTTCACCTTTTGGGGAGATGAAAAGGAGTCCAGCACCTGCTCCATCGCGATTGAGGGCGCCGTTGAAGTACATGATCCAATGCTCGGATCCAGTGTCAGGCGGAGGGTCTTGGATCTCGGTCCACTCGGCAACGAAGTCGGCCAACGCCTGAGACTTGATGGTGGACCGGGGCGTGAATGCGCTGAGTTCTACTGACCATTTGACGACTCGGCCGTTGGCGTCTTTATTGTGGAGGATGTCGCCGAGTGGGTATGATGAGGCCACCTTGATCTTGTGAGCTTGGAAGTAGTGGCGTAGCTTCCTTGACGTGATGAGGATGGCGTACAGCAGCTTCTGCACTTGGGGATAGCGTGCCTTGGATTTACCGAGTACTTCACTGATGAAGTAGACAGGTCGTTGTACCTTGTAGGTGTGACCCGGCTCGTCGCGTTCGACGACCAGGATGGTGCTCACTATGCTTGTAGTAGCGGCGATGTAGAGGAGGAGGACTTCTCCATCTTCAGGCGCCATTAGGATGGGTGGCGAGGTGAGGAAGTCCTTGAGCTCCTGGAATGCATTGGAAGCATCGTCGTTCCACACGAACTTGTCAGACTTCCGGAGAAGTTTGAAGAAGGGTAGGCCTCTATCGCCGAGTCGGCTTATGAACCGACTCAAGGTGGCCATGCACCCTGTAAGCTTCATCAGGTCCTTTTTGCTCCAGAGAGGCTTCATGAACCTGATTGCATTAACCTTGGTGGGGTTGGCTTCGATGCCCCGGCTACTGACTATGAAGCCGAGTAGTTTTCCGGACGGGACACCGAACACACACTTGGTCGGGTTGAGTTTCTATTTGAATTTCTTGAGATTTTCAAATATCTTGGAGAGGTCTATAATGAACTGATCATTACATTTTGTCTTGACGATGATGTCATCGACATAGGCCTCGGTGTTGCGCCCGATCTGCCCCTGGAGGCATCTCTGAATGGCCTTCTGGTTGGTTGCACCGGTATTCTTGAGGCCGAACGTCATTGTGTTGTAGTAGTAAGCCCCAAAGGGGGTGATGAAAGACGTCTGCTCTTGATCCGACTCCTTGAGGGCTATCTTGTGGTACCCTGAGTAGCAGTCGAGAAAGGAGAGGAGAACGCATCAGGCTGCCGAGTCAACGACCTGGTCGATGCGTGGTAGTGGAAAGGGGTCCTTAGGGCAGTGTTTGTTGAGGTCTGTATAGTCAACACACATTCTCCATTCGCCATTTTTCTTTTTTACAAGGACTTGGTTTGCCAGCCAATCTGAGTGTACGACTTCTCTGATGAAACTGGCAGCTAGGAGCTGGGTTACTTCTACCCTAATAGCCTTCTTTCGATCCTACGCAAAGCGACGAAGCTGTTGCTTGATGGGCTTCGCCTTCTTGTCCAAATCTAAGGAGTGCTCAGCCTCCTCCCTTGGGACTCCGGGCATGTCAGATGGCTTCCATGCAAAGATGTCCCAATTCTTCCGGAGGAAAGAGGTGAGCGCGCCTTCCTACGCTGGGTCGAGGTTGGCCCCGATCACGGTGGTCTTGTGCGGTTCATCGTCTCGGAGGATGATGGTCTTGGTCGCCACGACTGGAGTGAGTTGCGACTCGGAAGTCGACTCCTTGGTGGGGATGATCTGCTGGTCCGCCGAGAGGTTCTTTGATGCCTGAGCAACAAGAACTGAGTTCCTGGATCGTTCCAGGGTGTCGGAGAGCTCAATGTTTTTGGCCTCGCACGCGTAGGAGGTCTGCAAGTCTCCATAGACTGAGAGGACCCCCTTTGGAGCTGGTATCTTCAGGAGAAGATATGTGTGGTTGGGTATCGCCATGAACTTGGCGAGGGAGGGTCTTCCCAGGATAGCGTGGTAGGAGGTCTCGAACTCGGCGACCTCGAAGTTGATGTACTCAGTGCAGTTGTTGTAGCGGGTACCGAAGGTGACCGACAGGGTAGCCCGTCCGACCGGGGTCGACCCGGCTCAAGGGATGATGCCGTAAAAGGCCTGGTCAGATGGGACCAGGGACGCCATGTCGTAGCCCATGCTCTGGAGCGTGCTGGCGAAGATGATGTCGAGGGTGCTGCCACCGTCGACGAGTACTTTAGCCAGGCGGACCTGGCTTACCACCGGGCTGACCACGAGGGGGTAGGCACCCGGCCTGGGCAGGTGGACCCAATGGTCGCGGCGGTCGAAGGTGATCGGCGTCTCCGACCACCGGAGGGGTTGAACCGAGTGTTTGAACACTAGGTTGACTTCTCGGTCGTCCAGCTTGAGCTTGCGCCGGCATGCTGGCTTGCTAGGGCCACCATATATGAAGTTGACGGCCCTGTCTTCTTCCTGGAAGTTCCCTGGGGAATCTTCCCTCTGGTCATCATCGTCTCGCCTGGGCGAGGTGCGCCTCCGTGGGTGCGCCCGGGTAGTTCTGGAACCACCCGGCCTGTCGCGGTCGTCGCGGCGAGGTCGCTTGGAGTCGTCATCCTTGATGACGCCGTTGGAGAGTGCTCGGCACTCCCGGGCGGTGTGGTTTGCGTCCTTGTGCCAAGGACATGTGACACCCTAGGTGTCTGCACAATAAAACTACATTTATTTCTTGTGCTTCATGTGTGAATTGGTTTGAGCAAGGGCCTATTTTAAAATTTTAAGGACCTTTGTGTAATTATAAATTGTTCCAAGGTCAACTTTATAGTTTTATTTGAATAGGATGTGTGTTTATTGCTTTTGTGGAGGGTGTGTTTGTAAAATTCAGTGTAATCATTAAATGGCAGAAAAAACTTTGCTTTTTAGTTTGAAGTTAAACTGAATTTTGCATTGAAAAAGACAAAAATCCTTTGAATTCAAATCCTCTTTATGTTTTCAAAAATATCTCTTTATCCTTTGATCAAATGAATTTTTGCGCACCAACAAAGTTGTAGATCTTGAAAAGTTGAACAACTTTCATGTTGGGCACTTTTTCATTTGAGCCCTAGTTTAAAAGTTATCTTTGTTTTACAGTTGGGTCCCTAGAATTTTTTGAAATTGCAAACCAGACCACTTTCTTCCACCTCCAGCCAGCCTCTCTGCTTCTCCTGTCGCCGCAGCTGGGCAGCGCCGCCCGCTGCTCTGAGCCGTCCCCGAGCCACCTCCTGCTTGCCGTGGCACTTCCACGCGTCGCGCCCAAGCTCCTCGCCGCCCTCTTCCTTCGCGTTGGACCCTCCTCCCATTGCCACGCCACCCCCGAAGCCGCCGTTGGCTGCCACCTCACCGCTGCTGTGGCTAGTGCGGGGAAAGACCACAGCGCCCTTCCTCGCGCGCGCTTCAGCACCAGGGGAGCTTCCTCATTATGTTCCCCTCCCTTTTCTCCATTTTCCTCGCTCCGACGCCCCAGAACGCCGCCACCGCCGCACAGAGCTCTGCCACCACTTGCTCACCATGGAGCCCATAGCTCCGATCCTCCTCCGCTCAACCCAACCCCTCCACTAGCTCTGCCTCGCCCTTGTGCACCTGCCCGGCTGTTTCTCGTCGACTATTTCCCACCGGAGCGCCGTTCCCGCCGACACAGTTCACCGGCGACCGCCGTGCTCCGCCGACCCGCCTCCTCCAGCCATCTCTTCGTGACCCAAGAGCACCCAAGGGTTCGCCTCGGTCTCCTTTAGCTCCTCCACCCCCTATTCCTCACCGCCGACGACTCCTTTCTCTAGGATCCGGCCGCCTCCGCCGTCCTCTATTCCCCATCCGACCAGGGACCTCCCTTCTAGAATTCAAAGAAACCCAGGGGGTTATCTGAATAGCTCAAGACTCAAGTGAATAGTGTCAGCAGGGACCTCAGTGTTAATTTGGCTGTAAACTTTGAAATTCCATAGAAATTTGTAGAAAAATCAGAAAAATGTAAATCTTGATGTTTTGGAATCCTCATGAAGATATATTTGCAGTAGAATCATAATATGATGTGTGTTAGTTGAAAGTTTTTTCTGTAGAAGTAGATTTATGTTACTAGGGCATAAATACTAGTTGTTTTATCTTTTTCTTAACTGATGATTGAAACCATATCTTGCTGTGAAATTTTTATGGTCAAATTCTCATGTGACTCTAGTGTTGCTATAAAAATTTCGTGGTCATTCCTTCTGTTTAGCTATTTATTTGATTTAATGATTGTTAAGTGAGCTTTAATCATGATAAATAGTTTATTTGTTTATAAAATCCTAATAATTTTTGTGGAGGTTTTTTTGGTCATATGTTCAAATCAGAAAAATTTGAGAACCAGTTCATGAATAGAACATAAGCTAAAAATTAATCTTGTTAGATTGCTGTCTATTTTGTTTATTTTCTCAAAATTAATTCTATACAGATAAAATCATAAAAAATTTACAGTAGCTAAGTCATCTCTATGTAGACCTACTATTAAAGTTTCAACTTATGTTGTGCTCTAGTCTAACCTGTATAATTCAATCTTGTTCTAGGTGTTGTCTGAGTAAATGAATTGTTCTGATTAAATGGCTGCATGTTCTGGAATGAAATTTGCAAGATAGATTACTCTGTTTACCTTCTGTTTGTTGTGATTTTTTCTGAATTTTACTACTGAATGTGTGCTGAGTTGTTTAATTATTAGCAAACCATGACTTGCTTGCTATAGGAAACCACTACAACTTGTTTATGAAGTTAGTGAGCTTCTTTTGTGCTGTTGATCATGATGCCTTGTGTAGTTAGAAATGTTAGTTATCTACTCTATAAATGATTTCCCATGCGATAAGTATGTTTGTTTAGTGTTAGACTACAATTTTATCATGAAGTGACTTTGTCGTAATAATGTTTCTTGCATCACATATAGATACGACTGTTTTAGCGGACGGGACGTACGAGCTGATCCCGGAGTCCGAAGGAGGTGATCGCGAAGCCCAAGTGAACGCCGCCATACTGATTGAAGATCCGGACCAAAGTCTGGAAGAGCCCAAGGCTAACCTAGCTAGCGACTACCGAGAAGGCAAGCCCCTGACATAACCCAGTTTTTTTCAAATATTGCACTTTATATACTATTTATTTGTGCATTTACAGTTCTTAGGAGTTGTATTGAAACCCTAGATGCATGATCCTAGGAACCTATGTACTAAACACTAGACCTGAGTTCAAATAATTGCTAAGCTTATAGGACCGGTAAAAGTCGAGTGATTGCCTGTCACTCGCGAGATCTATAGGAATTGCTTGTTTACTTTCTGCTATCAATATAAGGACGACGGATGGGGTCGTGTTCGATATCATGACCTTGGGTGAGACCCCACCTGTGTTGATGAACTTTCTAAGGTCGCAGTGTGTGGTAGTGGTGGTTAAGTTTTTGAACGTACTAGCCACATGCCGTAAATATGGTACGCGGTAAGCCTAGTAGCTGATTGGGCCGGGGAGTGGATATACCTATCACTCTCTCTTTAGAGATAGGTTTTTATATGTTATTGTTGATCAACACCATGGGTGCAGGGAGGAAGTTTGTGCCCTGTAGTCGGGGAGAGTGACCCTATCCACAAGCCAGAAAGAAAGGCAAACGGTTGTTTGGGAACGACCCGATGTTGTTCCAGATGTGTGTGTTAGGTTTACCTTGCAAGGTTAAAATTCGATTCGAATCGTCTGCTTCCCACAGTTTGGGACTGCTTGATCCTTTTGCCACACAGAGTAATAAGAGCAACAATATTATGATCAACCTTGATGTTTGCTTAAAATTCTACCATGGTTGATTAGAGTTAGTTGCTCACTTAGAATGGTTAATCAACTAGAATGTTGAAAGCTAAAACGTGAAAGTAAGGACCTACTCTTTATTGCTTTTCAGCAAAAGGAAAACCAGAGCCTCACAAACCATGCATAGTCTAGCTAAAGTGGGTTAAGTATACCCATTGACGGTTAAGTGTTGCTGAGTATTAGTATACTCAGCCTTCCTGTTGAAACCTTTTTCAGGTATAAGTTTTGAGGACCAGATCGCTAGTTTGACTTGGCCCTGCTCTTTGCCAGCTGGCTGGTTCGTAGAATGGGATCCGTCTTCGGCCGGCAATGACCCCGACGAGTGATACCTTGCTTGGGCTAGCTCGGTATACTTTGATGACGTGTTGTAGTCGTCGTGTTTTCTTTCCGCTGCATAAACTCTGAAGTTTTAAACTTATGGTTTGTATAATGTTTTACTAAGTATGGACCTGTAATAAGTTCTTTGAACTGGTTTGTAATAACTACGATGCTTGTGTTGTAAAATATGTGGTTGTAATATCTCTGGACTCACCTTCGTGCGGGGTATGCTTGTTCTTTCGATCCGAGAACCGGTGGTTGTATCGGGACATTACCCGACAGACTAAGGATTGTTCCGTTTGAAGTGCGTTTATGTCGGTGTTGCCTTTATGGTGATGGCCAGCGCACTTGAGCCGGGATAATTTAGGTGGTTCTGCCACAGCTGGTATCAGAGCTGCAAGCGTACACCAGAGGTGTTGGAACCTAAAAAATCGATTTCTGTATAAAATTTGACCAACAAAGAATTTCTGAAACTACGTTAGTTCGTTAAGGATTGTGCATAGAGCGTAAAGCCCTAGGGAAATTATGGGATTTATCAGGTGGCTATCTATGTATGATTTATTATATCTGACTTCCAGCACTTTACATTTTTGTCAAACCATACTCACAAGCAACCCTTAATTTCTATAACGATGCATCTACGTGAAGGTAAGAAGGTAAGGATACTCAGTCAGCTGAGGGAGTCTGACCTTCCTGTCGGTGATGCGAGCCGAACGCTGCCCTCAAGTTGTGGCTTACTTGAGGTGCTCCCAATATACCAACTACTAGTTGACTATATTGGAAGTAAAGTGTACTCAGTCAGCTGAGGGAGTCTGACCTTCCTGTCAGTGATGCGAACCGAACGCTGCGCTCAAGTAGTGGCCTACATGAGCTACTGCCAATATATTGACCATCGGTCGATTATATTGGGAGTAAAGGAACTTGTGAATACGCTATCTCAGTGGCGTATGTTAAAGTTGGCCATACGGCGGAAATTGTTTGGCTGCCACTTCTATAGTGAGCGGTATTGTATGGGAACACTTTCATGAGTGCTGGCATGAAAGGTTCAATGAATATATATATATATATATATATATATATATATATATATATATATATATATATATATATATATATATATATATATATATATATATATATATATATATGTTCTGTTAATCTTCTGCAGGTACACTAACCGTGATTCGATAAGTTAAGAACGGTTAGAATTTATCGACTAGCTATATAGGGAGAGCCGTATTTATGTATGCCACCGTGCTAACCACGTAAGCCCAACAATAATTGGCAATTGTTTATCTTGTGAGGAACGAACAGGACATGCATGCATATTTGGTTGTTGTTTGCTTTGATTCCTAGAATTTGAAAGTGTTACATGAGTCTTCTTAAGGAATCTCTAGAGTTTGTTTACATGAATATTTTTAGTGTGGTTAAACAACGAGTTGAATGAAAACTTGGTTTGGGAAGCATGTTATTAGAGCACTTAGATTAAACCCAAGAAAGTCTATGGTTTGAGAGAGGGAGATTGAGTCATGTCTTTATCCTTAGTTCCATCTTGGTATTCTAATGATCTTTTCGTTCCGAAGAATCTCAAATGATGAACCAGTACCAATTGTTGTTTGTTTATTTCCTGAGCCTTGTAAACTTTAGAATCAGAATCACATTTGCTTTACCGCAGTCTTCTTAAAGCTTTATTTGAGAAGTCTTGAGATAATCATATAACTCACATTTGAATCTTTTTGATTCAGATGGCGGATTGTCACAATATCTTTTGGGATGAGGATGGAAATGCTCATACTGATTGCCTGTACTGGGAGGGCTTTCCGAGGATTTTGTGGGATACGCTCCGTATTTTCCACTACCCAGACCCACCCCGGTACACGGGACGACAGTTTTCTGAGGATGGAGTTCAGAAGAGCAGAGTTACTATGACCATTCCTCAGCACCCCACCTTGGCTTGGCTGCCTATTGAGATTGAGGTGGTTGGATATCATCTTGTGGACGCTTTTGAGACAGCAGCTCTCAAAGCTATCACTACCTTCTGTGAGCATCATCCCGATGAAGTAGCCGCTTATCCTATTGGCTTGTTCCCAACAGTCAGTGCTGGTAATGCACAGTGGCTCTTCAGGACCACCCACTTTGGACACTTAGTTGGAGATGTAGCTGAGGATACTATCCAGGCAGTGATCAGGTATATGAATGCCCAGTCCCACTATCAGATCCTTTAGCAGAGGCATATGGATCAGGTGATGGACTTGGCCCAGACTTTTGAGCGAGGTCTTAGTTTGAGAGATACTCAGATTTAGGGGCTCAATGATGCTGTTGTGGGAAGAGATCATGCCATTGCACAGTTTGAGCTTCAGGTTCTGGAGCATGGTGCTGAGATAGTGCAGCGCAACATGGTGATTGGTTTTCTTCAGGGGCAGGTTCATGAGCTCCAAGGGGATCTGGATGATGCTATGGCCCATATTGGTATGCTCCATTAGCAGCCAATACCCCCAGTTGTTCCAGCCGAGCCTGCAGAAGAAGAAGACCCAGCGGAGATGGAGGGAGTTTCAGATATAGATTCAGAGCAGGCGCTTGCCGAGCCTAACCCTTAGCCAGACGACTCTTCCTCCGGCAGTGCTTCCTCTATGGGCAACCTCGACGACTTCTAGGCATCTTAGGATAGTCCTAGATAGCATGTGATCTTCCTTGTTGTAGCATATGTACATAAGGAAGGAAATGTTGTAAAATAGCCCTAGGAAGGAGTACCACTTATTGTAACATATGTGGTAAAGGTGTGTGATGCTAGGTTGTAAGAAAAAGGCTACTTTGGATGTAATTGTAACACCCTAATTTAAATTTCAGCTTTAATAATAAATTTAATTGGTTTTATTTAATTTTCTAGGATTTATTTTGGTTAGTCTTGCATTTAATCTAATTTTGTTTCACAAGTAATTAAAATTTGTCTAAGTTTAAAATTCGTTGTTGCATTCATGCTGGAGCATTTTTTTGGATGAGTGATAGGGTTTGAATTCAAGTTTTAAATTTGAATTCAAATAGAGTTGAGTGATGTTTGAAAAAGAAAAGAAGGGAAAACCTAGAAAAAGGAAAGAAACCCAAACCCAACCCTCAGCCTAGGCAGTCCAACACCCAAACCAGCCCAAACCGGCCCAACCCGCTCCCTCCTTCTCCCTCTCCCCGCGGGCCCAGCTTGTTTCCCTCTCCCGCGCCATCAGCCCAGTCCCGCGTTCCACTCGCCTGAAGCCCAGCCAGCTCATCCTCGCATTCAGCCCAGCCGCCGCGAGCGCCAGCAGACCGGCTTCCCCCTCTCCCGCACTCGGCCCGCTCAGCGCACGCGCGCAGCGCCCCTCCCGGATCGCACGGCACCCACGCTCTCCTCGCCCGGGCCCGCTTGCAGCGACCCCCGCCCTCTTCAGCTTGGACCGCCCACTCCCTTCGGGACCACTTGTCGGCGAAAATCCACCAGCAGACGACGCGCGCTCTCCCTTTCCTCCTCCCAGGGTCTTCACCGCGCTCTCCGCTCTGCTCCATCCGCGCCCTCACTGACCCGTAGCCCCGCTCCACCCCGCGCTCGCGCAGGACCCACCGACCAGCCTGACCGGAGCTCCCCTCCTCCAGAACCTTCCCTACCCGGACACCGGGATCACGCAACAGCCGTTGCTGTGATCCGTTTCTCCCGCCATTTTCACGACCGCAATCCTCGCCGTGATGGCGTCACGCACGCACGCCCAAGACCCTCGCCCGGCCTATATTTGGACCCGCGCGCCCTCCCGAACCCTACCACGCCTCACTTGGGCCGCCACCAAGCTCCATCCCCACCGACGCCTTGCTCCGCCACGCAGAGCATCGGCTCCGCCGTGGCCACACCACCCCGTCGCGCCATAGCCCCTGCAAACCACCGCCGCGGCTTCACCCATGTACCAGGAAGCTCCCAGCGGCCACCATCCTCGGCTACAACATCTGAAGTGGCCGGATTTGGGCCGGGCACCGCCGCGGGTAGGTCGACCTGTCACCGAAATTCCACGCCACCGGCGTGGTTCGCCACCTTCCTGACCCCACAGCACTTCCATAGGGTTGCGATGCTTTGATTAGGCTGGGATCCGAGGCTCGGGGAAGCATCCCGCACCCTGGACCGCGACCTCCGTCCAGCGCCGCTGCCACGAATCGCCGCTCGACCTTGCCGCCGTCACTTCTGCGTCACGCCCCGCCCGTTCCAAGCCTCGGTGAGCACCGCAACCCCTCCCTAGTCCTTTTTGCACTAGAACTGGTAGGCCGTAGCCCCTGGGGCCTCTAGAACGGTGCACGCCGGCGAACCCTCGCCTCCCCTCGCCGTGGCGAGCCTGACCCGTGCCCTGAGCCACCGCCATGAGTGCCCATTAGGGTTACGCACGTCGCGTACTTCCCCCATGGCCAAACCTCATGCCGAACCGAGCCCGGAGTGGCCGATTTGGCCAACGCCGGCCCTGCTCCACCGCGGAGATTCGACTCCGGCGACTCCCGCCGCCGCCCCGTGCGCCCGAACCCCCTGACCGCCCGATCCACCGCGTACGCCCCCGATTAGATCTAGTTTACAACAGACCCTAGCCCTCGGATTTCGATCTAACGGGCCTGATCCAAAGATACCGCTTCGGCTGGTATTTTTGTTAAAGAGGCCCCAGAGTTCTCTGAAATCAACCCGCGATCCACCTGTGTTCAAAAATAATTACAGTTTAGGCCTATTTTTAACGCATAGCCCCCTGAGCTCTTTAGAAATAGTACCCGCAGTCCAGGCTATGTGTTTTTGCACGCTAGCCCTTAGATCTAATGTTTATTTATGTTTAGGCCCTCGGTTTTTGCATAAAACCCCCTGAAACTTAGTTTTTCTCGCAGATAAGCCCCTAGAACTTGTTTTTGGACTGGATTATGCGTTTTAGCTTCGTTTTAGGCGTTCTTTATATCCACACGATCGTTGTAACGCATAGAATAGTTCTAGACTAGTTTTGTTTGCTATATTGTTGTACTGTTTCTTAGTTTTTGCTCTTGTTTGCTTGTATGTATTGTGCTGGACTTGTTTTTGGCCACGTGTTCGTGAGTAGACGTTGAGCTACTGGAGGAGCATCAGCACCAGTGCCAAGGGCCATCTTCAGAGCAGTTTGAGCAGCAGCAGGAGCAGTACGAGGAAGGCAAGTATAACATGAACAACCTATCACTTTTAAATACAATATCATACTGCATTTTAATACTGTATGCCTATAAGGATTTCCTAGCCACTTTATATCCTTTATATATATCCTTTGGGTTGCATTTTGGTTAGTTGTGCTAGGTGCTACGCTATAACACACTTGGTCCTTTTTAATTAAATTGATTAATGGTTTACTTGAACTTAATTCTGAGAGTGGCCCTCTGTGTGGCTTGAGTGGCTCACGTCTCGTTAAAAGATGGTTTTTGTAGAAACATGGTTTAGGGGGCCAGCACGGTGCTTACTGCCTGGTTGGCCACTCTCCATAAGGACCGGTTCATAGAGCGACAACTTGGGACAACAGTGCTACCACAAGGCTAGAATGGGATAGACTTGGCTTACTAATTAGGTCTTTTTGGTTTGGAGTAACTTACCTGCGGGGCAAGAGTAGTAAGCTTCAATGGTCCCTGCTCCTCCGGCTGGTCTGTGCTTGGTTTGCACACATGTGCTTGTACCCTCGGAGGTGGGCCCCATCGTCACTGACCTAACTCTCGCGGTTACGCCTTATCAATGAGATTCTTTGTAACGGCCTCGTAGTGAGTCGCTAGTCATCTCACCTAAGGAAGTGTGATGAACAACTGGCGTAGCTCACGACTTGTGGGTAAAGATGTGCAACCTCTGCAGAGTGTAAAACTGGTATACTAGCCGTGCTCACGGTTATGAGCGGCCCAGATCCTCCTTTTGATTAGTGGGGTTATCTCCTTCCGACGAGGGAGGTGCCTCTCGGGGTTACCTTGGTGGTTTTGGTTTGGTTCTCAGTAGTAACATGTTTAATCTTGATTAATTACTATGTAACTGGGTTAAAGGTAATTCATCAACTTGTAGTAAATAGTTTTAATAAAATTTTGCCAAGACTTAAAAGCTAATGCAGTTGAGTCAGCCAACCTTAGAGCCTCATAGTTTGTGTTATACTTGTTGAGTACAAGTTGTGTACTCACTCTTGCCTCTTCTCTACTTTTCCTCTTGGCTACGCTACTGCTGCTCAGTTCCTGCCGACACGAGGGAGTTCGCTCAGCGCTACCAGGACTACGAGGACTTCTAGGCGTTCGTCTCCCAGTCGACGTCCCTGTGGCGCCCTGCTCAGCTTCGGAGAGCTTTACCGTATTTGTACTTCGCTTCCGCTGTATCAGACATTTTGTCATTAATGTAATAAATAACATTCGTATTTCGATTTATTATGTCTTATTCGTGATATGTGCTGTGATATACTGTTCATTCTGTTGTATATACGTGTGACTTGATCCTGTCACGTATATGATTGCTCGGTTTATGTCCTTTTATAAACCGGGTGTTACAGTAATATAAGTAGCGACTACCAGTTTGGAATCATGATCTTCCTACTTGCCAAATCTCTTCATTTGTGCATTTCTAGGCTGTTTCATGAATACTAAAGATGTTGCAAATTTTGTGGCATGGGTGCTCATCAAATTTTAGCCTATTGAATCAGTGAGACTATATTTTTAGTCCAAACACTACTATGGTCTCTGTTGATTAGCAGCGTAGCACAGAACGATGAAGAGTGAATTGCTAGATTATCTTCTTTACCATTTTGCTCTCAGCATTGAGTATCAATACGATGGAGCATGAAGTTATCTAACAGCTGATCAGTGTTGAGATATGTGGGTTAAGCAAATGTGTTATGCGTGTTTTGTTACGCCGCAATTTGTTAAGTACTGCTGATTTTATTTTGCGATCCAATGTATGATCATTACACATACCATTGATTTTGGGAGCAAGAATGATGTATCTAATGGATGTCTTCCATAATTATAGATGGTTGGTCATACTCGTGGAACGCCTGACGGCTTCAGTCGTGAAGCTGGCAGTGGAACTCAGCAGCCACCGCCACCCCCGCCGAATCTGGCCGAGTTAATGGCCATGCAAACTGAATTACTTCGTCAGCTGGTTCAAGGGCAGCAGAATCCGCCACACCAGCAACATGGGGGACGTGATGCACAACAAGCGGGTTACCAGGAATTCTTTGGTACCCAACCTCCGCTGTTCAGCCGAACTGATGAACCACTGGACGCCGATGCTTGGCTCCGTACGATTGATTCCAAGTTTGCTTTGCTAGCGGTACCTTGTGCTGATGCAAACAAGGCTCATTTCGCCGCCCAGCAACTTCGTGGTCCTGCACGTATATGGTGGGATCATTATTGTGCGATGCAACCTGCTGGACATGTCATCTCTTGGGAGGAATTCCGGAATGCTTTTCGGACACATCATATTCCTGAGGGATTGATTGAGAGAAAGTTGAATGAGTTCTTGGCTCTGAATCAAGGAACCCGCACTGTTCTTCAATATGCACAGGCCTTCAATCACTTGTGCCAGTATGCAGGTCATCATGCTAATACTGCTGCCAAAAAGCGCGATCGTTTTCTTCGTGGCCTCAATACCAAGCTCAAGGAACGCCTGAACCTTTTTCAGCCAAACACTTATAATGTGCTGGTCAATATGGCCATTACTCAAGATGACTATATTGCTGCACATCGCGCTGAGAAGAAGCGAAATGCACCAACGGGACCGTCGAGTGCTCAGCCACCGAGATATCGTCTGGTGCAGAATACTCCACCAAGACCTCCACAAAGAAATGCTCCAACAGGCAGGCTTGTTTTTAGGCCGCCTCAGCAAAAGGGAGGATTTAGACCTCCAGTCTTTCAGCAGCAGCAGTCTGGTCAAAGGCCAAATGCCCCACAGTTCAATCATGGGAATGGTGATAATCGATGCTTCAACTGCGGCAGTACTTCCCACTTTGCCAAGAATTGTCCGTAGCCCAAAAAGAATTATCCAGGGCAGAACTCCAACCAGAAAAACAACAAGGGCAAGGGCAAAAGGCAAACGGTGCAAGTCCAACATGGGCGAATTAATTACACTACTCTTGTAGTCCTTCCCGAAGGAGCACCAGTCATGTCGGGTACTTTCTCTATCCACAATAACCCGCAGTTATACTATTTGATTCTGGTGCAACTCATAGTTTTATAAGTGCAAATTTGGAGCAAGGTTAGGATTGGATTGTTGGCATACCAAGAAATCATACATGATAGCAACTCCTGGTGGGAAGATAGCTTCCAATCAAATCATTAGACTTGTACCAATTAAGTTGGGTAGCAAATTAATAAGGACAGATTTGATCTTGTTGAACTTAGAAGGTATGGATGTCATTTTGGGCATGGATTGGATGACTAAATATAAAGTACTGTTAAATATCTCCTCCCGAGTTGTCGAGATAGATTCACCTTTTCAAGGAGCCACCATACTCTATCAGCCACAACGAGAGTGCTTCAACTCTTGTGCTTATACCATAAAAGAAATTAAACTTGAAGACATTCCTGTTGTGTGTGATTATGCGGATGTATTTCCAGATGATTTGCCTAGAATGCCCCCTGATAGAGATATCGAATTCGATATCGAGCTTCAACCCGGTACCGCCCCTATTTCTAAGAGGTCGTACCGTATGCCTCCAAATGAGTTGGCAGAATTGAAAATCCAACTTCAAGACCTTCTTGACAAGGGTTTTATTCGTCCAAGTGTTTCACCATAGGGATGTCCAGCCCTGTTTGTGAAGAAGAAGGACAACAGTTTGAGGCTATGTGTTGATTATCGACCACTCAATGCGGTCACTATTAAAAATAAGTATCATATTCCCCGCATTGATATCTTGTTTGATCAATTAACTGGAGCCAAGGTATTCTCTAAGATCGACCTTCGTTCTGGCTACCATCAAATAAAGATCAAGCCCTGTGATATTCCGAAAACAGCTTTCTCAACCAGATATGGACTTTATGAATATCTAGTTATGTCTTTTGGTCTCACCAATGCCCCGGCATATTTTATGTATCTGATGAATTCAGTCTTCATGCCGGACCAGGATAAATTCGTCGTGGTGTTCATTGACGATATTTTGATCTACTCCAAGAATGAAGAGGAGCATGAGCAGCATTTACGCATTGTTCTTCAGCGATTGCGTGATCATCACCTTTATGCTAAATTCTCCAAGTGTGAATTTTGGCTGGATAGGGTGAAATTTTTGGGTCATACTATATCTAATGAAGGTATATTTGTTGATCCAACTAAAGTTCAAGAAGTGATGGATTGGAATTCTCCTACTTCAGTCCATCAGATTCGCAGTTTTCTCGGTTTAGCTGGATACTATCATCGATTCATTCCTGACTTCTCCAGAATAGCCAAACCTATAACGGAGTTGTTAAAGAAAGGAGTGAAATTTATTTGGAATGACAAATGTGAAGAAGCCTTCCAAACTCTCAAATATCGACTCACTACTGCTCCAGTGCTAGCTACACCGGACAGTACCAAACCTTTTGATGTCTATTGTGATGCTTCTGGTACGGGACTTGGTTGTGTGCTTATGCAAGCCAACCGAGTAATTACTTACGCATCAAGAGCTCTCCGGAATCATGAGAAGAATTATCCAACACATGATCTGGAGTTAGCAGCTGTCATCCACGCTATTACGCTTTGGAGACATCATCTTATGGGAACTCATTGTAATATCTACACTGACCATAAGAGTCTCAAGTACATCTTCACCCAAGCTGATCTCAACATGAGACAGAGACGCTGGCTAGAGTTGATAAAGGATTATGATCTAGAAGTGCACTATCATCCAGGAAAGGCTAATGTGGTTGCGGATGCACTCAGCCGCAAGTCACAATGCCATTGTCTATCTGTAGAGCCATTCAACGAAACTCTATGACAGGAAATGATGAAACTAAACTTAGAAATAGTACCTCAAGGAAGTTTGAACCATATATCTATTGAGCCTACACTTCATGATAACATCATCATGGCACAATTACATGATGAGGGTATCAAGATCGTCAAAGAAAAGCTATCCCAGGGAGAAGCAAAATACAAGTGTTTCCGTGTGGATCATAGAGGAGTTCTATGGTTTGAATCTCATCTTGTTGTACCCAAGAATCATCAGCTTAGAAAGCAAATCCTTGATGAAGCACATCTATCAAAGTTTTCTATTCATCTAGGTAGTACAAAGATGTACCAAGATCTTAAACAAAATTTCTGGTGGACTCGAATGAAAAGAGAGATCGCCAGATATGTTTCTGAGTGTGATGTCTGTCAAAGAGTTAAGGCTGGTCACTTGAAAGTAGCCGGTACTCTCCAACCTTTACCCATTCCATCCTGGAAATGGGAGGACATCAGTATGGATTTTATTGTTGGCCTACCCACTACTTCTCAGAAGCATGATTATGTTTGGGTAATCATTGATAGACTCACCAAGACCGCCCATTTTATTCCAGTTCATACAACTTATTCTGCCAAGAAGTTAGCAGAAATTTATCTTGACCAAATTGTCCATTTGCACGGAGTTCCAAAGACGATCATTTCTGATCGTGGGGCTCTGTTTATTGCACATTTCTGGGAGCAATTACAAGAATCCATTGGAACCAAATTGATTCGTAGTTCATCTTATCATCCACAAACAGATGGGCAAACCGAACGAATCAATCAAATTCTTGATGACATGTTGAGAGCATGTGCTATTCAATATGGCAAGAACTGGGATAAGTGCCTAGCACTGGCAGAATTCTCATATAATAACAGTTATCAATCCAGTTTGCAAATGGCACCAATTGAAGCATTATACGGTCGAAGGTGTCGAACTCCTTTGAGTTGGTCACAAGCCGGAGAACGCAAAATCTTTGGGCCAGATCTAGTAACTGAGGCAGAAGAGAAAGTCAAAGTTATCCAGGCTAATCTTAAAGTAGCCCAATCAAGACAGAAAAGTTATGCTGACAAAAGAAGAGATTTTTTACAGTTCAAGGTAGGGGATTTCATATATTTGTGAATATCTCCTACTAGAGGTATTCAACGTTTCGGCATAAAAGGGAAATTAGCACCTCGATACATCGGACCATTTGAAATCATTAAAATTTGTGGACCAGTTGCCTACCGACTTCGTCTTCCTTCTCAGTTGGCCGCCATTCATGATGTCTTTCATGTATCACAACTTAGGAAGTGCATCAAAGTACCCACTGACATCCTTGAACCACAAAATATTGAGATTGAATCCGATCTATCATATGCTGAATATCCAATCAAAGTTCTTGACACCAAAGAGAGAAGTACTAGAAGGGAGAAAGTTAAAATGTACAAGATCCAGTGGAATCATCATACCGAGGAAGAAGCTACTTGGGAGACTGAAACTTATCTCCAAAGAAACTTTCATGACTTTCTTAGAACAAATTCAGGTAATCAAACCTTTGCCTCCTTTTCTTCCTGTAATCTCGGGGCAACATTCCTTTTAGGGGGGAAGGCTATGACACCCTAGGTGTCTGCACAATAAAACTACATTTATTTCTTGTGCTTCATGTGTGAATTGGTTTGAGCAAGGGCCTATTTTAAAATTTTAAAGACCTTTATGTAATTATAAATTGTTCCAAGGTCAACTTTATAGTTTTATTTGAATAGGAGGGTGTGTTTGTAAAATTCAGTGTAATCATTACATGGAAGAAAACTTTGCTTTTTAGTTTGAAGTTAAACTGAATTTTGCATTGAAAAAGACAAAAGTCCTTTGAATTCAAATCCTCTTTATGTTTTCAAAAATATCTCTTTATCATTTGATCAAATGAATTTTTCATTTGAGCCCTAGTTTAAAAGTTATCTTTGTTTTACAGTTGGGTCCCTGGAATTTTCTGAAATTGCAAACCAGTCCACTTTCTTCCACCTCCAGCCTGCCTCTCTGCTTCTCCTGTCGCCGCCGCTGGGCAGCGCCACCCGCCGCTCCGGGCCGTCCCCGAGCCACCTCCTACTTGCCGTGGCACTTCCACGCGTCACGCCCAAGCTCCTCGCCGCCCTCCTCCTTCGCGTTGGAGCCTCCTCCCCTTGCCACGCCACCCCCGAAGCCACCGTCGGCTGCCACCTCGCCGCCGCCATGGTTAGTGCGGGGAAAGACCCCAGCGCCCTTCCTCGCGCGCGCTTCAGCACCAGGGGAGCTTCCTCATTCTGTTCCCCTCCCTTTCTCTCCATTTTCCTCGCTCCAACGGCCCAGAACGCCGCCGCCGGCGCACAGAGCTCCGCCGCCACCTGCTCACCGTGGAGCTCATAGCTCCGGTCCTCCTCCGCTCAACCCAACCCCTCCACTAGCTCCGCCTCGCCCTCGTGCACCTGCCCAGCTGTTTCTCGTCGACTATTTCCCACCGAACCGCCATTCCCGCCGACACAGTTCACCAGCGACCGCCATGCTCCACCGACCCGCCTCCTCCAGCCATCTCTTCGCGACCCAAGAGCACCCAAGGGTTCGCCTCGGTCTCCTTTAGCTCCTCCAACCCCTATTCCTCGCCGCCGACGACTCCTTTCGCCGGGATCCGGCCGCCTCCGCCGTCCTTTGTTCCCCATCCGACCAAGGACCTCCCTGCTAGAATTCAAAGAAACCCAGGGGGTTATCTGAATAGCTCAAGACTCAAGTGAATAGTGTCAGCAGGGACCTCTTTGTTAATTTGGCTGTAAACTTTGAAATTCCATAGAAATTTGTAGAAAAATCAGAAAATGCAAATCTTGATGTTTTGGAATCCTCATGAAGAGATCTTTGCAGTAGAATCATAATATGATGGGTGTTAGTTGAAAGTTTTTGCTGTATAAGTAGATTTATGTTACTAGGTCATAAATACTAGTTGTTTTTATCTTTTTCTTAACTGATGATTGAAACTATATCTTACTGTGAAATTTTAATGGTGAAATGTCCATGTGACTCTAGTGTTGCTATAAAAATATCGTGGTCATTCCTTCCTTTTAGCTATTTCTTTAATTTAATGCTTGTTAAGTGAGATTTAATCATGATAAATAGTTTCCTTGTCTAGAAAATCCTGAAAATTTTTGTGGAGCTTTTTTTTGGTCATATGTTCATATCAGAATAATTTTAGAACCAGTTCTTTAATATAACAGAAGCTAAAAATGAATCTTGTTAGATTTCTGTATGTTTTGTTTATTTTCTCAAAATTAATTCTTTGTAGATAAAATCATGAAAATTATACAGTAGCTAATAAATATCTATTTCGACCTACTATTAAATTTTCAGATTCTGTTGTGCTCTAGTCTAACATGTATAATTCAATCTTCTTCTAGGTGTTGTCTGAGTAAATGAATGGTTATGATAAAATGGATGAATGTTTTGCAATGAAATTTGCAGGATAGATTACTCTGTTTACCTTCTGTTTGGTGTGATTTTTTCTGAATTTTACTAGTGAATGTGTACTGAGTTGTTTAATTATTAGCAAACCATGACTTGCTTGCTATAGGAAACCACTACAACTTGTTTATGAAGTTAGTGAGCTTCTTTTGTGCTGTTGATCATGATGCCTTGTGTAGTTAGAAATGTTAGTTATCAACTCTATAAATGATTGCCCATGCAATAAGTATGTTTGTTTAGTGTTAGACTACAACTTTATCGTTAAGTGAGTTTGTCATAATAATGTTTCTTGCATCACATATAGATACGACTATTTTAGCGGACAGGACGTACGAGCTGATCCCGGAGTCCAAAGGTGGTGATCACGAAGCCCAAGTGAATGCCGCCGTACTAATTGAAGACCTGGACTAAAGTCCAGAAGAGCCCAAGGCTAACCTAGCTAGCGACTACTGAGAAGGCAAGCCCCGGACATAACCCAGTTTTTTTTCAAATATTGCACTTTATATACTTTTTATTTGTGCATTTACAGTTCTTAGGAGTTGTATTGAAACCCTAGATGCATGATCCTAGGAACCTATGTACTGAACACTAGACCTGAGTTCGCATAATTGCTAAGCTTATAGGACCGGTAAAAGTCGAGTGATTGCCTGTCACTCGCGAGCTCTATAGGAATTGCTTGTTTACTTTCTGCTATCAATATAAGGACGACGAACGGGGTCATGTTCGATATCATGACCTTGGGTGAGACCCCGTCTGTGTTGACGAACTTGCTAAGGTCGCGGTGTGTGGGAGTGGTGGTTAAGTTTTTGAACGTACTAGCCACATGCCGTAAATATGGTACGCGGTAAGCCTAGTAGCTGATTGGGCCGGGGAGTGGATATACCTATCACTCTCTCTTTAGAGATAGGTTTTTCTATGTTATTGTTGATCAACACCACGGGTGCAGGGAGGAAGTTTGTACCCTGTAGTCGGGGAGAGTGACCCTATCCACAAGCCAGAAAGAAAGGCAAACGGTTGTTTGGGAACGACCCGATGTTGTTCCAGACGTGTGTGTTAGGTTTACCTTGCAAGGTTAAAATTCGATTCGAATCGTCTGCTTCCCACAGTTTGGGACTGCTTGATCCTTTTGCCACACAGAGTAATAAGAGCAACAATATTATGATCAACCTTGATGTTTGCTTAAAATTCTACCATGGTTGATTAGAGTTAGTTGCTCACTTAGAATGGTTAATGAACTAGAATGTTGAAAGCTAAAACGTGAAAGTAAGGACCTACTCTTTATTGCTTTTCAGCAAAAGAATTGTTCCGTTTGAAGTGCGTTTGTGTCGGTGTTGCCTTTATGGTGATGGCCAGCACACTTGAGCCCGGATAATTCAGGTGGTTCTGCCACACGACACTTGCCATCCAGGAGTTGATCTAGATCTGTTTGGTTTAGGGTGGAGCAGAACTAGGATCGTTCGGCGACGGCGACGATGTTCTCGGGGCCACGCTTGCGGTCCCGATTCTTGGACGACTCGGCGCGGTCAAGTTTCTTCCCGTGGCGAGGTGGGCGGTCGTCGCGGCGGCATTCCGGGCAGTTGTCCCGCTGAGGGGGACGATCGGAGTAGTCGTTCTTGTGCCGGCGGCGAGCCCGCTCAGCTTCCTCCATGTCGGCGTGCTTGTTGACGACCGTCATCATCTTGCCCACTGTCTTGGGGTAGGTCTAGAACATCTTTCTCCACAACTCGATGTTGTGGAGGCCCTCGTTGAAGTAGTGGATGACATCCCTGTCATCGGCTTCCGTAATGGTATTATGGTTAGCAAAGTACCTCTTGATATAGTCGCGGAGGGACTCATCCGGTTGTTGCATGATGCTACTTAGATCCCATCTGGTCTAGGGACCCGGGCAGGATGCCTGGTAATACTGGACGAAGGCGTCGTAGAGGTCCTGCCAGCTGTTGATGGATCCGGCGGTGTAACACCCGGTTTATAAAAGGACATAAACCGAGCAATCATATACGTGCCGGGATCAAGTCACACGTATATACAACAGAATGAACAGTATATCATAGCACATATCACGAATAAGACATAATAAATCGAAATACGAATGTTATTTATTACATTAATGACAAAATGTCTGATACAGCGGAAGCGAAGTACATATACGATAAAACTCTCCGAAGCTGAGCAGGGCGCCACAGGGACGTCGACTGGGAGACGAACGCCTAGAAGTCCTCGTAGTCCTGGTAGCGCTAGACGAACTCCCTCGTGTCGGCAGGAACTGGGCAGCAGTAGCGTATCCAAGGGAAAAAGTAGAGAAGAGGCAAGAGTGAGTACACAACTTGTACTCAACAAGTATAACACAAACTATGAGGCTCTAGGCTGGCTGACTGACTGCATTAGCTTTTAAGTCTTGGCAAAATTTTATTAAAGCTATTTACTACGAGTTGATGAATTACCATTAACCCAGTTACATAGTAATTAATCAGAATTAATCATGCTACTACTGGGATCCAAACCAAAACCAAGCCACCAAGGTAACTGTGACATCTCAGAGTTTTAAAATGCTAATCAAGAAAACTTAAACGTGATTTCATGCTTAATAAACAAGAGAAAGTTAAATTATGCATTTCTTTTTGGAAAAGAACATCTGTGTTTGTATGTGTTTGTGTATGTGTGTATGTGTGCCTAGGTAAGGAACCTCAAATAATTTACACACCAATGCAATTAGGCATATGAAAATGAACAAACATGTTCACCATGAAAAGAATAATCAATGTCTAGTTGAACCTTAGGGGTAAAAGTGGCAAAAATTACATGAAATGTTAAGTGATTTGATTTGTAGTTTTCAAAAATTTAAATTAACTTTTAAACCTTTGCTCGTTTAAACTTTTGCCTGAAATAAAAGTTGTAGGTTTTTAAATTCTCTACAACGTTCGTATTCAGAGTTTTTCATGTTTCAAAAGGAAATTTTGACAAAAATTTGAATTCTTGAATCAATTTAATCTCTCTCTTTTCTCTCTCTTCCTCCCTCCCCTGTTCTGTGCTGAGCCGTGGTCGCCGCCGGTCAAGGCCGCCGGCCACGCGCCGCTCCCTCGCCGCGCCCCGTCCCAAGCTCTCCCGTAGCTTCTTGGCCTCTCCACGCGTCGCCGATCCCCCGCTCGCACGCCGAGGATGGCCGCCGACGCGCCACGGCGACGCCGTGACGACCCGACGACCGCGCCTCGCCCCCGCCTCGGGCCTTGACCATCTAGAGCCTCCCCTCGAGCTCAGAGACGTCCCCGATCTCCCCTCTCACCTCCTGAGCTCGATAGCCCCGCTCCGCGCGCCCCCTTTCGCCTGGAACGGCCGCCACCGCCGCCATGGCCGCCGCCGCCCCATAAGCTCCCGCGGAGCTCCCTCCTCCGGTCTCCCTCGCGCCCATTCGACCCCGCAGTTAGCTTCCTCACCTTCCGCTGGTACTCCCCGACCCACGCGCCGCCGCCCAAGCCCGCCGGAACGCCGCCGCCGCAAGCCCAGTCCGCCGCCGGCCGCCCCTCTCCGCGGCGCCGCCCGCTCCGGCCATCCTGCGCCCAACCAAGGCTACCCCTAGGTCCCTCTCGCCCTCCCCTTGCTCCTCCCCCTTTTTCCCCTCGCCGCCGGCCGCCGTAGGCGCCGGAATCCGGCCGCCGCCGCCTCCCCTGTTGCAAACCCCGGCCAGGGACCTCAGGTTGAGAAGACTAGAAACCCGGGGGGGTTATTTGAATAGCTTGTGACTCATTTGAATAGTAACAGCAAGGGCCCCTTTGTAAATTCTAGCTGTAAACTTTGAAATTCAATATAAATTCATAGAAAATTCGTAAAATAGCAAATCCAGTTGTTCTGGAATCCTTCTGAAAATATCTATGCAGTAGAATCATAATATGATGGTTGTTAGTTGAAACTTTTTGTTGGAAAATTAGATTTATGTTCCTAGGTGCATAAAGGCTAGTTGTTTAGTCTTTTTCTTAATTATTTCTGGAAGCCTTGTTATGCTCTGAAATTTTTATGGTGGTTTGTTCATGTGACACTAGAGTTGCTATAAAAATTTTGTGGTCAGTTCTCATGTGTAGTTAATTCTTTGATTTAATCATTGTTTAGTAGACTTTAATTATGATAAATAGTTTATGTTGATGATAAATTATGAAAATATTTCTGAGCGTTCTTTTTGGAATAGTTTAGCTTTTCCATGGAGTTGGAGCCCCAGTTCATGATTAGAACAGTATCTAAAAATTAATCCTTATAAGCTGATGTATGTTTTGTTTATTTTCTCCTATTTAATTCTGTGATTAATAAATCCTGAAAATTTCACAGCAGCTAACTCATCCCTTTTTAGACCTACTGTTAAAGTTTGAGATTGTTTTATACTCTGGTATAACCTGTATAATTCAATCTTGTTATAGGCATTGTCTGATTACGTGATTTGTTCTGGTTAGTTGACTACAGGTTTTGGGATGAATTTTGCAGGATAGCTAGTTCTGTTTACATTCTGTTTGATGTAATTTTTGTTGAATTTAATACTGTACGTGTGCTGATTTGTTGATTTATTAACCAACCATGATTTAATTGCTATAGGAAACTACTCCCACTTGTTTAAGAAGTTAATATAGTTTTCTTGTGCTGTTGATCTTGATGTTTTGAGTAGTTAGATATGTTGAGTTACTACTCTATAAACGATTGCCCAGCAAAATATGAATGAAAATGTTTCACTCTTTAGCTTCGGGTTTTGTTTGCTTTACACCTTTATTGTGAAATAATTCATAAATTCTTACCATCACAACGACTGACCCATGTGCATTGCATTTCATATAGATTCGACCACTCTCGCTGACGGAACATACGAGCTGGTGCCCGAGTCCGAGAGTGAGCAGCGTGAAGCTCAAGTAAATCTAACTGAAGCTACTAAAGGCTTGAACCCGATTTCGGAAGAGCCCAGAACTAGTTACGCCCAGGAAGGCAAGCCCCGGAGCACGTCCTTCTATTTTAAATTATACAACTTATTATTGTTCCTATTTACTTGTGCATTTAAGTTACAGGAGTTGACTGGAACCTCAGTTGCATGATCCTAGGTACCTATGTTTGAACACTAGTATGTATGAGTCGCTAGTCAGCTATGCTAATGGCTCGGTAGAAGTCGAGTGATTTCCTGTCACTCGCGAGAAATTATAGGAGTTGGTTGTTTATTACTTGCTACAACTATAAGGTCTACGGGCGGGGTCGTGATACTCGGGATGCCCCGTCTGTCTAGTGAAAAGTGATAAGGCCGCAGTGTGTGGTAGTGGTGGTTAAGCGTTTGAACGTACTAATCACATGCCGAGAATATGGTAATCGGTAAGCTTAAGTACTGGATTGAACCGCAGCCGGAACATACCTTCCCACCATCTTGAACTCGTTCACATCTAGCTAATGGCGAGTACAGAGTCGTCGTACTGCTGTACTTGAGGGCGGTGGGCCTGTTCCGTGAAGCGGGAATTGAAGGGAAATGTTGCACGTGTGACTCTGTGAGTATCCACGTGACGTGTGTTTAGGTCTGCCTGGCCAGGTTAACAAATTCAATTCGAATCATCCGCTTCTCACGGTTTGGGACTGCTTAACCCTTTTGCCACATAGAGTAAGAAGTGAAAGATGAGGGTGATGAACATGGTTGATTGGATAACAAAAGATAATTGTTTTCACCATGCATGCTATTGGATAGATGCTCACCTAGAATGGGTAATTGAACTAGAACCTGAAGGCTATAACCTGCAATTAAGGATCTATTCTTTACTGCTTTTCGGCAAAACAAACCCCTCAAGCCAAAAGCCTTACATGTCTAGATAAAGGGCTAAGTATACCCTTAGTCGGGTAAGCCTTGCTGAGTATTAGAATACTCAGCCTTGCTTGTGGCTCATTTTGTTTCAGGAAATACTTTTGAGGACATGATTGCCAGCTTGACCTGGCCTTGCACCCTTCCGCCTGGTTGGTCCGTGGAGTGGGATCCGTCCCCGGCCAACGATGACAAGAGCGAGTGATGTCATGAATCGGGCTTCATCGTGACACCCCTTTCGTCGTTAGTTCTCGTGTGTACTTTCCGTTAAAATAAAGAACTCTGTTGAACTTCTTATGTGTTGGCTTTGAAAAGTACTTCGTTAAATCTGGAACTTGGTTTGTAATCCTGAAGTCATGTTAAAATCTATGTGTTGTAATTTATTGTGAGGTGTTGTTTTCTCTGGACTCGCCTTTGTGTGAGTTATGCTGCTTTGTTCGATCCAGGTTTAAGTGGTTTTATCGGGATTTTACCCGACAGCACTGCCGGATTGCTCCGTTTTAAGTGCGTGTTAACCCTGATTGTCGTTTTGATGATGGTTAGCGCACTTAAGCCGGTTTATGTCGGGCGGGGCTGCCACAGCATGGTATCAGAGCCGAACAAAGCGTGCACCAGAGTTAGTGACGAGTTTTTGAAGGATTTTATTAAAATTTTGACCGTAACACTTGCGTTTGCAAAATACGTTGGTTCGTTAAGGTGGTGCCTAGTTCGTAAAGCCCTAAGGGAATTATGGGAAGTTACTAGGTGGCTATTTAACTTATGTCATTATATATCTGACTTCCAGCACTTTACTTTCCGTCAGACCTTATTTTTTGTGCTCAATCAACCCTTGAATTTTGTAACGACGCACCTACGCAAAGGTAAGGAGGTAAGGATCCTCAGTCAGCTGAGGGAGTCTGACCTTCCCGTCGGTGATGCGAGCCGAACGTTGCCCTCAAGCAATGGCTTACTTGAGGTGCTGCCAATATATCAACTATCGGTTGACTATATTGGGAGTAAAGTATACTCAGTCAGCTGAGAGAGACTGACCTTCCCGTCGGTGATGCGAACCGAATGCTGTGCTCAAGCAGTGGCCTACTTGAGCTGCTACCAATATACCGACCTCGGTCGATTATATTGGGAGTAAAGGAACTTGTGAATACGCCACTGAGTAGCGTATGTTAACGTTGGCCATACGGCGGAAAATTGTATGGCTGCCGTTTCTATAGTAAATGGCAATGTATGGGTGAATATGTGGGCAACTGCATATGCGTTACCCATGTGGCGTAGGACACATGGGGGCCGTTCGTGAGTGCTGGCACGAAGGGTCCAGTCGTAAATATTTATATATATGTTATGCATCTTCTGCAGGTACATTAACCGCGATTACAATAACCTAAGAACGGTTAGAATTCGGCTAGACATATTTAGGGAGAGACGTAACTTTGTGCTATGCTACCGGCACTAACCCCGTAAGTCCAAAGCTATTTGGCAGTTGTTTGTTTTGTGAGGACGAATAGGTCGTGCATGCATCATGATCTTAATCTGGAAATCAATAAAAGTACATGGGGTAATAGGGAAAATACTGAGGTTTGCACCTGAGCACATGATATTTTTGTTCACGATTAAGGTCTATCTAGACTCTGTTCTGTCTGCCGTGTCTGGATATAGGAAGTTACCAAACTCAGCAAAGGACTTTATTTGCCGAAGTACTTGAGTAGAATACAAAGTTGTAGAATGTTAAAATACCCCTCTACTGTCAAGAGTTGTTCTTGAAACGAACAACCTTTTGTCCATGTTGTTATATAATTCATGCAAGTTTCATTTATCTGCACTTACTCTTTTGTATTTTGGGGCATTGTATATTACTTGCTCACAAAAGAGTTTTTGCATGTTCCACATGGTGGGATCTACGCGTGGCAATCCGGAGGGTTTCATGAACGCGAGTGGTAGCGGATCGCAGCAGCCGCCACCCCCACCACCAGGCATTGCGGAAGTCCTGGCCGCCCAGACGGAGTTGCTTCGCCAACTTGTCCAAGGGCAGCAGCGAGGTGGACACCACGCCCATCAACCTCAAGCTGCTGGTTATTAGGATTTCTTTGCAACCCAGCCTCCTCTGTTCAATAGGACAGAAGAACCACTGTACGCAGATGCTTGGATTCGCACAATCGAGTCCAAGTTTGCACTACTTCTGGTGCCATGTTCGGAGGAAAATAAAGTTCGTTTTGCCGCGCAACAGCTTCGCGGTTCTGCGCGTCTTTGGTGGGATAACTACCATGGCATGCTCCCGGCTGATCATATTGTCACTTGGAATGAATTCAAGGATGCATTTAGGGGTCACCATATTCCAGAGGGTCTTATGGAAAGGAAACTGAATGAGTTCCTGGCTCTTACTCAAGGGACTCGTACGGTTATCCAATATGCCCAAGCTTTCAATGGTCTTTGTCAGTACGCGGGCTATCACGCTGACACAGATGTTAAGAAGCGTGACCGCTTCCGCAGAGGACTCAATACTAAACTCAAAGAACGTCTGAACCCCATTAAAGTCGATACATACAATGAGTTGGTTAATCTGGCAATTACCCAAGAGGATTGCATTGTGGCTCATCGTGCTGAGAAGAAGCGGAAGGCTCCACCTGGACCCTCGAGTGCTCAGTCACCGAGGTATCGTTTCGTGCAGAATGTTTCTCCTACAATTCCTCAGAAGGCCCCTCAGCCAGGGCGTTGGGTTTTTAGGCCACCACAGCAACAGGGTGTGATGCGACCTCCTGTTCCTCAGCTAACTGGTCCCAGGCCATTTGCCCTACCACCAGCCCGTCTAGGCGATAAAAATCGTTGCTTCAACTGTGGGAGTTCAACTCATTTTGCCCGAGAGTGTCCGCAGCCTAAGAAACAAAACCAGGGTCAAGGGTTTACTCAAAGCAACCAGAACAAGGGAAGAAGGCAGACTATTCAGGTCAAGCAAGGTCGAGCCAACTTCACCACTCTTGCAGAACTACCTGAGGGAGCGCCAGTAATGACGGGTATATTTTCTATCCGCAATAAGCCTGCAGTTATATTATTTGATTCCGGAGCATCCCACAGTTTCATTAGTGCAAAATTTGGTGCAAAACTGGGTTTGGATTTTTGCCACACAAAAAGTTCTTATATGATATCAACACCGGGTGGTAAAATTGCTTCCAACCAGATTATACCGTTTGTACCAATCAAATTGGGAAGTATAGTCATCAAAACAGACCTCATCCTTTTGCCGCTGGAAGGCATGGATATTATTTTGGGAATGGAATGGATGACTCAACATAAGGTCATGTTAGATGTTCCCTCGAGAGCTGTTGAAATAAATTCACCAAAATATGGAGCCACTACTCTTTATTTGCCCTCCCAAGAGTGCTCCAATTCTTGTGCTTATGCCATGAGTAAATCCAAATTCGAAGAAAAAGTGAGGGTCATCCAAGCAAATCTTAAAGCGGCACAATCTAGGCAAAAGAGCTATTTTGACAAAAGAAGAGATCCCTTGCAATTCGAAGTTGGAAATCATGTATACCTTCGGGTTTCTCCAACCAGGGGTGTACAAAGATTTGGGGTGAAAGGAAAACTAGCTCCCCGGTATGTTGGTCCCTATGAAATCATCGAAATTTGTGGACCCGTGGCCTATAGATTGAGACTTCCTCCACAACTATCCACCATACACGACATCTTCCATGTTTCTCAGCTTAAGAAATGTGTCCGAGTTCCCACGGAGATTGTTGAACAAGAGGATATACGGGTAGAACCGGACCTTTCCTATGTGGAATACCCTATCAAAGTTCTGGATCGGAAAGAAAGAGTAACGAGAAGAAAAGTAGTTAAAATGTACAAAATCCAGTGGAATCATCACACGGAAGAAGAAGCCACTTGGGAAACTGAAACCTATCTAAATGAACATTACCGTGGTTTTCTAGCTTCTCTCCAAGGTACACACACCTTCCACACTTAGCCTAGTTACTCGAATCTCGGGACGAGATTCTTTTTAAGGGGGGTAGGCTGTGACATCTCAGAGTTTTAAAATGCTAATCAAGAAAACTTAAACGTGATTTCATGCTTAATAAACAAGAGAAAGTTAAATTATGCATTTCTTTTTGGAAAAGAACATCTGTGTTTGTATGTGTTTGTGTATGTGTGTATGTGTGCCTAGGTTAGGAACCTCAAATAATTTACACACCAATGCAATTAGGCATATGAAAATGAACAAACATGTTCACCATGAAAAGAATAATCAATGTCTAGTTGAACCTTAGGGGTAAAAGTGGCAAAAATTACATGAAATGTTAAGTGATTTGATTTGTAGTTTTCAAAAATTTAAATTAACTTTTAAACCTTTGCTCGTTTAAACTTTTGCCTGAAATAAAAGTTGTAGGTTTTTAAATTCTCTGCAACGTTCGTATTCAGAGTTTTTCATGTTTCAAAAGGAAATTTTGAGAAAAATTTGAATTCTTGAATCAATTTAATCTCTCTCTTTTCTCTCTCTTCCTCCCTCCCCTGTTCTGTGCTGAGCCGTGGTCGCCGCCGGTCAAGGCCGCCGGCCACGCGCCGCTCCCTCGCCGCGCCCCGTCCCAAGCTCTCCCGTAGCTTCTTGGCCTCTCCACGCGTCGCCGATCCCCCGCTCGCACGCCGAGGACGGCCGCCGAGGCGCCACGGCGACGCCGTGACGACCCGACGACCGCGCCTCGCCCCCGCCTCGCACCTTGACCGTCTAGAGCCTCCCCTCGAGCTCAGAGACGTCCCCGATCTCCCCTCTCACCGCCTGAGCTCGATAGCCCCGCTCCGCGCGCCCCTTTCGCCTGGAACGGCCGCCACCGCCGCCATGGCCGCCGCCGCCCCATAAGCTCCCGCGGAGCTCCCTCCTCCGGTCTCCCTCGCGCCCATTCGACCCCGCAGTTAGCTTCCTCACCTTCCGCTGGTACTCCCCGACCCACGCGCCGCCGCCCAAGCCCGCCGGTATGCCGCCGCCGCAAGCCCAGTCCGCCGCCGGCCGCCCCTCTCCGCGGCGCCGCCCGCTCCGGCCATCCTGCGCCCAACCAAGGCTACCCCTAGGTCCCTCTCGCCCTCCCCTTGCTCCTCCCCCTTTTTCCCCTCGCCGCCGGCCACCGTAGGCGCCGGAATCCGGCCGCCGCCGCCTCCCCTATTGCAAACCCCGGCCAGGGACCTCAGGTTGAGAAGACTAGAAACCCGGGGGGGTTATTTGAATAGCTTGTGACTCATTTGAATAGTAACAGCAAGGGCCCCTTTGTAAATTCTAGCTGTAAACTTTGAAATTCAATATAAATTCATAGAAAATTCGTAAAATAGCAAATCCAGTTGTTCTGGAATCCTTCTGAAAATATCTATGCAGTAGAATCATAATATGATGGTTGTTAGTTGAAACTTTTTGTTGGAAAATTAGATTTATGTTCCTAGGTGCATAAAGGCTAGTTGTTTAGTCTTTTTCTTAATTATTTCTTGAAGCCTTGTTATGCTCTGAAATTTTTATGGTGGTTTGTTCATGTGACACTAGAGTTGCTATAAAAATTTTGTGGTCAGTTCTCATGTGTAGTTAATTCTTTGATTTAATCATTGTTTAGTAGACTTTAATTATGATAAATAGTTTATGTTGATGATAAATTATGAAAATATTTCTGAGTGTTCTTTTTGGAATAGTTTAGCTTTTCCATGGAGTTGGAGCCCCAGTTCATGATTAGAACAGTATCTAAAAATTAATCTTGATAAGATGATGTATGTTTTGTTTATTTTCTCCTATTTAATTCTGTGCTTAATAAATCCTGAAAATTTCACAGCAGCTAATTCATCCCTTTTTAGACCTACTGTTAAAGTTTGAGATTGTTTTATACTCTGGTATAACCTGTATAATTCAATCTTGTTATAGGCATTGTCTGATTACGTGATTTGTTCTGGTTAGTTGACTACAGGTTTTGGGATGAATTTTGCAGGATAGCTAGTTCTGTTTACATTCTGTTTGATGTAATTTTTGTTGAATTTAATACTGTATGTGTGCTGATTTGTTGATTTATTAACCAACCATGATTTAATTGCTATAGGAAACTACTCCCACTTGTTTAAGAAGTTAATTTAGTTTTCTTGTGCTGTTGATCTTGATGTTTTGAGTAGTTAGATATGTTGAGTTACTACTCTATAAACGATTGCCCAGCAAAATATGAATGAAAATGTTTCACTCTTTAGCTTCGGGTTTTGTTTGCTTTACACCTTTATTGTGAAATAATTCATAAATTCTTACCATCACAACGACTGACCCATGTGCATTGCATTTCATATAGATTCGACCACTCTCGCTGACGGAACATACGAGCTGGTGCCCGAGTCCGAGAGTGAGCAGCGTGAAGCTCAAGTAAATCTAACTGAAGCTACTGAAGGCTTGAACCCGATTTCGGAAGAGCCCAGAACTAGTTACGCCCAGGAAGGCAAGCCCCGGAGCACGTCCTTCTATTTTAAATTATACAACTTATTATTGTTCCTATTTACTTGTGCATTTAAGTTACAGGAGTTGACTGGAACCTCAGTTGCATGATCCTAGGTACCTATGTTTGAACACTAGTATGTATGAGTCGCTAGTCAGCTATGCTAATGGCTCGGTAGAAGTCGAGTGATTTCCTGTCACTCGCGAGAAATTATAGGAGTTGGTTGTTTATTACTTGCTACAACTATAAGGTCTACGGGCGGGGTCGTGATACTCGGGATGCCCCGTCTGTCTAGTGAAAAGTGATAAGGCCGCAGTGTGTGGTAGTGGTGGTTAAGCGTTTGAACGTACTAATCACATGCCGAGAATATGGTAATCGGTAAGCTTAAGTACTGGATTGAACCGCAGCCGGAACATACCTTCCCACCGTCTTGAACTCGTTCACATCTAGCTAATGGCGAGTACAGAGTCGTCGTACTGCTGTACTTGAGGGCGGTGGGCCTGTTCCGTGAAGCGGGAATTGAAGGGAAATGTTGCACGTGTGACTCTGTGAGTATCCACGTGACGTGTGTTTAGGTCTGCCTGGCCAGGTTAACAAATTCAATTCGAATCGTCCGCTTCTCACGGTTTGGGACTGCTTAACCCTTTTGCCACATAGAGTAAGAAGTGAAAGATGAGGGTGATGAACATGGTTGATTGGATAACAAAAGATAATTGTTTTCACCATGCATGCTATTGGATAGATGCTCACCTAGAATGGGTAATTGAACTAGAACCTGAAGGCTATAACCTGCAATTAAGGATCTATTCTTTACTGCTTTTCGGCAAAACAAACCCCTCAAGCCAAAAGCCTTACATGTCTAGATAAAGGGCTAAGTATACCCTTAGTCGGGTAAGCCTTGCTGAGTATTAGAATACTCAGCCTTGCTTGTGGCTCATTTTGTTTCAGGAAATACTTTTGAGGACATGATTGCCAGCTTGACCTGGCCTTGCACCCTTCCGCCTGGTTGGTCCGTGGAGTGGGATCCGTCCCCGGCCAACGATGACAAGAGCGAGTGATGTCATGAATCGGGCTTCATCGTGACACCCCTTTCGTCGTTAGTTCTCGTGTGTACTTTCCGTTAAAATAAAGAACTCTGTTGAACTTCTTATGTGTTGGCTTTGAAAAGTACTTCGTTAAATCTGGAACTTGGTTTGTAATCCTGAAGTCATGTTAAAATCTATGTGTTGTAATTTATTGTGAGGTGTTGTTTTCTCTGGACTCGCCTTCGTGTGAGTTATGCTGCTTTGTTCGATCCAGGTTTAAGTGGTTTTATCGGGATTTTACCCGACAGCACTGCCGGATTGCTCCGTTTTAAGTGCGTGTTAACCCTGATTGTCGTTTTGATGATGGTTAGCGCACTTAAGCCGGTTTATGTCGGGCGGGGCTGCCACAGTAACCGCGAGAGGCACCTCTCTCGTCGGAAGGAGACAACCTCACTAATCAAAAGGAGGATCTGGGCCGCTCATAACCGTGAGCACGGCTAGTATACCAGTTTTACACTCTGCAGAGGTTGCACATCTTTATCCACAAGTCGTGAGCTACGCTAGAGGTTCATCACACTTCCTTAGGTGAGATGGCTAGCGACTCACTACGAGGCCGTTACAAAGAATCTCGTTGGTAAGGCGTAACCGCGAGAGTTAGGTCAGCGATGATGGGGCCCACCTCCGGGGGTACAAGCACAGGAGCGCAATCCAAGCACAGACCAAGCCGGAGGAGCAGGGACCATTGAAGCTTACTACTCTTGCCCCGCAGGTAAGTTACTCCAAACCAAAAAGACCTAATTAGTAAGCCAAGTCTATCCCATTCTAGCCTTGTGGTAGCACTGTTATCCCAGGTTGTCACTCTATGAACCGGTCCTTATGGAGAGTGGCCAACCAAGCACTAAGCACCGTGCTGGCCCCCTAAACCATGTTTCTACAAAAACCATCTTTTAACGAGACGTGAGCCACTCAAGCCACACAGAGGGCCACTCTCAGAATTAAGTTCAAGTAAACCATTAATCAAATTAATTAAAAAGGACCAGAGTGTGTTATAGCGCAGCAACCTAGCACAACTAACCAAAATGCAGACCCAAAGGATATATAAAGGATATAAAGTGGCTAGGAAATCCTTATAGGCATACAGTATTAAAATGCAGTATGAAATTGTAATTAAAAATGATAGGTTGTTCATGTTACACTTGCCTTCCTCGTACTGCTCCTGCTGCTGCTCAAAGTGCTCGGAAGACGGCTGCTCTGGGTACTGGTACTGGGGCTCCTCAGATGGATCAGCGTCTACTCACGAACACATGGTCAAAACAAGGCACACAATAAGCATACAAGCAAACAATAACAAAAGTTAAGAAACAGTACATCAATACATAAAAACAGCACACTAAACTAGTCTAAAACTATTCTACGCGTTACAACGATCGCGTGGATATAAAGAACGCTAAAAACGGAGCTAAAACGCATTTTCTAGGCCAAAAACAAGTTCTAGGGGCTTATTTGTAATAAAAACAGGGTTCCAGGGACTTTTCTGCTAAAACCGAGGACTAAAACATAAATAAACATTAATTCCAGGGTCTAACTCGCAAAAAGGACAGATCTGGACCGCGGGTTCAAATTCTAGGAAGCTTAGGGAGGTTCTTGCAAAGTTTTGGGCCTAACTGCAATTATTTTTCAAAAGAGGTGGACTGCGGGTTGATTCTAGGAAAACTGGGGGGTTCTTTAACAAAAACGCCAGGCGAAACGGTATCCTTGGATCCAGGCCGTTGGATCTCGATCGGAGGGGTCAGGTTTGATGGGATCCGGATCTAATCAGGGCCGTCGGCTACGGATCTGACGGCCAGGGGAAATTGGGTGCGCGGGCGGCGGCGGACTCGCCGGCGACGGGGCTCCCGCGGCAGAGGGGTCGCCGGAGTAAGCGAATCCGGCGTTCCAGGGGCGGATTCGAGCCGGAGTTGGGTCGGGAGGCACCTACGTGAAATGCGCAAGCCACTAGAGGCAAGAGCGGGGCCCGGCCGGGCTTGGGCGGGGCTCGCCACGGCGAGGGGCGGACCGCACGGCGGCGCATCGCCGGCACGCGCGCGCAGGGGTTGCTGGGGTGTGCTACAGGCTACAATAGCAGGTCTAAAATGGAGAGCGGGCTGAAGAGATCCTCACCGAGGCTTGATTCGGCTGGAACGGCGCACAAAGTTCGACGGCGGCGAGTCTGGCGGCGAAGCTCGGCGTGGTGGTCGCGGACGGGTCGCAGGGGTGCGTCTTTGGCCTTCCTAGCCCTGCGGATCGGTGTGCGAGGTCCCTGCGAGGGAGCCACGGGGGTCAGCGGGCACGGAGCGGAACCAGGGGCGTGGGATTGCGGCGGCGGACCGGCTCACCTCCGGCGGCGTCCGGCGCAAAACCAAAGGCTTCACGGTTCGGGGTCGCGGTTGCGGGCCTGGGGAAGCTCCTGGGGCACAGGCGAAGCTTCCGCGGTGGCTCGGGCTGGCTGTGGAGCGGCAGAGCAGCGCTGGCACGGCGGCTCAGGGGCTCTGCGCGGCGATGGCGTGGTGGAGCGGCGTGCTAGGGTTTGGGGCGGCGGCTGCGATGGGGATGAGGTGCAGGGGAGGCCGGGGATCCCATTTATAGGGCGGCTGAGGCCTAGGCGTGCGTGCCCAGGGTGGTGACGCGGCGCGGGGATCACGGCGGTGACTGAGCCGGCCGTTGCACGGGGTAGCAGGAGGATCCGACAGGCGGGCCCGGGGCGCAGTGAGAGAGAGGGCGACGCGGGCTGCGGGATCGCGGCGCGGAGCGACGCTGGCGGGTGGGCCTGCGCTCGCGCGTGAGCGGGTGTCGCGCGTGCGGAGGGAACGAGCCGCTGTGCTGGGCCTGGCGAGCGTCGTGGGCCGAGCGGTAGAGAGGCGCTGGGCTGGGCGGAAGAGCCAGCTGGGCCGTGCGGGGAGGGCGCTGGGCCAGCGGAGTGAAGGGCTGGGCCGGTTGCTGGTGTTTTGGGCTGGGTTCTCCTTTCTATTTCTATTCTATTTCCAAGCAAAACAAATCTATTTGAATTCAAACAAAGTTTGAATTCAACAACTTTATGCACACAAACAAATAAAATAAATGCTCCAGCATGAATGCTCAAACATTTTAACCCTATGATAAATTTTAATTACTTGTGGAACAAAATTTTAGATTAAATGCAAGTCTAACACAATAAACCTTAGAAAATTAAATAAAGCCAATTAAATTTATTAATAAATGCTGGAATTTAAATTAGGGTGTTACAGGCGGGAAGTGCTTCGAGCCAGTTGAGAGCTTGGGGACCCATCATGACCGGGAAGTAGGCAGCCATGATGTCAGTGTCGCCGCGAGCAGCTCGAACGGCGATGGAGTAGGTGCGCAGCCATGTCTTGGGATCTGACTCACCATCGTACTTCTCGATCCCGGTGGGCTTGAAGGTAGCAGAACACTGAATGGCCCGGATTCGGCGAGAGAAGGCGGAGAAGCCGTCGAGGTCGTTGCCGGGGTCGTTGTTGCGATCGTTGTCGCGGCGAGGACGTCGTGGGCGGTTGTTGCCTCGGCGACCGTGGTTCTGGTGGTCGTGGTCAGAGTCGCCGTGTTCCTCGTCATACTGGCGATGTTGCTCCTATTCGGTGGCGTCACGCTGACGGCGATGGTTGTTGATGCGTTGGTGCAGGTCTCGCTGGTTGAGTTGGAGACGAAGGTCGCCCTGGTTGACCTCTGCGTCGTCGCCGTGAGGTCGTGTCGAGTGATGACTCGACTGGGCGCGGTAGGCCGAATTGCTTTCGCGCAGTTGCTGGGCTTGAGTGGAGGCCACGTGCAGGCAAGCACGGGTCTTGACGATCTCGGGGGTCTCCTGGAGGCCTTCGAGGACCTGGAACACCGCGGCGAGGTTGGCCGATGGAGTAGCGAAGACGTCCTATCTGTTGTAGTTGAGGACAAAGTCGCTGTCAAGGTTGCGTGGCCGGATCGGTGGGCGACAGTTCCTGGTGTTGCGACGTTCAGTGTCGTCCAGGTCACGGTTGGCCTGGTCGATGGCCTCGTCATTGCGCCTCATGTCGACGCGGATCTTGTTGCGGCTGAGTCGTCCGGCCTTCTCCTCGTCAGTCTCGTTTTCACGAGTGTCGGAGTCGTCGGAGATGATGAAGATGTGGCAATGCTCCGTCGCAAAAGAGAGGTTGGGTGGGAGGGTGAACGAGGCATGTTGGAAGCCGAGTTCCTCTCCTGAAGCCGGGTCAGATCGGATCTGACCGATGGTTGCCGGGTCGGGCAGTCGCACTCAGATCTGATCCGAGTACATCGTGGCGGCATTGCAGAGTCCGAGAGGGATCCAACCCGGGTCGTCGTGATGCAGGAGCGTGCCCTCGCCGAGCCTAATGCACTCGCTCGGCGATGGATCTGCCAACTCGATCTATCCGGGAGATAAGATCGTCAGCAGACCTATCTAGACGACGGGTCGTCTTGGAAGGAGTGGTTGGCGCGTAGACTGCCTCGGGTTTGAGAACCCTAGGCGCAGCAGATCTTGGGGTGACCAGATCAGATCTGGTTCTGGTGGAAGTGTTGCCGAGTTCGCGGAGAACACGGTCGGGGTCGTCTCGATGGCGAAGCGCGAATTCGCCGAGTCGAATGCACTCAGCGATGGATCTACTGATGCGATCTATCTGGAAGATCAGATCGTCAACAGATTCGTCAGGGCGACGGGTCACCCTGGTTGATGTGGCCACCACATCGTAGCTCTCGGATTCGAGAATCTGAGAGGCGGGTGGCGCTTGGGGGGTTAGATCGGATCTAACCCAAGAGGCGATATTGCCTCCGGCGGCTGGAGAGCCGGAAGCGGGGTTCCTGGGAATCGTGACCTCCGGGAAGCTTTTCGAAGGTGAAGGAGAAGCCGATCGTCGCCTCCATCTGGGCGGTGACGCTGGCGGAGGAGACGACGCCGGTGTTGGCTGCCATTGAACTCAACGTGTGAGCCCTGAGTCCCCTACCTGGCGCGCCAACTGTCGGATTGTTATTCCGGCCAGTCCACCAGGGGTGTACCCGGTGGTAGAGTTTCAGGACGGGGATCTCAGGGCAAAGAGATCGATGGTAACACAAAGACGCAGGGAGTTAGATAGGTTTGGGCCGCGATGCGCGTAATACCCTACGTCCTGTGTTCGGGGTTGTATTAGGGTTTGCAGGATGCTGCGAAAAGGTGGAGAGAGTCTATGAGTTTGCCTACGTCTCCTTTATATAGACCAGGAGACGTAGGGGTACAAGGAATGATATACTCGGGTTGTTTTACAAGGAAGGAGGTCGGTTAACATCCATAGATATCCGGGTCTCTAGCTAGAGCCTCTCATCCTGATCCTCTGAAGATCCTTTCTGCGCACGGCCGAGTCCCGTACGCCGAGTAGTTGTAGCCGAATCACCAAGCAGGGCAGTCTCCCGGGTTAGGGGACCCCACTCGGCAAGGAGGTACATAGATCTACCTCCGTCAGGCACCGTTGGGAGAAACCAGGCACAACGGCTAGTGACCGTTGGAAAAGGCTGGGCCCACTAGCCGTTGGCAGGGGGCGGCCGACCCTAGGGTTCGGCCGAACCCTAGGTGGGCCACCCTGCTGACAGCCAGGGCCCACTGCCCTTCTAACGGTAAAAAACATTTGGTGCCGGCCAAACTTTGCTTAGAAAAGATGTTCAAATTTATTTTTCAAGGGATTTTCATGCTCGGAAATATTTTTGGATTTTTGTGAAAGAAAGAAAAAGTGCTAGAAAAGTTTCTAGCATACAAGGGTGTTTTGAAAATTCAAATATGCAGTGGGAAAATCGAAAAAGTCGAGAAAAGTAAAATGATGGAGGGTAAATATGAGATACGTACCGATTTACCTTCGGCAAGGACTCATCGTTTTAAGTCTGACGAGCGGGACCTTTCTCCTGCTGTGTTTACCACTGCTTGGCTTGTCCTGGAGAATTGGACGAGGACGAGCTTGTGACTTTACGCCACACCTTTTTGGTTGTCTTTATCAATCGGGTGGTTGTAGGATCTTGATTTCGAGATGTTGCTTCGGCTTTTTCTTTGTGCTGGACCCAGATTTAATGTTAACCATTGAGCATTGTTCCCTCTTGGGCCGAAACAAGAATTTTTCTTCTTTCCCGTTGATGTTGAAGTGGATTTCTCCAGCTCCCACATCGATGTGTGCTCCGGCAGTGCTCAGGAATGGCCGCCCAAGGATGAGCGGTGTCTCTTTTGCTATTTCCATGTCGAGCACTACGAAGTCAACTAGGATGAAGTAATCTCAAACTCTGACAGGAACATCTTCAGCGATCCCCTCTGGATAGCGGACCGAAGAGTCTGCTAGCTGGAGGTGCATCGGTGTAGGCGTCAGATGCGTGAAGTTGAGTCTGTCAAAGACTACCTTGGGCATTACGCTGACGCTAGCCCCAAGGTCACACAAGGCATTGCCAAAGTGTTGAGTGCCAATCAAGCAATTAATCATTGGGCATCCCGGGTCTTCTTTCTTCTTCAGAGGTTGGTTGAGTATAGCAGCGCTACATTCTTCTGTGAGTTTAACAACCTCCATTGTGGGCAGCGGTCGCTTGTTGTTGATGATGTCCTTGATGTAGCGGGTGTAAGTTAGAGCGGGGGACCAGTACTCCAAGACCTTGTCCTGCAGAAGACCCGAGTTGTTATACAACCCAACAGGTGTGCTCAGAAAAACAGAGCAAAAATAGAGGAAACCACTCGAAATAAACAAAACAACTCGGCGAAGTTCAAGAAGACTTATGGTGTCGGTTGGCCGCTTCAGGCAGTGGGCTTTGGGATAGCCCTTGTCCCGGATCTGCCCCGCCATGATGCGGGCAACCCGGTTCGCGATCTCTTCCCAGGGGACCTTGCGCTCATGTCCCTGGATTGGGTCCCGATGACCCCAATACACGAAGGCCGGGTGGACCCTCTCCTGGATCGGCTGTGTGAGCCGCCTGCAGAAGGAGATGGCCACCGCGGCCCCCGTCAGGCCCTGCGCCAACAAGTCGGCGATCTCTTTGAGGAGGCGCTCCACCTGCGCCATCTCCTCGGTGGTCGGCGGCTCCACCCAGCATGCCTTGTACTCCGGCGCGCGGCCGGTGCGCGCCGGGAGACAGGGCGCCGGGTTCGCCACAACGAACCATTCCCGCGCCCACCCCTTGTTGGTTCCGCGGAGCTCAAAGTTGGGGTAGACACTCCCCTGGCACAGCGAGAAGGCGGCCCCACCCACAACATTCCGGCGAACGTTGGACAGGTGCCCCTTAAGGTAGTACAGAGCCCACCACAGATTGAAATGGGGGGGGGGCAATCCCCAAGTACCCCTTGTAGAGGTGAATGAAGATGGCGATCTGTGCAATTGAATTTGGCTTGAGATGAGTTACCTCGAGCCCGTAGAAATGGAGAAGTCCGCAGAAAAACACCCCCGCGGGCAGCGCAAAGCCCTTCTTGTAGAAGGACTTGAACACGACCGTTTGGTTCATGTCCTCCGAAAGGAACTCCTCCCCATAGCAGCACCGCCACACGGAGATTTGCTTCTCCGGGAGGAGGCCGCGCTCCACCAGGTCCTGGATGTCGTTCTCTTGGAGCGAGCATCTCTACCAGGATGATGACGGCGGCGGAGCCTCTCCGGAGCTCCCCGAAGTCGAAGACACAGACACAGTGGGCGAGGCGGCCATGACGACGGCGGCAAAGCTCAGGCGAGGGGAGGAAATCGCGAGGAAGATGAAGGCCGAGAGCTCTGGAAACTTGCCGAGTTGGCTAAGGCGGCGGAAAGCTCTGGAGCGCTCGGGAATAGGGTGGCCGCTTCGCGCTGCCCCCCGGTTTAAATATCGGAGGCCCCACAATGGGCAGATCCGAAATTAACGGCCGGATTTGATCGGGCCGGCGATCTCATGGCAGATGAGGCGGGAAAAATGGTAACTTCCTTTTTTATCGTTGCCTCTGACAACCCCGCTCCCCTGTCAGCCGCGACAGATCCGAGCGGAAAATAACGGTTGGATGTTCACCCTGATGCGAATATACTTCAAATATTCCTAGAAACAACCCGGCGTGTCTCTGTGACCCAGCCAGGGCCTCAAGGACCGGACGCTGTGACGACTCGGCGCGTCTCCGTGACTCCACCAACGACCCTGCTCGGGGGCTGGGCGCCACCTACGACCCAGCCTGTCTCCGTGACCTAGCCAGGGCTTCAGAGCCCGGACGTCGTGACGACTTGGCGCGTCTCCGTGACCCAGCCAGGGCTTCAGGGCCCGGATGCCGTGACAACTCGGCGCGTCTCCATGACTCCGCCAGCGACCCTACTCAGGGTATGGGCGCTACCTACGACCCGGCGTGTCTCCGTGACCCAGCCAGGGCCTCAGGGCCCGGACGCCGCGACAACTCGGCGTGTCTCCGTGACTCCGCTAGCAACCCTGCTCGGTGGCTGGGCGCCACTGTTGACGCTCACTAACGACCATTTCCAGGCGTCAACTTGATCAAAAAATCATGAGAGTTTGCATTTCTTACATGCACTTATATTCAATAAAGTTCCTAAACCACACTTTACCTTTTAGAATATGCAAGTCGTGTTTTTGAGCTAATATGCATGTTACAAGCACACTTTGGCCCAGCAGAAAAACACAGGAAATATCAGAGTTGGGGGCGGTTGGAGCCATGGGCAGGCCGGCCGACCCTCTAGTCGGCCGACCAGGTCCATGGGCCCCACCGCCTCAACTTGGCCATGTGGCGCCTCCCTGTTGCTCCTCTATGTCGGTTTGGGGTGCTGTGGCTTGTGGCTCCCTCCTATAAATACAAGGGGAGGGGGTAGAGAATAGGACACACACATCACTCACCTCTCAAGTCCTCTCTTGCATAGTCTTTAGGCTTAGTGGAGTTTAGGAGAAGTCTAGGAGTCATCGAGTCGCCGGAGTTGCTCGAGAGTCTGGTATGGGTTTATCTCTAACTCTCTCTTGTAATATTCAATCGTTTGTAATAGAATTAGACTATGGTTACCGATATCTGCTTGAAGTATATTCTGAGTTATCGAGTATGTGCTTCTTGTCATGGTTGCATTATTATTCAATGCTTGCATTGCATAGTTGCCCTGTGCTGGAGATGGTTATTATCTTACCCCTGTTTATGCATGAGAATATCCAATCAAGATAGAGCTCACCAACTAATCTATATACTCTCTCACTCATCGCCTTCCCTGCGGAAATATAAATGACACCCCGGTATACTCCCGGGTAAAATGTTACAGCGGTATTCCATGTGCTTGCGGATTTATTCGTGGTTCATGAAATACTGCCACCCCAGAATTGGCGTCTGCGAGCGTCATCGCTAGGTGACGTTGATAGGCGCCAACAAGCATTTTTGGCACCGTTGCCGGGGAAGGCACAGAGTGGAATATATAGACAAAGTTGTGAACAAAATCGAAATTGGTATTCGCATGCTAAACAGGCTAACTTGGCTTTGTTTTCTTGTTTTTCTTGATATGAAAACAGGGTAGTGTATGATCGGTTTCGACTTGCCGCAAAACTTTCATTCCGATCCAGAGTCACTTTTGAGGTGGACGCGAGCTCGTCTCTTATCACCTCGGAGATCACTCCCGGCAGTTGATCCAGTCATCACATCGTCGTCAGCTCCTAGAGCTATGGCCCAGAAGACACTCCGTGATTACTCTGCTCTGTCTGCTAGCCAGGTCCCAACTGGACCCGAGGTTAACACCGGAGGAGAAAATTTTGAGATCAAGACGGGTCTCATTACGATGGTGCAGGCCAGCCCATTCTGTGGCAAGGCCAATGAGGATGCCAGCGCTCATCTCCAGCAGTTCCTGGAGCTCTGCAGTACTTTTGTTATCAAGGGTGTATCACAAGATGCAATCCGGCTCCGTCTATTTCCGTTCTCTCTCTTGGGGAGAGCAAAGCAGTGGTTTTATGCTAATAAGGCTGCTGTGGATACTTGGGACAAATGTGCCAAGGCGTTCCTCTCGAAGTTCTTCTCGACAGGCAAAACCAATGCTCTTCGTGGTCGGATTTCGAACTTCCAGCAGGCATCAAATGAGTCGATTATGAAAGTTTGGGAGAGGCTTCAGGAGTACATTCTGGCGTGTCCACACCATGGAATGGATAATTGGCTCATTCTATAGAACTTCTACAATCTATCCGAACTCCCCATTTGGCCAGAGTCTCCATTCCCAGAATGACATCAATGCCCTTGGTGTCTAGCACCATCAGATCAGTACAGAACTCTACTCCCCTCAAAGAAACACTGACTCTCGGGCAGTAAGTGTGAGACCTCAACTGTCCTCCCGGTGAAGATACTAATAGGCACCTCTTTAATGTGCTAGTATGAATACCATGATGCTCGACAAAAGACTGAGTAATGAAGGAATGCGTAGCACCAGTATCAAAAAGCACTGTAGCTGGATATGAATTAACCATGAACGTACCAATAACCACGTTGGGAGCCTCGGCCGCTGACTCGGCCGTCACGTGGTTCACTCTGCCCTGAAGTGGCGCCCTGGGCTGAGCTGGGCGCCCCTGCTGTCCCGCCTGCGCCTTCCGGGGGCAAGCGTTGGCGTAGTGCCCCGGCTGGCCGCAGTGAAAGCAGGTGCGAGGAGGTCCCTGAGCCTGCTGTCCGGTAGGAGCTACCGGACGTGGAGCCTGCGGTGCCGGTGGAGCTGGTAGAGCAGTACGAGCCGGAGGTGCCGGTAACCTCTGGTCCTGACCTGCCTGCTGCTGTCGAGGCGGGTACTGCTGCGGTGGCCTCTGCTGGTACTGCTGAGGAGGCCGGTACTGCTGCTGGTACTGCTGGGGCGGCTGGAGGCGTGGACGAGTGTTGCTGCCGGAAGCAACGGGGACAACCTTCCTCTTCTTGTCCTCCATCTCCAGGTGCTTGCGCTCAGTGTTGAGCGCGCTGTCAACCAGATGGTTGAAGTCGTCGAAGCGGAGGTTGAGCAGCGCGTACTGGAGGTAGTCCTCAAGACCCTCCATGAAGTGCTCCTGCTTCTTGCGGTCATCCGCAACATCGGCAGGGGCGTAGCGTGCCAGCTGAAGAAAGCGATCACGATACTCCGTGACCGACATAGTCCCCTGAATTCACAAAGACAGATAGATATCGAAAGATTAACTCAAGATTCATAAGGATAGAACAAGGGGCATTAGCTCAAAAGAAAACGCTGAATGATTATATTTAAGGTTACCTGCTTCAGTGCAAGGAACTCCTTCTGTTTCATCTTCATAACGCCCGCTGGGACGTTGTGGCTGCGGAAACGCTCCCTGAACTGGAGCCAAGTGAGAGACTCGCGGTCATGAACTGGATGGGACTCCCACCAGTCCAAAGCTGCCCCTCGCAGCTGTCCTGCTGCGTACAGCACTCGCTCCCGATCATCGCACTGGGCGATGTCTAGCTGACGCTCCACTGCACGGAGCTAGTCGTCAGCCTGAAGAGGGTCAGACGTGTGAGAGAACGTCGGCGGGTGACCCCTCAGGAACTCAGCACACCTGTCGCGAGGCTGCGGCGGTGGAGGAGGCGGAGGCTGAGTGTGAGCCTGCTGAAGAGCCTGAACAGTGTTGTTCAGGGTAGCCATCATCTGCATCTGGAGCTGGAAGTACTGCTCCGGAGTCAAAGGCGGTGGCATCGGGATCCCGGTCCCCTGGGTATTCTGACCCTGGTTGTTCTGCCCCTGCTGGTCAGAACCACGCCTGGTGTTCACCATCTGATTTTGGACAAAAGATTTCACGAGTAAGGATATAGCAGGAATAAATTCAGATGGATATGATAACTCTTTGCGGAAAAAGACTCAGCCATGATAAAGTAGACAGAATAGAGTGGACTGTTTTACCCCCAACGATCTAACTCATTTTATTAATTAGTTAACTTTAACATCAGAGTGATTTTCTTTAAACAAATTTAAACTACTAAGCTATGCAATCAGGCAAAAATCCAAATCAAACATGTAACATAATAACAAGCAGACAATTTTCACAACTTAGCCGAGTTTACCAATAGACTCGACTAACACAACGCGTCGCAGAACGTGCTATCGTTTTATTATAAAAGGGTCTCCTAGCTAACTCATGGTGGTCAGATGACTGATTCAGGCCAAAATCTACGAAAACTATTTTTCAGAGAGAACTCAAGGCAAGGAGGGTAAAAGTCATAGAAGTCAAGGGGTATAATAGTAAAATAGTTTCAGCAGACAAGGATTAGAGAGAAGAAGCCCTAAAACTCGTCTAGTTCTATCTAGGCTTCGTCCTACAGTCGATACGGCTCTGATACCACTCTGTAACACCCGGTTTATAAAAGAACATAAATCGAGCAATCATATACGTGCCAGGATCAAGTCACACGTATATACAATAGAATGAACAGTATATCATAGCACATATCACGTAAAAAGACATAATAAAGCGAATACGAATGTTATTTATTACATTAATGACAAAATGTCTGATACAGCGGAAGCGAAGTACAAAAATACGATAAAAGCCCTCCGAAGCTGAAGCAGGGCGCCACAGGGACGTCGACTGGGAGACGAACACCTAGAAGTCCTCGTAGTCCTGGTAGCGCTGGACGAACTCCCTCGTGTCGGCAGGAACTGAGCAGCAGTAGCGTAGCCAAGAGGAAAAAGTAGAGAAGAGGCAAGAGTGAGTACACAACTTGTACTCAACAAGTATAACACAAACTATGAGGCTCTAGGCTGGCTGACTCAACTGCCTTAGCTTTTAAGTGTTGGCAAGATTTTATTTAAGCTATTTACTACGAGTTGATGAATTACCATTAACCCAGTTACATAGTTATTAATCAAGTTTAATCATGCAACTACTGAGAAACCAAACCAAAACCAAGCCACCAAGGTAACCCCGAGAAGCACCTCCCTCGTCGGAAGGAGATAACTCCACTAATCAAAAGGAGGATCTGGGCCGCTCATAACCATGAGCACGGCTAGTATACCAGTTTTACACTCTGCAGAGGTTGCACATCTTTACCCACAAGTCGTGAGCTACGCTAGAGGTTCATCACACTTCCTTAGGTGAGATGACTAGCGACTCACTACGAGGCCGTTACAAAGGATCTCATTGGTAAGGCGTAACCGCGAGAGATAGGTCAGCGACGATGGGGCCCACCTCCGGGGGTACAACCACAGGAGCGGAATCCAAGCACAGACCAAAGCCGGAGGAGCAGGGACCATTGAAGCTTACTACTCTTGCCCCACAGGTAAGTTACTCCAAACCAAAAAGACCTAATTAATAAGCCAAGTCTATCCCATTCTAGCCTTGTGGTAGCGCTGTTGTCCCAGGTTGTCGCTCTATGAACCGGTCCTTATGGAGAGTGGCCAACCCAGCAGTAAGCACCGTGCTGGCCCCGTAAACCATGTTTCTACAAAAACATCTTTTAACGAGACGTGAGCCACTCAAGCACGAAGCACAGAGGGCCACTTTCAGAATTAAGTTCAAGTAAACCATTAGTCAATTTAATTAAAAAGGACCAGAGTGTGTTATAGCGCAGCAACCTAGCACAACTAAACAAAATGCAACCCAAAGATATATATAAAGGATATAAAGTGGCTAGGAATGTCCTTATAGGCATACAGTATTAAAATGCAGAATGAAAATGTATTTAAAGGTGATAGGTTGTTCATGTTATACTTGCCTTCCTCGTACTGCTCTGGCTGCTGCTCAAACTGCTCGGAAGACGGCTGCTCCTGGTACTGGTACTGGGGCTCCTCAGATGGATCAACGTCTACTCACGAACACATGGCCAAAACAAAGCATGATAATAAGCAGACAAGCAAACTCTAACAAAAGCTAAAGAACAGTACATCAATACATAAAAACAGCAAGAAAAACTAAGCTAAAACTATTCTACGCGTTACAACGATCGCGTGGATATAAAGAACGCTAAAAACGGAGCTAAAACGCATAAACTAGGCCTAAAACAAGGTTCAGGGGCTTATTTGTAAGAAAACTGAAGTTCCAGGGGGTTTTCAGCGAAAACCGAGGGCCTAAACATAATTAAACTAAAGCTTCAGGGTCTAACTCGTAAAAACAGCAAGTGTGGACTGCGGGTTCTATTTCTAAAGAGGTCAGGGGGCTAAGGTGATAAAAACAGGACCTAACTGAGATTATTTTTGAATAGAGGTGGACTGCGGGTTGAATAGAAGAGAGTCCAGGGACTCTTATGCAAAATAGCCAGGCCGAAACGGTAAGTTTGGATCTCAGCCGTAGGGTTAGGATCTGGCGGCTCAGATCTAAAGGATCCTAGATCTAATCTTGGACACTCCTTTCAGATCGGACGGCTCTAGGTGATTGGGGCGTGGGGCGGCGGCGAAGCTCACCGGAGCGGAGCTCCCGCGGCGGCGGGGTCGCCAGAGTGAGCAAATCCGGCGCTCCTGGGCTCATTTTGGGCTGCGGGCTGGTGCAAAGGAACGAGGGCGGCGTGCGTAACCCACTGGGGGTTAAACCGGGTTCGAGGTGGTCCAGAGCGTGGAGCTCGTAGGCAATGGCGGCTCCGGCGGCAAGGCTCGCCGGCGTGAGGCGGTTCGGGGTCTCCAGGGGGGGTCACGGCTACCAAGGCTAGCGCAAAAGAGAGAGGGAAACAGGGTTTGGCTCACCGAGTGCTCGGATTGAAGGGAGGACCGGCGCAGGGTAGTCGGCGACGAGGACCCGCAGCGGCGCTAGGCGGAGCTTCGAGGACGGGCCGCTACTGGACGTCTCCGGCTTCAGGACTCCACGAAACGACGCGTGGTGCTCCTGCGAGGCCCGTGGAGGGGTCAGCGTGGCCTGAACCGAGCCAATGGCGAGGAATCATGGCGGCGCAAAGAGCTCACCGTCGAGCGATGCAGGTGAAAATTCCGGCGATGTAGGGCCCGTTGTCGGTGATGGCGGCCGCGGGGAGGTTCCTGGGCTCGTGGCGGGGCTGTTGCGGTGGTTGGCGAGGGCTGGAAGGGCGCGGTGCGGCCGGTCCGTGGCGGGGCAGAGGACCTTGCGCGGCGGAGGGGGTGCGGAGCGAGGGGGAAAAACGGCGCTCTAGGGTTCAGTGGCGGCTGTGGAGTTGAGATGGCGCACAGGGGTCGTGGGGGGCGAGTTAAAGTAGGCGTGCGGGGATCCGGGCATCCGTGCCGTGGGGCGCGCGGGCGAGGATCTCGCCGGTAAACTCGGTTCGGTTAGCTCGCTGAGGAAGGAAGGGAGGTAGGGGATGGCGCCGACAGGTGGGCCAGGCGGGGCAGCGAGAGAGCGTGCCGCGGCGCGGGCGGGGTAGCTGGCGTGCGGGACCAGGCCGTCAGCGTCGCGGAGAGGGGAGAGCGAGTGCGGACGGGATGGGCCGGCGCTCGCGTGTGAGCAAGCGGGCGGCTGGTTTGCGGGCCCGGCTGGTGTGAGCGGGGAGATGCTGGGCCGGGGTTTGCTGAGGCTGGGCTTCGGGGAAAGGAGTGGGATGGGCCGCGGGTCAGGCTGGGTGCTGGGTTTTGGTTATGGGTTCCTTTTCTATTACTTCTTCTATTTCTTTTCCTATTCAAACTAACTCAATCAAATCTATTTGAATTCAAAATTGAATTTGAATTCAACTCTAACACTCAAACAAATAAATCAAAGCTCCAGCATGAATGCAACATTAAAAGTAAACCTAGGACAAATTTTAATTACTTGAGGAACAAAATTAGGTTAAAATGTAAGCTAAGCAAAATAAATCCTTAGAAAATTAAATAAAGCCAATTAAATTTATTACTAAATGCTGAAATTTAAATTAGGGTGTTACAGACCCTACCCCCTTAAAGAAATCTCGTCCCGAGATTTAGCTGGGCTGGCTAGCAAAGAGATCTGGATATGTCTTCTTCAGCTCATCTTCTCGCTCCCATGTAGCCTCAGCTTCACTGTGATGACTCCACTGAACCCTGCACATCTTGATGCGCTTGTTCCGAGTAACCCTCTCTGATGTCTCCAGAATCTTCACTGGATGCTCAGTATAAGTCAGATCTTCCTGGACATCGACTCCATCCAGGGGTGCCTGCTCCTCGGGTACTCGCAAACACCGCTTCAGCTGAGATATATGGAAGACATCATGAACTCCTGAGAGGCTGAGAGGTAACTCCAGGCGATAAGCAACTTCGCCTTTCCGCTCTAGCACCTTGAATGGCCCCACATACCGAGGTGCTAACTTCCCTTTGACATTGAATCTGCGGATTCCTCTCATCGGAGACACCTTCAGATACACATAATCACCGACACTGAAAGTCAGGTCTCTCTGTTTGCCATCTGCATAGCTCTTCTGTCTGCTCTGTGCAATCCTCAGATTTTCTCGCACAGCCTGAACCATCTGCTCTGCATCATCTATGATCTCAGGACCGAAGAGCTGCTTCTCACCAATCTGATCCCAATAGAGAGGAGTCCTGCACTTCCTGCCATACAATGCCTTAAAGGGAGACTTCTTCAGACTGGCCTGATAGCTGTTGTTATATGAGAACTCAGCATATGACAGGCACTTATCCCAACTAGTACCGTACTGAATAGCACAAGCTCTCAGCATATCCTCCAACACTTGGTTGGTTCTCTCTGTCTGCCCATCTGTTTGAGGGTGATAAGCTGTACTGAAACGCAGCTTCGTATCCAACGAATCATGGAGCTGCTCCCAGAATCGAGAAGTGAACTGAGACCCTCTGTCAGATATAATCTTCTTGGGCACACCATGCAAGCAGACAATCCGAGAGATGTACAACTCTGCAAGTCTAGCACCGGAGTAAGTAGTGTTCACTAGAATGAAGTGAGCAACCTTCGTCAATCGGTCCACTACTACCCAAATGGAGTTGTACCCTTTCTGAGTACGAGGCAATCCAACAATGAAGTCCATAGTGATTTCCTCCCATTTCCACTCTGGAATCTTCAAAGGCTGTAACAGACCTGCTGGCCTCTGATGCTCAGCCTTGACACGCTGACAGGTGTCACAAATAGCCACATACTCTGCCACTGAACGCTTCATCCCATACCACCAGAAACGTTCCTTCAGATCATAGTACATCTTCGTGCTGCCCGGATGAATAGAGTATGCTGTATCATGGGCCTCACTCAGAATCAACTTCCGGAGATCATGCACATCAGACATGCAGATCCGGTTCTTGTACCACAAAGTACCCTGATCATCCTCTCTGAAATGAGGAGCCTTGCCCTTCTTGAGCAACTCACGGATCTCCTGCAGCTTCTCATCATCTTTCTGATGCTGCCTGATCTCTGACTCTAGAGTCGGTACTGCCTCGAATGCTGCTCTGGAAGTATGATGCAAGAAGCCCAGACTCAACTGCTCGAACTCCTCGCATAACTCTGGAGGCATCTGGAAAGCCACGGCCATGTTGACATAACTTCTCCTGCTCAAAGCATCTGCTACAACATTGGCCTTGCCCGGATGATAGTGAATCTCCAGGTCATAGTCCTTGACTAACTCTAGCCATTTTCTCTGCCGCATGTTCAGCTCATTCTGCGTGAAAATGTACTTGAGGCTCTTGTGATCAGTGTAGATATCACACCGCTGCCCATACAAGTAATGCCTCCAAATCTTCAGAGCATGCACAACTGCGGCTAACTCAAGATCATGAGTAGGATAATTCAGCTCATGCCGACATAACTGCCGTGAAGCATAAGCTATCACTCTGCCCTCCTGCATCAGAACACACCAAAGACCATCCTTCGAAGCATCACAATATACCGTGAACCTCTTCGTCTGGTCTGGCAGAGTCAGGACTGGCGCCGTAGTCAACCTTTTCTTCAGCTCATCAAAGGCCCTCTGACGCTCATCAGTCCACACGAAAGCCACATTTTTCTCCAGCAAAGAAGTCAAAGGCTTCGCGATCTTGGAGAAATTCTCAATGAACCTCCGATAATATCCAGCTAAGCCCAAGAATGATCTGACTTCCTTCACCGTCTGCGGTGTCTCCCACTCGAGCACATCTTTCACCTTGCTCGGATCAACAGCAATGCCTCCCTGAGAGATAACATGACCGAGGAATGGAACCTCGTCAATCCAGAACTCGCACTTGCTGAACTTAGCATACAGCTGATGCTCTCTCAATCTCTGCAATACGAGTCTCAGATGCTCCTCATGCTCTTCTTCTGTCTTGGAGAAGATCAGAATATCATCAATGAAAATCACCACAAAAACATCCAGATAATCCATGAAGACCATGTTCATCAGATGCATGAAGTAAGCCGGGGCATTAGTCAAGCCGAAGGACATGACTGTGTACTCATATAGCCCGTACTTGCAGGTGAATGCCGTCTTCGGAATATCCCCAGGACGGATCCTCAGCTGAAAATAGCCCGAGCGAAGATCAATCTTCGAGAATATACGAGCACCTCGAAGCAAATCAAAGAGATCCTCAATACGGGGCAGTGGATGCTTGTTCTTGATGGTGACTGCATTCAGCTCCCGATAATCGACACACATCCTCTTCGAGCCATCCTTCTTATCTACCAGCAATAATGGAAAAGCCCAAGGAGAGAAGCTGCAACGGATATAGCCCTTGGCTAGCAACTCATCAATAGTCTTCTTAACTTCTTCATGCTCTATAGGTGCCATACGGTAGGGCCGCTTTGCAATAGGAGCTGTGCCAGGCAAGAGATCAATACAAAACTCAATGGCGCGTTCAGGCGGCATACCTGGCAAATCATCCGAAAGACATCCGGGAATTCAGACACCACGCGAATACCGTCCGTGGGTCTAGCCTCCATCTGATGAAGAAATCCAGAAGGCTCTACTGCACTGATAACAACCTCTTGGCCACTGGAAGCTGATAGCAAGACTGTCCTCTGAGCACAATCTATCCGAACTCCCCATTTGGCCAGAGTCTCCATTCCCAGAATGACATCAATGCCCTTGGTGTCTAGCACCATCAGATCAGTACAGAACTCTACTCCCCTCAAAGAAACACTGACTCTCGGGCAGTAAGTGTGAGACCTCAACTGTCCTCCCGGTGAAGATACTAACAGGCACCTCTTTAATTTGCTAGTATGAATACCATGATGCTCGACAAAAGACTGAGTAATGAAGGAATGCGTAGCACCAGTATCAAAAAGCACTGTAGCTGGATATGAATTAACCATGAACGTACCAATAACCACGTTGGGAGCCTCGGCCGCTGACTCGGCCGTCACGTGGTTCACTCTGCCCTGAAGTGGCGCCCTGGGCTGAGCTGGGCGCCCCTGCTGTCCCGCCTGCGCCTTCCGGGGGCAAGCGTTGGCGTAGTGCCCCGGCTGGCCGCAGTGAAAGCAGGTGCGAGGAGGTCCCTGAGCCTGCTGTCCGGTAGGAGCTGCCAGACGTGGAGCCTGCGGTGCCGGTGGAGCTGGTAGAGCAGTACGAGCCGGAGGTGCCGGTAACCTCTGGCCCTGACCTGCCTGCTGCTGTCGAGGCGGGTACTGCTGCGGTGGCCTCTGCTGGTACTGCTGAGGAGGCCGGTACTGCTGCTGGTACTGCTGGGGCGGCTGGAGGCGTGGACGAGTGTTGCTGCCGGAAGCAACGGGGACAACCTTCCTCTTCTTGTCCTCCATCTCCAGGTGCTTGCGCTCAGTGTTGAGCGCGCTGTCAACCAGATGGTTGAAGTCGTCGAAGCGGAGGTTGAGCAGCGCGTACTGGAGGTAGTCCTCAAGACCCTCCATGAAGTGCTCCTGCTTCTTGCGATCATCCGCAACATCGGCAGGGACGTAGCGTGCCAGCTGAAGAAAGCGATCACGATACTCCGTGACCGACATAGTCCCCTGAATTCACAAAGACAGATAGATATCGGAAGATTAACTCAAGATTCATAAGGATAGAACAAGGGGCATTAGCTCAAAAGAAAACGCTGAATGATTATATTTAAGGTTACCTGCTTCAGTGCAAGGAACTCCTTCTGTTTCATCTTCATAACGCCCGCTGGGACGTTGTGGCTGCGGAAACGCTCCCTGAACTGGAGCCAAGTGAGAGACTCGCGGTCATGAACTGGATGGGACTCCCACCAGTCCAAAGCTGCCCCTCGCAGCTGTCCTGCTGCGTACAGCACTCGCTCCCGATCATCGCACTGGGCGATGTCTAGCTGACGCTCCACTGCACGGAGCTAGTCGTCAGCCTGAAGAGGGTCAGACGTGTGAGAGAACGTCGGCGGGTGACCCCTCAGGAACTCAGCACGCCTGTCGCGAGGCTGCGGCGGTGGAGGAGGCGGAGGCTGAGTGTGAGCCTGCTGAAGAGCCTGAACAGTGTTGTTCAGGGTAGCCATCATCTGCATCTGGAGCTGGAAGTACTGCTCCGGAGTCAAAGGCGGCGGCATCGGGATCCCGGTCCCCTGGGTATTCTGACCCTGGTTGTTCTGCCCCTGCTGGTCAGAACCACGCCTGGTGTTCACCATCTGATTTTGGACAAAAGATTTCACGAGTAAGGATATAGCAGGAATAAATTCAGATGGATATGATAACTCTTTGCGGAAAAAGACTCAGCCATGATAAAGTAGACAGAATAGAGTGGACTGTTTTACCCCCAACGATCTAACTCATTTTATTAATTAGTTAACTTTAACATCAGAGTGATTTTCTTTAAACAAATTTAAACTACTAAGCTATGCAATCAGGCAAAAATCCAAATCAAACATGTAACATAATAACAAGCAGACAATTTTCACGACTTAGCCGAGTTTAGCAATAGACTTGACTAACACAACGCGTCGCAGAACGTGCTATCGTTTTATTATAAAAGGGTCTCCTAGCTAACTCATGGTGGTCAGATGACTGATTCAGGCCAAAATCTACGAAAACTATTTTTCAGAGAGAACTCAAGGCAAGGAGGGTAAAAGTCATAGAAGTCAAGGGGTATAATAGTAAAATAGTTTCAGCAGACAAGGATTAGAGAGAAGAAGCCCTAAAACTCGTCCAGTTCTATCTAGGCTTCGTCCTACAGTTGATACGGCTCTGATACCACTCTGTAACACCCGGTTTATAAAAGAACATAAACCGAGCAATCATATACGTGCCAGGATCAAGTCACACGTATATACAACAGAATGAACAGTATATCATAGCACAAATCACGTAAAAAGACATAATAAAGCGAATACGAATGTTATTTATTACATTAATGACAAAATGTCTGATACAGCGGAAGCGAAGTACAAAAATACGATAAAAGCCCTCCGAAGCTGAAGCAGGGCGCCACAGGGACGTCGACTGGGAGACGAACACCTAGAAGTCCTCGTAGTCCTGGTAGCGCTGGACGAACTCCCTCGTGTCGGCAGGAACTGAGCAGCAGTAGCATAGCCAAGAGGAAAAAGTTGAGAAGAGGCAAGAGTGAGTACACAACTTGTACTCAACAAGTATAACACAAACTATGAGGCTCTAGGCTGGCTGACTCAACTGCCTTAGCTTTTAAGTGTTGGCAAGATTTTATTTAAGCTATTTACTACGAGTTGATGAATTACCATTAACCCAGTTACATAGTTATTAATCAAGTTTAATCATGCAACTACTGAGAAACCAAACCAAAACCAAGCCACCAAGGTAACCCCGAGAAGCACCTCCCTCGTCGGAAGGAGATAACTCCACTAATCAAAAGGAGGATCTGGGCCGCTCATAACCGTGAGCACGGCTAGTATACCAGTTTTACACTCTGCAGAGGTTGCACATCTTTACCCACAAGTCGTGAGCTACGATAGAGGTTCATCACACTTCCTTAGGTGAGATGACTAGCGACTCACTACGAGGCCGTTACAAAGGATCTCGTTGGTAAGGCGTAACCGCGAGAGATAGGTCAGCGACGATGGGGCCCACCTCCGGGGGTACAAGCACAGGAGCGCAATCCAAGCACAGACCAAGCCGGAGGAGCAGGGACCATTGAAGCTTACTACTCTTGCCCTGCAGGTAAGTTACTCCAAACCAAAAAGACCTAATTAATAAGCCAAGTCTATCCCATTCTAGCCTTGTGGTAGCGCTGTTGTCCCAGGTTGTCGCTCTATGAACCGGTCCTTATGGAGAGTGGCCAACCCAGCAGTAAGCACCGTGCTGGCCCCCTAAACCATGTTTCTACAAAAACATCTTTTAACGAGACGTGAGCCACTCAAGCACGAAGCACAGAGGGCCACTTTCAGAATTAAGTTCAAGTAAACCATTAATCAATTTAATTAAAAAGGACCAGAGTGTGTTATAGCGCAGCAACCTAGCACAACTAAACAAAATGCAACCCAAAGATATATATAAAGGATATAAAGTGGCTAGGAATGTCCTTATAGGCATACAGTATTAAAATGCAGAATGAAAATGTATTTAAAGGTGATAGGTTGTTCATGTTATACTTGCCTTCCTCGTACTGCTCTGGCTGCTGCTCAAACTGCTCGGAAGACGGCTGCTCCTGGTACTGGTACTGGGGCTCCTCAGATGGATCAACGTCTACTCACGAACACATGGCCAAAACAAAGCATGATAATAAGCAGACAAGCAAACTCTAACAAAAGCTAAAGAACAGTACATCAATACATAAAAACAGCAAGAAAAACTAAGCTAAAACTATTCTACACGTTACAACGATCGCGTGGATATAAGGAACGCTAAAAACGGAGCTAAAACGCATAAACTAGGCCTAAAACAAGGTTGAGGGGCTTATTTGTAAGAAAACTGAAGTTCCAGGGGGTTTTCTGCGAAAACCGAGGGCCTAAACATAATTAAACTAAAGCTTCAGGGTCTAACTCGTAAAAATAGCAAGTGTGGACTGCGGGTTCTATTTCTAAAGAGGTCAGGGGGCTAAGGTGATAAAAACAGGACCTAACTGAGATTATTTTTGAATAGAGGTGGACTGCGGGTTGAATAGAAGAGAGTCCAGGGACTCTTATGCAAAATAGCCAGGCCGAAACGGTAAGTTTGGATCTCAGCCGTAGGGTTAGGATCTGGCGGCTCAGATCTAAAGGATCCTAGATCTAATCTTGGACACTCCTTTCAGATCGGACGGCTCTAGGTGATTGGGGCGTGGGGCGGCGGCGAAGCTCACCGGAGCGGAGCTCCCGCGGCGGCGGGGTCGCCGGAGTGAGCAAATCCGGCGCTCCTGGGCTCATTTTGGGCTGCGGGCTGGTGCAAAGGAACGAGGACGGCGTGCGTAACCCACTGGGGGTTAAACCGGGTTCGAGGTGGTCCAGAGCGTGGAGCTCGTAGGCAATGGCGGCTCCGGCGGCGAGGCTCGCCGGCGTGAGGCGGTTCGGGGTCTCCAGGGGGGGTCACAGCTACCAAGGCTAGCGCAAAAGAGAGAGGGAAACAGGGTTTGGCTCACCGAGTGCTCGGATTGAAGGGAGGACCGGCGCAGGGTAGTCGGCGACGAGGACCCGCGGCGGCGCTAGGCGGAGCTTCGAGGACGGGCCGCTACTGGACGTCTCCGGCTTCAAGACTCCACGAAACGACGCGTGGTGCTCCTGCAAGGCCCGTGGAGGGGTCAGCGTGGCTTGAACCGAGCCAATGGCGAGGAATCATGGTGGCGCAGAGAGCTCACCGTCGACCGATGCAGGTGAAAATTCCGGCGATGTAGGGCCCGTTGTCGGTGATGGCGGCCGCGGGGAGGTTCCTGGGCTCGTGGCGGGGCTGTTGCGGTGGTTGGCGAGGGCTGGAAGGGCGCGGTGCGGCCGGTCCGTGGCGGGGCAGAGGACCTTGCGCGGCGGAGGGGGTGCGGAGCGAGGGGGAAAACGACGCTCTAGGGTTCAGTGGCGGCTGTGGAGTTGAGATGGCGCACAGGGGTCGTGGGGGGCGAGTTAAAGTAGGCGTGCGGGGATCCGGGCGTCCGTGCCGTGGGGCGCGCGGGCGAGGATCTCGCCGGTAAACTCGGTTCGGTTAGCTCGCTGCGGAAGGAAGGGAGGTAGGGGATGGCGCCGACAGGTGGGCCAGGCGGGGTAGCGAGAGAGCGTGCCACGGCGCGGGCGGGGTAGCTGGCGTGCGGGACCAGGCCGTCAGCGTCGCGGAGAGGGGAGAGCGAGTGCGGACGGGATGGGCCGGCGCTCGCGTGTGAGCAAGCGGGCGGCTGGTTTGCGGGCCCGGCTGGTGTGAGCGGGGAGATGCTGGGCCGGGGTTTGCTGAGGCTGGGCTTCGGGGAAAGGAGAGTGGGATGGGCCGCGGGCCAGGCTGGGTGCTGGGTTTTTGTTATGGGTTCCTTTTCTATTACTTCTTCTATTTCTTTTCCTATTCAAACTAACTCAATCAAATCTATTTGAATTCAAAATTGAATTTGAATTCAACTCTAACACTCAAACAAATAAATCAAAGCTCCAGCATGAATGCAACATTAAAAGTAAACCTAGGACAAATTTTAATTACTTGAGGAACAAAATTAGGTTAAAATGTAAGCTAAGCAAAATAAATCCTTAGAAAATTAAATAAAGCCAATTAAATTTATTACTAAATGCTGAAATTTAAATTAGGGTGTTACACTATCCATGCCAAGATGGCTGGATTCTCCACGACTATGAAGAACCAGCTGAGTTTCAATAAGGCGCTAGAAACTCAATTGGCTCAATTAGCTGCTGCTACACCTACTGCTAAACTAGGGAAGATTCCGGGGCAACCCGAGTCTACTCTAGAAAGCGTGAATGCCATCAATGCTATGTGGAAAGAACCGCTTAGCAGGACACCCGTCAGCTATGCTGAGAAGCTCACACGCCCAAGAAGAGGTGCATGGGGCGAGTTAGCAACCACAATAAGAGAAGATCCCGGAACCCCAGTGATCAGCTGCTGATCAACTGCTCAATCTTTGATTATGAATTTTATCACGCCCTTTGTGACCTTGGAGCCAGCGTCAACATCATGCCCAAGGTAACTTTCGAGAAGCTAGGCTATCCATCTGTTTCCCTTACAACTATGTGTGTTCAGCTGGCAGACTCCACGATAAGATATCTAGAAGGAGTTGTGGAAAGGTTAATGGTAAAAGTCAAGAATACCAACATATTGGTGGACTTCGTAGTCCTTGATATGGAAGGAGATCTTGGAATCCCTCTCATACTTGGGCGACCATTCCTTAAGGATACAAATGCCAGAATTGATGTGGGGAGAGGAAGAATCAGCCTCCGTATCATGGGAAAGACTATGAAATTTAAGTTCCAAAATAAGAGAGAGGTATTTCTGATTCATGAGGATAGTGAGAAACAAGGGCTATGGGCAGAGCCCGGTTGGGATGATCAAGACTATCACCCCTCTTCCAAGCCAGTTTGGGAGGATTGGGAAATCCAAACTCCACCAACCGAGCTAGAGGAAGATGATCAGAAGATCCCTGATTTCATCACCAATACAGTATGGGAAGATCTGAAAATCATCTATCCAGCGTCCGAGGATCCTGTTCCTGCACCGCATACGCCACCCAAGAAGACCAAGAAGGTGTGGCACAAGAAGAATAAGATGTCATCAACCTCTACTACTTCTCCAAGTACGGATGAAATGACCTCAACTTGATCAGGTATGGAGAAAGGTCATGCTTTTCGGACCCTAAACCAAGAGCTAGCTTGGGGGAGGTTCCCTCCCTTAAGTCAATTGTATCCCTTTATTTGCTTTTAATAAAATTTGATAAAAAACTTCTAAAAACAAAATAAAAATTTACTGCTTTATTTCCCTTTTCCATGATGCACGGTAAAAATGTTTTAACTCCCCTTTGATAAGTTAAAAGAATGAGTTTTGCTTTGCTCTATCATGTTTGTTGTGCCTAGTTTGAAAATAAGAGTTCCCTTGAGTTTATATTCGTTGGTTATACAAATATCCGTGGGTTGCATATGCTTGATCCGTGTCTAAGTTGTTGTGAGATTAAATATGGTAAATAAGGTTATTCAAGCTTGTTCTACTAATGCTTGAAGTCTGGAGTTGTTTTGAAAAATAAAATTAAAAAGGCAAGCTCCCCAGCAATATGCAATGTCCTACCAGAGCCATATGTCATATTCCCTGAAAAAAAACCTTACACATATGCTGCTTGATGTTCTGTTGAGTTTTGTCAAATTGGGTGAACCTAGTGACATACTCTTCATACTTTCTCGATCATAAGCACATACACGTCCCATCCGTTTGCTATATTCCTACACTAGGAATTAGTACTACCATCCATTCCACATCAATAAATGCTTCATGTCTCGGTGATTTCTCTCGTAGAACATCCCTGAAATAAAATAAAAGTCAGATTATGGTTGCCCCAAAAAGAAAAGATGGCATGCCAAAAAAAAGCATGACCCAAAAAAAAGGAGAGAGAGAAAAAGGGGTAACCATGTCTCAAAAAAAAAGAGACAGGGATGATTCGAGAGAGAAAAAGCCATAACCTCAAGGAGTAAGCCATATCCATCCATCCATCCACTCATATACTTGCACTTTTTGATCGAGATTGCATGACTTGTTTCTCCATGGATCCTCTCTTTGACTATACAATAAATAGAATGCAAGTGTGCCCTGTTCTTATCCTACCTTGAGCTCCACAAAGGCTTGTAGTAGTAGGGAAGATCAAAGGCAAGCACTACCCTGGTAAGGAAATACAAGATGAGTGCCTCGAGAGAATTATCCTGAGGGCTTTGCCATATTTTCAAAAATCCTTCAAAAAAGTGTCTCCAGATGGATTGCGGATCTATGAACAAGTAAGTACTACTTTATGCACGTTCTAACTCTCAACAGCCCAAGACGAGGAGACAGCTAAAAAGCCCCATGAGGGAGTAAGGTAGTTCAGCAAAGGTATGCTAACCAACTTATTTAAGCTTAAAGATGAATCTCTTTGCTTCAGACTATGACATGACAGGTAAGGTACGAGTCAAAGTGATTTTCTGATCAACAACCTGATTTGTCCCACTTTGCTCGGGATGAGCAAAGGATAGCTTGGGGGATCTTGTTGACACTCACTAACGACCATTTCCAGGCGTCAACTTGATTAGATAATCATGAGAGTTTGCATTTCTTACATGCACTTATATTCAATAAAGTTCCTAAACCACACTTTACCTTTTAGAATATGCAAGTTGTGTTTTTGAGACAATATGCAGGTTACAAGCACACTTTGGCCCAGCAGAAAAACATAAGAAATATCAGAGTCTCGATTCAGACTCAAATGGACCAAGTGAAGCCCAAGAACTGAAGCAAACCTAGCTGGGACAGGCCGTGCCTCAACTTTTGAATAAGAGGAAACCCAGACAAGCCCAACCCCTAGCAGTTGGGGGCTGTTGGAGCCGTGGGCAGGCCGGCCGACCAGGCCCATGGGCCCCATCGCCTCAACTTGGCCATGTGGCACCTCCCTGTTGCTCCTCTATGTCGGTTTGGGGTGCTGCGGCCTGTGGCTCCTTCCTATAAAAACAAGGGGAGGGGGTAGAGAATAGGACACACACATCACTCACCTCTCAAGTCCTCTCTTGCATAGTCTTTAGGCTTAATGGAGTTTAGGAGTCTAGGAGTCATCGAGTCGCCGGAGTTGCTCGAGAGTCTAGTATGGGTTTATCTCTACCTCTCTCTTGTAATATTCGGTCGTTTGTAATAGAATTAGACTATGGTTACCGATATCTGCTTGAAGTATATTCTGAGTTATCGAGTATATACTTCATGTCATGGTTGCATTATTATTCAATGCTTGCATTGCATAATTGCCCTATGCTACAGATGGTTAGTCTTTTGTTCTTAGAACTCTATCAATTGTTCCAGTATTCATATGATTGCTCTAGTGTGATGTCTGTCCATCCGGAGGGTGGGGGCTCCGCGTGGGACACTAGCGTATCCCTTACTAGTGTAGACATGGTGTCTAGATTAGCTAAGAGTTGCTGGATGTGAACTATACCCACGATTTGTAGACGTAGCCGGCAGGTGGTGACAGCCTTGTCCGAGCCTTTTAGTAATCCTCCATGTTCGGTATGGGGGTAGGAGGTACATAAAGTCACCGGGCTCCTACCGTTACTTCGATAGCGATCTCCCTGTTGTGTAGTTTAATCTCTGACGAGCTAACTAATGAGAAAGTGTAGATACAGCTAGCCTAGCACAACTGACTCGAGCTCTGACTTTTACCTTGCTCCCGGCCTAAAGCAATCTTTATTCTTTTACCCAAGAGAGTAGTTGTGTGTGTGTCATACTACCTCGTACCATGTTATTATCTTACCCCTGTTTATGCATGAGAATATCCAATCAAGATAGAGCTCACCAACTAATCTATATACTCTCTCACTCATCGCCTTTCCTGCGGAAATATAAATGACACCCCGGTATACTCCCGGGTAAAATACTACAGCGGTATTCCGTGCACTTGCGGATTTATTCGTGGTTCATGAAATACTGCCACCCCAGAATTGGCATCTGCGGGCGTCATCGCTAGGTCACGTTGGTAGGCGCCAACAGCCACCTGCGACCCGGCGTGTCTCCGTGACCTAGCCAGGACTTCAGGGCCCGGACGCCGTGACGCCTTGGCACGTCTCCGTGACCCAGCCAGGGCTTTAGGGCCCAGACACCATGACGACTCGGCATGTCTCCGTGACTCCGCCAGTAACCCTGCTTGGGGGCTGGGCGCCACCTACGACTCGGCGTGTCTCCGTGACCCAGCCAGCGCCTCAGGGCCCGGACGCCGCGACGACTCGGCGCGTCTCCGTGACTCCGCTAGCAACCCTGCTCAGGGGCTGGGTGCCACCAACGATCCGGCGTGTCTCCGTGACCCAGCCAGGTGTTGACGGTCACTAACGACCCATTTTGACCGTCAACTATTGTGCAAAAGTCGAGGATCAGAAGCAATAAATGTTAGCATAGGATGATTATTTGACGAATTCCACAGATGCTGGTCTAAGAATGTGTGCAGGTGAATTTGGGCCAAAACTGCAGGTAACAAGCATATTATCCAAGGCATAAATTCTTGGGCCAAGCACAAGCAAGCCCAAAGGCCAAAAGAGCCCACTTGGTAGCTGCACATGAGAGGGAAACTCAGCCCACATGCGTGACACATCATTGATCCAAAGCAATTCCACCTCGACCAATCAAACGCGAGCAAGAAGATCCATGGACTCACCAGGGTATGCAACCGACATAGTTTTGCACCAAGTCGCAAAGAACCGACCTAAGGGCCCACTCATCAGTCACGTGTCCAAAATTGGGGGCGAAAGGCGGTGGCCATAGGTCGGCCGACCAAGAGGTCGCCGACTTGGCACTGGGCCCTCTCGCCTCCAGCTTCCACGTGTCACATCTGTATTGGCTCTAGAAGGCAGTTTGAGGAGGATTGGCTGCATTCCCAGGGTGGCTCCCTCCTATAAATACGAGGGGAGGGGGTGAGAATAGGAACACCACACACAACACAACACACCACACCATCTCTTCTCTTGAGTTCTCACTTGGGTGAGAGTTGTCTTAGGGAGTTTAGGATTAGAGGTACTCAGGAGGGGTGTCGGTAATGGCGCTCTTCTCCAAATTGTACCTCTACGAGAGTGAGGGAGACAGTCGGGAGAAGTGCCGGGCTTGTCGGCGCTCTTCTTCGCTTGTGCCTCGACGGATGCTTATTCGGTTGTAAGTGTTCGAGACTTTCTTTGTTTATTTAGAATTAGAGTTTAGATCGCAAGTTATCATATCTGCCTTATACTAGATGATGTGTATGCTAGCGAGTAGCATTTGACTCTAGAGTGGGGCCCAGATAGAAAAGGATAACCCTGATCGCCTCTAGAGTTAGTAGGGAAAGGCATAGACGTGGTGTCTAGGCTGGACTATACCACTCAGTTGTCTGATAGTCCCACGGTTTGTAGAGGTAGCCGGCAGGTGGTGGCAGCCCTGTTCGAGCCTTTTAGTAATCCTCCACGTTCGGATATCAGATAGAGCACATATTGGAGCTATCGGCTTGTATAAGCCGGTCGATACCTTTAGCTCGAAGTATAACGGCGACGTGATTTCTTCTTCTAAACATAGATTCTAGATCTTAGAAAGTCCTCTCTTTCCAATCCTCCTACACCAGTGTGTGTGTGTCCTTGGACTGTCTGAACCCGTAGGTAGTGTACTCACGTTCCCTAGTGGATACGCTACCCTGGAATACTCTTGGGTGAAAGCTATAGCGGTATCCGTGCGCTTGCGGATTTTATTCGTGATGTTACAAAATACCAACAAGCTTTCTGGAGCCGTTGCCGGGGAACGGCAGCTACATTATCTTCGGACTCAGTCGTGCTCATATCTTTTTTTCTTTTCTTTCCATCTACCTTTACCCCCGCTACCCTTGGAGCAGCTATCCTTTCCCTAGCTCTCTACCCCAATGGGCGAGTTCTTTGAGCCATCACCATCTTCCTCATCTAACCATGAACTCGACCCTAGCTTTATAGCCATGGTTCGGAAGCGACCCTTCTCTGGAGAAATTCATGAAGATCCCTATGAGCATTTGTTAGAATTCGAGAAACTGTGTTCGGGTCTAGAAATCCTAGGCATGACACAAGAAGCCTTGCGGTGGAAATTGTTCCCCTTCTCTCTTATAGAGAGGGCAGAGCAATGGTACACCCGCACGATAGGAAATATGAGCGGTGATTGGGAGGAGCTTCGAGATGACTTTTGTTACTCGTTCTCCCTCACCGGACGCATAGACTCCCTACCGACCAACTTCCTCGATTTTGAGCAATTAGAGAAGGAGTCCATAGGTGCAGCATGGGCTAGATTCTCATGCCTTTTGGCATCTATCCCAGACATGTCTATACCCGATAAAGTATCATTGGAAGTTTTCTACTCGGGTTTAGACATGGAAACTGCCCTAGAGCTTGACGATGCCAGCGGAGGATGATTCGCACACATAACTCCGGAAGAAGGAAGAGACATCCTAGATAGTTTCTTAGAAGACTCTTTCTTCTCTACCGATCATAGTGAACCCCGCCGGGAGGAATCTGCGTCGAGCCATGAGAGTCTCTCAACACCCGAATCTGAGCTTTCATCTTTCACATCCCAATATTCGTTTATTGAGCCCTCTCCCGAACCACAAACACCGAAGGAAGAAGAAATTCAACTTTCGGAGTTCTCCTCCCGATTCGAGGATGACCCTTCAGGGAACATCAAAAATACCTCAAATCATCTTAGGCACGAGGAGCCTATGAAATCGATGTGTCTTTATGAGACCCTCGATATAATTTCCCGTCATACACCCGCAATTGATTGGTCAAAGGAGGCAAAGCGTGCTTCCGAAGCAATTCGGATTAGCCCAACCTCTGCAACAATCACTTGTTCTATCAAGGGAAAAATCATAGAAGCTCTTCATGACCCTGCTGCCGAGGTTTGCATCTTACCCGAGTGCCTTTTGGAAACTCTCGTGGGTAACAAGCCTCTGACCCCAACCGACAAGTACTTTAAAAGTCCATCCGGACTGTACTTTGAAAGTCGAGGGATTGCAAGGGACATGCCTATCACCATAGACAAAATTGAGGTGCATTTAGATTTTTATATCTATGATATCCTCGATTTTGATCTTCTCCTAGGCCTCCCGCTAGAAAAACTTCTGGCATCTCATGGGAGCCTAGATGAAAAGCTTACGGAAACCGACTCGGCCACTGCTACTCCTCATCTAGAAAATCTTCTGGCCAGGCCTTTTCCCGAGCAAAACCCGCTCGAGGAGATGATGCATACATCTCCGTTCATATCATCCGAGCCTGTTCTCTTGGGAGTTCTAGAATCCTCTGAAGAATTTGACTCGGAAGATAGCCTTCACTTTTGTGAAGATGAACGTTCATCATCACCCTTGACCGAGTTTGAGCCTCTTACTGCTGGCCTAGAATATGTTGTTCTCGACTACGATCGAGAATCAACATCAAGCTTTCACAATGCATCTCCTAAGATAGAGAATCAATGGGCCATGGAATTCTGTGAGGCGCCGACTCTGGAGTCCAATGAAAAGGATTCCTCAAATGAGCATGGGAATTTCACTTTTGACATACCGCGTAAACCATGCTCATTCAATATAGCTCCAGAGTCAGGCATGCTTAGTGCACCGTGCACACACGAGGACTACAACCAACTTAAGGTCCTCTTTTGCAAAATCTTCAGAAGGCTGGTTGTAGATGTATATTTTTATCGTTAACATTGCAGATTTCGTGGGTGCACCATGGCACTAACCTTGTAGCTAGCTGCAACAATTGGTGGTGAAACAATAACCCATCACCAATAATGGCTGCAAGAGTTATCATGGTCGAGCTTATGACCAGAAATAAAGCACTGCCGGGAGATAGCTCGGACTATCTTTATTTATTTACTTATTTATTTCCCTTTCAATAAAAAGCAAGGGCATGTTCTAGGATTTAGTTTCCCTTCGGGTATTTTTGGTCACTAACCATTCCAAGGGAAGATCAAAGAGAATGGCAGCAAGCAACACCTACGAACATGAGAGCTACACCGACTACAACACTTCGATATGCCTTGATGAAGGAACAACTACTGAAGGAGACTTGAACTCCATACACTTGAAGTTTTGCAAACTCCAAGTGTGAGGGAGGTATGTGAGTACCCCAAGGTAAGTTCTTTTTCTCCATTCATATCTTGTCTTGGAATTGGTGTATATCCTCGCATCTTTCTCTAAAAAAAATGAAAAAAAAATGAGAGGAGTTGCCATGGTGACAACATTGAGTCTTCATCAACAAACCATCATGGTAAGTACTCTCAATGTCCTGCTTTTGACATTAAACAAAGCCATGCTGAGAGGTTGCCCGAGGATCACCAGGTTCGTGCTCATGCCTATCTCTCTTTGAATAAAGTTCAATCATGCTTTCGTGCTTCCTCTATCTGTCCTCGTACACTCTAGTTTGAATGTGTGTCATGAAACACATTCATAGGCGTTCTAAATCAAGCATGGTGCTTGGGTTAAAATATCTTCTTCAGTCAAATTGACATGGTGTCAAGTTTGATTGATGTTCTGGAGTTAATATTTGTATAGATATTGGTTGCATATATGAACTAACCCCTGTAGAGAAATCAAATCCTATTGGGTGAGTCAGCAAGCTGAATTTAAATGGAAAGGTAAGAAAGGTTTTGGATTAATGTTGCACAACATATGCATGTTGATGCAATCATAATTCAGCTTTGCTTGAGTAAGTATTTTGGTGAGATTAAATTCTAGTTTCAATAAATTTTAGGAGCTCCCTGGTTCTTAAAACCGGTAGAGCTATTAGTTTGTTTCCATATTTTTGTTTTTGAATAAGCACCAGGTACAAGAACAAGTGTGGGGGAGATCTCTCGGAACTCTCATGCATATACACTCGAGATCTCCCACAACACGTGCACAACACCGAACGAAACAGAATGCAAAAAGCCAAGACGAATCAGAGCTAGTATTGGGCAGTGGAACCTCAGGTTTGGCTGACTAGCACTAAGCTCCGATCATCTTCATCGCGACGGTTTGTGTACTTTACCCCTCATACTCTCCTTAACCTATGACTTTAAATGAAATCTTTGATCCATCATTAAAATTAAACTCAAGGATATCCTCTGGTTCTATACTTCTCAATGATTGGCTTGCATACTTTTTATTCTTTGCTAAACCTGAGCTTGTGAGTCATATCATTAGGGAACCCATAATTGTTAAGTTGTTGACTAGTGAGATATGGTTTGATGAAAGGACCCTTGCTTTCTCTGCTTATATATCTGGGAAATTTTTATCAAAAGGAAACCTCCATAGCTTTACAACTCCACATGTTTGTCCTACCAAAGCCATATGCTAACCTTCATGATACAAATCTTACACATATGTGCCTTGTTGTTGCTTTGAGCTTCATCAAACCTTGTGACCCAGCTGAACTTCTACACTGGAAGTCAGCTATGCCATTCCATCCATCCACAAAATAAAACTCCATGTTTAATGATCTCTCTCTCAAGTATCCTTCAAATGAGGCATGGGCTATAAAAAAAAGAGAAAAGATGGCATGCCCAAGAAGCATGACCCAAGAAAAAAAAGAAAAGAAAAAAAAATGGACACATCAATGTCCATGAAAAAAAAAGTAGAAAAAAATATATATAGCCATGTCCTCATGATATCCAAATAAAGGAGAGAGAGATTCATAAAATGAGTATTTCATTCCATTTCCACCATCTACCATCCACCTTCCACATATGTGCACGATCTTGATCAGCTTGTTTGATTTGTCATCTCCATGGATCCTTTGTTTGATTTTACGATATATGTGACACAAGTGCATGCTTCCATTTCCCTACAATGAGCTCCACATAATCCATCTTTAGAAGTAGGATGAAAACAAGTAATGCCTTGGTAAGGATTTATACATAGTGAGTGACATGAGAGATCCTATGAAGAAGTAAAGCTATGGTTGGTCTTTGCAAAAATATTTCCAAAACCCCAGTCATATAGCAGGAAAGTGGAGGAGACTGAAGTCAACACCATTCCGCTCTTCAACTTCCCAAACAATTCATGGTAGACACATCAAAATTCACAGGCAAAGGTAAGACCTTGAATAATTTGTATGTAGATGTCATATCATGTGAAGTTAGGTCTGCCTTAGTTCTTGCCTTTACTCGAGGACAAGCAAAGAACTAAGTGTGGGGGATCTTGTTGACGGTCACTAACGACCCATTTTGACCATCAACTATCATGCAAAAGTCGAGCATCAGAAGGAATAATTGTTAGCATAGGATGATTATTTGACGAATTCCACAGATGCTGGTCTGAGAATGTGTGCAGGTGAATTTGGGCCAAAACTGCAGGTAATGAGCATATTATCCAAGGCATAAATTCTTGGGCCAAGCACAAGCAAGCCCAAAAGCCAAAAGGGCCCACTTGGCAGCTGCACATGAGAGGGAAACTCAGCCCACACGCGTGACACGTCATCGATCCAAAGCAATTCCACCTCGACCAATCAGACGCGAGCAAGAAGATCCATGGACCCACCAGGGCATGCAACAGACATAGTTTCTCACCAAGTCACAAAGAACCAACCTAAGGGCCCACTCATCAGTCACGTGTCCAAAATTGAGGGCGAAAGGCGGTGGCCATAGATCGGCCGACCAAGAGGTCGACTGACCAGGCACTGGGCCCTCTTGCCTCCAGCTTCCACGTGTCACTTCTCTATTGGATCTAGAAGGCAGTTTGAGGAGGATTGACTGCGTTCCCCGGGTGGCTCCCTCCTATAAATACAAAGGGAGGGGTGAGAATAGGACACCACACACAACACACCACACCATCTCTTCTCTTGAGTTCTCACTTGGGTGAGAGTTGTCTTAGGGAGTTTAGGATTAGAGGTACTCAGGAGGGGTGTCGGTAATGGCGCTCTTCTCCAAATTGTACCTCTACGAGAGTGAGGGAGACAGTCGGGAGAAGTGTCGGGCTTGTCGGCGCTCTTCTTCGCTTATGCCTCGACGGATGCTTATTCGGTTGTAAGTATTCGAGACTTTCTTTGTTTATTTAGAATTAGAGTTTAGATCGCAAGTTATCATATCTGCCTTATACTAGATGATGTGTATGCTAGCGAGTAGCATTTGACTCTAGAGTGGGGCCCAGATAGAAAAGGATAACCCTGATCGCCTCTAGAGTTAGTAGGGAAAGGCGTAGACGTGGTGTCTAGGCTGGACTATACCACTCAGTTGTCTGATAGTCCCACGGTTTGTAGAGGTAGCCGGCAGGTGGTGACAGCCCTGTTCGAGCCTTTTAGTAATCCTCCATGTTCGGATATCAGATAGAGTACATATTGGAGCTATCGGCTTGTATAAGCCGGTCGATACCTTTAGCTCGAAGTATAACGGCGATGTGATCTCTTCTTCTAAACAAAGATTCTAGATCTTAGAAAGTCCTCTCTTTCCTATTCTCCTACACCAGTGTGTGTGTGTGTCCTTGGACTGTCTGAACCTGTAGGTAGTGTACTCACGTTCCCTAGTGGATACGATAGCCTGGAATACTCTTGGGTGAAAGCTACAGCGGTATCTGTGCTTTGCGGATTTTATTATTGACGTTACAAAATACCAACACCAGGTCCTCAGGGCCCGGACGCCACGACGACTCGGCGCGTCTCCGTGACTTCGCCAGCAACCCTGCTCGGAGGCTGGGTGCCACCTATGACCTGGCGTGTCTCCGTGACCCAGCCAAGGCCTCAGGGCTCGGACGCCGTGACGACTCGGCGCATTTCCGTGACTCCGCCAGCGACCCTACTCGGGGGCTAGGCACCACCTACGACCCGATGTGTCTCCGTGACCCAGCCAGGGCCTCAGGGCTCGGACGTCGTGATTACTCGGCACGTCTCCGTGACTCCACCAGCGACCCTGCTCGAGGGCTGGGCGCCATCTACGACCCGGTGCGTCTCCGTGACTCAGCTAAGGCTTTAGGGCCTAGACGTCTGGACTACTCGGAAAGTCTCAGTGACCTAACCCAGGGATTCAGGGTTGGGGTAACCGAGTCAGGTTCGATCACCGTGGTGACCTCAGGGTGGCCAAACACTGATACCCTCAAGGGGACAGTATGATGAGAATATTGGCCGGATGTTCAGGTATTCAGATAGACGAGTTAAAGATCTTTTCTTTGACCCTCGAAAAGCTTCTCTGAAACCTTCTGAGGCTCGGGGGCTACACCCAACGGGTGCGCCCAGGGGCGCATCTCGTTCTGGATCAGCAACCACGATGGACAATTATCAAGAGCACCAAAGGACTTCATTCGGTATGGCAAATTCGACTCGGCCCTCCGGCGCTCGGGGGCTTGACGGAGGTAGATCTACGTACCTCCCTGCCGAGTGGGGTCCCCGAACCCGGGAGACTACCCTGCTCTGTGACTTGGCTACAACTACTTGGCGTGCAGGACTCGGCTGTGCGCAGAGGGGATCCCCAGACGATTAGGACGAGAGGTTCCAACTAGAGGCTTGGATATCTAGGGATCTTAACTGACCTCCTTCCTTGTAAAACAACCTGAGTATATCATTCCTTGTACCCCTACGGGTCCTGGTCTATATAAAGGAGACGTAGGCCGACCCATAGACCCTCTCAACTTTTTGCAGCATTCCACAAACCCTAATACAACCCCGAACACAGGACGTAGTGTATTACGCTCATTGCGGCCCGAACCTATCTAAGTCCCTGCGTCTTCGTGTTACCATCGAGCTCTTGGTCCTGAGATCCCCATCCTGAAACTCTACCGCCAGGTACACCCCTGGTGGACTGGACGGAATAACAATCCGACATGTAGCATATGCTTAATAACATCGGCTTGACAAGTAACTATGCAAGTACTTGATAAAAGATAATGCCTCAACTTGGCACAAGCATAATATAATGATAAGCATAACTTCTCAATAAACGTATACCTTGTCTCCGCATCAATAAGTCGTCAGCCAACATACGTGATAACATACTCCTTTCCTTTGGTTTCTTGAGTCAAAACAGCACCAATAACTTTGTCTTCCGCAGCCACATAAAGCCTAAAAGGAATACCTCTCCTAGGCGCCTTGAGAACCGGTGGTGAAGACAAATATTTCTTGATCTTCTCAAAAGCTTCTTGCTATTCTGCCCCCCAAGTAAATTCAGCCTCGTTCTTCAACCGAAGAATAGGAGTAAAAGTATCTATCTTTCCGGACAAATTAGATATAAACCTTCTCAAATAATTCACCTTGCCCAAAAACTTTTGCAAGTCTTTCTTACAAGAAGGAGCCTCTACTTTCTTCATGGCTTCAATTCTCTTTGGATCAATCTCTATGCCCTTCTCATGAATAATGAAGCCCAAGAACTTCCCAGCCGATACACCAAAAGCACACTTGAGCGGATTCATCTTCAATATATACTGACGCATTCTCTCAAGAGCAAGCCTCAAATCAGCCAAATGATGACTCAAGCCGGCCGATTTGATCACAATATCATCAATATAAACTTCCAATTTAATACCAATCAAATCATGGAAGATCAAATTCATAGCTCTTTAATAAATAGCACCAACATTCTTCAATCCAAAAGTCATAACAATCCACTCAAATAAACCAACGAAACCAGGACATCTAAAGGCCGTTTTAGACGTATCTTCTTCAGCCATGAATATTTGATTATAACCCGCATTACCATCAAGAAAACTGATAACACGATGTCCAGAAGCCTTCATTGATCAACATATCAGCTATAGGCATAGGATATTCATCTTTAGCAGTAGCTTTATTAAGATCTCTAAAATCAATGCAAACTCTAATCTTGCCCGAATCTTTCTTTTCAACGGGCACAATATTAGAGATCCACTCCGCATAACGACAAGACCGAATAAATCCAGCATCTAACAAACGATTGATCTTTTCTTTTATTCGGTCATACATAATAGGATTAAAACGCCTAGAAGGTTGTTTATAAGGTCTAAAACTGGCCTTAATCGGTAGCCGATGCTCAACCAAATCACGACTCAAACTAGGCATTTCAGAGTATTCCCATGCAAAATAATTGACATATTCTTTCAATAACTTTATCAAATCGACTTTACAATCATTTGATAAATTTGCATTTACAAAAGTCGGCCTAGGCCTAGGATCAGCCGACGTAAAACCTTGGCCTAACTTATCTAAGTCGCCTAGGTCCTCAATAGCCTCACACATATCGTTCGCCTTGTCCCGATAGTGCTGCAACCATTCTGCATTGGACCGGTCTGATCGGTCAGAGGAAACGGTCTGACCAGTCGGCTCTGTATCACTGCCCTGCTGTATCATAAAAGTAAATGTAGCCGATTCTCCTTCGGCTTTAGGACTACAGAGACAAAACCCTCCTTGATGCAACTGATCAAGTCATAATCGGTCAAGTCCAGGCCCGATAAACACTTGATGTTATCGTGTGCACCAACGAACTTGGAATCGGCGGTACCAACGAAGGAAGAGGCATCACCATGCACAACCTCAACTTCATCGCCGATCCACTGAATAAGGAACTGGTGCAAGGAAGATGACACACATTGATTGGCATGAATCCAATCACGTCCAAGTATAAGGTTGAAGCTACCTTGCACCTCGGAGATGAAGAACGTTGTAGCAACTGTTTTGCTCCCAACGGTCAACTCCATCGAAACAACCCCCTTGGCACCAATGGGATCACCTCCTCCAACACCGCTGATCGTCATGTTCGTCTTGATGAGCTCTTCGTTTGTCCTGCCAAGCTTCTTGTAGAGTGAATAGGGCATCAAGTTCATGATTGCCCCACTATCCACGAGCATACGAGAAACTGGCTTCTCGTTGATGCGCCCCTCACATAGAGAGCCTTCAAGTGATTATCCGAATCTTTGGGCTTCTAAAATATAGCTTCGTGGGGCCCAAACTCTAGATATGCCGTCTCCTCCTCCGGAGTCGCCCAATAATCATAAGAAAAACGCACAACATTGATCTCCATGCTCGTGCGTTCCAGAGAAACCTCATAATCCACCAACTCCTCATCCTCTATTGTAGAAGGAGCTGCTGGAACCTCTGATACATCAGTAGCCGAAGTAGGAACCACTTCTTTGGCCTTCTGCTCTAAGCGGTCAGACCGGTCTGGGACACCGGTCTGACCGGTCGGCTGGAGCGATCCGACCGGTCCTGTGGGCTGATCAACTGCCTTGACCCACCATGCCTTACCTTGAGGGAACCTTGGTCTGCACTCATCAAATATTTCATCCCTCAACTTCTCCACCTCCTTTTCCTTCTGTTCTTGGCGGCGAAGACGCTGCAACCTCCTCTTCTAAGTGTGAGTCAACCCTGGTGGGCACCACCTAGGCAGGAAGTACTTCTCTTTATCTTGATCCTTGAGGTTGTTGCTACTGGCTTCATGATCATTGGCCAACACAAGCTTTTGAGCATCGACCGGTTTCTCAACAATCACCGGTCCCTCTTGTGCATCATGAGCTTTACCCTTTCCGTCTTCAACTTGCACAACCTTTGCAGCTGGAGCCTTCTTAGAATCTACTTGCATTGGCACTAGTTCGTCCTTCTTTTCTTTGACACGATATTCTTGGCGCACTGGACAAACTAGGGCCGGCCTCTAATGAGACCGGTCTGACCGGTCGGGGTAGATCGGTCTGACCGGTCCGGGGTTCTGCCCCTGACCAGATTGGTGCTGACCCAATCGGTTGTGAACCGGCTGCCTTAACCTATCAAATACAGGTCCTCTAGAGCTTCCCTCCCCCTGGAAGTGTGGTGGATACGGCATCGGATAGCATTGCATCCAAAATTCTCCATTTTCCCATGCAGGAAATTGAGAATCTGACGCCGGTGGAGCCCATGGCATTGTACCATACATCAGCTGCATCTGCTGAGGAGGGAACAAGGTAACCACATCAACCCTGCGCTTGTTTGATTCTCCCCTAGGACAAGAAGGTGTGTCTTGACGCGGAGGTGACCTCGATCTCTTTTTAGGGGCCGATCATTTCGAGTGACCTTTGAGTACTTGTTCAATAGTTGGCCAAAGGTAGGCTTTTGATTTGCAATCTTGCCCTGCACCTTTGGCTGGTTAGTCTTCTATGTACCCACTTCCGGACACTTCGGCTTGAAGGTCCGGGACTGACCACCAGGACGGTCTGACCGGCCGTCAGGACCGGTCTGACCGGCCGGAGAAACCGGTCTAACCGGTCGCGGCTGAGCAGCAGACCGGTCGCCTGAAGAAGAACCCTCTTGCCCCCTGAGCGTGCGAGGCTTAAGTACGATCCTCAAATTCTTCTTGCCATCAGGAGTCTTCTCCTGAATCATCTCCCTGGCCAGAATTTTGTTATCAACAGTCAACGGCCTATCATCCCCAATGATCACATTCTTGCCCTTTGCTCCTTCGGCTTGATCTAGCCGAATCAGCACCATTGCATTGTTGAGATCAATGGTATGAACGGGAAATAGAGCTTTATCTATCTTCATCTCCGGAAAGGCCAATCGTCCTTCATTTATGGCTAATGAGACGAAGAATTATGAAATTTGCAATAAGCGCGCCGCTTTAGCTCCTCAAGCGGCGGTATAACATGCGTAATTTTCAAATGCCCAAGTCATAATAATTCATCAAAAATGCGATCGCACTTGGACACATCGAAAGTAAACTTCATCTCTTCTTGCCGATTCTTTTGAGTCGGCTTAAGAGATGTACAAGTGGATGGTTTGGCCGAGACGGGCCAAACAAACTCAGCAGCATATACCTCTTTGTCCTCATCGTCCGATGAATCGGAATCATATTCAACAATATGAGTGTTTGAACGATGTGACTTGTAGGTATCCTTTTCTTTTCTAAATTTAGTTTCTTGACTCAATGTCTTAGCCTGGAGCTGATTTATAGAATAAAAACTTGAACCATCAAGCTTCTCTCTATAGCTAGAACGTAAACCCGCAAGAGCCAAATCAAGCAAATCCTTCTCGGAAAGTGACAAATTAAAACATTGGTTCTTAATATCTATAAATTTATTAAAGTACTCTTGGATAGACTCATTTCTACCATGTCTAACCGATGTTAAATCTATCAACTTAGTTTCATTATCTCCATTATATAAATGATCTTGAAACTTCTGTTCTAATTCGTCCCAAAAACAAATCAAGTTAGGAGTTAACAAAGAAAACAAAAAAAAGCTATTCCAGTCAAAGATAAGGAAAACATGCGAACGCGCAAAGACTTGCTAGAACGGACTTCTCCAAGTTGAGCAATATATTGGCTAATATGCTCCCAAGTAGATCGGTTATCAAAATCGGGAGCACGCCAACCAGTGGGGTAGGGAATTAATTCAAAAGCATCAACATACGGCCTACGATATAGCCGACTCCTACCCGCAACAAAGCCCAGTTTTTCTTTAAACATATCGGCCAGATCCACTTTCATCCTAGCAAGATCGGCCTCATAATTACCCGTGGATGTTTGGCTGAAATGATGTGTCACAGGATCGGTAGTGGACATCGTTTCTGCGGCATACTGCAGATTGGCCCTAAGCCAATCATCCCAAACATCCTTGGGCAACGGTGGAGGGAAAGGTGGTTCACCGTACGACTTTGTCGTATACGGCAGCACAAAATCCGCCAATTCTCGCTCCAGGCTATAATCAGCTGAAGCAGGCGGAGGCGTGACTTGTGGCTGTGACGCAGAACCAGGCACCATGGCACCAGTCTGACCGGTCTGAGTGACCGGTCTGACCGGTCCGCCCGCCGGAGCACCGGTCTGACCGGTCGGTGTGACCGATCTGACCGGTTCGGCCCTGGACGGCTGAACTGAGCCCGGCGGGGGTGTCTGTCCCACAAAGTAATTCAGCGGCATGCCATACTGATAATTTTCTGATGGTGCGGCCGAAAAACTAGGGTTAGGGGAAAAAGTGGAATAATCATTGACAGTTTTCTTCCGCTTGTTTTGCATAGTTAAGTCGATAAGCATATCTTGTGTAAACTTTTGTGACTGCTCGAATCGACTCAAAAAGGCATCGGGAAACTGCTTGATAGAATCGAAGGTAAAACTTACCTCGCTTGGAGTGGAAGCAGATGAAGCAGCAGCTGTAGCCGTAGTAGATGGGTTCGGCGGCGGTGCGAACGTAGGCATCTTGAACTCTTTCTTCGTGAACACGCCTTGCCGAGTCTTCCCGAAGCATGCAAGCAATCTATTCTTGGCATCCTTTTGTTCCTTCTGGAACGCAGCCTCGAATTGCTTGCGCGTCTCCTCAGGTATGTTTTCGTACTGGATGTCGTTAGGAGTCGCATCTACCTTGGAGTCAACCTTATTGCCGGCCATTGCGCCCGATGAACTTAGATCTGTCCCAAGCAGAGTCGCCAAAAAGTATGTTGACGCAGAATTGGTCAACACACAAGCGCTAGAACGTGCGGATCGCAACGATCAAATCACCAACGATGAACTCCGGCGACCGGTCAGACCGGTCACGCCAACCGGTCAGACCGGTTGGGCATAGACAGCACCGCGAAACCTAGAACCTCAAGCTCGGGAGGGACCCCGTCAGAGCTCAAAGATCTAGGGTTGTCTTGAGGTCGGCATGCCACTCAAGATGTCCTTGAACGCCGTCGAGACGAGCAAAGAACAGCACGAGGTTGGAAAAGCTAGGGTTTGGAGAAAAATAGGAAAAGTGTAAATTGATTGATTCGATTAGGTAGAAGGTCCTCAATCGGCCGTGGCCTTTATATTTATAGGCCGGAGAAGACGTACCCCTTCCAAATTGAGTTACAAACGGATTCCATAATACAAACCCTAACTCTACTCGGTTGCACAGGCCCAGACCGATCTGACCGGTCGGCCTCGGTGTTGCCAATTTTGGCCTCCAACACCCAGCCATGGTGCATCCTAGCTGCAAGACATACGGAGGTTGATTTGAGCTTGCCTCTACTATTTGGTTGAAATCGAGACCCAAAAGAAGCCTCAAGTTGAGACCAGGAAGCATGCAGGCCCCGTGGAGCAAGAACTGGATGAACCCACTTTGGCTCTCGATTTGCTTGCGCTGGAGGTTGATTTGAGGCTTTCTGCTCTCTACTATTTTTTTTTCTTTCACCATTTGTGCTTCATTGGGTCTCCATTTGCTTTCTGTTTTTTTCCTAGCACCATTGGGCAAGGGATGCGGATGGAGAGGATCTGGGCACGGTGAAATACAGCTCCTTCTCCGGCGCCGGCCAGCGCTGCTTCTCACCAGCACGCTCGCGAAAAAGTTATTCATCGAGGTCTGCCACACCGAGGTAGGTTCGCATCGCATAGAACATGCAGGCTGACGGGTTCTTCTTCCTAGCTGTAGGTCGCGGTTCTGCGGCTGGATCTCGGTTCGCGGCGCAGCTGACCCCAAGAGCGTGCACCTTTGGGTGCTCGACGGCACAGCGGAGCACCTCATGATGCTTTGATGATACTGGGAGCCAGGTGCAGAGCGGATTTGGCATGGTAGCGGGTGTCGGAACAGTGGATCCAAGGGGAAGGGGCTGGAAACGAGTAGAGTCTCCCCAACACCAAGCAGCCGGTTTCTTCCGGTCTTGATTCTACATTAATTTTCTTACCACATCAGTAAAATGGTGAGCTGTTAATGTATTTAATAGAGATAGAAACTACAATTAATATCTCATTGTGACTGCCCTCAACTAGCTAGGATCGTTATAGCAACTGGCCGCCGTCATTGTGCTATGTGTTGATAACGTGCAACTGGCAGCTTGTTAAGCCATGTGTGATGAGTGCTGTTTTGGGATTTTTGAATGGTGGGGAGCTTCTGGAGGAGGTGAATAAAACACTCCTTGTGCTGATCCCAAAGGTGAGTAACCCGCAGGAGCTATCACAGTACCGACCGATTTCTTTATGCAATGTTTTGTATAAGCTGTGTTCCAAAACGATGGCAAATAGACTGAGGTTGATCCTTGATGAGGTCATCTCAGTGGAACAAAGTGCCTTTGTACCAAGCTGCCTGATAACTGATAATGTGCTTATTGCATATGAATGTATACATTACCTGAGGAATAGTAAAGGAAAAACTGGTGGTTGTGCAATTAAACTTGATATGGCAAAGGCGTATGACAGAGTGAATGGCATGTACTCGGAGAGCTTCAAGCCGTCTCGTGGTATTAGGCAGGGTGGTTCTATATCGCCTTATCTCTTCCTGTTGTGTTCAGAAGGACTCACTTGCATGCTAAAGAACATTGGCCCGCTCTACATATCAAGAGGAGTTCGGGTCAGTAGAAGTGCACCCTGGATCTCGCATCTTCTTTTCGCGGATGACTGTATGATCTTCACGCAGGCATCAAAGAAAGGAGCAGATCGGGTGGCGGCCATACTGGACTTGTATAATAAAGGTTCGGGACAGCTAGTAAACAAGAATAAGTCTGCTGTTTTCTTTAGTCCAAGTTGTCAACAAGAGATGAAAAATGAGGTCCTCCTTAGCTTACAAATTCCAAATGAGGCTTTGGGGGAGAGGTACTTGGGCCTTCCTACATCAGCTGGCAGAGGCCATGCTGATGCTTTCCATTATGTGCCAGCTCGAGCAAGAAGTTTTGTTGGTGGTTGGGCAGAGAAATCGCTCAGCTGTGCGGCCAGAGAGGTTCTTCTCAAGGCCAATGTGCAATCTGTCCCAACTTATCCAATGTCCTGCTTCAAACTTTCACCGGGGGTTTGTCGAAAACTTACTTCAACGGTCTCAAATTACTGGTGGGGCAGCTCGCTGGATAATCACAAGATTCATTGGCAAAGGTGGGAGAAGCTGACTCGTCCTAAACAACAAGGAGGGATGGGGTTCAGAGATTTCTCTCTGTTTAACCAGGCAATGTTGGGTAAACAAGGATGGAGGCTGATTGTAAGGCCGCAGTCGTTGTGTGCTGAGGTGTTGAAGGGAAAATATTACCCAAACAGTGATTTTCTTTCAGCAACCAGGACAAGGCGAAGCTCCGAAACTTGGAGATCAATCCTCCATGGGCGAGATGTTTTGTTACAGGGTCTGATCAGATGAGTTGGCCCAGGAGATTTTAATATGTGGTAGGAAAACTGGATCCCTGGTCTACAGTCACTTAAACCTCTAGTCCGTCGACCGGGTGTTGATGCGGAATTGGTGAGCGATCTTTTTGTCCCTGGAACTCGTGTGTGGGATGAAGCTGCGGTACGTAATGCACTAGTGCAGATGGAAGCAGAGGAGGTGTTAAAAATTAAACCAGGAGGGCAAATGCCACATGATGTCATGGCCTGGGCTTTTAAAAAATGCTGTTTATGTGATCAGGAGTTAGAAACCACTAAGCACCTATGTCTTCATTGCTGCTTTGCTCAGGAGGCTTGGGCTCTGGTGCACCATTGGACTGATGGGCTAATCAATACACCCACGGCAGGGATGGAGGTTGAAGATTGGTGGAACACGTCGGTACAAACCTCAAGTGCTGAGAACAGAGCTCGGGTGGCAGCTCTACTGATGTATACTGCTTGGAACATATGGAATGAGAGGAACAGGCGCATTTTTCAGGGCACTTCGCAGCTGGCGACTCGGATTTTAGGCCTCATCAAGGAAGAAATGGAGGTTCGGCGACAGGCGTGCGAGGGCCGACCGGCCAGTTAATCTTTTATGTATCCCTTTCTTAAGAGTTTGAGTTTTTCAGTTATTTATGTAATCACAACTATTGTAAGAACTTGTTTTCTTCTCCTTCTTATATGATCCGGCAGTGCTCCTGCCCATAACTTCAAAAAAAAAAAGAAGAGTGGTCTATATTCAGTGCGATCAGCATACAGATTACTAAAAGACAAACAAGCTGCAACTACCATGGCGGTGACAGGAGAAGCAAGGGCGTCGAGGGAGGATAGTTCCTGGTCCCTGGTCTGGAAACTGAATGTACCTCCAAAGGTGCAGGTGTTCTGGTGGTGAGTTCTAAACAATTTCTTGCCATCGAAAATGGAACTGAAGAGGAGACATATTACGCCAGAAAGTCACTGCGAGGTGTGTGGTGCCCCTGAAGAAAATTTGTTTCATGTGATCTTTTAATGCCCGGTTGCTAAAAGGTTTTGGGCAGAAGTCAAAAAACTCTTGGGAGTGACAGTCCCTAACCTCCACCCGTGTACATGGGCGATGGATGTACTTCAGGCTGATTTGTGCTCACCCAGTACAGCAGCGATGATGGTGTGCGGTGCTTGGTCACTATGGACGGGAAGGAATGCACGACGCCATGGGAGGAAAGTATGGGAACCAGGTGCTGCAGTGCGCTACATCTCATCATTGTTGCAGGACTTGGCTTCTCTCAAGGTGCCGCTCCAACCAAACAGGCCGAATGTCTCGACGGCTTGGCGAAAGCCGGATGAAGGCTGGGTGAAGGTGAACACAGATGCAGCTTTCAATGGTGCCTTGTGCATGGGCAGTGCTGGTGTGGTATTAAGGGACCATGATGGCTTGGTGTTGGCAGCAGCAACTAGATGGCTTGGCTCAGTGCCGGACGTGCTAACAGCTGAGGCTTTAGCAGCAAGGGAAGGGCTGGAGCTGGCACTTGAATGCGGCTTCAGAAATGCTATCATCGAGGTGGACTGTAAAGAATGGAAGGCAGTCCTTGATTCAAGCGATGGGGTGAGATCGTCTATTGGAGGTCTTTTCTTTGATATCACAGAGTTAGGCAGGAGTTTTAGTGATTTTAAAATTGCTTGGGTGCGTAGGGATGCAAACTCAGTTGCCCAAAATTGTGCTTGTATGAGTTTTGACTCTGAATGCTCCCAGTTTTGGCTAGACTATATCCCTGAGTGGCTGAAGGGACTAGCGGCCGCTGATTGTAATCCTGTCTCGAATTAATGAAGATTCTGTGATGCTCAAAAAAAAAAGGATAACGTGCATTGACAGCAGGCGACCACATAGCAACTAGCAAGTGCATCCCTATCCCATCTCGTTACTGCCATATACAGAATTCAACTTATGTGATTTCATATTCTTTATTATCTGAACGAGATAGCAAATTACGCCTTGAACCCAACGTCGATTCCTCAATCCTCATGCGATAGCAAATTACGCCTTGAACCCAACATTGATTCCTCATGCGCGCATTAGGGTATGTACAACGCCCATTAATGCGATGTTTTTATCCGGTTTATCCCGACTAGCGAGGCCGAACCGCACGGTGACGTCGCATCGTGCTCCCATGCCAGAGCGACAGCACGCAACTCCTTCGTTGTACGATGTGCTTCGACGCACCATCGGGTTGGATGGATCTAGTGCAGGAGGTGGGTGCCAGCGCAACCTCGCCCCTCCCGCCGCGTGAAACCCTCACCCTCGCCGTCGCGTACACAGCATTGTCCTGGCCTCCACGTCGAGCTGGGTGCGTTGCCGCACAGCCCTGGCCTCTTCGTCGAGCTGGCCGCGATTCGCACAGCCGTGACCGCTGCCCCGCATTTTGCTGCGTTCTCTCTCTCACTCTCTATCACACTGCTCAACCGCATGTCATCTCACTACCAGACTTCCTGTCTTTGTCGACTGCCAGTTACACTCGGCAAAACCCCTAACGGCAAAGGAACGGCAAAGGAGACTTTGCCGAGTGCCACTTCTCGGGCACTCGGCAAAGGGGTTGCCGAGAGCCAACCGCACTCGACAAATTTGCCACGTGGGGCGGCGGGTGACGGCGTGTTTGCCGAGTGCCTAACGGCCAGCACTCGGCAAAGATCAAAACTTTGCCGAGTGCCAAACTTTGCCGAGTGCCGGCCGGCTGGCAGTCGGCAAAGTTTCAAACTTTGTCGAGTGTTAAACTCCTGGCACTCGGCAAAGTTGCTTTTTCTGGTACACCGCTTATGGCCACTTTACCGACTGTTTTTCCCTATGCACTCGGCAAAGTGACCAAATTTTTTTTGTTTCGTTTTTCTCTATTTTTCGATACAAATATAACAAAAATATATCTGAATATAGGGACATTATAGCCAGTTATTATAACAAATATATAATTGACAAATACGACAATAACACCGATACAAATAAGACAAGTCATCACATATATCACAAGTCCGATAGATAACACACATAGAACGAGTCCAATACATAGAATAAGTCTGATACACAGAATGAGTCCAATACATAGAATATGTCCACGATTAATGCCACAAGTCCACTAGTACTACAAGGCACTCACTGCTCAGGTCCGTGGGGCCAAGTTTGCCACGGGGCTGCCGACGAGCTCTGGTCCGGAGGAGGGTCGTTCGATGTGTTCCACGACTAATTCTGCAAATAGAAACACATAATTTGATTAAGAATAACAAAGATATAATAATACCTACTAACAAAGCATACTCACGGGAGTGCCAGAAGGTCCCGGAGGAAGGTAAAGGCTGAGCTGGAAGGGCGAAGGGAGGTGGTGGCGTCGCATAGGTCATTGACACGCCAAGTCCTTGCATCTAGGTGACCATGCTCTGCAACACCGCCGACTGCTCCTCCCTCAGCTTCTGCTCCTCCTCCAGCTTGGCCTGGATCTCCATTCCGCACCCCCTCTCCTCCTCTAACTTAGCCTCCATCTCAGTCTACAAAATTTTAACATCCATGTTACAATACGAAGCAAAGTTGCGTAAAAATCATAGAACGATAACTAAATCTGAACTAACATGCCTCTGGTGTACGCTGGCCACTGAAGTCTCAGGCCGTGGGCGTATGGGCAGGGTCAAGTCGGTGGTACTTGCCCTAAGCTGCGAGAGGCTGGGCGTACTCGCTGTGTTGACTAAGCTATTGGTGATCATGTACCTCTCGTGCTTCTTCCCACCTTCCACCCTCATGATGGCTTCTCCGTAGTGACGCGGTGGCCGGATCCCAAGTCTCCCTGTGGAGCACCTCGGTCATATAGAGTCTTTGGATCCTCTGAATGAATGGAAGGTAACGTACGATTTTCACAGGAATCGTGAGCTACCTCTTAGGCTGACCGTCACCAGCATCCACCTCCAGGAACCTTGAGGCTTTGCATTTTAGATAGTAAGTTTCAGCCTCGTGCTCTTTCCTAAATAAGATGCACCCATAGGACAAGTGTGTATATGCTCATATGGCATCTTCAGTGCACTAAGATTTTCGTCCCCTGATATATTGTCTTGGGCAGAATGTGATCTTCCGGAAGCATGCTGCCAAAAATGGTCAACATACTATCAAAGGCGTCTCGACTCAGCCCAAACTGAGACTTTAAGGCCATTAGGCGTCCAATGCTGTCCAGCTAAGAAACCTTTGTTTGGCCATGAAGGGGCTTCTGTGCCGCCTCCAACATCTCGTAAAACGCCTTTGTGGTTGCCTCTGGCTCCTCCTCCTGCGATCCTTCACCGAAATGTGCCTCCTCATAGTCGTCTAATATGTCTCCAATCCCACCAGCTGCATCACATTCATCGATGTGTTGCCTAATGACCTCGTCCCTCGTACGATGAGCTTCACCGTGAAAGATCCACCGGGTATAGTCTGGTGTAAACCTATACTTGACAAGATGTTCACCCATGACCTTCTTTGTCTTTCATTTCTGGTTTCCACAACTGTTGCAGGGACACCACATGAAACTCGACCCTTCAGCTTGCGCCCATGCCCCTTCCAAGAACTCGTTGGTCTTCTCAATCCATTCATCGGTCATGCTAGCTCGGGTTACCCGGCCTGTGCACATCCACTCACGGTCATCCGTCTTCGAAGATATCAGCGACTACTATCAAAATTAAATGTGTGTAGACGTTGGGTCTAGACTCTAGTAGGTGAAGATAGGTCCTAATCCCACCCGACCATTCGTAGATGCGGTCAGCTTCCATGATCCACTCCTATCCGAGACAGAATTTCGGCAGCACATCCCTGTAGTTCTCTAGATACATGTCCCGAAAGGGAGATTGTGTATCCCGAGATCAACAGGAAGCTGATGCCGAAAATCTACCTCGGATCGGAGCGGACCATAGAATCTGACCCCATCTACGCAACCTCGGCCTGTCCAAAAAAGCGTGGATAATTCAAAACAGATACGACTAAAGATATGCAAATATCTGCATATCCCCAGTCGTATCTCTTCTGAACGAGAGATGCCTAACTGGTTTACGCGATCTACGAACATGATTTACTAAATAAACTAACTAAACTCTAATTTAGTTATCAATATATCGATTGTAAACTAAAATAAACGGCCAAAATATACTAAATCAGACATTAAAACTAAATGAATATCTAAATCAGACTTATGAATATCTAAATTCAACTAACTGAATATCTAAATAAACTACCTAATTTTTAATTGAATTATAGATAAAATCAAACATACAATATAAATAACAATTAAAATAAATTCAACTAGAATGAAAAACTAACTAAACAAATAAAAACTAACTAGAATTTACATCTAACTAAACATATAAATAGTCTTCTAAATAAACTAACAAATTACACTAATTAACAAAAAAATACCTTGCCGGCCGTCGGCGCGGGGACCGGGGCGGTGAGCACCGGCAGCAGGCCGGGCGCGCGGACCGGGGCGGTGCAGAACAGCGGCCGGCACCGGCGCGGGATGGCAGCGGCCCGAGCACGCGGGCCGGTAGGCCGACGACGAGGAGGGCGAGGCCGAGGACGAGGGCGAGGAGGGCGCGGGTGGCGGTGGGCGGTGACGGCGGCGGAGGCACGACCGGCGGTGGCAACGGCAGCGGTGGGCAGCGGTGGCTGGTGAGGGCGGCGGTGGCGTGTGGAGGCGGCGGCTCGAGCAGCTGTGTAGATGAGTCAAGGGAGAGAGAAGTGATGAAGAGAGTGGGATTCAGGCGTTTATTAAGTCCAGATGCCCTTCTTTGCTGAGTGTCCGGTAGAGTTTGCCGAATGCCCCCGATCCGGCGCTCGGCAAAGAAATTTTAAAAAAAAAGAATAAAAGCTTTGCCGAGTGCCCACGATCCCGCACTCGGCAAAGTAATTAAAAAAAAGTTGTTTGCGGCAAAAAAAATTTTAGAGACAATAAACTGGCTTAAAAAATGATATTAATATACAAATTTAAGAAAATCCATTATTTCATGCATTATTATTTGTATTTCAGATTAGAACAATTGACATTTAATTTTTCATGATTTCATGCAAAAAAAACTATTATTTATATCAAATTAATCGTTTTGATCAAGTGTTTCACAAAATTTTAATGAATATCAATTAAAAAACTTGCCAAAATAAGTAAATAATTTATGGTTCATAATTTCATGAAGAAAAATCTATTATTTCATGCGTCTAAAATTCAAGTTCAAACTAAATACAATTATTTCCAATCAGTGGCAAAAAAGAAATAACGAACTCAAAAACTAACCCAAATTTCACGGGATACATTCTTTTTTGTTATTTGTCTATACAAAAAATTTTAAATTTAAATTCAAATGCGACTTTCATTTCGAGTACAAATCTTTCCGACTAATCCGCATCTCTCTGAAACTTCTTTGGAGATCCTCTGTTTTGTAAGCAGCGTACGTTATCACTTGTCCGAAATACTTTGAATTTTTTTCCACACTAACCCCGCATGAAACCATGATATGTCAACAAGTCCCATGATTTTCAGTCTTTGTTTGCTATTTTATGTTTTTTTCCGAACGTTCATGCGCAGTATTGCGGTCAAGTTTCGTGATAAACATGCTTCAACTATTCATTTTTTTCACTGATACGGCATCAGTTTTGATCCAGATAGCAGCCATCTATAGCACTGCACATGCCCTTCTAACACTGACGCTGTGTGAGATCCCTCGGAAAGTAATCTACTTCTGTATCGCCGCCTGTGCCATCCGCGTGCCCATGGATCATTTATGCGACTACAATCCACGACGCCTTCGGTCGATCGGCGACAAGGCATGGGAGAAATACAGTGACGGCGGCAATATTATTGGGCAGTGGCGGAGGACGGAAAAAATTTGAGGTATGGCGAAGTTGCATTGATGATAAAGTAAAATTTGAATTGAAAGCAGTATGTGCATCGAGCATGCAGTATGCACCTCTCATTGCCTTGCACTTACATTCCTGCTACTACTAGTTACCTTCTCCGTTAATTATGCATACGATCGCTGGCCACTTGAGTCCGTGACGTGACCTTTTTTGCTCGTCTCGGCAGTTTGTGTGGCCTGCTCATCCATCCTCGCCCATCGCCTCGGACTCCCAATCGCGCCACCTCGCACATGGTCACTTCGTCCTCGATCAGAATCACTCACGTTTCTGGGACATTGGGTCATTGTGACGTGGGCTGTGCAGATGGGCCCATTGAGCAAGCAGAATTGTCCGAAAAAAGCCCACGAAATTAGCCCAATGCTAGCAAAGTAACGGTTCGCACGAAGCGTCCTCCCTGCGTTGTCTTCCTCGTGCTCGGAGAGTCAGAGTCAGAGCCCCGATGGCAGCTGTCGGACAGCAGACTCAAACACCTGGGTAGAGGACTCGAAAATATCAAGGTATGGCGGCCGCCATATCTTGCCACACCGAGTCCTCCGCCCCTGTTATTGGGCCTTAATTACTGTTCACATTAGCCCGACCGACATGCACTGCCATTATTGTCATCAAGCCCACTATTATTATTACATCATGTTGCAGCTACATGACAAACGACGCTGCTCAAAATATTTTTTGATTAATTTCATCGGTGTATATTAATGCCATCAACCCTACTACAAAATATGATCCACACCGGTAGACTTAGGTACCGGTTTTCCAACCGGCACTACAAAACAGAGACTAAAAGCCTCTCGTTCTTTGTCATTGGGTAAAACACCATATACCTAAGGCTCTCTTCAGTACCGGGTGAAGGTTCCACCATCTCTTACCTCGCGTGTACCTTCCTTACCCTCCCACCTACACCTACACCTCACTCGTGATGGAAAGAGAGATATTTTCCTTTTGACCCATAGATGAGTTTCTGGTACCGTGTGATAACACCACCCAGTACGTAAGGCTATCCATAGACACTGGGTGGTGTTACCAGTTACCACACGGTACTATTGTAGAAGTACTCGGTGCCTATGGATACCTCTAGGTACCGGGTGGTGGTGTTACCATTGGGTACCAAAGGCTCATCCATAAGTTCCATCGATCCCAAAAGTATCGGCATCAAGAAGACACGGTACCTATGCTAGCATTGGTAGAGTCTTCATACTGGTACTTTTGGGATGGACTTTTGTCGTGTTTTCTAGTAGTGCAAGGAACATGTGACCCTAGTTTAGAAAGAATATGTATATGTTCCAACACATATACTTATATACTCTCTCCACTCTTATAAAGAAAAATAAATTCGCACATTGGTAAGATAAGGTCACCTTTTGTCTCAAGCATGCACACAGCACAACATATGTGTGTGTGTATGCACATGGAACGACGTAACTGGCAGAACAACGCTCAGGAGGCCACGGTTTGGTTAGGTGATATAGAGTTACATATATGTATATATATAATTATGTGTATAAGATTCTATGTTTCTAATAACTATTGTTTCTGGTAGGAGAACATGCATTATGCTGTTAAGCATTTTTTGCAGTATCATTAATCATCTGTCCTGTCATCAGAGACAATGTCTTTGAGGCAATCTGAGCCATATTTACATATAATGAAATTCATTCTCCTCTCAAAGGTGTTGTGCTAGTCTCGGTATCCAAATTGATACGGATATAATCTGAAAGGGGCTTTCTAGTAGTGCGCTTAGTCCAAATTGCACCTAAGTTGCCACTCTCAGAGTCTAGCATCCGAAGAACATCCTGCATGGACGGCCGGTCATCCCGATTGGGCTCAATACATAGCAATCCAATCTTAGTGCATCTTACTATCTCATCTTTGTGATCGTCCGTGGGTAGCTGTGGATCCATAAGCTCAGTTGATCTTCCTTCTTTCCATAATTCCCGAGCCTGCAAAAAATTAGACTTACAATCTCATTCTACTGATGATTTAAACTTATTATGTGTAGATGTGATGTTCGATGTATTCTTATACATATTCGAGTTTCACAGATGCTATAGTTTTTATTGTCCGTTTGTCATAAATAAAACCCGGAGGTGATTTAGTTTACTTTAATAAAATAGAAATCGAGGCACTAATTTCTAGAACAGGATTATATAGTTTACTTACAAACTCATGTATGTAGCTGCTATGTCCTTCTTGAGGAAATAACACACGCCTTTTCCCAGCAATGATCTCAATAAGGACAATACCAAAGCTATAAATGTCGCTCTTGATGGAGTAGATCCTCTCTATCAAGTATTCAGGAGCCAAATAACCTCTGGGAAAAAATAAAATTAAATGAAAACAGACACTGTGGGATTATCTTTTGTTTTTGTTTTGTCATCAAAAAAAGCTCCTCTTTCAGAAACGTGTTAAAGGTCTTACACTGTGCCTAGGAGGATGTCTGTGTGCTCTTCTTCTGCACCTGGATCAAGAACTCTAGCTGTGCCGAAATCAGTTATTTTAGGGTTCATATCTAGATCCAAGAGGATGTTGCTTAATTTTATATCCCTGTGAACAATCGGGGTTCGACAGTGTTCGTGTATATGACTCAAACCCTGAGCGATGCCTTTTATTATACGGAAGCGTGTTGGCCAGTCAAAAACCAACTCCTTTCTCATGCCTGCACAAATTCAACAGTATGTTTAGACAGTTGCTGGCCCAAAATAAATTAGTGTGATAGAGCCCAAAATGAATTAGAGTGATAGAGATGTTGATGAAAATTAACATGCCATAAATATATTTATCAAGGCTTCCATTAGGCATGTACTCATAGACCAAAATCATCTCTCGTTTTTCAGTGCAATATCCAATCAGCTTTACTACGTTTCTGTGGTCGATATTCCTTAGAACCTCAACTTCAGTGCGGAACTCCTGCGATAGTTTTTCAGAATCACTGTCTGAACCAGAAAGTGAACATCTTTTGACCGCAACCTCCATTCCGTCTTTCATTTTACCCTGGGAGGAATAATAGTTGGCAAAGTTAACATGATATATAAATCTATGAAAACTCATCTGAACATCTGTTGCAATTAATCCTGATCGATCCATCCCTTATGTTTGGTAAACAATATATATCGTCCACTACCTTGTAAACGATGCCAAAACCACCGCGTCCTATTTCATTTTGAGGTGAGAAGTTATTTGTAGCTGCCAGCAACTGGTATAAATGGAACACCAACGGTCCTGCGAAGCAAATTTTGAGTTTTATGAATGTGCTGGCTGGTACCATGGTTTGTCCGGAACTCATCGGAATATAAACAATAAAGGAGAAAACAAAATATTCATTTCAAGATCTTCTTGTGATGATCTTGTTCTACATCATATCTATACTGTTTGTACATTAAACATGTGCTTTCCTCTAATTTTTTAGAGGAAGTTTTCCCATATTTACTAGAACGCCGTTGCTTGATTATGATGAGCTTAATTTCAGTACTTACCTGATGATGTCTCGTGGCGATTGAACTTGAACCTTGGAATGGAAAGAGCTCTATATTTTTCTTTGCAAGGCCAGCAGCTTTGCCGCCGCCTGCCAACAACTGCAGGGTCATGTAACACATCAAACTTAACTTGTTAACACATACATATATGCGGATTGTGGAACAATATGTATACATCACACGATGATAAATTAAGCAGACAAGAAAATAACAACAAGTGAAGAGAACAACATATATGTAGTGTAGTATAGACGATAGAGATGAAACCTTTAGTGTTGAATGATGGAGCATGCACCTCCCTATCACAGGGAAGCAGCTGGTGTTCTTGCAAGTTAGCATCGCGGACAGCATCGCGGACGGACGGGTCTAGGCGGAGGTAGTCGCCCATTTCCTCCTCCAGCCTCCGGAATTGCTTGGCCTGGCGCCTGCTCCGACACAAGGCAACGGAGAAGCAGCGATAGGCGGCGCTCTCCGGGTACTGGCAGGATTCCACGAGCTCGTAAGCCAGCCGGAGCGTGTCCTCCAACCCCTCCAGTGGTATCGCGACCCGAGGGTCCTGCATCACGCCTTGGCTACCCAGCTTCGCCAGGAGGTAGCCGATCAGCAGCACCTGCCGCGCGAGCTGCTGGCACCGAGACTTGTCCCGGCGAACAGTCCGCGCGGCTTCAAGGATCATCTGCACGAGGCCAGTGGCGTCGTCCGCCGTGGCCTGCACCGGCGGAGTGATGGTCTCCTGCTGCCCAAGTCTGGTAACTACCTCCGCCATGCCTTTGCCAGGTGTGTGCTTTTGGTTGCCTTGTAACTAGCAACTTGAAATCTCGAATAGTACCAAGTCACAACAGGATAGAGAAGGGGCTGTGAGCAGAAGAACTCTTTCATAAGAAAGAATAGGGGGGAATGGAAAGAAAAAAAGATCATGGAGGCACTAGAAGGAGAATGGAGGAACAAGATGAAGCTGGCATATGGCTAGAACAGGACATCACCTCGAATCTCTTCAACGACTAGTTCCAGTCAAGTAATAAACAAATGCAATATGAATAGTTATATATGTTCTGGCCGCACCAGGCCGCAATGTATGTAATACAAGTTGACTTTTGAATCATTAGCGTTAATCATGGCCGGGCAGTTGAAACAAACACATGGTTGTTGGACAGCGATGGGGGGCCTAACAACTAACACGCGCCTTTGAGACTTCGATATATACTTTGTTTTTTGGAATAACTTCACGACTCTCTCATAGAAAAAACTTCATGACTTCGATATATATAGTAAATAAATTCCAGTCACGAGACAAACCAAACCCGTCAAATCCGATTACTGATCCACCAAATTCCACCAAATTTGATGAATAGGTCGGAGGCTAAATCACAACATGGTACGGCGTATGGTTTGGCGGGTCACATGGTCAGCCTCCAAATAAATTATTATATGGGGCTAGCTACTGAATTCATGTACTCACATTATTGTAGCTAATTTATATTTGCAAATGCTTGTCGTCAGTTACAACAACCATAATTTGTTTAATTTTATTCTGTACAAAACGCTAGTCTATTAAGTACTTTTTTTTAAATTTACATAAGACGAGACATTTAAAAATCCATTCTCGATCTTGTTGGATCACGCGCACCAACCCACTTTGTGGCTCTCGTATATACCAATACTTTATTTGGAAGTGTGTGTCTAGCACTAGTACACAGATGCTCTATAGTGTTCTAAATGCATTTGTATTGGTGTGTTTGAGCGAACCTACAGTCCTAAAGGGTAGTAAAAATTGATACTTATAATGGCGTCAGCTTAAGAACCGCCAGAACTACTATTTGCAGTGGCGGTTTTCTTAACAAAACTTAAGAAAACTGCCAACACAAATCGATTTGTAATGGCAGTTCTGTTAAGTGAACCGTCAGTACAAATGATTTTTCCAGAAAATTACGTGGGTTTAAAAAATACCAAAAATTTTATCGTGAAAGAATTCAACTATATAGCTTACACAGTCGCGCAATTTTTCACAACCCCACTAGGTTGCAGCTCTAACCACTCCAACCACAGACTCTTATGTCTATATCGATATTCGTCCTACTCATATTATATCCATTCGTTCTTCAACAGAGTATTTGAGGCCCTAAATAAATTCAATGAAAAGGTTGTAAACTACAAAGTGTTATAACTTTTTGAGATCTACAATTTGCTTTTGATGGTTTCTTCATCCACAGTTGTTTGAAAAATTGCACCGCCTCAGCTCCCCACGCCGCATGGCACATGTTGTCGCTTCTCCATGCCATGCGCGGCTTCAAGGATCATCTACACAAGGCCAGTGGCGTCTTTCGGTGGCCTGCACCAGCGGAGTTTTTAAAAAATTATTCCAAGTCTGGTAACTACCTCCGCCATGCCTTTGCCTAGCCTGATGTGCTTCTGGTTCCCCTGTAACTAGCAACTTGAAATCTCGAATAGTTCAAAGTCACAGCAGGATAGATGGGGCTGTGAGCAGAACTCTTTCATAACAAAAAATAGGGGGGAAATGAAAAAAGAAAGAGAAAAAATCATGGAGGCACTAGAAGGAGAATAATGGAGGAACAAGATGATGCTAACATGTGGCTACCACCGGACATCACCTCGAAGCTCTTCAACGACTAGTTCCAGTCAAGTAATAATAAACAAATGCAATATGAATAGTTATATATGTTCTGCCCACAGCAGGCCGCAATATATGTATATACAAGTTGACTTGAATCATTAGTGTTAATCATGGCTGGCAGGTGAAACAAACATATGGTTGGACAATGAAGGAGGCCTAACAACTAACACGCGCCTTTGAGACTTCGATATATACTTTTTTTTTTGAATAACTTCGCCACTTTTCATAGAAAAGCTTCGCGACTTCGATATATACTTATAATGTGGTCTTTGTCCACTTCAATATATCCGATATTCGTCCTACTCATATTACACCCATTTGTTCTTGAACTGAGTATTTGAGGCCCTAAATGAATTCAAATGAAAAGGTGTAAACTACAAAATTTTGTAACTTTTTGAGATCTACAACTTTACGTTTGGTGGTTTCTCCACCCAAGGTCATTTGAAAATTTTGAATTTCAAATTCAAGAAATTCGAACATAATTTTGGGAGCGTAAATGATTTCAAATGAAAAAAAGTTGCAAACTACAATGTTGTAGACCTTTTCATATACTACAACTTTCACTCATACTATTTCACCATCTCAGAACATTTGAAAAAATTTAAAAAATAATTTCAAACTATTTTTAGAGGCGCTAAGTTAAGAAAAAAAATCTAGTAAAAATGCAATTTACTAGTTTTTTTCTTAAGAAAACTGTTAGTAAACATCATGTATTTTAAGTGGTGATTTTCTTATGAAAACAGCCAGTACAAATTGGACTTTTAGTGGAAGTTTTAAGAAAACCATCACTAAACATACATGATTTCTGGTGGTAGTTTTCTTAAGAAAACCACCAGTAAAGATGTATATAGTGGCAGTTTGTATGCGTGCCCCACCAGTAAAGATGTATTTTTAGTGGTGTTTGTATTTTTAGTACCCTTGTGAAAATCAACAGAGGGACAACTGATCCCCTTTTATTACATCCCAAAACACTTGATAGAACTCGTCTGGAGATCCCATCAAGCCAAGGTGTTTTATTATGCTTCATTTAAATAATAGCCTCTTTAACTTCTTGTTTTGACAATTCTGCCGTTGAGACTTCATTTTCATGTTGTGAAACCGATGCTACATATCAAACTAAAACAACACACCAACTTGATTTGATGACTGGCTAAACATAGTTGACATACCTGTAAATTATATGCCCATTTGGATGGTACAGGAATCTTTCATTGTCTAAATCAACTGTATTCCTCCAACCTGTCAATTATTTTAAATGAAATTTCTGCATTTCAACTGAAACAGTATTCTATATTTTCTGATAGCTTATGTGTTAAACAGAAAGCTTCTTTGGCTCCATTATTTTATAGTACTAAGGCACATATTCCTTTGTCCTTAATTTGTATGCTTCTTATTGTACATATATAAATAGCTTACAGCTTACTGTTTCGGTCTACTTATAACAACAGCTCGGATCAGGCTTGCTTCCACCACGCAGAAGACCAGCAATCGGTCGCTTGGTAATACAGGGCTACAAGGAAGAGTTAGAGGTCAGGAGAAGAACGGAAGATCGGAGGTAGCAGGTCCGTATCTTGTTTTGCTTAAGCGCTTTTCTCGTTTTGTTTGCTTATTAGCTGAGCTCCACATTTTGTAGATCGATATCACATATTCTACTTGCATGTACGGCACCGATGGCAGATGCCATGGGCAGCCTGAAGCAGATTGCTGATGCAGCGCTAGCGATCAAGAACGCAGCAGAGACGGTTCGCCAGAACAAGGAGGAGTGCCGTGCCATCGAGAAGCTCGTGGGCAGAGTCAGCGCCCTGGTGACAAAGCTCAAAGAGACAGAAACGATGAATGCGCCGGAGATGGATGGTGCCCTGGAGGATCTTGCAGAGTCCCTCAACCTCTCGCTCAAGCTCGTCAAGAGCTGTCAGAAGAGGAGCATCATGTGTCTTTTCTGCTTTGCTAGTGACTTGTCCAACCAGCTGCGTCAGGCCCGGGATGACATATCCGCCAAAATGATGCTTGGCGTCCTCGCCACCAATATCCAATTCACCGTATTTTTCACAAGGATTCGGAACATTGGTTCAACTCCTACGCAAACATATACACACAGGTGAACAATGAATTAATTTTTCTTAGACGGTATAAAGCATATATATATATATATATATATATATATATATATATATATATATATATATATATATATATATATTAAAAAAAACGTAACCTCCCGTGAATCATGAATATGTTAAATTAATTAGTTTCCTGCTGATGCTACTGCTACGTATACTAGCGTACAGATGCACCACTAGATAACTGTGCATGCTTTCCATGATACGTACCTTGTAATAATTAGTTCTAATTAATGAATCTCATTGGCAATGAAGGAAATACAATGACACAAATTTCAACTAATGAATTACATGTCCATTGCAAATCTATGTAACTAATGCACATTCCATGATACCTTGTAATTCCCATCATATGCAATTCGCAATGCATGTGTAGACTTTCCTGTTTTCCATTTTTGTAGCATGTACTACTGTGTCCACTCTCTCACACACACATCAATATTTGATGTGTACTATGCAGCAGCCATACTTCTGAAATTTTCAAGATCAAATCATAATTATATATTCTATACCTAGGTGCTATTTAAATGGGTAGGCCGGTGCAAGACTATTTTTATTTCTTTCGTTTTGCGCCAATGTCCATCTACAAGGTTTCCCTGCAGGGTCTAGTTGTAAACTTCTCTTCTTTATGCATTTTCAAAATCCACACATGACCTTGCTGGTTTTGTTAAAAAGAACTTGGTATTGTAAGTATTATAGTACCATACAAACTGATAAAAAGACTGTTTACGGCACAATCTCTCTTGCAAATTGTAGATACGGTTAGATTTAAAAACCAATATGGTGATAATCTGTCGGGGGGAGGGGGGGTATATATCAAAACGGACAACGATAATCCATCATCACTGCCGCTTAAATGGTAACCGGTAGCGGTAATGGATTAATTATCACTCGAAAGCTTCTTGCTGGGACGATATGCCTCGATCCTGTTTGTGTTTGTGCTAACAACAAAAACAAAATTCCTTTCTCTAATTTGTAACGGCAGGTATGAAGTGACTGGAGGCGAAGCACACACTGCTATCTTACCCAATGGTAAGGTCACATCATTTGTACGTTATTATCTTTTTTTTCACTACAATTTTCGCACATCCACTGTATTACTAGTTAGGAAAGATTGGTCATGTCATCCTCAGCCTTAGTTTGTGCCTCACTGATTTAACATCAATGTTTTGGTACCCTTCCATAAAGTTGCACATTGCTTTTAGAGAAACATAAAAATTTGGCCACTGAGACCACATACAACCAAGTCTCTTACGCTATTCAACTTAATTGCTGATAAAAATAAAGTAAAAGTGTGTACTCAAATATGAGAAAATTATATGCAAAGTCTATTATCACTTTGCCATCCATTTATTGCTAACACATCTAAAGCGATAACATCCAATGCTTTACATGTCAATCAAAACATGTCTCCCTTTTATCATCACACTAATATGCATGTCCTCATTTATGTTTGTTTTCAAATCAGGCTTAGCAAGATTCAGTTTGCTGGAGTTGAAGGATGCTACAAATAACTTTTCAAATAACAACATTATTGGAGAAAGTTCTTCCTCTGTTGTCTATAAGGTACTCCAAATGATTATTTACAAAGTTTTGTTTTTGGCTTGTTAGATTATCATAACCTTTTTTGATAATCACTATACCAAAATTATATAGGTCACAATAGGTTTATACTAAAATTACATTTTTTATATGTTTTTTTAATTAAATAAATTTTTAGAATAAAATTGAAAATCATTTGTAGAGGAGGGTGGGGGCATCACCCGCCCCTAAAAATCATTTGTAGGGGCGCGTGGGGGCATCACCCGCCCCTACAAATCAATTTCAGATTTAATATAAAAGAATAGCATACCCCATTAAGACACAAGTGGCTGCGCAGTGTGGTGGTCAGGAAGGTTCGCACGAGTCTTGAGGTAGGCGATTCGAATCCTAGTTTACGCAAGTGTGCATATATCATCAAAAAAATTCTATCCTGTTATGATAGGGGCTTCTGGTGGCGGCCGGTTAGCAGGGATATTTTTTTATTTTGCTATTTTTTCTTTTTTTCTAATTTTTTTCATATTTCAAAAAATGATTTGTAGGGGCGGGTCATGGGCTCACCGCCCCTACAAATTGATTTGTAGGGGCGGGTGAGCCCATGACCCACCCAAAAAAATCATTTCTAGGGGTGGATGTTTTACCCGCCCCTAAAAATGGTATTTTTAGCTGCGAAAACTAGGAACGGGTGCGGCACCTGCCCCTAAAAATATATTTTTATCCATCCCTACAAATGTTTTATGTAGTAGTGCACATTAATTAGGGCACTTGGCATTGGATGATCCCACCTATGGGCACAACTTTGTTTTTCTTGGAAAAGATACAAATTACTTCTTTCAAGTGTGTCATTTGTCTAGATAACCCCAAAACTAATGTTTGGTTCAATTTACTCCCTACTACTAAAAAATAATATGTAGCAACGCCCCGCTTTTTTCAGGCATGGGTCAAAATGTAACTAGTTGCTACAAAAGAAGCGGGGCTATTGGAGCAAACGACCTACCCCCTAAAAATGCATTTCTAGGGACAGATGACGCTATAACCCATCTCTAAAAATAGCACTCATTTTTAGGGACGGGTGATGGGTCACCCGCCCCTAAAATAAATCAAAAAGCAGCGGTGGCGCACCACTAAACTGGACCAACTAAAATAACTATTAAGGGGTAAAACAAAGAAATGGTGGTTTATGGGGTTATCTGGACATAGGTTAGTTTCATGGCAGTATTTTGGACATTTTTGTAGTTTTTTACATGTATATGCATTGGATGGTAAAATGTACGTAGGTACTTCGAATAAAATGAACGTGTCACTTATGCTCCACATGGATTTGTACTTTCCAGGGTGTACTACGTGACGGACGACTTATTGCCATCAAGAAACTTCGAGTTTCGCCTGACCACTCCACAGAGAGCATAGATGACGAGCTCAGTATAGTATCAAAGCTTGAGCACAAAAACATTGTAAAACTGCTCGGATATGGCCATATAGCTAGGAACTCAGACAAACGATCAGCTGAAGAATCGCTTTGTTTCATGGTTCAAGAATACATGCCGAATGGAAGCTTGGAGAAAATTATCAATGGCATGCGTATGCTCCACTGAAACAATCATCATCATCAGTACAAGCAATCTGCATACATATTTTGGACCTAATTAATTATTTTAATATAACTTATAGTTGACTTCTTCTTAATTGTATTTGTGTTTTTCAGGGTCAGGACTTAATTGGTCCCTCCGGTTCCAGATAATCCGGGGGGTGGCGTGTGGCCTACATTACCTACATGAGCAGCACATTATTCATTTGGACTTGAAACCAAGCAATATCCTCTTGGATTATTACATGAGTCCTAAGATTAGTGACTTTGGAATAGCTAAAATGTTTGAACAAAGTGATCATGAATTTACGACACAAAACGTTGTGGAAGGCACAATGTAAGGCGTCATTCTGCAAAAATGTCAATTGACTTTAGTTCTTGGCATAAGTATTTAAAGTTTTCCGTCTTTCTTAGAAAATTCATTTTAACTTGTATTTAACAACCCAGGGGATACATGGCACCAGAATATATTATGGATGGTAGGTTGACGACCATGGTTGACTTGTACAGTTTTGGCACCATCCTCCTTGAGACCATTAGCGGCATGTGCAAATCTAAACCTAAGCTCAGAGATTTGGCTGCATGGGTAAGTACCTGACTTGTTGCCACTTTTACTAGCATGCATCCGTGGATGTGTCACACAACAACTATCTGCCACTGTTTGCTTCTCAGGCATGGGGCGCGCGGCAAGTTGGACATAGAATGAAGGAGTTGTTTGATCCTTCATTGTATGATGACGACTATCAGCTGAAGGAGATTGAAAAATGCTTGGAGATAGGGCTCCTGTGCGCTCAGTATGATAGGGGAGACCGGCCCACCATGGCGGAGGTTCTTGAGATGCTAGACGGCAAGAGAAGCTTATGGGCCCCAAAGAAACCAGCATACCTCCGATGATATAGATAGTGGTGTGCACTTATATTACTTGTGATGGGTGTGTACAATAATTGTGAGCAGAGCAGTACACGAAAACTCCCAAACAATACATGTACAGTATATTGGGAACGAGGAATTAAGATGAGGTCATGAATTCTGCGGTATGCATGTGTATATAGTGCGCACATATATTAATGTGCTGTTTGGTTGGATCAACAGTATCACAAATGTAAATGTAATTAGTTCAACCATATCTCCCACCGGTGTGTCTCCTTGTCAACTGATTGAGATTTTGTCATCCATCAATCACATTGTCAAATCCACCAAACTACTAATAAGTCTGCACTTTTTTGCTTCAGGCCCGTAAGAGTGTTTATGGGCTGAGCTTTGTGTTTTACTGTTTTGGCACTAGGACCACATTCATTTTGGACTACGGACTGGGCCTGTGGGGCTCAAAGCCACTGGCCTTATCTGGAAAAACCTGGCCTGCTGCTTTCACTCCAACGGACCGGGCCTGTGTGTTACCATTTGGTACCATTTCTTTTTGTGGAGTTTTTTTTTATTTTTATTTTTTTTTCGATTTTTCAAAAATATATACTATTTTTTTTTACAAATTTGTCACCCAACCGCCAGTTCATCCGGCGGAACCGAGGTATCGCCAGATAGACCGGCGGTAGGGTTCGTGGGCCACGGCCTGACAACAAATCGCCGGATGAATTGGCGATAGGAGGCCAGGTCCATGGGCCATGGTGGGCCGGGAACCTACCGCCAGTTGAAACGGCGGTATCTATCCCTTACCGCCGGATCATTTGGCGGTATCCTGGTACCGCCGAACCAACCAGCGGTAGGCTTCCCCTCTTAAAACCGCCCCGCTCTGGCCGGCTCCTCCGCTCCCAAGTCCGCCGCCGCCGCCCGCGCGCTCGCTCCCCCGTGCCGCAGCCCGCCCCGCGCCGACGCCCGGCCGCTCCCCCGCCCGCGGCGCGCCTCCTCAGGGCCGGCCCCCGGCCGCTGCGCGGCGGCGTGCGCCCGGCCTCCGCGCGCCGGGGTTTGGCTAGCCGCCGTGGGTCGCCGGCGCTCCCCCGCCCAGCGCTGCGCGGCGGCGCTCACCCGGGCCGGGGCGCACGTTCGATCACACGCCCGTCCTGCGCGACAAATTATGTCAGGTAATTTTTAAAATATAGTTTTATGATTATTAGTTGGTAGACTAGAAAATGCACGTATGCGTAGAGTATTAGGTGTAGCAATAGTTTTAATAAATATTAGTGATTTGGAAATAATTATTTTTGATACAAATTCATAGTACATGAAATTGAAAATATTAATTTAAATACGAATATTAGTTTAGATATAAATATTAATGAGTAGAAATAGACATATTAGTGTCATAGAAATATTAGTAATTGAGACGAGGTTACATAGAAAATGTAGAAATTGAGGAAAGTTATAGAAATTCTAGAAAAATAATTAAGATAGATCTAAAAATTAATTACGCCCCATTACTCGACTTACAATTATAATTGATGATAAGATATGCTATCAACATTGAAATGGTCGTCAATACAATATTTTTGAGTCACATACAGTACTTGTTGAATTGAAATATAAAAAATTGTTTGAATCGATTTACTGGCGTTACAAAATAACAGGAACATTTACTGTCTTTGATTTAATTTTAAGGACGAGTAATTATTGTCGTAAATATTAGCAGGCATGTCAGATGATTTGTATTTTCAAGTGTTCTATGGGTCAGGAGAAGTTAGATATGGTCCTGAAGGGGTAGATTTGTCAGAGTTTAGCTCGATCACAAAAAAAAATACCCAGAGCAAGAGAGAGGTCTTGGATTTCAATATCCAATTGGCTATTTAAAGCTTTCGGCCTTAATCGAGACGAACGTGAGATCTCTGTCATGGCAGTGGTCAGTCGTAGGGAACCAGAGTTTTGGGAGTTATTGCCGCTTGAAGGGACGCAAAACTGGAGGAACTATGTCAATATAAGTACTAACCGAGGCTTATTGCTTGTGTTGTTTGTTCAAGCGTTCGAGAAGATTAGTTTTAGTACTGAAGCGGGTGGGGATCATGAAGAGCAGGGAGATATAGTATCGAAAGATACCGAGACGATGCATGAACCTCATGAAGAAGGTGGTGAACTCGAGATTGTAGAAGATGATAGACATGCTGCACAGGAACCTCGTCAAGCAACTGGTCAGGCTGATGAGGGGGAACACATTCCAGAGATAGTTGAAGAGTTTCAGAGGGAGGATGAACAACAGCACAATGTAATGAATGATGACTCCTCGGATGATAATGATGATGATTACCATGTCCCACACAATTGGTCCGAGTATAATTTTTCAAAATTAAGTGTAAATGAAGGTGAAGCGGTCCCTTGGGAGTATAGGCAAAATGATATGCATCGGTTCGGTGTATGCCAACAGTGACAATATGAAGGAAGCTATAAAATATTGGTCGACTCTCTCTTTGCAAAGACAGTTCAAAGTTGTCAAGAGCAGTCCGAGAACATATGAGGTGCGTTGTGTGAGAAGCGAACGCCCTTTTAGGGTGTACGCTTCTAAGGGCAAGTGGTAGGATTTCTGGAAGGTCAGAAAAGTTGTGGAGCACACATGTCTGCTTGAGCAATTAGAACCACAGCACCGCAACCTCAGTGCAGGTTTCATAGCTAACTACATGTACCCTTTGATCGTGGACAATCCTAGTTATGAACCTAAGTCAATTATTTGTGCTGTTGAGGAAGAGTTTAAATATAAAATTAGCTACAACAAAGCTTACAGAGCGAAGCAGAAAGCGCTGGAGATGAGGTGGGGGACGTATGAAGCTTCGTATCACAATATGCCGGCACTGCTGCACACCATATGCCTTAGAAATCCTGGTAGCTACTACGACTTGAAAACGTATCCATGTGCCCAGAAGCCTGGAAATCAAGTACTCCAATGGTCGTTCTTGGCCTTGGGCGCTTGCATTGAGGCGTTTCTGCACTACCGGCCAGTCATTTGCATAGATGGGACATTTTTGACAGGAAGGTATAAAGGCACAATCCTCACAGCTGTTGCAGCTGATGGTAATAGGCAGTTGTTGCCTTTGGCAATTGCCTTCGTGGAGAAAGAATCAGGGGATACTTGGTATTGGTTTTTGCAGAGGGTGAAGAAGATGATTGTCAAAGATGTAGAGAATGTGTGTTTGATTCTTGATCGGCACAAAGGTATATTACAAGCAATCGATGACATACAGAATGGTTGTACTGAGCGTCATAGGGCTGCACTTTGGCCGGACCTAAAGAGTAGGTGGTGCATGAGGCATGTGGGGGCAAACTTTCATAGCCAATTCAAGAACAAAACCCTCATGAAGCTGTTCAAGCGGTTATGCAGCTAGAATCAGGAAAGGAAATTCAACTTCCTATGGAAAAAGTTGGATGAGCTAACAAAAAAGCAAACGGCGGAGCTAGCGAAGAGACCTGTCAATACAGAGAAGGACGACCAGGTCTCACTTGAAGACGTGGGCTTGGACGGTCCGAATGTCAGGCGCAAAAGGAGAAGGGCAATTAAGACATTCTCGGAGTGGATTGAGCATGAACCAAAAGAGAAATGGGCTTTACTATTTGATGGAGGAGGTTCTAGGTACTGTATAATGACTAAGAACCTAGCCGAGGTGTACAATTGGGTGTTGCGTGCTGTAAGGTCATTGCCACTTGTTGGGATCGTCGAGTTCTTCTTGTATCGCACTTTCCAGTACTTTAGAGACCGTTACGCTGTGGCACAGAAGGATATGGCCGATAATCGCAAAGTTTACGGATACAAGATTACGGAGTACATGGAGGCGGCTTTTAAAAAGGCCCGTTTACATCGGGTGACTCCAATTGGCTCTATGGAACGTCGGTATGAGGTGATGTGTAGGGACAAAGCCCGAATGGGGGGCCAGCGTGAGAAGCATGTGTAGGAGTGTGTTCTCTATACCGATGCTTGTATTTGCTCATGTCATAAGCCAAAGCTGCTGCACCTGCCGTGCACACATGTCATTGCTACCTGTTTTGAAGTTGGTGGACTATAGCCTCGTATGTATGTCTCAAATTACTTCCTGAAGGAAACCATTTGGATGACTTGGACGCACGAGATTTATGGCTTCCGCATCCTGGGAGACTTCATAACTGATCCTGGACACAATGCAACTTACATTCCGGATCCAGATCCAGAAATGTTTCAAGGGGTGGGCCGACGCAAGAAGAAACGCATTCGGAATAATATGGATCAATCGGAGGCTGGTCGAGACGTGCGTCTCTGCTCAAAGTGCCATGAGACGGGTCATACGTACAAGGATTGTACGGCATTGAGTTATGGTGGCCGCACAGATGGAGCGGGCCCTTCAGGAGCTGCTCCTAATCTGGAAGCGCGGTCAACGGGTCGTCGTGGCCGTCGTCCGAACAACGATGGCCTTGTGTGATGGAGGATTGTCATGTGTGTCATTCGCTATAGATTTATGTTCTATGTTAAAATATGTAATTGTATGAACTACTAGGTGTTGAATTAATTTCGTGTTCTACAAAAAATGTGTTGTAATTTGTGGCACCATGTCATGTTCAACTATTTTTCTGTAATGGACAATTGAAGTTCTATGTTATTTAATTTCTTTTGCGTCATTTATTAGTGCATTATCTTTAATGTTTCGTTATGATATTTTAATTGCTCATTATTTTAATGCACTAATTTATTACTATTGTCATGATGTTTTCTAATCAATCTTCTTTTGCAGGTATGGAGCACGAGGAAGGCGCCACCCCTGAGTTGCTCGATGCTCTCGTCGACAAGGGCCACCGGTCATATATGTCTGCAGTGCGGGGGATAAGCTTGGGGACTTTTCGGGCATGCGTGCCCATGTCGACGATGCCGATACACCGTCGCTGGGTTCCTAGGTGCGTGTTATATTTGGCACATTTCTTAATTGTTTCGTTAATCGTTTCTTATATTCTGAAATTTAATTTTCGTGCTGCAGGTAACACGCGTCGGATTTTCTTCCGATTGCGCGACTTGTCGAGAGAGATTTGGCAGACAGTGCACATCGACCAAGGGACAAGGCTGCACGGTTTCAATTCGACATGTCCCTCCTCGCGTCACTTATCGACTGTTGGCGTCCGGAGATGCACACGTTTCACCTCCCGGTCGGTGAGATGACCCCGACTCTTCAGGACGTGGCGATGCTTTTGGGCTTGCCGTGTGCTGGATGAGCTGTAGGTGCCGAGGATGTGCCACTCTCATGACGTGAGGACCTTTTGCCTCCGTTCGCAGGGGTTCAGCGCAACGACCGAGCGTTGCCTTACAGACCCTTCACGTCGAACCATGGACCGACAAAGAGGTGGCTGCTCCAGTTCAGTGTGAGTACCTTAATATCGAACATTTCGTACTTATGTTTTTACGTACTTGCATTGAACGACTACTACCATTTTGCAGGCGGACTACATGAGGGATGACGCTGACGACGCTACCATCGCCAGGCACTTGGAGGCCTATATACTGTGGCTGTTCGGCTGGATCATGTTCAATAGCTCCCAGGGTGACTCGTGCCCCAAGCAGCTCGTTCCAGTGGCCAGGGCGATAGCTGACGCTCCACTTGACGAGGTCCCCCAGTTCAGCTGGGCCTCTGCCATGTTGGCTACGATGTACAGGGGCCTTTGTACGGGCATGACGAAGGTCTCAGCAGAGGAGCCCATCTTTGTTGGGTGCCCTCTACTGATACAGCTCTGGTCGTACAAGCGCTTCCCCGTGGGTCGACTAGAGATGGACTTCGAGCCGTACGCCCAGCTGTCCCCAGACCATGACGACATCGACATACCGATGATGGGTTCGCTATGGTGTCTCAGAAGGGTACGTTAAATCATTGTTGTTACTTATTAATACCTGACTTCGAAATGGTACTAATTAATATTTAATTTCGTACATTATGCAGCCATCTTGGGTCGGGGTGTAGGTCAGGAAGTCATACCCTGACTTCGTGGGACAGTTCGATAGTCTTGTGGACAAGGATGTGAGGTGGACTCCGTTCACTGCAGCCGACATTTATGGCCGGGCACCGAGCAGTCTTTCTTCCTTGTGCCTGCGAGACTAGGAATACTGGATGACGAGAAAGCCGATCATTTACGACATCCACATTGAGGAGTACCACGTCCACCGGGTCATGAGGCAGTTCGGTCTCTACCAGCAGACCCCAGTCCCGATTGTGCACTCAGTGGAGCCCCACGTGCACAGGTATGGAATACATAGTTACATTAGTAATTAATTTTATTTTTACGTGGTACCATTAAACATGGATGCACTTTTTTGGATGTATTATAGGTGGACACGTCAGGGGCAGCCACCAAGGTCGCTGTGGGCTGACAAGGTCCGTCCTTACGTGGATTCCTGGGCCGTGGCCCTTGACGACATTGTTTTTGAGGATCGGCCACACAGCGACGAGGCATTCGCAGACTACCTAAGGTGGTACCTTCCGAGGATGTGCACCCGTGTCGTGCACGTTCCACCAGAGGCTCCGATCGAGTCGGCGGCTGTGTCCGAGATGTACCCCCTGGTGCGAGACCAGAACGTCGCTATAGCGGTACGTTTGTTAAATTGATTTTGCATTGCATTAAACCGAGCGCATATGAAGTTAATACCATGTCGGTTCAGTACGACGTCATACGAGCGATTGAGTCGGAGGCCTCGTCGAGCATGGGCAACTACCATGACATGACGCCCGCGCAGCACCAGAGCACGCTGAAGAGGATCGTCGACCTGTGCAGGCGGTTTCGGCGAGCCGTGACTTGTCGTATGGATGACACATAACTTCCACCTCACGCTACAGGGCCGGTGCCTAGGGCCGGTCTCTCGGCACGACGGTCAGCACCCGCGGCACAGTCGGGTGCACCACCACGGCCACCAGTCACGATGGCGACCCCGTCGGTGTCTGCAGCTCCGCCCCCGTACGTGCCTCGACTAGCACTTTTGTACTCGACAGGTAAATAATCCTCTAACCTTGTCTCAATCCGATAGTACGGCAACATGTAAAAGTTTATTAATAAAATTGTACCTATTTTTCGTGCAGGGCCCGGCTCGTCGTCGTTTACTCCGATGGATCTGTCCGGCGCCGGATCTTCCTCCCGTCGACGTCCAATTCAAGATTTAGGTACGTTTAAGAGCACTTGTTAATATGCAATGACATCTATATACTTAATGGTACAATGATGGAGGCTGCCTTGTGAATCAGAGTACCGGCAACTCGGAGAGACAGACGATGATGAGGAGATTGCGGACGTGGACTACCTCGAGCATGCAGACTGGGTCAACACGTTCTTCTCTACTGCACCGATGCCAGAGGAGGCCAACCCTTCACAGCTGGGGGCGCCCCACCCACGACACAAGACTCCACTCAGGGGGAGCAGAAACCTATTCCTGACCAGACTCGTCATTCCACTCGCGAGGCCATTCCACCAGAGCCACTCACGTACTCGCAGCACCACACTAGGGCAGCCTAGGCTGCAGAGCAACGTGGCAGGAGGAGAGGGGGCAAGCGCGGACGCATCTAGTGTACAGGTTGTTGCTTGTTAATTACTTTGTTCCGTCAGACTATGTTATGTAGGTCCGTGCAGAGTATGATATGTGTGGTACCCTCATGTCCCGTGGCCTGTTTGTATTGTGATGATGCGATGTGTCAGTTACGTGCCATTATGATGAGTAGGCCGGTGCACTGCTTTCGTCGATGGGATGTGTCCGTGCAGTGACATTATGACGATTAGGCCGGTGTCGTGCAGTGTTCCGGTCGATGGGATGTGTTGGGGCAGTGCAATAATCACAAGTAGGCCGATGCAGTGGCAGTACGACGACAAGGCTGCATGCAATACAACTATGACCGGTACCCGTTGATCCGAGGCCGCGCTGTCATGACCGCCTATATATATCCGCAGTGGCAGACGCATTGCTACTCGCTTCGGTACCAGCGTTTTGCTTAGGTAGTTATGTTTGGGGGCTCGTCTAGTGGTAAGGGTTTCGGTGGTGGGAGAGGAAAGGGGTTACGGAAGGGACCGCCTATTGTGTGGGAGGGTCCTGTTGGTCCTGAGATTTATCCAGAACCAGTGTATGAGTTTCCGGTATAGAGCAAAAGTGAGTTCACTACCACAAAAGAGGAATGGCCAAAGAGGATACAATAACCGCAAAGAGGAATGGCCAAAATGCATTCATGGTGAGGACTGTGTAGTGCAGATGATGACCGAGGGAGAGGATGGAGGCCATCGTTTCTTCAAATGCCCGCGAGTATGGGTAACTTTAACTAATCTTCGTTTGTAACATGTGTCGCATCTCGTTCGTATTACTTACCCCAGGTTACATGTTTCAGTCTTCCGCAGATGAGGATGGTTGCGGGTTCGTTAGGTGGGTGGATCCAGCTCCTATTCATCCACATCAAGAATATATTGAGTACCTGCAGAATCGTATCTTCGATCTAGAAATGAATATTGGTGACAACGGCATGAAAGATGATGACAACAATGTTGCCGTGTCACAGGAGGCAATCTGCAGCGATCCATACTGCAATTGTCCATGTCACAAGAAGGATAGGGATCTGCCACCGCCGCCACCACCGCCACCGCCACCAACAACGAACGCTTACTATGGTGAAGGAGCCACACAATATGCAAGGTGGCCGCACTACTAGGTGTAACCTTTGTTATATTCGAATAAAAGCTGGCTATCTAAAAAACCTAAACCATGCTAGGTTTATGATAGCGTGCTGTCTGTATGCCGCTCGATTTATCCTAGAGGTAGAACGTTCAGTACGTTTGTGTATTATCTTCACTTGTTCAATGATGTTTGTATGCCGGGGAACCATTTCTGACTGATATGACGCGTCCAGGCCAAAGGACACAGCCGTGTGGAGTGTGCAGTGCTTTCATCACGAATAGACCGGTGCTGTGCTGTGCATAGGACGAGATGCTCGCTGCATGTATATCCGTGAACCAGAGACAAGACACCTCACTGCATTCTTTTCGGAACATCCGTGAACATAGCCTATGGACCTTCCAAGTTGCTCCATAAATAAGGCCACCAGGCAGACCATGGAACCATACAACAGCACACTGCAAGCACCAAACAACTCAAAAACATATCTTCCTCAGGATCCACCTATATTCCTTAGAGTAAGCGTGGAGCAAATGTACCACAAGGAATCCAGGTGCCTATGTGCTTTTGCGGTTCGTTGTGCAAGCTCATGAAGTCGACAGTCTTGGGAGATGACTTCGCATGAGGTTCTTCATGTGCGACAACTATGAGTATGATCCACCCAAGCGTTACGGCAACGACCGAGCTAAGGTACTAAAATAAACTACCAGAGCTTCACAATTGTTGACTAGTTACTGATTACTAACATGATTTGGGGAAAGTCTCCACCACCTCTATGTGATTTCGAGCAGTTGTTAGACACCGAGCAATCTCAGGAAGCTAAGTGTTGGCGCTCCTTAAGTATCCATTTTATCCCCTGTTTAACTTTGATAATGGCATGAATTTAATATCAAAATCACTAACCATCCTAACATCGGCCCAATTATTGGTCGTTTTCACGTTTGCACATATATTTTGGAGGTACTTCGTTTTTGCAGGTTTTTGACCAATTTTGGAGCATGAAATGGCGAGGCCCACGATCACGCGATGACACGAAGAATGACGAAGGCCAAAGCCCGAACAAAGGATCGAAGGCCATGATGATTAGAGGCCCGTTCATGCACATCCACCCTCCAATGAAGCCCAAAAGACAAAGCCCAAAAGATAAGATCGAGATACTTCGGGGCTAAGCAAAGCAAAGAGATATTTAAGGAAGGATTTTCCATCCTATCCTTCTCCTCGAAGAAATCTTGAAGATAACGACATCTAAAGGGGTGCAATCGTGAAAGACATAAACTCTAGAAGATTCCAGGAGACTTGGGGAGAAAGTTGAGCACCAATCGGCGAAGGAAAGACCCAGGCCGGCTGGCCTAGGCTCATTGGGCCGGCCGGCCTAGCCTGTTTTTAGGTCGGTTCGACCTCCCCTTTGACCGAGGGTTCCCTGAGGCTATTTAAAGACCCCTCCCCAAGGTTCACGCAGAGATCAATTCGGGAGACGACGCCAAGGAGCAGAGAAGATAGAGGGACACCTCTCGGAGAGCCGAGGGTCGTGCTAGTTGTCTAGGGTTTGCCCTAGCCGACGTGGGAACCTTGCAAGGAAGACCACGTCGGAGTTCTGGAGCTAGGATCATCAAGATCAAGGTAGGGCCCCGGTTGTGATCTTGTGATGTACTATCATTCATGGTGAAGTTATTTGTGTTTCCGAATGTTTAGCGACCATGTTCTCCTCTTCCGATTTCGTTCTTTTCTTTGGGTTCGCTTCATCTTAGATCTATTATCGAGATAGATCACTTAGCATGATCTTGTAGTCATGGTGGCTAGAGGTTCAAGGCGGAACTACCAAAGGGGGTTCGACTTGCTTCAGGGTATCTCGTTGAAAAGGGTGGCGTCGTGACAGGCCGTTGCCACTTAGTAGGTTAGGTATCGAGGGATCGGATTGGAGATTTTGGGTTTAAAGAGGCTTTTCATTGAGATTCACATCTATCTTACTTCACTTTATCTAGCTGGAACTACAACATATGCATGATCTAGGTGACCTAGATTGGTTATCTCTAACTTTCTCTTGCTACCTTCGGTGTTTGTCGTGTTTTCAATAGATTAGATTCGTTTTCACCATCTCACACAAAGGAATTTCTATGATAGTAGATTGTTTCTTGTCTCTTTGGTTCCGTGGATTGATAAACCTTGGGGGAATACTCTAAGGGAAAAGCTACACGAAACCGTGCGCTTGCGGTATATAAATCGGGGGCGCTAAGGAGCGTCAACAAGCTTTTCTGGCGCCGTTGCCGGGGAACCATTGATTTAAGATCCAATCTTACTTGCATTCGTAAATATTTCTTGATTTTTCTTTTTAACCTTTTTAGATCTCTTTTTTTTCTGAGCTAACTAAGAAAACGGATCTATTCCACGAAAATCAATCTAATCTTTATTTTGCTTTATTTTTCTTTTATATTCATCTTTTAGATCTCGTATATATTTTTTTTCTTTTTCACTAACCCCTAATAGGAGATGGACGGGAGCCTCTTCAACAAACCCGAAAATTTTGTGGATGATCCAGAAAAAATTTACAGGCAAAGGAAACGAGAAGCACGATCAAGGAAGCCGGAACTAGTAGATCCAAAAGTTGAAGCCGACAATTCATCGTCTTCACCTCAAGCAACTCCACCAACAAGTCCAAAGGAGGCGCCACTTCACCAAGGGATGGCGCTACTGGAGCCGGAGCGTACGATCGGAGAGCTATGCACTCCGGACGTTTGGGACTTGCCGATCCAAAATCTCGACAACATCGGAGTTCCGTTCGAGATCAAGACTTCAATCATAAGGATGGTGCAAAGCTCGCCCTTCACTGGAAAAGAAGACGCTAATCTACATCTTCAAGCGTTCCTCCAACTATGCCGCACCTTCGACATGCAAGGGATGACTCAAGATCAAATAAGAGCGAGGCTCTTTCCGTTCTCTCTACTTGGGAGAGCGCTGCAATGGTTTCATTCTCTACCACCGCACACGGTGCAAAATTGGGAGTCCTTGATGAAAGAGTTCATGACGGAGTTCTACTCGCCGGGCAAGACCCAGATTTTGCGCAACAAGATTGCAACATTCGCGCAAGCCCCGACGGAGACTATTGCGGAAGCCTATGAGCGCTTCAACGACTACATCCGCGCCGTACCTCATCACAAGTTCTCAAGGGAGGATGTGGTCCAGAAGTTCTATCAAGGCCTAACTACTGCATCAAGGGGGATCATTGACGCATCGGCCGGAGGTTCTATCATTGAGCTCACGCCCACTCAAGTTTTCAAGCTATTCAAGAAGGTGGCGGACAATGACGCATGGGCATCATCGGGGCGCCTACAACCACTCCAAGCCGTGGGCGCCGCAAAGAGTGTATTACAAGAGGAACGCGAAGAAGTGCTAGAAGGGAAGATCGACTCGCTCATGAGAAGGTTGGAGAAGATGGAAGTGGAAAAGAGAGAAGCCCAAGCTATTGATTTGAAGGCGGCCGAAGCAAGGTCTACATGTGAAGAATGTGGAGAGTACGGCCATGTGCAAAAGAATTGCCCGGAGGAAGCCAAGATGCTCGACTGCATGAAGAAGGGAGAATGGATTCCGCCGACCAATTTCCGCTACGGGCAAGGTAGACCCCAGTTTAATGCAAGCTCTTCCATTCAAAACTCGGTGCCTCTTCGTATACAATTGAAGGAGTTCATGGAGGAGCAAGGCAAGATCAACAAGGACACCGTCACCAAGTTCAAGGCTATGGACAAGATCTTGGAGAACATTGATGGCAAGGTGATGGAAGTCGGGAGCTCTAACCTTCAAGTACTCAACATGATGAAGATGCTAGAAACACAAGTAGCCCAGCTCGCCGGACGCCTATCTAGCAACGAAGGAAAATTGCCCGGACAACCTCAAAGTTCGGAGACGGCTAAGGCAATTCAAACTCGCTTGGGAAAGGAGACCGAAGAACCCGAACATGCAGCGGGAGCAAGGAAGCCTAAGCCAAGAGTTGAAGTGGAAACCATCATCAAGGAGAAGGCACCTACTCCTATGCCAGAAATAGTCATCGAAGAGCCAGAGTTTGAGCTAGATGATATAGACACCAAGATTCTACCTCCAAGGCCACGATACCGCAAAGGTAAACATGAAGATGAGCAATTCAACAAATTTGTTGACATGGTACGCAGATTGAGCATCAATATGCCGCTCTTGAACGCTCTACAAGTTCCAACGTATTCTCGCTACTTCAAAGACATCATGGGAAACAAGCGCGAGATACCGCCAAGCACTGTCAAGCTAACCGAGGAATGTAGCGCGGCAATCGCTAATGAAGCTCCTGAAAAGAAGAGGGACCCCGGATGTCCTACCATCCCGTGTTCCATTGGATCTCTTATGTTCGAAAGAGCACTTTGTGATCTCGGTGCAAGTGTGAGCATCATGCCAAGGAATGTGTTCGAGAAGCTACGCTTACCGGAGCCGGAGCCCACCGCCATGTGCCTAGAGTTAGCGGACAATTTCGTTCGCTATCCTTTGGGAATCGCAGAAGACGTGCCCGTGAAGATTGGAGAACACTTAGTCCCCGTTGACTTTGTGATTCTCGATATGGGAGAAGGGAGCAAGACGCCTCTCATACTTGGGAGGCCTTTCCTCAAGACCGCAAGGGCAAACATCGACGTTGGCAAGGGGGAGATAAAGTTCGACATCAATGGCACCACAAGCAAATTCAAGTTTCGTCCACGCCTCGAGGTATGCAACATGATCAATGTCAAATATGTTCTACCTCACCGCCGTGTCACAGAGGAGAAGCCAAAGAAAGAAGAGGAGCCAAACAAGAAGGAAGCGAAGAAGGAGATAGAAGTCGTCGCGTCCATCGCGACAAAGAAGATCGTTGCACCCGTCAAGAAGAAAGCTAAAAGCCCGCCTGTGAAGACCAAAAAGAAGACTAACGTAGAAGACAAACCCGCACCAAGGATTGTGCGGAAGTGGGTACCCAAGACTGCAGCGCCATCACCGAGCGTTGGTCCGAAGTGAAGAAGAAGAAAGTCTAGCTATAGACTATAAACGAAGCGCTTTGCGGGAGGCAACCCGTTCGTCGAGTCAAGAATAAAGCTGCCGGGAGTTCAACCCGTTCGTCGAGTCAAGAATAAGCTGTCGGGAGGACAACCCGCAAAAGGTTTAGGTAAGTGAGTCAAGAATTTTGCTACGCAAGAACATGATATACTTTTGAACAATTGGTAGTTCGGTCAAACAATTCGATTTGGATTTTATTCGCTCGGTCATTCCAATGTTATTTCTTATTTTAAACCAATGACATGAGCCATCCTATGATTTATTTGCCTCTTCTTGAGAAAGCCACATCCAAAATTCCATACCTATTTTTGGCGACCGTCCTGTCCATGACGGTCGGACCAAGTTGAGATAAAAAAAAACAACACGAATAGAGCCGCGCTATGTTTATATCATTTGAATTCTTGATGCATAGGTTCGTGCAAACATAGAAAGAATTTTCAATTTCATCACCATAGGATTAGAATTTTCCTAACTTTATTATTCTCTTTTTCAAAAATCTCTCTCTCATTTTGGCAAAAATTAGAACCTAAACCCAAGACCCACGGTTGAATTCGAGATTGTTCGTTATCAATTCATGAAAGTGAACAGTTCCGGTGCAACCAAAATTAATGAAGTCGGGAAATATTTTTCGACTTACAAATGTAAAGATGTTTTAATTCCCCTCTAATTATTCATTTAAACTCATTGCATGCTTTGAGTCAATTCTGAAATTTCGAAGTTAGAGGAGGATTAAACATCTAAGCATTATTTGGAGAGGGTTTATGTGCTTGATTAACATCCATTGATCAAAGTGAGTTCACGGGAAAGAGTAGTGCTCTCTACCTACCACCACATGCAAATAATTCAAAGGAGGGAGCAGCCATGCATGGGAAGGACAAGTGATTTTCAGCAAAGATGGCACCATGTGATGAATGATTAAGCATGGGACAAGGTGAATGACACAAAATGGAGAAATAATGTTGCAAGTGGACATCAAAGGCAAAGAAGGAGTGGTTCACATGATTTGGGCGGTGCAAAGCATACAAGATGTACTGGACAGAAGCAAATAATTGCACCAGGAAGCCACCAGAGAAAATTGAAGTGGAGAAGAGGGAAAAACACCCTAGGCCGGCCGGCCCCAAGGCCCTAGGCCGGCCGGCCTGGCCCCTATTTAAGCCCTCTGGTGCTCTCCTTTGGCAGGTATACTCCTCACTCAGTTCCTTGCTTATGTTCTTCAAGTTCTTCGCCCAGAAACGTCAGTTAGAGCTCTGAAAAAATTCGTCCACCAAAATCTACTCCAAAAATCTCAGAAAATTCACCACAATTCCTAGTTTGTTCCACTCTTTGATATATTGTTCTCTAGCCGGCAAAAAACCCCCAGTGTGTTTGTTTTTGAGTGTGTGCAGCAAGGAGTCACCATGAGTGGCCTCATGAAGTTCATCGCCGGGAGGACAAGGACGCGTTCATCAACATCCGACGCATCAGCAAGTTCTTCGCGGAGGCACTCGGTCTCCGAGTCTCCGCGGAGCATGGAGGAAGACAACCCCGCACCGAGGAGCGACATGCTGCTCCTTGGTGGGATGAGAAACCCGAGAAGCTCCTCCATGCGATTCACCGAAGGGATGCCACCTCCTCCACGGCGTTCGACAAGGTCATCCGCACCACCACCATACAAGCCCAAGAATTCAGAATATGGGTTTATTATCTTGTCGAAGGAAGAAGAAGAAAGGCTCAAGTTCATGAAGGGAAGACTACGAGCAAATTATGATTTTGATGATGAAGCATTGGTGAAGCTGGGATTCCATCATGACATCTATGAGCTATTGGAGAACATCGGTTGGAAGTTATTTTCCGACGGTGTCACAGTTGATATGCAAGAAGAAGTGGCTCTTGAGATGTTCATGACATTAGAAAAATCAACAGAAGTGGTGGATGATGAAGAAGTCCCATGTCTGAAATTTAGGCTCAAGAATGAAGAGAAAGTAATCACCTATGGTGAAATAGGAAGCTTGCTCGGATTCAAAAGTAATGCATATGAAATGGTGCAAGTTGAAGATGGAGAGCTTGATGAATTTTGGACAAAAATAGCAAAAGATGTCAACCGCCAAAGAAAGAATATAAATAATGTTACCCTCCAAATATTCCACTCTTGGTTGAGCAAGAGAATTCTCGGGAGGATGAGAGAATCGAAGGTCACCGACCAAGAATTAAATTGGATGTATGCTGCATTGGTGAAGAAGCAAGTAATTGATCCCACCAACATCATGGTTGAAAGGTGGCTTTGTGAAGCATCATCCAGCACAAAAGAAGTTGGTTCGGGGTGTTATCTCACAATGATAGTCCGAGCCATGAATCCGAGGTTACGAGTGATCCAAAAATTTTATGTCCCGGGAAGAGATATTGGTGGGATTGATCACTTGAGGCAAGGCCATTATATCGGAGGGGATGAAAAGAAGGGATTTACTATTTCTGAGATGGATATTTCCCTCCCCGATCAAAGGCTGAAATTATTTGCAAGAGGTAGGAGTGATTGGCGAGTTGAAAATATTGGAAAAAAGGTGAAGAAATCAAAAAGAGGAAGGTTAATTGAAGGGACATTGGCATCGGCACAACAAGAAGACTTGGAATTAAACCTTCCACCGCCAAGTTCTGCTTATTGGAGGAATGAATTTCAAGGTGCATCAAGTGGATAGGGATACCCGCAAGGATGGACGAGTCAATGGGAAGGAGACCAAGAACAAGCATGGGGGCACGCTGCGGTGGCACCCCCACCACTTAGCAACTACGGCTACCCACCCTCGTCATATCAAGGAGAGATGCCCGACCTGTCATTTGGAGCACAATATTTTGACCTCCCTCAACCAGAACAAGGAATGAGAATTATGGGTGCTTATGCGAGAAGAAATGTGGAAGATATAGATGCCATCCGGAGGCAAACAACCCAACTAGAAGATGGAACTGCAGGAATTGCATATCAAATGGGACTTCTAGGCCTGACGCCACCGGAACAATTTAATGGAGGAGCATTTCAGCAGTATTATAATCAAGGATACAACGCAAGAGCCAATCAAGGAGATTGATCGATGGCATGACCATGAATAAAATGCTCGCACGTGTGGTTTGGATTTTCTATTTCTTTTCATTTATTTTCAGCATGTGTGCAAGCTTGTGTGTGCGTAGCAATTTTCTGTTTTATTTATTTCAGCATGTGTGCAATTTGTTTTCTTTTGTCTTCATCACCATAATATATAAATGCATTACCTACGCTTTAATGTTATGGTTAGTAATGATGATAGAAAGTTTGTGCCATGTTAAAATATAATGATCGTTGCCGCTTTGTCTACTTTCTTGTGCTTGGTTTATGCATGATTAAACTAATGCTCTCTCTAACATGATCTGAAAATTAATTAAATGCCGGCTAATTCAATTGTGGAGGTTATGATAAATTAAGACCCATATCTTTTACTCTTGCTCTCTTACTTAAGCTTGTCAAGGAAAATTTAATTTGGATTTAATTCTGAGCTAACCTTGTCAATGATACCTTTTGCAATTGCTCTACCCTTCTTCAAGCCTAAATGATATATCATAACAAACCATAGGGCAAGAATTATTTTCAGGTGAATTAATTCAGGATTTATCTTCTTTGGTACGAGACTAAGAAGCTGATCATTCCGTATTTTTGCGTACCTCTCTTTTGCTAGCCATTCTATCCATGCATTGTGAGTTTCTATACCGGGAACATCGCAAACCTCGCTGGATATCCACCCCTAACCAAAAACATCTTTTTGTGAAACACCTCCTTGACCACAACCTATATATTGAGTATATATTTAATTCGACGGCAAAACAGTGGAATCAAGAGCAAAATTCAGTAAAACATAAGCTTGGGAAGCATCAAAGAGCTTGCAGAAGAAAAATCCGAAGAAGTGGAGGCCTATAGGCAGTAGGCCGGCCGGCTCAACACCCCTAGGCCGGCCGGCCTGCCCCTTTTCCTCCTCTGTTGGCTTCAATCTTTCACGAGGAGATGCTCCCTTGAATTCCAAAGTTATGTCCAGAGAATTGATAAAGCTTTTGTGCACTCACTCCATCAAGTTATCATCACTTCATTGCTTGAGGACAAGTAAAAGTTCAAGCATGGGGGGAGGTGGAGTAAGTGCGTTGTGTTGCCAATGGTTCTGAGGAGCAAAAAGAAAAAAAGAATAATGATGAAAAGCTCCTCGGTTCCTTTAGCTTCATTAAACTCCAGATACTTTGAAGATTATTCTATACTCAATTATTCCAACCATGTGCAATCCGATAACAAGGACTTCAGTTGTGCCTTGGGATCAACCGTTGCCATTTGCACATGTCCACCATCTAAAGTGTGTGTTCCATTCTCTCCCTCTCCACAAAGAAATTATTTTCCAATGGTCTTTTTGACGAGTCTCGGTAAATCCATAAGAAGTATTTCTTGTTTTGATAATATCTTGATTATAATATCTTTTGTTAGGACTAACCTTTCCAGAGCTCCAGATAAAGCCTCACACATACGTATGAGAGAAAGAAAGGAGTGAGTTCTAGCAAGATTGAGAGACAAGATGAGCTGAGAGTTTCCATGAGCAAATTGCAATGAGGTTTGAATTATTGATCTTGGTTTAGCATTACTTTTGGAACTTACTTTCTTAATTCTGAGACTTGTTTAATTTTGAGAGCATGTGCTTAATAATTGTGGGGAAGCATTTAACTTGTATCTACCTTCCACATTGAAAAAGCTGGTTACAACTTGAATTATTAATTGCAAAATATTTTGGGAGCATTGTGTTTTCTCGTGTATGATCAAGTGCAGGGATTGGACACTGAAAGGCAGCGCTGATTTTTATCAAAGACTTACTCGAGGACGAGCAAGATTTAAGCATGGGGGGAATGTTGGCGCTCCTTAAGTATCCATTTTATCCCCTGTTTAACTTTGATAATAGCATGAATTTAATATCAAAATCACTAACCATCCTAACCTCGGCCCAATTATTGGTCGTTTTCGCATTTGCACATATATTTTGGAGGTACTTCGTTTTTGCAGGTTTTTGACCAATTTTGGAGCATGAAATGGTGAGGCCCACGATCATGCGATGACACGAAGAATGACGAAGGCCAAAGCCCGAACAAAGGATCGAAGGCCATGATGATTAGAGGCTCGTTCATGCACATCCACCCTCCAATGAAGCCCAAAAGACAAAGCCCAAAAGATAAGATCGAGATACTTCGGGGCTAAGCAAAGCAAAGAGATATTTAAGGAAGGATTTTCCATCCTATCCTTCTCCTCGAAGAAATCTCGAAGATAACGACGTCTAAAGGGGTGCAATCGTGAAAGACATAAACTCTAGAAGATTCCAGGAGTCTTGGGGAGAAAGTTGAGCACCAGCCGGCGAAGGAAAGACCCAGGCCGGCCGGCCTAGGCTCATTGGGCCGGCCAGCCCAGCCTGTTTTTAGGTCGGTTCGACCTCCCCTTTGACCGTGGGTTCCCTGAGGCTATTTAAAGACCCCTCCCCAAGGTTCACGCAGAGATCAATTCGGGAGACGACGCCAAGGAGTAGAGAAGATAGAGGGACACCTCTCAGAGAGCCGAGGGTCGTGCTAGTTGTCTAGGGTTTGCCCTAGCCGACGTGGGAACCTTGCAAGGAAGACCACGTCGGAGTTCTGGAGCTAGGATCATCAAGATCAAGGTAGGGCCCCGGTTGTGATCTTGTGATGTACTATCATTCATGGTGAAGTTATTTGTGTTTCCGAATGTTTAGCGACCATGTTCTCCTCTTCCGATTTCGTTCTTTTCTTTGGGTTCGCTTCATCTTAGATCTATTATCGAGATAGATCACTTAGCATGATCTTGTAGTCATGGTGGCTAGAGGTTCATGGCGGAACTACCAAAGGGGGTTCGACTTGCTTCAGGGTATCTCGTTGAAAGGGGTGGCGTCGTGACAGGCCGTTGCTACTTAGTAGGTTAGGTATCGAGGGATCGGATTGGAGATTTTGGGTTTAAAGAGGCTTTTCATTGAGATTCACATCTATCTTACTTCACTTTATCTAGCTGGAACTACAACATATGCATGATCTAGGTGATCTAGATTGGTTATCTCTAACTTTCTCTTGCTACCTTCGGTGTTTGTCATGTTTTCAATAGATTAGATTCGTTTTCACCATCTCACACAAAGGAATTTCTATGCTAGTAGATTGTTTCTTGTCTCTTTGGTTCCGTGGATTGATAAACCTTGGGGGAATACTCTAAGGGAAAAGCTACACGAAACCGTGCACTTGCGGTATATAAATCGGGGGCGCTAAGGAGCGTCAACACTAAGGATCACGTTGAACACAAAGAAAGGCGGGCTACAGAAAGGTGGTAATGAATGCTGCACGAGGAACAGATGGAGGAGAAGCACAAGAAAGACCAGGAAGATATCCGGAAAAGGATTGCAGAAGTGGAACGTCAGGAGGCGGAGGCACGTGAAGCTGATAGGGAGAAGAAGCGAGAGAGGGCCCACCGTTCTAAGGAAGCAGGGCCCGAGGCTATTAGGAAGGGGAAATATCCCCGGTGCACTCAGTAAAGCACCATCATGTAATCTACGCAATTTAAATTCCCTAAGGCATGGTTACCGTGTTGCATGTGCCACTGTAGTTCGTTGTTTTAGTTCCAAGTTCAGAGCAAAGGTATCATGCGTCATTTATCATACTAATGCATACACAATGACTCGTTGCTATGTTATCGTTATCTTAATGAAATCCATGACTTTATGGCTCCTACCTAATTTGCCATACTAATTGGATTGGAGGTGCACATGGTTCGGTCGGCCTAATTTAATTGTGCATTGGATTCGAGTATAAAGTAAAATCACATGGTTGTGGTCATTTCCGTGTTTGAAGTAAGAGGGCAGACGTCTGGAGCAGTGAGTGGTCCTGTCTGTCGTTAAAGTGTGGAGCTCTCGTGACTCCGTCGCTGTTTCAAAGGACAATGCTGGCAGCACTTTGTGTTGTGCTGTGAAAGGTCAGTAGGGTGGAGCAGGGACTTGTCATTTCTGTGTTTAAAGAGAGAGGGCAGCACTGTTGAGTAGTGGGTGGTGTGCAGGGTGCGAGTGCAGAAGTCAGCAGCAGTGAGAGGTCATGTCCGTGTTTAAAGCGCTAGCAGTGAGCGTTGTGGAGCATACGAGTGCAGAAGTCAGGAGTAGTGAGAGGTCATGTCCGTGTTTAAAGTGCTAGCAGTGAGCGTTGTGGAGCGTGCGAGTGTAGAAGTCTGGAGCAGTGAGAGGTCATGTCTGTGTTTAAAGTGTGATCAGTGAGCAGTATGGAGCGTGTGAGTGCAAAAGTGTGGAGCACTGTGGAGCAGTGATAGGTCATGTCTGTGCCTAAAGTGCTTGAACTGTTGACATGAAACGTCACTGTGCATGCTAAATAATAGACTCCGTGACTCCATCACTGTTGGAAAGGATGATGCAGGTAGTCCTGCGTGTATAAAATGCGATCATGTGGTTGCCGAGAGCACAGGCTTGCTTATTTGCTTCCACATTTTTTCAGTTAGCCCAAACAAACAGCTATGAGCTCCTCATTCTCAAGGGCATCTTTCCATCGGGAAATAGAGGCTAATTTAGGACCTTCTCCTAACGATCCCAATAGATGTATTACAGACTGCAAGGTATGGCCGAAAGGTGTAGAGCCACCCGATTGCTATTGCCAGATGTGTTGTGTTCCGAACATATCTCGTGATTACGAGACTTTTGGCCAGAGGTATTGGTGTTGCAAGAATATCGAGGAAGTCCAAAAAAGAGGTGCAACATCACAGATATAGATTAATATTTAAATATGTTTGTCTAGTAGTTTTATTTTTAAAATAAATTTATTTCTTTTCTTGTTTACTAAAGCACGCTGGTGATGAGACGCATATTCATTGGTGTCATTTCCATGAGTGGATTGACACATGGATCACTCGTCGTGATCAGCAATATATGGAGTGGTTGAAGAAGGTGGATGAAGATGTACGCAAGTGCGAGAGCGAGAAAGCAAAACGGGCGGGACGTGATAAGGGAACTGGCCGTGAATGATGGATGTTGTACTGGTCCATTTCATTCTGATCAATCATGCTGTCAGAATAAGTTATGTTCGTTCCACATCAATATGGTGCGTGTTTGTTTCGGAAGCCTCTTTTCACTTTGTATGTATTGTTTTTTTTCCGTGCTTTTCATGTCTACTCCTGGTGTTTCGGAAGCCTCTTTTCGCTTCCTATGTACTCGTGGTGTTATGGAGGTTGTCCTCCTTTCTAATAAAATTGTGCAACATCCGGCATTGGAAAACTATCATACTAGTACTTTGAAAAATTACAAAAAAAATGGTCAACTATTTGCACAATCGGTCACCACATTCAATAATGTTTTTGAACAATTATTGTTTCATCGGCGGACCGTCGTACCATAGGATGCGACACTACGCTCCATAGCATGGACCAAACATGACCTTTCGGACTGCCCTCCCCCAAAAGGCGGCTTGCCCGTTGTTACGATGTTCGGACATCAAAATCTTGTTTTCAAAATTTTCGGACGTCTGAACCAATGTTATTTTCGGACGTCACACCCTATACAAAAAATTTTACACCTCTACAAAGATTTTTACAGCTGAGGCTGCCTATCGCCAAATCAATTGGCGAGAGCGCTATAGCCAATTCAATTGGCGATATGTTACTGGGAGGTCCACAGTGTTGGAAATATGCCCTAGAGGCAATCATATTTTCTTGTATTCATAGTTAATAAAGTGTACCTTGAATATTCATGGATGACAACATGTATTGATTAATGCTTATGTGAAGTATTTGTTAAACTGTATACTTTTATAAATATTCTAAAATATTCCTAGTCGGAGTTCATGTGAGGACACACATGAATATTAGACTAGCACATGTATTAGTTGATTGACTACTTTTCACAAGTCATGGACATGGGGATGTCAAACTAATAAAGTGGGCTCATGTGAGACATGAGACTAAACTGACCCAACACGAGATGATGACTTCTCATTACACAATATGTACGCTGTGTCCTAAGACCTGAGATCGTCGTATGTACTCAAGATGTGAACCGACTTACTTAGGAGCTATCAAACGCTGCACCATAACAGGGTAGTCATAAAGGTGGCTTTCGGGTCTGTCAAGAAGCATGCTGTGAGACATAGTCGGTCAAGATGGGATTTACCCCTCTCTACAAGAGAGATATCTCTGGGCCCCTCGAGTGATTCGGATCAGGAAATGCATGGCCATGCTAGGGTTAAGAGTTAACCAAGGATTCCGAATCACAGGATCGAGAAAGAGTGGTCGGCTTTAAGCTAGACCAAATATCGTGAGGCAAAGGGAACATCATGTATATGATATTGTGGCGGCTCGTCTGATATGATCTTTGTGTGCGTATAGGAGTTGACATGTCTTGCTAGAGGCCACTGTCTACTATTGGGCCGAGTAAGAGTACTCGGGCCATGTCTATTCGCATGTGAGCCCATAGGGTCACACACTTAAGGGAAAAAAGCCCGATAAGGATGAGATCCGAATTAGGCTGGGCTTAGGTGCACTAATGGGCATTTTAGGTTCAAAAGGGGGCGCCCAAGGTGGGGCCCAAGGCAACCCACCTAAGGGGCTATATAAACATAAGGGGGCGCCTAAAAACCCTAGCCTTTTACTATTCACGGGTACTGTTCGCGTGAGCAGTAATGCCACCGTGAACCGTAACCGCGGGGTGCTGCAGTGCCGCCCCTCCTTCGCGCCCAAGCCCTAGGTCGCCTTCGCGAACCTAGCAGTCCAGATCGCGGCACTTCTTCTCGTACGTGTGGATACCTTGGAGGTGCCGCATCTGCTGCACAAGGACGAGCCGCACGTGAGGAGGTTCTCGCAACTGCACTGCCGCTTCCATCTGCACTACACCGACGCGCTACAGAAGTTCCGCAACCGCGCGTCTAGTGGTAATCCCGTGATCTATAACTATAGTAATCCTGGTTTATGTGGTAGAAAATTTTTATTTTTGCTACCTCATATTCCTTCACACAGGACCTCTACAGTATAGCCGTCCCAACACGGTCAGTTCAAACGGCGGTATGTTGTGTGGGCCGTGGCCCATGCAACAAACCGCCAATTCATATGGCAGTAATGACCGGCGGCTGGGCGACAAATTTGCAAAAAAAAATTAAGTATATATTTTTGATAAATCGAAAAAAAATAATATAAAAATAAAAAATTCTCTTTTTGTGTTTGTTGCGCAAGGTTTTGGACCAATCGATGGAGGCATGGGCCCGTTAGTAGTATCTTGGTTAAAACTTACAGATTATTTGATTACGATTACGACAAGAAGTGCATCACAATCAATGGTCAGGCACTCAGGACCTACATGCCCCGTTTTGAATGACAAATATAAACCAAGATGATACCTTAGACGCAAATATAAGGAGAAAACAAAGATGCTATACATGATCCAAAAGGACTAAGAAAATTTGAGATAAATAGTGTGCTACTTAACATAAAAGATCAGACCAAACAGAAGAGGCATAGAGATGGAAAACAAGAGCACAGTAACCTCGAGCAAAGTGCAGACAAGTTTGGACCCACTATAGAAAAGGAATGTAGTAACTTTTTACAAGTTTTGGAGGCACCGAAAATAACTGTACGTCCAACGCATTCAGAAACGTGAGGGGGAAAACATGTTAAACAATTTTATAGCCTCTATGGATCTGCTATTGGTATTTGACAGTGATAGTCAGGATATACAATATTACTGCTCTTCAAATAAACGAAGACCAGATAACCTAATATACGCCGATGGCCTTCTTCGGGATTGTGTCGCCTCATAACTTGATGTACACACACAATCTGTTCAAAGGTAAAGGCCAATATATGATTTAACTTGAGACCTACCACACATGCTGATCCTACCACACATGCTGATCCTATCTCAACTGACAATGGAGCAGGGTAACAACTACAATCATGCTGCCAATGTACAAGATCTACTGCCTACCATGTATCCTTTGCTTTGTTGGTTAATGGGGCCAGAGCACGGACCAGGGGGGATGCAATGCGCATTCACCCCATTGCAACTGTGTACTTTGGAGTCATTCTATTTTGTCTATCCAAGGAACCAATTACGAGCCCGTAAGTCCAAGGATCCATCTTCTATATGCCCCATGCATCTGTCATGCTAACATCGACATCAGAAGCGAGCCAGTAATCAGAGTCAGCCTGCAAAAAGAACTGTAAGCGTCATGCCAACAAGACTGCCTAGATGAATTATGTGGTTTATTGGGATTCCTTACATTGGTATCTGATGGAACAATTCTCAGAATGCCAGAAATGATCTCATGCTCTCTAGATGATTCTGATGTATGCGTGCAAACATCATTGCTCTGACCCTTTTCTGGTGTCTGATTTGGATCAGAATCCACCTGCCGCACAGCTTGAGAACTGCCAGTGGCGACCACAGCTTCTAATTTGCCCGCTGTCACCTGCTTATCTGTGTTAAATATCTCCTGTTGGTCACTGATGGGGAACATAAAAATGTGGCTACCGATTAGCATTTTCAAGACACAGAACATGGGAAGCAATTCTACAGTTAACATGCTTATTGGAGCTTACCTTATTAAATAGCAATCTATGGGACCCATTGAACTTCTCAAGACAATTTTGTAATGCTTCTCTTGCAAACCCAGATCCCCATACAAGTACAGATCCTGGAGAAGGAATAAACATTAGAAACCACAAAGATTCATCACCTACAAGTATTCAACCAAGTAGCTAATTGTACATCAAAATTGTGTACCGCATTAGGGTCTGGAACTTCAACACATGTTCCATGAGGAGCATTTATAGCAATAAGCGTGGATCCCTGCAGTAAATGGGAGACTTAATGACATAATTTTATAATTTGCAAGAAGAGAGAAATATAATGTCTAGCGAGTTCTAACCTGAAAGTGAGGAATCTTATTTATATCTTCCTTCAAAACATATAACGACCTAATCAGACAGATAGAAGAGCTTAGCTGACTGAAGCAACACTTAAAATCTATGCAGCACGGATACGGATACGTGTATCGGTATCGGAAGGATACGGATACGCGGATACGGCAATTTTCTAAAAAACCCGATACGCGGATACGTTTTACTATTTTCTTTAAATAAATAAATAATGGTACATATTAAATTTGTGAAAGTAGTAAAGTAGTAAATTACCTTGCAATAGCAATTACTAGCCAAAGCAAAGACCAGAAGCAAAATCGACCGAAAATAGAAATAGGAGATCGCATCAGTTAATAAACCGAGCCCAAATAAACCTATACGAGCCCTACTCAGAACAACTATATAAAAAGAAAACTCTACTCTCTCTTTCTCCACACCGTCCACCGCCCCTTCCCTCCTCATCCTCCTGCTCCCACCCCCGCCCCTCCCCTCCTGCTCCGGCCCTCCTGCCCCTCCCGCTCCCGCTCCCGCCCCCGCCCCTCCCCTCCTGCTCCGGCCGCCACGCGGGGCCAGTCCGCTCCGGATCCGGCGGCGGCGCGGCTCCTCTCTCTCTCCCTCGAGTGATGGCGGCGGCTCCTCCCTCTCCTCTCCCTCGAGCTCGGGCGGATCCGGCGGCGCGCGGCTCTCCCTCTCCCTCGAGCGACGGCGGCGGCGGCTCCTCTCCCTTGAGCTCGAGCTCGGCCGGCGCTCGGGGAGGCTGGATCCAGCCCCGGCGCGGGCGGATCCGGCGGCGGAGCGGGGCCGCAGCGGTGCGGGGACGCGGTGGCAACGGCGGAGCGAGGCCGCGGCGGTGCGGGGACGCGGCAGAGCGGCGGAGTGATGGTGCTCGCGTGCTGGTGACAGGTCGCATCTTCTTGGTGAGCATCGGCACGCAGCAATCCGTCCCTCCCCGTGGCTCTCTCTGCCGGCCAGCGCGGCGCCCTCCTCGCCGGCCCGTCCACCCCTCCTCGCATCCGGCCGCCGCCACCCTTCCGCCCCGTCCACCTCGGGTTCGACCGCCGCCGCCTGTCGGCCCCTCCTCCTTGCGTCTGGCCGCCGCCGCCCGTCTACCCCCCCTCCTCTCTTCGGTGGGCCGCGGCGCCCTCCTCTCTCGCAGGCCGTATCCAATAATGGGCTGAGACGTTTCCAATCGTGAGTTTCAGGCCCAATTAAACTGGGATACGCGGACACGGCGTGGATACGTATCCTGGCCGTATCCCGCGCGTATCCGTATCGGATATGTATCCGATACGGGATACGCATGCCCCCTGACGTATCCGTGTTTTAGAGCTTAAAATAATAGAAGGTACAAGAGATGGGTATTTTACTTTCTTTTGTCCTCATCTAGTGTAAGGGCTTGTAGTTTCTCTTTTGCTTCCCTGCATAGCGGCAACTGCTAATCAAAAGGGAGGGAGGGGAAGAAAAACAGGGGGTGCAGGAGGCATCTCAATTTTTTTGTAACGTATATGGAAAGAACTTACCTTATTTCATCATCCAACCTGACCTCTTCATCATAAAGAGATTCAAGTTCCTCCTGCAGATTATGAAAACCCATCAGTTGTTATAAACATAGGATTTAGATGGAAGTTTACAGAAAACGGCTGGCAAAAAATGCTACTGTCGAAATGTAATGTCAAGCAAGCTGTCAGAAGACAGGTATATTAACTTGCGATGCAGTGCCAATGAAAACACCAGTACTCTGAACATGAGATTGCACTTAAAAAACATTGCAGAAAATATAATTGAGGTTATGTAAGAAAATTGATCTATTCATATCAGCTTCAGACTTTTGGATGTTTATTTCAACATGAGATGATGGCTTCTTTCATAACAGACATAACCATGTAGGTATCATCAACTGATATCATTCCAACAAACTATAGACTACTGAAACACTTTCCTTATTCACTTACACTGCATGCTACTCAGAACATTGAGAAGACAACACATTTTCCATTTGATCTGTCCTATATACATGACAATAAGAATACCAGAAGCAGACAGCATGGTAGACTTGATGTATGTTAGATAAAATTGTACAACAGTGATGCTTGACTTCAATTCAAAAATCTTGCTGCAATTGTGGACCAATCTCTTACACAACATAGTCAAAAGAGCACAATACAAATGTCGCAACTTAGCAATTTGTATCTTAACTAGACTAAGAAAGGGATACTAGAATATTTAATTATATAAAATTATTTTTCTGTTAGCTTAATGTTACTAAGAAAGGACAGCCAGTTCATCATCTCATTTCTATTTTTTGAATTACAGATTTACCAAAACTCCGCCTATGTTGACTGGAAGACTCGCTCTCTCCTGAGTCGTCTCAGCATAGCCGGTCCCAAGCCCGGGTAAAGGAGGAGGGTTGCGTTAGGTTTTGGCAAACCAGCATCAAAAATAGCCACTCTAATGGATTTGAAACCCACAAGAAACAGATTTACCAAAAAAAAAAGATGCAAAAGATGATCAATGCAACTTGCCTCTATGAGTTCAAAAAAAAGTATAAAAATTAAAAACAATCAAGCTTACATATAAAGAAAAGTGGGGATCATATAATCAAGTGGCAGGTACCTTCAATGAGGAAATTTGGCATTCTACCTCCTTAGGCTTCGATATGTCAAATCCCCTTTCAATGTATTTGTTTTCATCAGAGAAGGTTATAGGTAACTGAAAATTGTGTTAGAAAACAGAAGCAGGTGATACTCACTTCCAGCGAATCATATTCTTAAGTCCTTTTTCAATTAAATCAACACCTTCTAGAACATTTGTTATATCATATATCCTCCTCTTTTGCACCTGCAGAATAAAAAATACAATAAGTCAAGGTATTTCACCCCAAAATCATGAAATAAGACTAGGAACTTGAGGAGAATTCAAAATACTAAACCAGACCTCCAGCGACTCAGCTGCTTTATTTAAATCAAGGGTTCCATTTTCTGCTCCTTGAAGCAGGTTGATGAACTTCTTTGTGAGCAGACCTGGCAACAAGGTTACAATAAATGAACAAGAAAAGATAGCATCTTAATGTTAAGGGGAAATATAGCAAACTGACTTAGCGAGCTATCATAGCGGCAGTGGTTTATCGAATGTAATGAAGGCCCAGCATCTCCTACACAAAAAAATGAACTGGTCTAGTTAGAAACAGATAACCATCAAACTTTTAGCATCAAATGAAGGCACAAAATGTAAGCTAAGTAAGAAATTAGCAATAGCATACCTTCAACTGCTCCTGAACCATCTGAGGCGCCCATGCTGTGTTTAGAAACTTTTAGCTTCTTTACTCGTTGCATAACTTTCACTGGTTCAGAGATAGTCTCCTTATCTTGAGCAGTCTCTCCCATGTTGATTTCAGCTTGAGAATTTTCTCCTCCATTGTGTTGCTCATTCGGCTACAATATTGGGAGCACAAACAAGAAGACACTGTCAAGAAACATACTACAGCAATAACACGGTAACAGAATCAGAATGTATCCAATAACCCAACAACCTTAGAACATTAGATTATTGATGACGATCAATCAATACATACAACAGCCTAGAGCTGGTACACTATGCTAAATATGATTAAAAAAGAGAGATGAAACCAGGCAATATCCCTAAGTACGAGACCCTCATTCCAAGGTGTGGCCACCATATTAGGTTAAGCAGACAAATTTACCAGATCTTCCAAATTATGGATAAAATGATCTAAACTTTTAAGTTTTAACACACAACTAATAAGCACTTTTAGAATCCATGATGATAGTATATTCTAAGCAAATGACATGAAGAAGAATTGCATAAGAGTGAGAAGAGTCATGGCAGGTTATTTGGAAAATGGTAAGCACCTAACAGAGCATAATCTGACAGTCTTATCCAAACAGTACACGCTCATGTACAGGAAACTATCAATTGACATATACATGATTGACACTATTTCTTAAATGGTCAACTTTGGAAATAGGCAGCTTCCGCGGCCAATATACTCAACTGATCCAGCTGTTGACTGCTGAAAATACTGCGTACATCTATCAAAGGAAAACTAGAGTTCCAGTGAACACCAACCTAACACATAGTCTCTAGATGCATATACATAGCATTCACGGCATTTGACACAGTAATAACAGACAATGCTGCTACTGCTGAAATGATTAATTGATTGCATCCGATTGATCTGGCAAGCCATTGGAACACAATACACAGCTAACAAATTCGATCGATCAAGCCATTGCGCTCAAATATGCTACCTATATTCGTTATTGAGCAAACCTAAAGTATCAGAGAATTTCCCAGGCACGCTAGCTCGCCAAATTCATAGGTAGCACCTAGGATCAAGAGATGATCTCATACCAAAATCGTCAACGAGCATCGCACCATACCAAGGACAACTGAGCTAGTAATCAGCTCTAGCAATAGCTAAGCTAGCTACAGCCAAAGCAAAGAGGGGGAAGAAAAACCCGCGGAACTTGATTGACTCACCTGTGGGTTGGGCATGGGTGTCCCCTTCCCCGCCGCTTTAGGAGCCGGAGGCGGGAGCATCAAACCAGCTTGCGGCTGGCCCGGAGGAGGAGGCTGCTTGTCGGCGGCGGAGGTGGAGGTGGGGGCCGCAGGAGGCGGCCGAGGGGGCGCCGGCGCTGCGGCCACTTGGGGAGTGGGAGCTGGAGCAGCAGCAGGAGGAATCGGGGGCCTCGCGGCGGCGCGGGGCCTCGAGGAGAAGATGGGGATGGGCACCGGGGGGCGGAACAGGTGGACCCTAGGAGGAGCGGTGACAGGCGGGCCGGGCGGCGGCACGGGGCGGCGTAGGTAGACCTGCGGCGGGTGGGGGAGGGGGAGGCTGGAGGAGCCGCCGTCCATGGCGACGGCGAGGGCGCGCGGGCTGGAGGGAGCCGGGTTTCGATTCGCGAGTTGGTGGGGGAAGCGACGGGATGGAGCCGGAGGGGGGCGCGGGAGCGGGAGCGGGACGCGGCGCGGGGAAGCTTGTGGGCGGGGAAGAAGGGGGAGAGCAACAAGGGAGGGAAAAGGGGGGCGCGGAGGGAGAGAGGGAAAACAACTCGCCAACTCTGTTTCTCTCTCTCTCTCTCCGCGGCGTCGAGTTTCTCTCTCTTCCCTACTACCGTGTTTTTCATGCGTTTTGCTCTTGTGTTTTTTTTTCAGCGCTTTTTTCTTACTGATTTTTTTTGGTATTTTTAGCCCATTATAAGTGTGATGTTATGCTGGAGTTGGTTTGTGAAATGCGAGTTTTGTTTGATCTTCTGGCGACAATTAATTGCGTATAAAATATGTTTGATCTTGTATCTGGAAATTTATTCGTGTATAAAATACGATTGAACTTGTGTATGGGAATTAAATCGCATATAAAATATATTTGTGCTGGCACTCAATTGTGAGGTTACTATTTATTTCGAACTATATTTGTTATTTGATAAAATGTACATCAATTTATGAACTAACTTCGAATTATGTAAGTAGCACCTATTGATTGAGCCAACCATTTATCTGGAACATACCATCTACAACTGGAGTAGCCATCCTACATTATTAGGAGGTTGTGGTATATGTATATTGGTATTTTGCATCGCAAAGCACAAATAAATGACATATACTACACCGTAGTGAGTATAATGAAATTTAGCAGAATGGATATTGTACTCTCGTTAAAGTCTCTCATATATGTTGAGATTAGGGCGAAATAGTTGGAAGGCTTTGGCAACGGCAACATAAACGCTCAAGATGCAAGCAAATTAAAATATTAAATAAACGTTAGAGAAATAGCAGTAATTTTTTTTGTTAGGTGTACAGTGCAGAAGCAAACCTTGCAAATTTGTGTCCGGTGGTCGTAATCATGTGAGGGGATGCTCCATCCACGCCGTGCTCAGGCTACCCGTAGCGGGGAACGGTATCGTTCCCTGCAGTACGCGGGAGCGTAAAAATGGCCTGCAGCGGGGGACGGTAACAGGCCCGCTACCGTCCCGTGCACGCCAAATCGAGCGTAGCTGCAGGCGGACGCTGTGCTCGGTCCGGCCCCACCTCCGCTCGCTGCTCGATGCCGCGCCGTGCCATCCCAACCACCGCGCGCCGCTCCTGTGACACTTCTGGTGTTAATTTAGCCAAAAGAAAACAATTAGCATAACCTCATACTTAAATGAGCCAAGAAAATTTAAATAAAACCTCATCAAATTGCTTTTGCAAACTTGTGTGTAAATGCATGTGTGAATGTGTTTGAGTGCAATGTTTTTGAAAAACAATAATTAGTACCTTTTTAAAAATGACTTGACATGAGTGGGAATAAAGCATTAAAATACATCTTTCATAATGATCTATAGACTTTCTATGCAAATCAAATTCAAATTGGAAAACCATCACGTGAAATGGTTAATGGAACCATTCATGATTTGTGAAGATATGCTAGTTCAAACAAAATAATAAAATGAGGCCACAAATATTCAACGCACAAGTAGTTTGAAATCTTCAAAATCTTTTTAAAGAAAAGAAGACATAAAGACCATACTTACCTCGGAGGTCCAATAAAAAAATATTTAGTTATTTATTTCTTTCTCAAATCACAACTTGGAGTAGTTGAAACAAAATAATAATTCAAATAAGAGACCATAAACATTCCTTTAGCACATAATAATAATAAATATTTATAGGAAACAAGAATGCATCCTTGTATAGGAGTATGTGTGGATATAAACTTGTTCCTTTAATAATTGTAGAACTCTCATGCTCAATTTGTCACAAAAATTTAGTATAAAGACACACTCATATTTTTGGGGCACATAGTTTAATTTAAAAAGACTTTTTGCTAATTCAAAATTTAAACATTCAAATAAACAGGAGTTCAATTTCTAGTAATAAAGAAGTTAAAAATAACTTTCAAACCAATGCACTTATGCATAGGAAAATGAATATACATATTCACCATGTCATGTTAAACAAAAGCCTAGTTGAAGCCTAGGAGTAAAAGTGCCAAAATTCACATGGAATGATAAATACTTCAAATGGCAGTTTTCGAAATAATTAAATAACTCTCAAACCACTGCTCAAATGAAAAAGTGCATAACACAAAAGTTGTAGATCTCGAAAAACTTAACAAAAATGGTATTCAACACTTTTTCATTTGAGGCCACTAAGAAGGAGATAATATTGATTTACAGTGCAGTCCCTGGAAAAATTAGAAATCGTGAACAAGTCCCTAGCTTCATCTTCTACCTCTCTCCTCCCCTGAACCGTGCCTACGGCCGGAGCCGTACGCCGGCGCCACCTGTCCCAGCCACTTGGCTGCGCCACACACGAAACCACCTCGTGTGCCCCTGGTTTTCCCAAAACCGCCCCCTCTTGGCACCATCTGAGCTCGCCACGCGCACCCGCCATCTGTGCGCTCACCACGGCGACGGCCATTGCCGAGCTCCTGAGCCACGCGCCTTCCCCTGCTGAGCTGCCCCAGTTGGCGCTTTCTCCTGCTGTGCCACCCTAGGAAACCCTCTCCCTCCTCCTGCGACTATAAAAGGGCAGAGCCCCAACCCCGCGTGCGCCCAGACCATTGCCGGCGAGCAGAGCTCGGCCCACCGTGGAACCACCCCCTCCACCCCCACATTATCCAATCCAAGCTGCGCACGGCCTCCTCCACCCCATACGGCACCTCCCCGACCCATCCCCCTCCGCCCTAGCCCGCCGGAATTGCCCAGAACTATCGCCGGACTTCCATTGGCGCCGGCAAGATCCGCCCAACGCCGAACTCCACTCCCCGGCCTTCCTCTGCACAAGCCGACCCCTGTAATGGAAGCTCCTCGGCCTCTTGAAGCTCTCCGACCCATCCGCTCCCTCCTTCCCTCGCCGGAGCGCCGCCGCACCAGACCAGAGCCACCGCGGTTGCCCCTCTCCGCGGACCCGCCTCCTCCTGCCCTCTCCCGACGAGCCTAGACCACCGGAAGGTACCACTCGAGCCCCTCATACTTTTCCCCTACTTTCCCCCTACCTCCGGTGTGGCAGAACCACCTGAATTATCCCGGCTCAAGTGCGCTGGTCATCTGTAAGGATCATCGGGGTGTCCGACCCTAGAGGGGGAAGGGGTGAATAGGGTCGCTAATCGCTTTTTGTCCTAGGGCTCAAACTACTTACATAAGATAAACCTAACACGTCATACACATGCTAGTTATGACTAAGATTTATCTATGCTACTCTCTACTTACCCCTAAAAACTTGCAACCTATAGCCAATCCTAATCAAACTAACTAGGAAAGTAAAGGCATACAAGATAGAGTAAATACGGAAGCGTAATACGATAAGTAAAGAGGTAAGTGCAAGAGGGATGCAAACTCCTGAGTAGACACGGTCATGTAACGTGGTTCGGCACAAACGCCTACGTTCACGGGATACCGAGGCTCTTCCGATCACGTCTTGCACTACGCCACCAAGGCGATGCCGGCAAGCAAAGGCAAGTGCCCACAAGACACTAAGTCTCATGCACCGCCACCGTCTCTCTCGGTCACCAGGCCGAAATCCACTACGGAGCTTCTCCACCAAGGAGGGGGCCTCCTCTTCCCCCGCACAAAGTGTCATTGCCACTCCACACCAAGACGGAGGGTCACACGACGGATCACAAGTTGCTTGCCGCAGCAAGACTTCTCTCAAGGGAGCTCTCGCAAGAACTAATCCCTATTACAAGCACTAAGCACTCTCACAAGTGTGCTTAAGCCTATATGATGTACAATGAAGCTCTATGGTGGTTGGAGATGATCTTTGGCTCTTGTATACTTCCTTGGTCTCCAGCACTCTCAAATGAGCCGTGGGGTGGCATATATATAGCCCACACACCCCAAACTAGCCGTTGGAAAAAGGCTGACAAAAAATGCTATCACCGGTTAAACCGATGCACCTGTTTTTGTCATCACCGGTTTAACCGGTGAGTGCATTTTCCAACTATCCGTTATACTTCAATGGCTACCTCAATCGACTGACGTAATCAACCGATGCAGCGTCGGTTTAACCGGTGAGTGTAGTTGCTGAAAAACTAACTCTCTGGACAACTACACCGACGTTCACCAATATCTAATTGTCGGTTTAACAGATGATAGAATTTCCTCTGTCTTCATCTGTCAATGCACCGATGTATGCAATTTCTTTAGCGTCGGTTAATCCGGTGTAAAACCCTAGCCCGCAGACCTTCTCTGTGATTGCACCGGTGAGTTCATTTTGCCCTATGTCGGTTTAACCGATGATAGCAAAATGCCTCAATCCTTGTCCCTTGGACCGAAGAGCTTTCAGGGCGCTGCCCTGAGACCCGCGAGGGACGACTCCCCCTCGACCCCTGTCCGCTAACCGGGTAGCGGAACCCCGGTAGGGGCGGCCCTTCGGGCCTTGCTACGCCTCTCTTCTCTTTGTCATCACTTGAACCTAAAAGCCTAAGAATAGGCATCTTAACAATCACATTAGTCCAAGTGTTGTGTGTGTCATCAATCGCCAAAACATTATATTGAAATATGGCATGAGAGGCCATTTTCGCTACACCATCATCATAAAGCAATACCGGCTCAAACGCACTTCAAACGGAACAATTCTTGGTCTGTCGGGTAACGTCCCGATACAACCACTGGTTCTCGGATCGAACAAGCATACCCCGCACGAAGGCGAGTCCAGAGGTATTATAACCACAAATTTTACATCACAGGACTAAAAGTTATTATAAATCAGTTCTAAAGCATTATTACAAGTACAAACTTTAAAAAGCAGTTATACAAACCAAATTCAAGGTTCAGGGTTTATACAGCGGAAGATAAAACACGTTAGCTACAACATGTTGCAATAGCATACCAAGCTAGCCCAAGCAAGGTATCACGCGTCAGGTTCATTGCCGGCCGAAGACGGAACCCACTCTACGGACCAGCCAGGAGGCAACGAGCAAGGATAGGTCAAGCTAGCGATCTGATCCTCAAAACTCATACCTGAAAAAGGGTTTCAACAGCAAGGCTGAGTATTCTAATACTCAGCAAGACATAACCGTCAACCGGTATACTTAACCCACTTTAGCTAGACTATGCAGGGTTTGTGAGGTTTTGGTTTCCTTTGCTGAAAAGCAATAAAGAGTAGGTCCTTATTTCACATTTTAGCTTTCCATATTCTAGTTGATTAACCATTCTATGTAAGCAACTACTATTCAACCATGGTAGAACTTTAAGCAAACATCAAGATTAATCATAATAATGTTGCTCTTGTTACTCTGTGTGGCAAAGAGATCAAGCAGTCCCAAACTGTGGGAAGCAGACGATTCGAATCGAGTTTGTTAACCTGGCCATGCAGACCTAACACACACGTTTGGAACACCGTCGGGTCGTTTCCAAACAACCGTTTGCCTTTCTTTCCGGCTTGTGGATAGGAACACTCTCCCCGACTACAGGGCACCAACTTCCTCCCTGCACCCGTGGTGTTGATCAACATTAACATAATTAAAAACCTATTTGTCGTGGTGCTGCTAACCACAGCCGGGTGGCGGAAGGCACCCGCCCTAGCCCTGAGGGTGTGTACTCGGGGGGTAGCTGGTCTTAGAGCAATCTCACTCAAGAACACAATGAACACGGCAGGATTTAGAGTGGTTCGGGCCGCCGGAGCGTAATACCCTACGTCCACTGTGTGTTGTATTGTCTTCCCACGAGAGTGAGAAGGTTGCAAATGCTTGAGTCTGTCTGGCCCTTTGCCTGTGCACAGCGAGCGCCTCCCTTTTATATCTTAAGGGGGTGCGTACACAGCTGTTGGGTCCCCGACAGGTGGGCCCAATGTTGTAGTATAAAATAACGTACTGTTCATACATTATGGCGTCGCAGACAAAGGAGATCTCTCTCTTGGATTCCCTCGCCTGCTCCCGGAGCCCTTCGTCCATCATGTCCTGGCGTTGTCTTGTCTGGACGGGGCCTGTCGTAGCTAGTGGCACCGCCCGCCATGTTGCTTAAGCGGGTGGTGTAGCTTGCGGCGTAGGCGGCATGATGGAAAAGTGTCGTGCTGTCGTATCCATTTAATGCTGCAGGCGGGCTCTGCGCGGGTGTGGCACAGGCGGCTGCACTGTGCTCCTTGGTAATACGCGGTGCTCAGCGAGGCCTGACAAAGGCCGTCTCGCGTACCGCGGTGGCAGAGCACGCCTTGTCCACCGCATTAAATGCGGTGGGTGGGCGAGTCTTCCTGCGGAAGGCTCGCGCACGATCCCGCGCCTTCGGGACACGTGGCGGTTCCGGACCCCCACACGGTGAGGGGTGTCCGGACGGGCGCAGGGGGTCCCGGACCCCTATGGGGGTCCGGGCCTCGGCGGTCAGCCCAAAGCTTCCCTTCCTTAGAGACACGTGGCGTCTCCGGACCCATCCCCAGGCGGGGAATGGTCCGGGGCCATTGGCCTGGTGGGGGAAAATCCTGGCCCGTGGGACCTGGCTACTCCGTCCGACCCGTGCAGTTACGGATAACTACGCGGGTCCTGCCTCACCGCGGTAAGAGTGGGTATCTCTGCTATAGGGTACCGACAGTGGCCCCCGGGCCCACCTTGGTGGAGGTATGAACCCACAGGTGGGGCCACTTCTGCGATTTGGCTCTGTAGTATAGCTTGAAGCTCCTTTCTGCAGGGGTCTTGACCGGCTCTGACCACCCATCGGGTTGGTTGTTGCCTCATCACATCGATACGGCTTACTGACTATGGGCCCCACGCTCAGTGGTTCACCTAGTCACGTGCGCGACGTTCGGCACTGTTGCGGCCGGAGTAAATGGATCATTTACCACCGGCGCAGCTCCCGAAAAGCTCGGCCACGCCTGCGATTAATACGCGCACGTCAGCTCAGCTTCCTCCTTGCTTTACGCGCGCGGGCGACGGTTCGGATTCCGCCTTTTCACACCTTTGTTAGTTACCCGCTCTCCCTGACAGGTGGGCCTGGGCCCCCACGTCATGGGCTGGGTGGTTAACTCCAGGCACGGGCGTCGCTTGAGTTTCGGCGACGGTTCCGGGGCGCGCCGGTTGAGTCAGGCTTTATAACGGGGCGTACCGCATTCCGCGGTTGCTTTCCCGCATTCGTCTTCTTCCTCCAGCCTTTGCGCCCATTTGCCTTCGAGCTTTCCTCGCCCTTCTCTCCCCTACACAGGCTCCCTTCTCAGTCCACCAAGAGATGGCATCCCTTGTTCATCCCCGCCGCTTCCAGACCGAGGGAGAGCTGAACACAGTGCGCCGCTTGCTTGGGTGGAGTGCTCAGGAGACCGGCTGGGGGGTGCGAGCAGGCTCGGTTCCTCTTGGCAACCTCCGCGCCGGGGAGTTCGTGCTATTAACCTCGCACGTCTCCGCCGGCGTGGGACTGCCGATTTCTTCATTCCTGCTGCTGCTGCTGGAAGACTTCGGCCTCCAGCTTCAGCATCTGACGCCCCACTCCCTCCTCCTGGCGTCCATCTTCGTGCATTTATGCGAGATGTTCGTGGGAGTGCGTCCCTGCGTCATCCTCTTCCGCTACTTCTTCATCCTGGTGAGGTCCGGAAGGAGCAAGGACGAAGTGGGAGGGTACTACTTCCAGATAAGGAGCGACCTGCCGACTCCTTACATTCCCGGTCTTGCTGGCGGAAGGTGGGAGGAGTGGCGCAGGGACTGGGTGATCGCCACCACCGAAGCCAACGAGCGCCTCGCCCTGCCGACTGGAGGGCCCGCCTCCAATAAGGCATCCTGGAGGGCCAAGCCGTCGTTGCAGCCGGAGTTCGACTCCGTGCTGGACAAGATCAGGTCACTGGCGGAGAGCGGCCTCACCTCGTGGCACGTGCTCGGAGACTTCGTGAAGCGCCAGATTGCCCCTTTGAAGCAGCGGCCGCGACCGGCGTGGAGCTTCACCGGCCTCAACGATTGCAGCAGGACCCACCGCGGGGAGGGAAGCGACCTGACCCAGGAGGCCTTGGAGGTCCTGGTGCGGAACGTGACGGGAGACACCTTCATCCCGGAGAACCTAATCCTCCCGCAGAGCATAGTCCCCCTCTGCGAGGACCCGGCGAGGGTGGCGGTGCTGGCTACCCTGCCAACCCTGGACGACGGGGGACTGGCCCCACGGCAGACCGGGGGTGACCCGAACCGTGGGCTCCGGATCCCTGGCACGTCCGGGGATCAGGCTACGCTGAGCGCTGCGGGGTCCGGTGCCACCATGAAGGGGAAGCAGGCCGCGGCTAGTAGTGCGGTCGCGGCCGGCTCCAGCCGGGCACAGAGCAGCTCCAGTGCGTCGTCAGGAGACGCAGGCCGGCGGAGGCTACTCCGGGGCGACGGGACCCTGGTCTCGGAGCCCGCCGCGAAGTGCCAGAGGTCTTCTGAGGGCGCAGGCCAGGGTAGCTCCCGGGCTGCCGGCCCCCACGGGTCCTCTGGCGCAACTGGACCACCACCATCGCCGCCGAGGAATTCTTCCCGCCGGCAGCAAGAGCAGCAGCAGCAAGAGCAGCCGCAAGAGCAGTGGCAGCAGGCACGCGGGCGGCCACAGCAGCAACAGGTGCGACCCAGGGTTGCGCCCATGCCACAGCCACAGGGACAGCAGCAGCGGGAGCAAGCCCGGGTTGCGCCTGCATCGCAGCTGCAGGGGCAGCAGCAGCGGGAGCAAGCCCGGGTTGCGCCTGCATCGCAGCTGCAGGGGCAGCAGCAGCACAGCAGCAGCCGCAGGAGAAGAGGCCCGGGCTCCGGGGACGCTGGGTTCCCGGTACTTCTGGGTTAGTGTCATTCTACTCCCCTCCTTTGCGCCGGTGCTCTGTGTTTTTTTTAAATGGCTTTTCTGCTTTGCAACCAGGGCTCCCCGCCCTAGCGGTTCTTCTACCATCGCTGTCACATCGGCAGGTGCCCTGGCGACGGCGGCCTTGGCGTCGACGGTGACGGCGACAGCAGGTGCGGGACCCCCAGGTACGGCGACCTGCTGCTAGCCCCGTGGTGCGTGACGTGATGCTGACTGGCATGTCATTTTTAGACTCTGCAGTGCTCAGCGCGGCGGCGGTGGCGGTGGCGCCGGTGCTGGACGCAGCCGCTCCCGACGCGGCGACGGTGGAAACGCCGGTGCTGGGTGCAGCCGCACCCGATGCCGCGGCGGCTGAAATGCCAGCTCTGGACGCCGCGGCCCCCGACGCTGCAGCGGCGGAGGCGCCAGTGCTGGGCGCAGCCGCGCCCGACACGGTGGTGGAGGTGCCGGTGCTGGGCGCAGCCGCACCTGACATATCGGCATCGGGGGCGCCGGTACTAGGCACAGCCGCACCCGACGCGGCGGCCGCAACCGCACCCGACGCGGTCGCGTCCGCCACGGCAGCAGCGGGGGCGCCGGAGCTGGGTTCGGCCGCGCCCGACTCGGCGGCAGCGGGGGCGCCAGAGCTGGGCTCGGCCGCGCCCGACTCGGCGGCAGCGGGGGCGCCGGAGCTGGGTTCGGCCGCGCCCGACTCGGCGGCAGCGGGGGCGCCGGAGCTGGGCTCGGCCGTGCCCGACTCGGCGGCAGCGGGGGCACCAGAGCTGGGCACAGCCGCACCTGACGCGGTGGCAGTGGAGGCGCCGGAGACAAGTGCCGCAGCGGAAGCTCCTACCTCCAGCTCCGGTCCTGTTGCAGAGGAGGAGTTGGAGGTGGTCTTTGGCAGGCGACTCCTGCAGCTCCAACTCCCGGAGGAGGATGCGACTCCGCTTCCTCAGGTGCTGTTGCAGGTTCGGCGGTCGATCGAGGAGGCAACCTCCTCCGCCGAGGCGGCCTTCCGGCGGGAGTGGTCTGCTCTGGAGAGCGAGCGCCAGCGCCTCTCCGACTGGCACACCCGCGTGGAAGCGCACACGAAGGCTGAAGCCTCCCGCGCCGCGGAAACTCAGTCAAAGCTCAAGGCGGACCAAGAGGCCTACCGAGCCAACCTTAGGAAGGTGTTTGACCGAGAGTTCGCGGTGTCAAACTGAGAGAAATCCTTGGCGCAGCGGGAGCAGGACTTCACCCTGGAGGTTGTTGGCTTCGCTGCTCAGCGGTCCAACCTCGAGGCTCACCTCGCTGCCCAACAGTCCGAGCTGGAGACTCGCAGCGAGGACCTCGAGGTCCGGAGGCAGGAGCTCGACGTCTTCTCTGCGACTCTGCAGGGATGGCATGAACAACTGCAGGAGAGAGCCCAACAGCTGACTGCCGACGAGGCGGATTTGGAGGAGGGCCGGAAGTCCCTCGCCAAGCGGGAGGCTCACGCCACCGGCATAGAGAAGGAGCTTGAGCGCCAGCGAGACTCGCTCAAGAAGCGCAAGGCATGGGCGGAGGAGAGGGAGACCAAGCTGGAGGAGAGGTCCCGCAAGCTCGAGGAGGGGTCCCGCGAGGTGGAGGTGGCCAAGGCGGCCTTGGACACCTGGGTGCAAGAGGCGGTCCGGGAGGCGGTCCGGAAGCACCAGGAAGACCAGCGCATTGAGGCTCAGCGGATCGCTGACTGGGCAACCGGAGCGAGCCTGGCGCTGGTGCCGCTTGGTCTGAGCCCGATTCAGGTGGCGGAGCCGCCAGCTTCGATAGCTGATGCCCTCCCGGTGCTGAGTTCTGCTTCGGATAGGCTCCAGCGCCTGGGGCCAGTCCTTGCTGGACAGCTTGAAACCGAGGGCCGCGAGCTGATCCGGCTGGTGGCGGAACACATCCTGACGTGCCTCCGGAGCCACGACCCGACCATCTCGCTGGCGCCCGTGGTTGATGGCCCTGTAGCGGAGACAGAGGCCACCGCTCAGGACAGCGTACAGGAGGTCGTTGACTTCGTCGCCGCCTACTTCAAGCGGGAGCCTGCAGACCCTTGAGCTGGGCATTGTATCTTTTTCCTGTAACAAACTTTGTACTAGCTGAAAATTTTGAAGTAGAAAAAACTTCAACTTAGCTGTTTGTCAGTTGTTGATTTGTAGTATGCAGCACCCCGGCGCCCTGGCCCCCTGGCAGATAGGTTCAGTTGCTTGGACCTGTCTGCCATTTGAGCCGTAGAAGATACTCCAGACCTCCTTGGCATAGGGCTGCATAGCCTGTAAGACGAGCAAGCGCCTTGTTCCCTGTGTAGTATACAGGAGTACATATAGAAGAATCAAGTTCGCTTATACAGTAGCAACGATACTGCAACTTAGCTATTTGACGCATGCAGAATTCATCCATAATGTCTGGGACAAAGCGGATGCCCCGGGCCCCCTGGGAGAGAGACTCAGTTGCTATGAGTCTGTCTACCATCGAGACTGGCTCTTATCCTGCATGAAAGCTTTGAAGCAGATACTCGGACCCCCTGGTAGGTAGGCTCAATGGTTTGAGACTGACTACCACTAACCAGGTTTTAACCTGCGTACCATTTCAAAGTTATAGCTTAGTAGCAGACCCGCGGGGCCCATTCCTGATGAATCCCAGGCTGGTACCAGGTCCGGGTCTGTAGATGCGCAGGTCCGGGTAGCTCAGTGCTTGTTACAGAGTGGTGGAGTGTGTAGGCTTAGGGTACGGAACCAGGCTAAGGCGCTACACAGGGCTCCGGACCGCTCCAGGAAACAGCACGACCTTTCCGGACCTGGCTTCATCGTCCCAGACCCTTCGTAGTAGTGGGTGAGGTCACTTTGCTGTACTCGATCCTTTGAGATGTAGAGCTGGACATGCCGTATTGGACTTAGGAAGCCAACTCTTGAGCTGGAACGAGGTCCGGGCCCCCAATTACCCGGCTCCAGGTACTAGAGTACTCGTTACAGGGTGGCGGAGTGTGTAGGCTTTTGGGTGCGGAACTAGCTAAGCGGCTACACAGGACTCCGGACCACCCCCGGAAACAAGCTCCCGCTCTCCAGAGTAGGTCCTTAGGGGTCCGGACCCCTTTCTAGCAGCAAGAGGGTCCGGATCTATACGGCAGTCCAGCAGCTCAATGCAGATCTTAGTTGCAACAAGGGTAGAGGTCCCCGCGGGGGTTAGAAAAGCAAAATCCCCGAGAATCGAAATGCGCAATTTAACCTCGACACAAAGACAGAACTAGGAGAAAAAAATCTTTCCTTTGCAATCTTGATGTACATGGCTTGCGCGATGGATGCCAGAGGCCGGGTTTACGAGGTCGGACCTCTACCGCTCTGAGCCGCGCGTTAGCCGACGGTGCGATGGATGCCAGAGGCCGGGTTTACGAGGGTGGCCCCCCAACCGCTCTGGGCCGCACGCTAGCTCTATCTTATTACAAAGGAAAAGTTATTTCCCTGCTCTGCCTAGGTGTAAAACTTACGCAGATGCTCTATGTTCCATGGGTTGGGCAGTGGCACTCCATCTTCTGTGGCAAGGCGAACGCATCCGGGCCGGCATACCTCTGTAACCTTGAAGGGCCCCTCCCAGCTGGGGGAGAGTTTGTGGAGCCCCGCTCGGTTCAGGATCCGTCTGAGGACGAGGTCGCCAGCCTGGAGCACCCTACTGTGCACGAACCGTTGATGATAGCGCCGGAGCGCCTGGTTGTAGCGTGCATTTCGGATTGCTGCTCGCCACCTTCGCTCGTCAACGAAGTCCACGTCGTCGCACCGCAGCTGCTCCTGCATGGATTCGTCAAAGGCCTGGACCCGTGGTGAGCCCAGGTGAATTTCTGGGGGAAGGCATGCTTCAGCCCCGTAGACCAGGAAGAACGGAGTCTCCCCGGTGGCTCGACTGGGTGTGGTCCGGTTGCCCCATAGTACACACGGAAGCTCGTCAACCCACTTGGCACCATGCTTCTTCAAGCAGTTGTAGGTGCGGGTCTTGAGTCCCCTGAGGATCTCTGCATTCGCTCTCTCAACCTGTCCATTGCTGCGGGGATGTGCTACGGACGCAAAGCATAGCTGGATGCCGATGTCCTCACAGTACTCTTGGAAGAGTCTGCTTTTGAATTGGGTCCCGTTGTCCGCGATGATGCGGTTTGGGACGCCAAATCTGCACACAATGGACCTGAGGAATGCGACTGCTGATTTCTTAGTGATATTCACCACAGGGGTAACTTCCGGCCACTTGGTGAATTTGTCAATGGCGACATAGAGGAACCGGTACCCGCCGGCAGCCCGGGGGAAAGGCCCCAGGATATCCACACCCCACACAGCGAATGGCCATGAGGGTGGAATCATATGCAGAGCTTGAGCCGGGGTGTGTATTTGCTTTGCATGGAACTGGCATGCTTTGCAGGATCTTACCAGCTCAGCCGCATCCTGGAGTGCTGTTGGCCAGTAGAAGCCATGCCGGAAGGCCTTGCCAACAAGCGTGCGAGAGGAGGAATGACTTCCGCACTCGCCTCCATGGATCTCCACAAGCAACTCGCGGCCCTCTCCCTGGGAAATGCACCGCATGAGGACACCGTTGGCACCACGGCGGTAGAGATCCCCTTCTACCGCCGCGTAGCGTTTAGCCAATCGGACTATGCGCTCAGCGGACACATCATCATCAGGGACGATGTTATCTTTCAGGTAGTCCCGGATCTCGGAGATCCATGCATCGGGAGCTCCCAGAGTAGGTGGGGGTGGCTCTGTGAGGTCACCAGGTTCCTCAACAGAGCACACAGCCCAGGTCGGGCGCCATAGGTGGAATTCTGCCGGGACCGCTGGCTTCGAGGTGCCAGCTTGATCCCCCTCACCCGGCCCGGCAGGCTGGGCGGTAGGTTTCAGCAGCCGTCTTTCAAAGACACCCTCGGGCACAGATGCCCAGGTAGATGCTCTCGCGGAGAGATCATCTGCTGCTGAGTTGTGCTCGCGGGGAACGTGTTGCAGTTCCAAGGCGTCGAAGTCTTTCTCGAGCTTCCTCACGTGTATGAGGTATGCCGCGAGCTGGGGATTGTTGCAGTTGCAATCCCCTCGGACCTGCTTGATGATTAGCTGGGAGTCCCCTTTCACCAAAAGCTGCCGGACCCCCAATGAGAGGGCTTGTGTCAGGCCAAAGATCAAAGCTTCGTACTCCGCCATGTTGTTGGTGGCCTTGAACTCAAGGTGCACCATGTACTTCAGCTGATCTCCGTTTGGGTCGATGAGGACCACGCCAGCCCCGGCCCACTTCTCGCGGGCGGACCCGTCAAAGAAGAGTGTCCAGTGAGGCTCGGTGAAGACTGGTGTCCTGACTTCCGGCTCCGGGGGTCCAGTGTTTACGACCGGACCCCCTGAATTGCTTGGGGAACGAGTCCATTCCGCTATGAAATCAGCCAGGATCTGGCTCTTGATTGCATGGCGTGGCTGGAAGTCCAGTTGGAACTCTGCCAGCTCTGCTGCCCACTTGGCGATATTGCCTGTGGCGTTGGAGTTGTGCAGGATCGCTCTTAACGGGTAGGAGGTCACTACAACAACTCGGTGTGCTTGAAAGTAGTGGTGCAGTTTCCTGGACGCAATAAGTATTGCATAGATAAGCTTATGCGTCTCAAGATACCTGGCCTTCGCCTCGTGGAGGACTTCGCTGACGTAGTAGACTGGCTTTTGGACGGTCCGGGCCCTTGTTCCCGGGTCCGGCTCGCCCTTGTCCACCACATCAGGCCCTTGGGCCCCCAGCGGTTCTGGGTTCCCACCGGGATGAGGCTCCCCCGGACCCGCTCGTGCGGGGTCCGGACCTTCAAGCTGGGGTGAGGCTGACGGGCGCCCGTGTCCGGGGTCCGGCTCACCATCCTTGGCCGGGAGGTCCTTAGTGTTCCCCTGGTGAGTTTGCTCCATCCTTTCGGCAACCAGCACCATGCTGACCGCCTCCGCAGACGCAGCAAGATACAGAAACAACGGCTCACCGGGTTCTGGAGCCACCAATACTGGCAGCGAGGTGAGGTGCTGCTTCAGCTCCTGGAAGGCCTGTTCAGCCTCTTCGGTCCAAGAAAATGGACCGGACCTCCTCAATAGCTTGAAGAAGGGAAGGGCCCTCTCGGCCAGCCTCGATATGAAGCGGCTAAGAGCAGCGAGAGATCCAGTAAGCTTCTGGACATCCTTGATGCGGCCAGGAGGCCTCATTGCTTTGATCGCCTTGATCTTGGCTGGGTTTGCCTCGATGCCTCGATGTGAGACCAGGAAACCCAGCAGCTTCCCCGCTGAGACGCCGAAGATGCACTTCTCTGGGTTCAGCTTTGTGCGCGTGGCGCGGAGTCGGTCGAAGACGAGGGACAGGTCCTCCACTAGTGTTGACCCTACCTTAGTCTTGACCACAATGTCATCGACATAAACCTCAACAATATCTCTAATTAGATTACAGAAGGTTTTGTTCATAGCTCGTACAAACGTGGGTAAGGCATTCCTTAGACCATACGGCATGACAATGTAGCAATAAAGCCCATCCACTGTTACAAATGCAGTATGCTTCCTATCCTCTCTAGACATCTGAATCTGGTGGAAACCAGAGTATGCATCTAGGAAAGACAAAAGGTCACACCCGGAGGTGGAGTCCACGATCTGATCGATGCGTGGAAGTGGATAGGGGTCTCTTGGACATGCCTTGTTGAGGCTGGTGTAGTCGATGCACATCCGAAGCTTCCCATTGGCCTTTGGGACGACGACGGGATTGGCCAACCACTCGGGCTGGTGGACCTCCTCGATGAAGCCGGCGTGTAGGAGCTTGCGGACTTCTTCGCGAATGAAGTTCTGCCGCTCCACGGACTGCTTCCGAGGCTTCTGGCGCACCGGTGTGGCGTCGGGGTAGATCCTCAGATTGTGCTCGATCACTTCCCTGGGGATCCCGGGCATCTGTGACGGTTCCCAGGCGAACACGTCGACATTTGCCCGGAGGAAAGCGATGAGCGCGTCTTCCTATTTCTCCCCCAGGTTCCCGGCGATGCGGGTGGTCCTGGTGGAGTCGGCTCCAATCTGCACCGTCTTCACGGGAACATGGTCCGGATCGGACGGTTGGACCTTGGGAGCCTTTGCAGGCGCCTTAGGTTGCGAGGTGGACGGAACCCCTCGGTACGTGCAGCCTCTGCCGCCAGAGCATGTAGTCTCTCAACTGCAGCAACGGCAGCAGTGCGGTCGCCCTGCACGGTGAGGACTCCGGCAGGGGAAGGCATCTTCAAGACCAAATACCCATAATGAGCAATGGCCATGAAGCGGTAGAGTGCTGGTCGGCCAATGATGGCGTTGAACGGAAGATTCACCTCCGCAACATCGAACAGAACGCTCTCTGTGCGGAAGTTCTCCTCAGTCCCGAACGTGACCGGCAATGTGATGCTCCCCAGAGGGAACACCGGGTGTGGGCCCACTCCGGAGAATGGGCGAGAGGGAGTCAGCTTGGACTCCGGAATCTGCAGCTGCTTGAACGCTGCATAACTGATGACGTTGAGGCCATCCCCACTGTCAATCAGCACGTGGTAGAGCCTCACGTTGGATATAACAGGAGCGGTGACTAAAGGTAGCACACCAGCTCCGGCCATATTCTCCGGGCAGTCGGATGGCCCGAAAGAGATGGTGGTGTTCATCCACCTTTGGTGCGGCGCCGCCTTCGGGACCCCCGGCTTCACCGAAAGGACCTCCCGGCGAAGGGTCTTCACGTCCCGCCGGGAGACAAGCTCCCAGCTTCCGCCATACATGACGTACAGCTTCTTGCGGCGGTCGCCGTTGTCGGAATCGGAATCGTCGTCGTGATAGACGCCCTTTAGCTCTCGAGCGGGGGATTGGTACCCCAGCTCCTTCTCCCCGGCCGCGGCCCCGCTGTCAGAGGCCTTCTCCTTGCCGGCCCGCTGGCGAGGAGGGGGTGAACCGTCCTTGGAGGACTGCTCACGCCGCCCACTGACCCGCTTCGCGAGCTTTTGGATCTCGCGGCAGTCAGCGGCGCTGTGGCGAGCGGTGGGATGCACTGGGCATGAACCTCCGCTTCCGCCTTGCTGGCGAGGGCGTTTACCATGTGCGTTCTGGCCCCCAGCCGCTGCCGCCGCAGCTGGCGCCGTCGCTGGCGCTGCTGCTGCAACGACTGGTCCGCCAAAATACGGCTCCCCGCGACCCCGGTTCTTGTTCTTCTTCTTCTTGCCACCGCCCTGAGCGGTAGCACTGGAGCCACCAGCCTTGGTGTCTCCGTCTTGGGGGGCTGAGTGCCATGCTCGGCCCTCAGCGGCCCTGGCACACTTGTCTGCCAGGGAGAAAAGCGTTGTGACGCTTTCCACCTCGTGCGTCGCCAGCTTCTCGAGCATCTTCTCATCACGTACCCCCTGGCGGAAAGCAGTAATAATAGATGCATCTGAGATATGAGGAATGGTACCCCGTACCTTGGTGAAGCGCGAGATGAAAGCCCGAAGTGTTTCCCCGGGTTTTTGCCTCACTGCGTGAAGGTGTGCCTCCACACCATGCTGCTGGTAGGCGCTGGCGAAGTTCGCTGTGAACCTCGCACAGAGCTCTTCCCAGGACTGGATCGTCCCAGGTGTGAGATTCATGAGCCAGGTCTGGGCTGGCCCAGACAGGGCTACATGAAAGTAGCTTGCCATGACAGCGCCGTTACCACCAGCCGCTGTGATGGCGGTAACGTACACCTGCAGGAATTCCGACGGGTTAGTAGTACCGTCGTACTTTTCCGGCAGGTGGGGGCGGAACTTGGGTGGCCACGCCACGGCGCGGAGGTGCTCCGCAAGTGCAGCACAGCCCACCCCGGCCACCGGTGCACCTGACTGAATCCGGGCGTTCACCGGAGGCCTGGGTGCTGCCGCGTCCAGATCAACATTGAGGTTGTGTCCCTCAATGTTGAGACGGCGCTCTCGCGCCCTCTCGACGGAGATGCGGGCATCCTCTCCCGCGCGCCGGCGGTTGAGCTCCGCCCACAAGTCTTCTGTTCATGCACCCCTCACGGTAGGGGAGCGCACGGATGCCGACGCACCGCCCTGACGCTGGTGGTAAGGTACCACCGCGTTGCCGGGCGGAGGTCGTTGCCCAGTCCTTGCAGAACTGGGGGAGGCCTGAGCCAGGTGGAGGAGACGGTCGACGTCGTCCCGCCACTGCTTCAGGGCGTCTGGCGAGGCTGCCTCAGCCGGGGGGTTGCGAAGCAACTCCCTAGCCGCTGCCAGCGCTCCGCCGCTTGCGGCCTGCGAGGGGGCCCTTGATGGGCGCCCTGACTCTTGCCGGTGAGCGGCGCGTGCCGCCGCCAGCGGTGGCTGCTCCACAGGCACAGTTGCCCCTGGAGCAGGAACGCGAGAGGCATGTGGCGTGGAGGATGCCACACCCTCCGTCATCTCCACGTCGTCCACGCGAACCATGGGGACGAAGAAGAGATGAACCGCGACCAGCTAACAATGTTTCCCCTACCTGGCGCGCCAAATGTCGTGGTGCTGCTAACCACAGCCGGGTGGCGGAAGGCACCTGCCCTAGCCCTGAGGGTGTGTACTCGGGGGGTAGCTGGTCTTAGAGCAATCTCACTCAAGAACACAATGAACACGGCAGGATTTAGAGTGGTTCGGGCCGCCGGAGCGTAATACCCTACGTCCACTGTGTGTTGTATTGTCTTCCCACGAGAGTGAGAAGGTTGCAAATGCTTGAGTCTGTCTGGCCCTTTGCCTGTACACAGCGAGCGCCTCCCTTTTATATCTTAAGGGGGTGCGTACACAGCTGTTGGGTCCCCGACAGGTGGGCCCAATGTTGTAGTATAAAATAACATACTGTTCATACATTATGGCGTCGCAGGCAAAGGAGATCTCTCTCTTGGATTCCCTCGCCTGCTCCCGGAGCCCTTTGTCCATCATGTCCTGGCGTTGTCTTGTCTGGACGGGGCCTGTCGTAGCTAGTGGCACCGCCCGCCATGTTGCTTAAGCGGGTGGTGTAGCTTGCGGCATAGGCGGCATGATGGAAAAGTGTCGTGCTGTCGTATCCATTTAATGCTGCAGGCGGGCTCTGCGCGGGTGCGGCACATGCGGCTGCACTGTGCTCCTTGGTAATACGCGGTGCTCAGCGAGGCCTGACAAAGGCCGTCTCGCGTACCGCGGTGGCAGAGCACGCCTTGTCCACCGCATTAAATGCGGTGGGTGGGCGAGTCTCCCTGCGGAAGGCTCGCGCACGATCCCGCGCCTTCGGGACACGTGGCGGTTCCGGACCCCCACACGGTGAGGGGTGTCCGGACGGGCGCAGGGGGTCCCGGACCCCTAGGGGGTCCCGGACCCCTATGGGGTCCGGGCCTCGGCGGTCAGCCCAAAGCTTCCCTTCCTTAAAGACACGTGGCGTCTCCGGACCCATCGCCAGGCGGGGAATGGTCCGGGGCCGTTGGCCTGGTGGGGGAAAAGCCTGGCCCGTGGGACCTGGCTACTCCGTCCGACCCGTGCAGTTACGGATAACTACGTGGGTCCTGCCTCACCGCGGTAAGAGTGGGTATCCCTGCTATAGGGTACCGACACTATTTCTAAGAGAGAGTGTCAGTATATCCACTCCCCGGTCCAATCGGTTATTAGGCTTACCGCGTACCATATTTACGGCATGTGGCTAGTACATTCAAAAACTTAACCAGCACTACCACACACCGCGACCTTAGCAAGTTCATCAACACAGACGGGGTCTCACAAAAGGTCATGATATCGAACACAACCCCGTCCGTCGTCCTTACATTGATAACAGAAAGTAAACAAGCAGTTCTTATAAAGCTCGCGAGTGACAGGCAATCACTCGACTTTTACCGGTCCTATAAGCTTAGCAAGTAGTCGAACTCAAGTCTAGTGTTCAGTACATAGGTTCCTAGGATCATGCATCTAGGGTTTCAATTCAAATCCTACGAACTGTAAATGCACAAGTAAGTAATAACAGTAAATGATAATAATTTGAAATATAGGTTATGTCCGGGGCTTTCCTTCTCGGTAGTTGCTAACTATTTCAGCTCTAGGCTCTTCCGAACTTTGGTCCGGGGCTTCAGTTAGTTCAGCAGTGTTCACTTGAGCTTCGAGATCACCTCCTTCGGAATCCGGGATCAGCTCGTACGTCCCGTCCGACAAAGCAGTCGTATCTATATGCAATGCAAGAACAGTATTATAAACACACGTGGGCAATCGTTTATAGAGTAGTTAAATAACAATTCTAACTACACAAAGCATCATGATCAACAACATAAGAAAGCTATACTAACTTCATAAAGCGAGTGGTGGTTGATTCCTATAGCAATTAAATCAAGGTTTGCTAACAAATTAACAACTCAGAGCACAAACAGTAATAAATTTAGCAAAAATTACCCTAAACAGAACATGAACAGGTTAAGTTATCCTATAAAATTCATGCCAAGACATGTAGCCATTTAATCACAACAATTCAATCATTCAGATCACACCTAGAATAAGATTGAATTACACATATTAAAATAGAGCAAAACAGAAGCTCAAAATTTAACAGCAGACCTACACAGGGATGAATTAGCTACTGTGAATTTTTAATGATTTTATCTATACAGAAATAATTCTGAGAAAATAAACAAAACAGACATTAGATTAGCATTATTTATTTTTAGCTCCTGTTCTAGTCATGAACTGGGGCTCAAACAATACGAACTGGTGCCCGCGGACTCTCGTGTTGACCAGGAGGTTAATTTGAACGGTGCTAACGTAGCTCAAGACCTGGGCCAAGCACCAGAGGTTTCTCTGCTTGACAGTGCCCAAGAAGGCAAGCCCCGATGCATGATCCCATTATTTTCGCGTTATTTACATCTAACTATTCATATATGTTGTAATAATTTTATTTACGCATTTACGTATTCTTAGGCGTTGTTCGAAACCATAGATGCATGTCTCCTAGGTACCTATATTTGTTATCCGGATCTTTTTCTCAACTAGTTGCCCTGCTAACTAGGTACGGTAGAAGTCGAGAGGTTTCCTGCCTTTCGCAAGATTATAGGAGTTGACTGACTTTAATTCCTACTGAAATATAAGGACAACGGGCGGGGTTGTGTAGTTTTGATACCCCGCTAGTGTACTCGAAAATGGTTAAGGTCACGGTTTGTGGCTCATTTCATTAAGCGTTTGAAAGTACTAGCCACATGCCGAGAAATATGGTAATCGGTAAGCTTAAGTACCTGATTGGACCGGCGAGTGGAACGGTCATTCACTCTCTTGGTAGAAGTAGGTTTTATTTTTTTTGTCCGGACGTACGGGTGCAGAGTGGTCGGACTCTGTAGTCGGGGAGGGTGACCCGGATCCACGGACTGGAAAGCAAGCGGAACAGTAGCGTGGGCGGGAGCGAAGTCAATCCCCATGCGTGTGCGTTAGATTCCCCTGGCCAGGTTGAAATTCGATTCAGAATCGTCCGCCTCTCACGGCATGAGATTGCTTAACGTTTTCGGTCACATAGAGTAACAAGTGCAACTTGATGATGATAATACTGCTGTATGGTTAAATGATTGCTCTACCATGTTTGTATAGAGTTAGATGCAAACTTAGAACGGTTAATTCAATTAGAATATGGTAAAGTTAAAATCTGAAAATAAGGATCAACTCTTAGTGGCGTTTTTGGCAAAACAAACCCCACCAACTAAAAGCCTTGCATGTCTAGTTATCAGACTATGTTATATCCGGTGACGGGTAAGTCTTGCTGAGTATTAGTATACTCAGTTTTGCTTGTGGCACTGTTTTCAAGTACTAACTTCGAAGATCTGATTGCGAGTCTTACTTGGCCGTGTACCTTGCCTCCGGGCTGGTCTGTTGAGTGGGATGGCCCTTCAGCTGGTGCTGACCCCCCTCCCACTGAGTGACGCTTTTCGTACGGGCTTTATCGATGCGTCACACTTTTCGCTAGTAGTCGTTTAATCCTTCCGCTGCAATAATAAGACATGAATAATTTGTGTAGTTCGGACTTCTGTAATACTTTGCTACTCTGAACATGGTTTGTAATAAATTTCCTTTCCGCTGCAAACTCTGAGATATATGAGATGATCTGTGTTGTAATCTCTGGGCTCACCTTCGTGTGAGTGTTGTCTGTGCAATCCTGGAATAGCGTGGCTTTTATCGAGGCTTCACTCGAGAAACTACCGGTGAGTGCCAATTTGGGTCAGAGTTGCTTAGCAACAAAGATCAGTGCACCCGGACCCAGTAGTTTTGGGTGGTTCCGCCACATCTCCCTGCTCCCGCCGCCGGTTCCCCGTGCCGCCGCTGGTTCTGTCGCCGCCGCGGAGTTGACGGAGAGCTCAAGGAAGGGAGGGGAGGACCCTGTCTCGACATGGCCGTGCCGCCGGAGAGGAGGAGGGAGGGGAGCCGCGGGCGGCGAGCTCCTGGGAAGAGGAGCAGAGGCGCCGTGGTCTGCGGCGGCGTGCGTGGCGCCGGCACTCGGCGACCTCCATCCCGCAGCACCGCGTCCGAGCTCCGCGTGCCACCAGGGGCTGAGATCTGCGCACGCCACCGGGGCCGCGGTTGAGCTCCGCGCGCACCGCGGAGGGGCGCGAGAAGCCGGCGGTGCGGACCGAGGCCGGGCGGTGAGCGCGCGGCCGGTGTGTGCGGCGAGCTCTGCGAGGCAGGGGAGAGCAGGGGCACCGGCGTCTCCGCCTAGCGCCGCTCCTGGCCCCGGCCACCGGCGAGGGAGGGGCGGGGGCGGAGGGCCGTGGCGAGGGAGCCACGGGCCGGCTCCGGCGCGGCTGACGCGAGCTCGTGCTCCGCCACGGCCGGCACGGGCTAGCTCTCCGCCGCGGCCGGCCCAGGCCTGCTCCGCCGCGGCCGGCGAGGAAGGGAGGAGGGAGAAGGGCCGGCGGGGAGGAGCAGGGGTGCATCTGCGGGGGGCGCTGCGTGGAGAAGACGGGGAAGAAAAAAAGAGAGAAAAAAATCTGATGCGTGGGCCCCACAAGTTGATAGTTGATATAGAGGGTGATATGGAGTATGAATGGGTGCAGCAAAACTATACGTAGAGTAGAAAATCTGGATGACCAGGTAAAAATATTTTGTTTAGAGGATGAATATAGAGCAGCAGACGTGTAGCCCCGTAGGCGCGCCCGCCCTTGCGGCCAGCCGGTCTGGCATCGGATACTGCCTCCTACCCGCCGCCTGCGTGCCTCGCGCTGCTAGTGCACGGTGGACCGCACGCGGGAGACGTGCGGCCGGCGCCGCTGACGAGCGGGCCCAGATGGCGTGACGGCCCTGGTGCACGTGGACCGCGGGTAGGCGCTGGCAGAGACCGCACGACTCGTGGGCGGGAAGAGACGGCAGGGCAGGGAGCAGAGGCAAACCAGGCGGGCCGCCGGCTGTACGCAGCAGCTGCGCTTGTGTCTGCCACTGACAAGCCGGGCTGCCGAAATGGCTGGGCCCGCATGCCAGTACGCGAGACTCGTGACTCGCGGTGGTGGCCGCACGCGTTCGAGCGTGGTGGGTGTGTCGCGTTAGCGTGGCTCGGCCGGACCCAGCGCCGCGCGGTCTCGAATTGAACGGCGCGGCCGCGCGCCAAGGCGATGATGGCCGTGCGATGCGCGCCGCTCCCGTTTTGTCGTCTCGTTTCCGTCCGTCCGTCCCGCTCCGGCTAGCAAACCTAAACTCCCGTACGTATCTATCCACAGCTCAAACAATCGATTAACATGTCATCTCTCTCACACCTATCAATTATCATATAAATATTCCACTCTTGCAATACAAAATTTTAGGTAGAAAGAAGTGTATTGATTGATTTTCTTGTTGAAACTATTTCTAATGTTGAGACCCGACTCCTCTCTCTCCCTTTTAATATTGAAGCATACCACCTAAAATCCTAAGTGGTACTCCAATTAATTCCATGACATCACTTTCTTACATTAGAAATTTTATAGTGTGCACTATGCTGTTTTCTAAACTATTTTGGGAACTGAGACCCAGTCTCTCTCTATCAATTAATATATAGAAGTCCCAAATAGTACTACCACTAATCCCGTATAGTATACATGCATTGTCGGGGACTTTTGCCAAGATATGTTGTCAAACTTTTTGACAAAATTAAACTAGAAGAAAGACACAGTTAATTCGATCATATCACATCCTTTTTTGATAATTAAGCATATCATAGGCATGTTAAGCCAGGCAAACATCCATGTGCACAAAAAAAAACATCAATGCCCTATTTCACCGTTTCTGCTTTTTTTTTACGGACACTTCACCGTTCCTAACATTGTTCATATTGTCTATCAAACTTACCCATAGAAATGGAAAGAAAGTGTTCTCTTTTCTTTTACCATTAGTGCCTTCCCGTATAAGGTTCCCTCGAGCCATCTTGGAGCGGGCAGGGCATGAGTTATTATGAGTTCAAATTACAAGCGTATTGCTCTAACAAAGTAACAATCATAACATCTCTTTCAAAAAGAAAAAAAACGATCATGCATATATACCATGGTCTCGCGAACTATTTTGATATGTGCCTTAATCTAGTTGCTTAAGGTATGCTCCTACATTGCTTTGGCACCGGCAGGCACTACTAGTTGATAATTGTACACTGCTAATTGGGTTACTTAATTATTAAAACGGGGCAGGGTGAGGCTGTGTTTAGTTCCCACCCCATAAACCCCGTAAACACAAAAAAATCACATCGAATGTTTTGACACATGCATGGAGTACTGAATGAAGCCTATTTACGAAATTTTTTGCATGGATGGGCTGTAAATCGCGAGACGAATCTAATGAGCCTACTTAATCCATGATTTGCAACAGTGATGCTACAGTAATCATCTGCTAATTATGAATTAATCATGGATTAATTAGCATCATTAGATTCGTCTCGCGATTTACAATACATCTGTGCAAAAAGTTTTGTAAATAGACTTCATTTAGTACTTCAAATTAGTAAGATTTCATCGCAAATTTTTTTTTCAAAACATCTAAACACGGACTGAATCATGTTGCTTGATGGTCCTCCATCCACCAGAAGCGGCGGCGGCAACCAGGCCCCACGGCTCAGAGTCGGAGGCATTTGGATCCCCACCGACCCCGCGCTCTCTGCTGCATGTGCACCGTCGGGCACGGTGGATCGCAGCCGCACAGGCTGACGCGCAGGCCCGGGCCCGCGCAACGGCCTACGGTCCACGTGGGACGTTTCCTGGTACGTGCCGGTGGAGCGCTGTGCACGGAAGCGGCGGGAAGGCCGAAAGGGACGGAAACGGAACGGAACGGAGGAGGCTTGGCTGTCTGTCTCCATCGCTACGGTTCTGGCAGCACCGGCACGGCTTCCTCCATCGTGCAACTGGCCCATGAGCCCACGAACGTCACGCCGGCCCAGCGCACGAGATACAAGCGCTGCCGCTGTCGAGGCGGCCGGCGATACCGCCGCACTCGCGGTTTTTTCTTTTTTAAATTTAAAAAAAATTAAAATTTCAAAAATATATGTCTGTTTTGGAAAATTTCAAAAATATACCCCGGTCGTCCTCCCATAGGGACAGACCCAAAGTGTAATTTTTTTTCTTCAAATTTGCAACGAAGTCCCTGGAGAAAAAAAGGGGGCCTGTCGCCCCCCCCCCTCGGGCGACCAATGGGCCCGGCCCACGAGCGCGGCAGGGGGCCTGTCGCCCCCCCCCCGCGGGCGACAGGGGGGCTGTCGCCCCCCCCCCCTCGGGCGACCGGGGTAAGCCCCCCTATATAGCCTCCAACCCTCCCCTTCCCTCCTCATTTGAGTCCGAAAATTCCACAAAAATCTTGAAAAAAAGAGAGGAGTGAGGAGAAGGAAAGCGGCGAAGCCCTGCCGGATTCAGCACTTGTGATCTGCAGGTTAGTACATTTAGTTTATATATTGTTATATTTAAGTACTACGTATTTAAATATGAGTAATTTAAGTAGGGGTGAGTAATTTAATTTAATTAGTGGTATAGTAGAACCATTTAAGTAGGAGTTCAATGATACTTTAGTTTATAGTTACGTAGTAGTAAATTAGTTTAGAAAATTAGTTCTACGTATTTATTATTACAATTGCAGTACTATTAGAGACATTTTTATAAATTAATTATGATTTAGAATAGAATTTGGCATATGCAGTATACAATTTAAGTGTCATTACGTAGTTATGAATACTTATACGTTATAGTTGAATTTCATACTTAGTTTTTACGGATTATTGAATAAGGTAGTGAAGTAAAGAGTATAACTCGATAAGTATTATGTGATATACAGAAATGTCGAGCAAGATGCAGTTCCAAGTATTTTATGGTGAATACAATGTTATGTATGGGCCAAATGGAGTAGATCTTTCTGCCTTTAAGTGCACATCTAGCGGCATAGATAAACCTCTGGAAAGGAGTTTTGGTTCCATATGTAAGTGGCTGCAGCGTGGGTTCCATGTTGATCCGTTGACACATGTGATCACTGTCCAGTCTCTTGTTAATTGGGAGGTAGAAAGTGAATTATGGGAATTAATGATGATACACAGCACTGATGACTGGCAGAAGTACATGCAAGCAGCTCTAGAGCGTGGGTGGCCTCTGGCCATTCTTGTTCAAATTCAGGAGAAGACACAAAATGAAATCCAACATTGTGCAGATCAAGGAACTCCGAGTATTCGAAGAGAGACCAATTATGTTGAGCAAGATGAGTCAGAAGAGACAGAGAACCAAAACATGGGACCACAGGGCCTTGCTGATGAGGGAGAGAGGATACATAGCATTGTGGACGAGATGGAGGCAGAAGACCAAACCGTAATAAAGATGAAAGAATATGAGGACTCATCTGATGACGAGCAGTACTCATTGCCAAAAGAGTGGAAAGAGCATGGTTTTGGCAGTCATGTCGCAGAAGATGTACGAAATCAGGAGTGGGAGTACAGAGGGAATGAGGTAGTGCAAGGTGCAACATATCCAAACATTGAAGCCGTAAAAGATGCTGTGAGACTATGGGCAATCTCATTGAAACGAGAATTCAGAGTCGTAAAGTCTGGCAATAAAGAATATGAGGTGAAGTATGTGAATGCTGGATGTCCATGGCGAGTACATGCATTCAAGGGAAAATGGAAGTCAAACTGGAAATGTTCCATTGTCACAGAGCACACTTGTTTGCTGTCAGAAGTTCTTCCCTCGCATCGCAATATATCATGCGACTTTGTTGCAAAGCAAATGTATGGGTTTATTATGGACAACCTTAATTATGAGCAAAAAATGTTCGACACATTGAGCAGACTTACCAGTACACCATCAGTTATTTGAAGGCATGGCGGGCTAAACAAAGGGTGTTCGAGATGCGGTTCGGCACATACGAGGCATCATATGATAACCTACCTCGTATGTTATCCCAGGTTGCTGTTAGAAATCCTGGAAGCTTTTATGACACATACCTTGTACCAGCCGTGACTAGGGGACAAAGAATTATGCAACGAGCCTTCTTTTGCATAGGTGCTTGTGTTAGAGCATTTCAGTTTTATCTTCCGGTGATCTGCATTGATGGCACATTTTTGACTGAAAGGTATAAAGGTTAGATACTCACCGCAATCGGTGTAGATTGCAACAACCAAATTATTCCGCTCGCATTTGCATTTGTTGAGAATGAGAACATAGACAGTTGGTATTGGTTCCTTGAACGAGTGAAGATTCATGTTGTTGGTTCCTTGAACGAGTGAAGATTCATGTTGTTGCTGCACGTCCAGATGTGTGCCTTATTACTGATAGGCATGCAGGTATCCTGCAATCAATACTGAAATTGCAACGTGGAACTGCGACAACGCCTCCATTATGGCCTGATGTCCAAAACAGGTGGTGCATTAGGCATATGGGTGCAAACTTCTATGAACACTTCAAGAACAAGGATCTTAAGAACCTGTTTAAGAGGTTGTGCACCCAAAATCAACAGAGAAAATTCAATGCATTATGGCAGATGCTTGATCAGTTGACTGCAGAGCTAGCGAAGGTAAGGGCGTCAGGAGCAGGCACGAGTCAGGCTGCAGAGGCTAGGGATTCAATTGAGAAGCCATTTTCACACTGGATTCGAGGTGCACCTAAGGAGAAATGGTCATTCCTTTATGATACCAACGGAATACGGTATGGTATTCAGACAACGAACCATGCAGAGTGTTTCAATATGGTTATGCGTTCTTGTCGTGCCTTTCCACTTGTGGGAATTGTTGAGTTCATCATGTATGGGTGCATGAAGTATTTCAGAGAGCGTTACACGGCTGCAAGCATAAACATCAGCAACCCCCAAATTCAGTTTTGCAAAAGAGTGACACAATATATGCAAGAGAAGATTGAAAAGGCCAAACTGCACCGCGTCATATCCACAGGTACAATGGAGCATAGATTTGAGGTTCTATGCAAGGATAGAAGTGGTCGTGGTATCCGTAGAGATAGGGTAGTACAGGAGAGTTTGATTACAGTTGATGGCAAAGCCTTCTGCTCCTGCATGAAGCCTAAGTTATTGCATATGCCATGCTCCCATCTCATTGCGCATGTGCAGAATCTGCGTTACAGCCAGGACTATTTGTTTCACCGTACTTCAGCAAGGAAGCAGCTGTATCCACATGGGGACATGAGGTATACGGGATTGGAATTGTGGGGCCTTTCACTCAGGATAATGAGAATAAGATGTTTATTCCTGATCCAGCCACTAAGAAAGGCAAAGGCCGCCGTCAGACACGTCGTATTCGGAATGGTATGGACGAGTCGGAAGCAAGCAAGGCATAAAAGCGTTGCAGCCAATGTGGAACATTGAGTCACAACTACAAGAAGTGTCCTCAGAATGCACTTCATGAAGCTGCTGACGTCGGTCCTTCCGGAAATCCCAGAGATGGAGCACCTCCTACGTTCAGACGAGCATCGGCGAGAATTGCTCGTGGAAGGCATTCGGTGTCATGATCCACAATTGTATTTCATTATTTGTAATATGTAGTAATGAAATATGGCAGGTATGTAATGAAGTATTATTGTATTTATGTGTCCAGTTTGTATGAAATATATATTTACCTATGTGTTCTCATACATTTTTGAATGCAGGTATGGAGATGGACTCCTTGCTAGACCCAGTGATCGACTCGAGCCACAGGTCTTACTTTGCAGCTGTTGAGCACCGAGCCCTAGAGGTGCTACGTCCTCGTCCACCCGGCAAGGCGATCTCTATACACCACGATTGGTGTGACCGGTATGTAATGCAATATTATTGTTTATCACTTATGTATTCGCCGGTATTCCTTTGTTTCGATATTTTTTGTTTTTTTGCAGGTTACGTGAGGCCGGCCTACTGACTCTGAGCCGTCTTGTCGAGGTTGGGCCTATTCAGCTCGACCGATCCCTCCTGATGGCGCTCGTTGACAGATGGAGGCCGGAGACACACACGTTCCACCTCCCGTGTGGGGAGATGACTCCTACGCTGCAGGACGTGGCCTACCTCCTCGGCCTCCCTATCGTCGGGGAGGCTGTAGGTCCGCGTGTGGTGGCGGCCTCATGGAAGGATGAGCTGGAGGCCCGTTTTGCCCTGGTTGACCGCGTGGAAGAAGCAGGTCCGATCAACCCGCACCCACGACCAGCAGGTCCTTCGAAGACCTGGTTCCTACAGTTTACAGTACGTATTCATTCCATATATAAATTTAATTGTTACAATTCACATGTTCCATTGATAGTTGAAACCATTAATCTTAATTGTTTATGCAGCCTACCCTGTTGGCTGCGGATGCCGACGAGTACAGTGTGACCAGATCGCTGGAGGCGTACCTACTTTGGTTGTTTGGTTACATCATGTTCAACAACACTCATGGCAACTCGGTCGATAGGATTCTCCTTCCGTATGCACGGGAGATTGCGGATGGGGACGAGGACGTACCGCCCTACAGCTGGGGTGAGGCGGTACTTGCAGCCACTTACGGTGGACTCTGTGACGGCTGCATGAAGACACATGGGAACGCTATCCTGTCAGGGTGCCCACTACTGCTACAGCTTTGGTCGTGCGAGAGACTAGCCGTTGGTCGGCCCTTTGTCAGCCACGAGCCTTACCACGGGGGCATGTACGGCGACGAGGAGGACGAGAGGCCCACTATGGGAACTATCTGGATCTGGCGTCAGGTACCTTCACAACAAATCTAATTTTGTTATTCATTATTACATGATGTATTAGCGCACTTTTAATTTTACTTATTCGGAATGCAGAGGTCCTGGGCACATACGCGGGTTAGACGCGCATATCCTGAGTTTGTTTTGGAGCTCGACATGCTGACGCCCGAGGACGTTGTCTGGGAGCCTTACAGCCCAGAGGCTGTGGCTACCCGTGCACCAGCAGGCCTGTCTTCGCACTGCTCCGCAAATGCGAGCCTCTGGCTTACTTCCGCCGTCCTGGTTTATGACATCGCGGTTGAGGCATATTGCCCCTGGAGAGTCAGGAGATAGTTTGGGCAGCGCCAGGAGTTTCCGATGCTCACCGCGTTGGAGCGTGTCAGTCGCCAGGACCACAGGTAATTATGAATGAACTTGGCTCATACATTCGTGTCGAATCTAACGATTCTTCGTGGTCCACTTTGTAGGTTGTCAAGGAGTGGCTTGCCGTGCTCTGATGATTGGCTCACCAAGATCCAGCCGTGGGTGGACCAATGGGAACAAGCAGACGAGCTCTTGGTCCATCCAACAGGACCACACACAGACAGCTCCTTTAGGGCTTACCTCACCTGGTACTTACCCCGGACTCGGGCTCGTCTGGTTTTTGTTGACACTCACCCGCAGCCACACCAGGCGAGGCCTCAGGATGGCTATGGCCGGCACCACGTGGAGGCACTAGCTGGCGCGGTGAGTCCCTTGATCATATTTGCATATATATATATATATATATATATATATATATATATATATATATATATATATATATATATATATATATATAATCATATTCATAAGATAATTCATGTGTTTGTAACTGTACCTTTACTGAATTGATGCAGCTTCGCCTTTGCAACATGATGGAGACGGACTGCTCGACTTACTTGACGAGGGTACGTGCCGGATCCCCAATGACCCAGTTTGAGCAGACAGAGGCATGGTCGAGGCAGCGTGATCAGTTGCGTCAGGTAGTGCACAACTTCGGAAGCCGTGTGCAGTACGAAGACAGCCACGGGTCGTCTCAGGCCTCGTCGTCGTTCCCGTGTCCGTCGACCATGCACGGGCCGATGTCGCAGTTCTTCCCAAGTGCAGGTAACGTACATATCTCTTTAAAATTACATCAAGTGTTCCTACATATTTACTAATATCACAAACAGGATATGATCCAGCTACTGCGTTCGGCCATACTGGAATGTTTAGAGGGATAGCACCAGTTGGCGGACCGTATCCAGGGATGGTACCGGGGCCACAGATACCGGCCTACACAGGTTAGTTTATGTTTCGTATTTCGGTTTCTACATGGCATGACAAAATATACGAGCGTACGCTAACATCCACATTTTTTGCGTAGGATTCTACCCCCATGCGGGCGCCGGACCTTCTTCTTCCTCCTTTCGACCAGATAACGAGACCTTCACCTTAGACGACTTCGACAGCTTGAGTCCAGAAGAGCCTGCCGCGCAAGGTGACCCCGATGTCTTGGGGTATTCACAGCTAGGAGGAGCACCACTTGGGATCTCTCAGCAGTAGACACCGTAGCCCCTTGCGCGTCTTGAGCGACAGGTGAGGTCTCCGGATGTTCTCACCTACTCCGAGGGCCATGTCCGTGCCCAGCAGAGGGCTAAGAGGGTCCGACGCCCTAGGGGTGGTTAGATGTATCTGATGTTTGTATCTCTGATGTTTATTTGTAATGAGATAGCTGTGGACCGCTTATTTGTATCCGATGTTTATGATTGTGGTAGGTTACTTGTCATTTGTTTCTATAGATACTATTGATGTGAACTTATTATGTTTGTGGGTTCCATAATGCTCGTGAAATAAGGGAAGTTCTTGCGATTTTTTCCCGTGATTTAATGAAGGACAAGTTAGGTGCGGTAGGAGTTAGCGGCCGAGATCTTGCCGACGATGATGACGACTACATGCTCGAATAGCTCAAAATAGGTCCCTGGAAAAAAAAATGCCCTGTCGCCCCCCCAACGGGCGACAGGCCCCTGTCGCCCGAGGGGGGGCGACAGGCCCCCCTTTTTTTTTTCTCCAGGGCTTCGTTGCAAATTTGAAGAAAAAAAATTACACTTTGGACCTGTCGCCCTATGGGAGGGCGACCGGGGTATATTTTTGAAATTTTCCAAAACGGACATATATTTTTGAAATTTTAATTTTTTTAAATATAAAAAAGAAAAAACCGCGCCGCACTCTTTCCCTTTTATCTCTCCCTCTTCCCAGGCTCAGTCTTGAGATTTCGGTGACAAGGGCGAAACTCAATTTGGGCCCTTAATACAAATATTCATGTCAAACATTTTTTTAAAGCTACTATTGGATGTGCACGTTTCTAGACAATATGATGGTGCTAAATTTGTAGAAAGCTAGTAATTAGAAACTAGAGCGGAACCAAAGGGTATTAGATAAACTCAATTATACTTTTGGATCTGTTTGGAAGCTTTCCACTACACCAAAATTTGCTCCACTCCAAGAAATATTGTCCAAACAGATTACCTTGCTCCACTCCACTCCACTCCACTCCACAAAAATGTTGCTCAACTACATCTTTTTTTTGGAGCACCTCAAGAGGTACTCAACCAAATTTTGGAGCTGGAGTGGAGCTAGTGCAGTTGTAGTTATTTAACCACCATGCCAATGGTAAGTGAAAACACGGTTCGATTCTATTCTATTCACGATCAACCGGTCTTCTTCCCCATGTGTACAAGGTCCTCCCATTGGATCTTGCTGCCCTCACACCAAAATCCTGCCACCATCGACATTTGAACTCACCGCCGCTGCCGCCCTCTGGCCGCGTCGCTGCCCATCGGGATCCCGCCGCCCTCCCTACCGCCTCCCGCCCCCCGCCGAATCCCGCTGCTGCCGCCCTTGGGTCATGCCGATGACGCCGTCCTCAGGTCGAACCGCCGCCACCGCTCTCAGGTAGTGCCGCCGGTGTCGCCCTCGGGTGAGACCACCGCCGCCGCCGCTCTCAGGTTGTGCCGCCGACGTGGCCCTCAGGTCGGATCGCCGCCGCCGCTCTCGGGTCGGATCACTACTGCCGCTCTCAGGTTGCGCCACCGACGACACTCGTCGAGGATCCCGCCGCCGACGTTGCCCTCGGGGCTCCTCGCACCACCGCCCGCCCTCGGGGCTCCTCGTGCCTGATGCGAAGCACACACACGGAGGAAGAAGCCTTCCTCTCTATGATAATGTTGGCCCACAATGGTTGGTGGAGTGGAGTGGAGCCAAACATAATGAGGTAAAATCGATGGAGTGGACTGAGAGGTCGAGCAGATTTCCTGGAGTGAAGCATCTTTTTTAGAGTGGAGTGCTCCTAAACAGACCCTTATTATCACTAAAAACTCACAGCTCAGAAATATAGATTCTATTCCCGAACAATGTACAATGAATTGATGATTATCAGTGGCTAGCTACAACCAGCACTTTGGATATCACTAGGGATGGCACCCGTGGATGCGGGTGCGAGTTTGGCAAAAACCCGCCTACAGGCAAACCCGCGGGTTTGGGAAAACCCACCCGCAGGCAGATTTCTGGGTGCATTTCTGCTCGCGCGGGGTTTCGAGCGTGGCAATAGATATAATGAAAATATACAAATTCATCAATTTAAACCGTCGAATAGAAATTTCTATAAGTAATATGGGCAAGTTAACAACAAATCCATAAGTTCAAACTAAAAAATAAAAATTTAGCATAGCAGCAGCACCACAATAACAATCCATGTGCTCATTTTATAGTTATAAGATAGTTGGACGGGAACATATCTAGTGCAAACCACAACTTCATGAAAACCCATGCAAACTATGACAAAAAAGTTGTTTAAATTCACAAAAAAAAAATCACACATCTAGATGATATGATGGTACACAACCTTGTAAAATATCTTGTCCAAACTCGACATCATCTGTGAGATATAAAAAGAACAAATTTCAAGCCAGAAAGTTGTCCAGATGATTTATTAGAAATTTATTATTTTTATATCTCACAAACGAAGTCGAGTTTGGACAAGATATTTTACAATGTTGTTTATCATCATATCATCTATATGTGTGATTTTTTTGTGAATTTAGACGACTTTTTTGATATAGTTTGCATGGGTTTTCACGAAATTGTGGTTTGCACTAGATATGTCCCCTAGTTGGACTGGGTCTTATCTAAGCAGGTTGGGCTAGGGTTTCTTTGTTTCGAGTGGATGTGGGTCCACGTGCGGGTAGAATATTGCGGGTCTAGGTGTGGACCCTCCCATAGGTAGAATATCAAATCCACACTGTCGGGTTTGAAACCTGCAAATACCTGCGTCCACGGGTAGAATTGCCATCCATAGATATCGGCATCTATATTATAAATCATGCTAATTGTTACGTCATGTAGGCTTACCTATTCAATCGTACCTTATCCTCGATCGCTCAATCCTGGCGAACTAGGCCACGCCGCCAGGATTGCCGAACTGCAAATATTGGCTCGAACGTGGCCTCGTCGCGGCTTCCCACATCCTCATCTTGGCCACAAATCATGTCTCAATCAACTCTGGCGGCCGATCTGGGTTTGTCATGGTCTCCGGCCATGGGTAACCTGGTGCTAGATATGGACGATCGACGACGAACGGCGATCTGATAAGACCAGGCAAGACTGAAGGGGGCACGGGGGCTGAGGCTGAGGAACAAGGAGCTGCGTCAGCGCCATGCGCGATCTCCGCCCACGATCTCTCTGACGTTTTGTCTGCGCTAAGAGCCAGTAGTTTCCAATCCCCAATCTAACTACCATATTGAGAGAGTAGATAAGAAAGTAGTACTCCAGCAGTCTATCAAATTTTTTTCCCCATTAATTATTAGAACATCCAATAATTCATCCCACCTCCCCCTAAATAGGGGGGATTATGACTCTCCCAATAAGATAATTGGATTGGGAAAAAATTAGGATATTGCAAAAGTAACCCCACCAATAATCCTACAACTGTTATTGGGATATCTCCCAATACTAATTATAGGGAAAAAATTATTAGAAGACTGCTGGAGATGCTCTAATTAGCAGCGATATGTGCAAACCGTCCTTGTAATATTTCTGATATGTACAACACCTACCTGGGAGGGGCCCTTAAATTCGGGAGACTTGAGCCGGCCGCACCGCTCGACCGCTCCTTGGGCTGGGCCTACTTTTCCAATCCACCTATCGACCCGGGCAGCGCTAGATCTATTCATCGCACGCGGGAAACGGAGAGGACGCATCGCAGAAGAAGTTCGACGGTCGTTGCAGGTGGGCCCTTGCACTGTGCTTCTTCCTCCTCACGATGGTGGCGGCCGCCGGGTTACTGGAGAGGGGATGTAGGGGTCCGGGGGTGGTTGGTGGGGGGTGGCCGCCGGCGAGGTCGCCGGCAGCCGGGTGGTGGCGGGAGGCGGAGGAGCTTTAGGGTTTCGGTTTGCTGGGGGCTGGGCCGGGCTCCATGGCCGTCGGACCTAGAGGAGAGGGCCGGGGATGGCGACGGCTCGGCGGCGGAGGGCGAGGCGGCGCGGAAGCGCCGCCGGCCGGGCTGGGCAGGATCTCCGGTGGGCGGTGGCCGGCGGCAGGGGCGAGGAGAAGACGGCGGCACGGCGGCGGGAGTGGTTAGGGACGGCGGCGGTGGGAGGGCGGCGGCGAAGGCAGCGGAGGCCGCCGGAGCCGAGGAAAGCGGGGGCGAGCTCGACGACACGCGGTGGAAGGCGGGGGCGAGCTCTGCGACGCGTCGTTGCCCGCTCGCATATGCGGGGAATAGACGCCCCCCGGCAGACACAACACGAGACAGGAGACCGAGCGTGCCACATCACCCTAGGCCTCATCCACGAGGCAACGATGGGCGCCAGTGGGCTTGAGTAGCAGATGCTGGACTTAAGACATAAGAGCATCTCCAGCAGTTTGGCAAATCGAGTTGTCATTTTTGATTTTTGGCAAAAACATTAAAAATACTCCTCCAACAGTTTCGTAAAAGACTTGGCAGCTTTTGGTAATTTGGGAAAAACCAGTCTCCAGCGCGTAAATATACGCGCGCGGCGCGCGGTTGGCATCGTGGTTTCTAGTCAGGTGGGAGGGTGAAAAAAGAAATAAATAACAGAGAAGGGTTCCTAATTTAAGTTTTCAAGAGATGGAAGGGCATAAATATAATTTTGTTTCTCTCTCAGGGTTCCTGATGTAAGTTAGATCTGGATTTGGCAAGTGAATTATACCAAACTGTTGGAGATAAGCTCTTTTTTTACTTGGCATATCTTTTTAGAAGTTGGCAAAACACAAGATATGCCAAGTAAAATATGGCAAACTCTTGGAGATGCTCTAAGTATTCAAAAAAATATTAAAAGTATATTTTTAAAACATGGTGTATATATATATATTCATAACACTAAATTTAGTATGAATAATGTAAAATTGATCATAACTTGAAGTTGTTCAATATATAAACAAATGAAAAAGTAGCAAATCCGAAATAAATAGAGGATAGCATCATAAAATAGAAAATAATAGCATTGATAAGGATCCTTACAAATTTAGCATAAATTCACTATTAGTTTATCACAAATTTTTTCTTACATCAATTTATCATAAATTTATAAGTATCCGTCACACTGCAGGAAATACCTTCATTAGTACCGGGCGCATGCAGCCCTTAGTACCGGTTGCTACCGGCTGGCCGGTACTAAATGAACGGTCCATTTAGTACCGGTCGCAGCGTCCGGTACAAAATAGCTGGTCCCTTTGAAAAAATAGATCCGGATAAATCCACATGTGCCGGGATTCGAACTCATGACTTGTGGTCTCGCGTGTAGTATCCTCTACCATCCCACCCACATAGTACATGTGAGTGTATTGAAGATGTTATCCTTTTGAAGTAACCGGGATGGACTATTTAGTACTGGGCAATGACCATTTAGTACCGAGTCATAATACCACCCAGTACTAAATTATGAATTTTAGTACCGGATGGTGTTATGAGCCGGTACTAAATGGTTGGGTGGCCCGGGAGCTATTTAGTACTAGGTCATAACACCAACCGTTACTAAATGATGGCATTTAGTACCGGGTGGTGTTAAAAACCGGTACTAAATAGCTCCAGAGGACACTGTGCTATAGAACCGGTACTAAATTGTAGTACCGGGTTTAAAACAACCGGTACTAAATGGAGGTGGACGAATGACTCTTTTTCTAGTAGTGTCAATTATAAGAACATTCACAAAATATGGAAAAATTCCTCACGCGGTTGTGCTTGCGGCCTGGCGGGCTTGCTAACTGCTGCAGTGCTAGCACCCGCCGCCTGCTACCGTGCATCATCCTGGCGCGTGGTGCCGCCAGGCCATACGCTGTGCAGGTGGTGCTGGCGCCACATGCCTGTGCGTATGTAGGCTCTATCCGCTCTTGCTGAGTGGCCGATCAATAAGGATCGAGCTTTTCAGCTAGCTTATCAACGTGAAAAGTAGAAGTTCATACAACCAGCGAACTTCTAGTGCAGCTTCTGGAAAATTGGAAGTTTAGAAATGCTGAGTTTACATGGAAAGCTAGAAATCTCTGTTTTATAAGTTTTTCGTAGATTTTTGAGCTCAGAAAGCTAAACGGATCTTCTAAAAGCTTATGTTGGATTTTTCAGAATTATTGGTGTAGCTCGCTAAGAATTTTTTAGTGGGGCAGATTCGCACTATAATATAAATGATATTTCTTGGTTATTTCCTTTGCATATGCTGCACTAGCTAGTTAGGTATTTATTTCATACTTCTATAAGTTTAGATCAACTTCATTGAGCAATAAGACTTGGCATTAAGATATACTCCAAATCATGCATTTTATGGTTCACCATTGTGATGATCGCTTTGTGAGCTCTTCCGTGTGTTTTAAGCGCTTTAATAATAAGTGTCCCTAGGCGTACAAATCTATCAGCTCCACCACTTATTAGAGGTCTTGGTAGACCTGGTAGAATTCTTTGCAAGATTAGAGGTAACTATGCAGATTTTGTAGCAGTAGTAGGAACCAAGAAAGAATGCTTCTCTGAAGGTTTTTTTGAGATCCTTAACAGGTAACATACCTTTTGTGTGGAATTATGTTCGTTCTAGAGGTAGTGCTGGAGGAATTTTAGTAGGGTTGAATGCGGATACAGTGGCGGACGCAGGACTCGAGCGGAGCCTGGGCCAAGTCTACCCACGCACAGGCTATTTGCCTTGCTTTGTCACGGAGAACGTATATGCATGCAAACTAACACAAGCCAGGAGCACACCGACTCTTGCTGCTACTCAGGTATGGTGCCTCTTGCAGACGGGAGCTCGGCCACGTGCCCAAGGTCGCCGGGCCCTGGGTCCGTCCCTGTGCGGATAAGTTCAGTACTTCAGTGTTACTGTAGGTGACAAGTTGGACTTCTCCATTTCTCTTGTTATTATGGACGATGAAGCTACTGGCTTTAGTTGGAAACTAGTCGTAGTGTACGGTAGCCCATACGAAGAAGGGAAACAATAGTTTATTGATGAAGTACATGGTATTATAAAAAATGGCAGGGGCCTACATTTATAGGAGGTCATTTTAATTTAGTGAGATGCATCTATGATAAGAATAACAACAACATTAATCATAGGTGGGCTGACTCTTTTAATAAGTGGATAGATAAGTGGGGGCTTAAGAAGCTTAGACCCTGGCAATAGGATGTTTATCTGGACTAACAACAATGATAATCTAGTCTTAGCTAGGATAGATAGAATCTTTGCGACAATAGACCGGATGCCAATTATTACTTAGATTTGAGAAATAGTGGCTAGAGAAAAGTAATTTCTATGATTTTTTTTTGACAAAGCTTGGTCCTTACCTTGCAATGCCAGAAAGTGTATTGATATCTGACAATTTAGAAAAAGAAATTCAAGAAGATTGACAAGAAGATGAGACTCAAATGAAGTGGTGGCTATGAATAATAGAAAAAATAATTAGGCGCAACAATTAAGTAATAAATATAATGAATTCAAATAACCTAATGTTGCCGCAAAATTTGCTGTGACGAATCTTGCAGAGCACTACATGCTAAGGCCTGAGAGCTCTGCTTATCTCTAGTGAAGTCCTGTTCTTTAGATTTGGGGTGTGCCAATCAATTTAACCTAAAATTGATAAGAGGAAAAAATTTAATCAATAATTAACAGTGTTGGGAATAAATATTACGGATACCCAAAGACAAGGGATTAATGGATAAACCACTCAGTTATGATGACTGACAGTCATGGCCAAACCAGCCGACTCGACCAACGTGGGAGGGCTCCGCCTCGCCCAATCGAAGAGAGGGGACTCCACCTCGCCCGACCTAGGGGAGGAGCCTCCACCTCGCCCAACCCACGGGAAGGGATCCCACCTCGACGGGCAATCGACCGGGCAAGGAGTGCACCCGACCTAAGGAAGGGCCCACCATGACCCGCGCTGCGTGGGACTGACAGCGGTGTGGGCGGACGGACGATCAGACGTGTGCTGACACAATGTATGTTGACATAGTGTACAGTGGAACGCCCTTCCTGTCGTGGCCTAGAGCGACATAAGCCATAGGGTAGGGGCGTACTGCGCCTTGAAGGAGGCGCTGCCACATTCTCCGCTCCGCATACCATGCGACAGGACGAACCCAGCGGCGGAGGAGGAGAACGGCGACGGCAGGGTCAGGCGGGCCCATGATGATTAGAGTGGCGGAGAAGGCGGGGACTCTCTCTCTCTCTTGTACACCATTCTCCTCTATGTCATATAAAGAGGGGAGGACGACCCCTGCACAAGGGAGGACACACTCGAACGGTCAGATACCAAACCCATCGAACGGCGCTTTAGCGATCGACACACCATTCTCTCATACACATCAGAGACTTGGGACGTTCGTCCCTCTCCCGCCCATTTATAACTCCTACTGCAAACAAGTGCAAGATGCATGAACTTGGCGTAGGGTATTACGCTCCCGAGCGGCACGAACCAGTATAAATCTTTGTGTCTTCCTGCACTACCATCCGCCCCTAAACACGCAATCGACGAGAATCACTAGCCGGTGGTAAAAAATACCGACAAACGGGAACCCATCGGCTAGTTTTTCGAATAGTTCCATAAATTGATATCGTCCATGTAGTGCGATACGCTAGCAGGTGCCGATTCTCATATGGCAGCTAGAACTAAGAGCAAGTTCAACCATAAAGAAACACATCTAGCTTATCAAACTCAATTTACCATTACCATTAGTCAAATCAGAGCTAACCGAGACAACGCTAACAGCCAGGGTAATAAATTAAATCCCATTTGCTAATGAATCTAATTATGAGAAAACTTATTCCAAATTCATGACTGCGATCGGCTGAAATAGCCAATTGACTACTCAAGCCATAACTTATCAAGTCGAACCAATAAGCCTAATTTAATTATACTACAAGAAATTATTTAATCTATGACAAAATAAATTCGTCACAAATTGCTAAAAAAACATCATAAACAATATCTATGACGGTTTCATGATGATTTTGGATAACGTCATGGAATGAGCGTCACAGATTAAATCGATCGACGTTCTTTACATAAACGTCATAGATTAGCATGATCTATGACGTTTCTAAACCGTCACAAAATAATCTGAAGCCCACTTAACCCAACCCAAGCCCAATATTTGTGACAAAAATAAATATCACAGATGTTGTCACAGATAGTGCCACATATATTCACCCATTAATGACATGGACATCGACGGGGCATCTGACGTAGCAGCTAACGTGGCATCCAACATGGCAGGTGATGTGGCATCCAATGTGGCAGGTAACATGGCATCCAACTTGGCAGGTGACATGGCAACCATCGTGGCTACTGATGTGGCATTTTTTTAAGAACACATGGCACACTTGTTATTGGGTCCATTTTGGAATTGGGCCACTACAATGGGCTATTTTTCAGTCCACAAAATTTCCAATCAAATTGAAACCCCATTGCATAGCCCATCACACAAGCCCAAGAGAAATTTAGCCCAGCCCACAAGAAGTTACAGAGCTACTTTTGTGACAAAATGAACAGGGTTCTGAACTAGCGCGCACGCGCGCACACACATCATAAGTTTTCAGTTCAGCATCTCATAGGACACATACATATACATTTATGCAGAGGAAGCACGGACACCTAAGACTTGGCAATAAGAATCAGCTGCTGATCATGAGGCAAATAAATCTGAACCTGAAATTCAAAAGCCCAAGGATGAGAAGAGAATTGGACAAATCAAACTGAATTTTGATATAATGATGCAAAGTTCATGATACAACAAAATAATATGATTGAGGACTCATAATAGACAAGGTAACATCTGAGCAGCTTGAGTGGTTTGAGATTTGGTAAGATAACATTGACATAAACACTAGGAAGTAGGCACTAAACGAAGATTATACAAGAACAAAAATCACTCATAGCAGTTTTAATTTCTCAATTTGTTTTATCAAACACAATAAAAAAAACATCAGAGTAGCACAACGCAATGAGTATGACATTAGTGGCTCATTCTGCATATAGCAATATAGGCCAGCGGGTGAACAGTAGCACTACAACTTGCATATTTAAGATTTCATTCTATTAATCTAGTATCATTCTTAAACACTAACAATCAGGTAAGAAAATTGAGTTGGACTTGACCTGACCCTGGGTCTAAACCACCAAATGCCCCTGCCACAACTGAAAATTAATTTGGAGTAGATAGATTAGACAATGTCCCTGCCACACATCAGCAGGCACCAGTAGACAAACAATAATCAAATATATGCCATGAAAAAAATGTGATTGATTTCAAGCAAGCCAGCAAGTCAATGAAAAAAATGTGATTGGTTTCAAGCAGCACACACCAGCATCCTACAGGCACTTCAATGCAGGAAAACAAATATGACAATTAACTAGACAAAGTTCTGCGTAGCTCAATGAAACAACATTGCAATTAATCTGTAACAAATGTCTACTCAAACAGAACCTAAGTTGGAAAAGAAAATGCACAGACAACATGTCCTTTTCAGTCAGCACATTCGAAATTTTGGACTCAACAACATTTGGAATAACCATGCCTTTTTCAGCGTCTAGTTAAACATGTGAAATAATAACCGAGCAAAGCTATGGAGCTACACAAGTCAAAGCGTTGCTATGCATACTGAAGCATACTAATCCTAGAGTTCAAATGGCAAAGATGCTGAAGCATACAAGCTGATGGTTCATATCAGTCATGGATACTGCCCCTCCAAATATTCTAAGCTGAGCTTCCTCAATGCAATGCTGCTACTCTCCACCGAAAGAACTGCAAGAACAGTATTACAGGCAGCTACAGAGCTAGCAAATCTACTGCATTTACGAGCAACAGTTTCCCCAACGAGCATATCGTCAAACACAAGGTGAGCACACGAGCAGCCTCTAGTCCGACAGATAGACAAGTCGGGGATACCTTGATGGGGAGGATGGTGCCGGCGTGTCTGATGCCATAGGACCGCTCGCTCGGTCGGACATGGAGGCGGAACTCGGCGGCGACGAAGTCCCGAAAGTACTGTTTGGAGGCGCCATTGCCGATGTGCTTCTGCACCGCCTTGAGCACCTGCGGCTGTAGTGGAAGAAGAGCAGGACCCCGGGCCCCGCGTCCCCGATGAGGCGCTGGAGCTCCCGCCGTATGGATCTGTGGAAGAGAGCAGCGTGGATCTGAGAGAGAGAGAGGCCTGCACGGTGGAACATGAGAGATCGAGTTGGAGTTGTAGGCGGGACGGAGGAGCAGGCTCAGAGCATCTTGTAGTTGACGACGGCGACAAGCACAACCCAGGCGACGGCGGGGTTGGCAAGGTCCCCGGCGATGGGGTTCACGGCGCCGAACCCGCGTGCGAAAACCAACGCGCCTGCGGCCATGGCCGCGCAGCACGCGAGGCTCGCACGTGCCGCGCCGTGGCCCAGCCAGGGTTTCTCTTACCGACCGGTCCGGCCAAACCGGCCGGGTCCGGTACCGGTATACCGGACCGGTTTGGCCGGAAACCGGTCGGTACCGGTCGAAGTCAAATTTGAATTCAAAATTCGCAGTGCAAACGGTTCCGACCGGTATACCGGTCGGTTTGACCGGTTTACCAGCCGGTTTGACTGGTAAGCGGCCAAATTCAATTTTTTTTTCTTTTTTGGTTTAAATTCAAATGCCCGCAAAGTATACTAAATGAATGTTTGTATAATATGTTTAAGTCTAAATGGACCCTCCAATCCTTTTTTGTACTACTTTTACATTGTATTTGTATACTTTTGTATGCACGTTTTTTTTGTTTAACTTCAAATCCCCGCAAACTATACTAAATGAACGAATTTTTGAGAAAATTTGACACAATTAGATTCGTCGCACCTTGAAGTATTTTTAGGAATTTTTTGAGATTTTTTCATTTTTTTAATTTAAATTTGAATTTTGAATTTGGGCCGGTTTGGTACCGGTCCAAACCGGAACCGAGCCGGACCGGTTCCCACCGGTTAGGTGAACCCTGGGCCCAGCACGAGCGGCGCCCACGCCAGGACGCTCGCCAGCCGCGTCGAGTAGGGGAGCAGCGTGGCGGTCGAGCGCGCGTGCAGCCCGCCCTCCGCCCACGCCATCCACGCCACCAGCGCCGCCTCAGAGAGAGAGAGAGGTGAACGGCGCTAGAGAGTGGGAGAGCCGAGTGCCCGGTGGCGCCAGAGGAGGCGGGGAGGGGATAGGGTTGAGAAGGAGCTGGCAAGTTAGGGTTTGGGATGGGGATGCAGCTGATTATATAGATTGGGACCACGATCACAACCATCAGATGGGCAATGGACGGTTGGTGATGGATGGGCCATTTGGGCCGAAACATTGCTTCATTCCTTCTCTGCTTATTAATATTTTTCTTTTCAATTTTTCTTTTATTTATTGCCCATTATGAAGTAACATATAAAAATAATAATATGATATGAACCAATATATTTGTACATGTGATAGACAACATCTAAGTTGCCATGTAGGAGTTTCAAGAATTTCTAAACATATTTAGTATTTTCAACCATTTAAATGAATTTCTGCATGCTTCTTAAAAATAATTACTATTTGAACTACAAGTACCTCGAATAATATCCAAAAAATCCTAAAAAATATATTTAAGCAAACATATATAATTTTAGCCCATATCCTTAAAATAGATAAATGATACAAATATTTGTTAGGGATAATTCAAACTTCTATGCACAAATTTATTGAAAATAAAAATAATAATATCCAAATTCAGTCAGAAAATTCTACAGATTGATATTCCATTACATTTTAGGCCCATAAGTTTGTCATAAAAGTTTCATAAGATTTTACAAAAATCGAAGTATAGATTATTCACAAAAGGATAGATCTCTCACATTGTTTCATACAACCTAAGTCAAACTTTGAAGTTTCATACAACTCAAATCCAATATTGATCATACACTCCTTAAATTGGGACACAACCTCACATTTATGCTGATGTTAACATTTGTGGATTTGTATGGCCACTTGTTGTGGAAAAGAGTTATTTTTCTATTTTTTGACTAACTAATTAATACACTCTTGTGAAGTAATTTGCAAAATAGTTACTTTATATACCCCTAATTATATTTGTACATGTAATAGACAACATCCAAGTTGTCATGTAAGAGTTTCATGAAGTCTCGAACAAATTTAGAATTTTCTATCATTTAAATGAATTTCTGCATGTTTATCCAAGTAATTTCAATCTGAATTATGTGTACCTCCAATAAAATTCAGAAAATGCACAAAAAATATTTTTAGACTTGTATGTTCGATTCTAGACCATGTCTCAAAGATAGATAAAAACGTTCAATTACCTTGTAGGGACAAGTCAAACTTTTATCTACAAATTACCACATAATAATTTGAATAATATCTTAATTTGATTAAAAATTCTAGAAACTGATGTGGCAACATATTTTTTTCCCATAAGTTTACAATAAAAAATTTAAATAACTTTGGTAAAATGACACTATATATTGTTAACAAATGGAAACATCTCTCATGTAGTTTCGTATAATTCAACTCAAACATTGAAGTTTTCATAGATCTAAATATATTTCGATTCGGATGCACCTAAAAATTGGATGAAACCTTTGTTTTGCCTTTGTACGAGAAAATATGTAGTTAGTTTAGTAATTATTATGCAAGAAAATATCTTTCTATTTCATCTACTCTCTCCGTCCCAAAATAAGTGTTTGTTTAGAAAATTTCAGATAGGATAGTGAGAATGAGAAATGTCCTTCGTACCCCTATTAAAGTCTCTCCCAAAGGAACTGCCGGATGCTTTACCCTGCCTATTAATGATGACTGCACAGTTATCTATACACTGTAGTTAATGTCAAACCTTTGGAATTCCACGGCTCCAAATCAATCCCTTCCTCTGCTAAGCAATTGTTGCGTCGATCCCACCAAATGCCGCGACGACGCTCCCGGCCATCAATCAGGCTGGTGGTCGAGCAGCCATGAGGGGATCGGCCGCTGCGCATCCGACCTCCAGGCAGCCTGCAACTCCAACTAGCCCCGCGTCCGAACCTGAGGCGGTGCTCGCGGATCCAACCCCTTCGCCGGAAGATCAGTCTACTTTGCCCGATCCCACATGAATCGCGCCTCCTCACGCCACCGCGATCCACCATGGTTGAGAGGGCAGCTGCAGCGGCGCCACCGAGGCTTCGGCGGCCAGCGATGGGGGTGGGGCGGCGACAGGTGGTGCGCCGCGAGCAGTAGGGGAGCAGCTTGGGAGGGATGGGGGCAGGCTTGGGATGGGGGCTGGGTCCGGTGGGGGAGCTGTTTGGGATGGGGAGCGGCGAGCGGTGGTCGCAGGTGCGCAGGGAGAACGACGACGGGAGGAAACGGAACGGTGGAGAAAAAGCAATCGAAGGGATAAGTGGTGACAGCGGAAAAAAACCAACGACAGAAAAAAGGGAGGGTGAGGGGCGCTCGGAGGGGCCTCTGCCTCGGGGATAGTCTAGCTCAATTTTGGGTGACGAGAATATGGATGTCTGAATCCTAAATATTTATTTTAGGACCAAGGGAGTATTGTTTAATTGGGGTTAAATAATCTATTTTGGCACAAATGAGGACGTAGCACGGTGATAGACGTGCTCTCAGAGTAAGCGCCAGGTGCTGGGTTCGAAAACCCCCTGCGCCCCCACTCGGCCCAGTCGGCCTTAGAGAGAAATTGGCGTCTTTTTTATTTTATATTAAAAAAAATTCAAAAATATATGTCGAATATGGAAATTTTCAAAAATAGTTGCCTGTCGCCCCTTTAATGGGCGACAGGGTGCTTGTCGCCCACTGGATGGGGACAGGACTTAAATGTAAAAAAAATTTATATTTAGGTCCTGGCGCCCAGGGCGCATTAAACAATGAACTTATAAAATCGATATAAAATCGTAAAAAAAATAAAAAAATACAAACTCAACAGATCTGGATTCTATGAAACAAGATCTACAACTTTTGTTACATAAAGTTTTTTATTTGATCAATGTATCTTGCTCTATTTTAAATACCAGTTTAATGCACTTTTATTTAAATATCAAGATCCATCCTTTGGATGCATATCATCTTTGGCTAGAGTGTTGCATATGGTGAGCATAGGTTTGTACAAAATTTGTAGGCCCAGAAAACATTTCTAAAATAAGTTTTTAAATTAGATCTTGCAATATGTCTAGTTTAAATGGCTTATTTATCCATGCTGCTATACTGAGTATTAGAAGCCATAACTTTTACAGTATCATTATTTTATTTCCGAAGAGCTATAAAAAAAGTTTAGTAAATTTTAGATAAGCACAACTAGACCAATTATTTCAGATTTTTCTAGGTACAAGAACTATTTTTCTTGATTTAGATACATTGATCAAATGAAAAATTTTATGTAACAAAAGTTTTAGATCTTGTTTCATAGAATCCAGAACAGTTGAGTATGTATTTTTTCGTTTTTTCTACGATTTTATATCGATTTTACAAGTTTACTGTTTAATGCGCCCTAGGCGCCAAGACCTAAATGTAATTTTTTTTATACATTTAGGTCCTATCACCCATCCAGTGGGCGACAGGCACCCATTTTTGAAAATTTTCCTATTCGACATATATTTTTGGAATTTTATTTTTTTAAATATAAAAATAAAAATGAAAAAGGTGCGAGAAATTGGATGAATTTGTGTAGGTGGAGTTTCTAGGCTGGGCTGAGGTGGGCCGCGTCTGCTTTAGAGAGAAAAAAAAGTGTTGGGCGGCCTGGTGATTGGTGTGGGCTGATGTTACGTGGTGGGCCGCGTCTGCTTTAGAGAGAAAAAAAAAGTGTTGGGCGGCCTGGTGATTGGTGTGGGCTGATGTTACATGGGCCGCGTCGGCCTCAGAAAAATTGAAACTAGACCATGGAAGGTTCTGCGCCCTAATCTGAACGGGCTGGGTGACGTGGTCCTACTAAATAGAGAAGAAAAATAAATATAAAAGATCTAAATATCGAGAAAAATAACAAATCAATTCATAGTTCAATGGAAAGTTTGAAACATTTAGGTTAAGAGGTTCCAAGGTTGAGCTTTGGCTTTTGCAATTTTTTAAATTTTTTCTCTCTTCGTGACGAGTTTGCTCAGTCACGTTGTTCTGGACTTTATGTGACACCTCAGGTGTCTAGTAGCTAAATTAAAGTTTAATGTGTGAAAAATATGTTTGATTGCTAAAGATTTGTAGTGCAAATTTAGGGGAATTTCTGTAATTTTAGAAAATTACCAACCCCTTTTTGCAAAAGTTTTAACTTAGGAAGTATTTTCAAACTTTATGGAGGGCATTCTTGCACATGTGCTATAAACACATATTTTGGTAGCATTATTGTATTTCAGCCCAAAAATATTATAATTTTGCTATAAAAAGTATTTTTTTTCCTTAGTGAAATAGTGTTCTTTTGAAATTACAAAAATATCTTTAAATCCTTTGATCTAGTGAAGATTTGTATAACATGAAAGTTGTAGATCTTGAAAAATTTAGCAACTTTCATGTTGGGCACTTTTTTATTTGAGCCCTAGTTCAGTGGCAAAATTTAGTTTTCACTTCAGCCCCTTAACTTTTCTGTAATTACAATCTAGTCCTCCCACAGTCTTCTTCCTCCGCTACCCACTGAATAAAGCGCCGCCGCCGTGGTTTTGCCCCCGCCGCCGCTGCTCCCCGCCCTAGGCTCACCGAGCCACCTCTGGAGCGCCGTCAAGCCTCACTGGGACCTCCTGGACCCATTCCCCCTCTTGCTGGCCTTCCCTTCCCTTGCCACGCCACGCCGCCAAGATCTGCCCCTGTTTTTCTTCTCCGGTGAGCGCGGCGCCGTTGAATTCGCCCCCAGGGTGGCCGCACAGCCTCAAGGCACCGCCTCGCCGCTTCCACGCATCGAGTGCTGCTCCCCGCCGCCACCCAAGCCGCTCCTGCTGGCCATCCGAGACCCCGCCACGCCGGCCGCCCACGGGGACACGCCGCCGTGGCCAATTTCGCCTTCCTCTCCAGTCGAGTTCATTCCCCTGACTCTCCTCTCGCTTATCCCTCCTTCTGTTGGCCTATGAAAGCCCGACCGGAGCCCCAGTGTCATCAACCACCGCCGCCGCCCCTTTTCCCTTACTCCGACGAGCTCTGCTGCCGTCGAGCCCATAGCTCCGGGCACCCTCCTCTCAAATCGAGTACTCCACTAGCTTCACCTCGTCCTAGTGAAGCTTTCTCACCCGGCCATCCCCTCTAGGCCTCACCGTAGCACCACCTCCGCTGTCTCAGCTCGCCGCCGGCCGTCTGCTTCCATCGCGCCGCCACCCCGGACCATCCCAATCCCATCCAAGACCCTCCACAGGTGCGCCGTGGTCCCCTCTAGCTCCCTGACCCCTCAACCTTCGCCGCCGGCGACCCCCTCACCGAGAATCGGCAGTCAAACCTCTCCCTCCCCTCTGACCACGACGAAGGACCCGATTGCAAGAAACAAAACTCCCCAGGGACCTTTCTGTAAGAGCTTTTGTTCTTTTCTTTTTGAACTTTGAAAAATCTTAGTAAATGCTAGAAAAATCAAAAAAATTTCAAATTAATTTTTTTTAGTTCCTTGTGAGTAGCTCTATATGATGATGTGGTGAGTTTGCTATGAAACCTTGTGTAGTAAGTTTTAAAAATAAAATTAGTTTATAGGTCTTTCAAACTTGGATCTTTTATTTTGGGAGTTTATTTCAAATAAGCTTTGAATATGTGATCTTGGAAGCATGTTAAACTTTTCAAAAGTTTTCAAAACATATTAGTAGATTTTAATTCATGCTTTCAAAACTTTTCTTCTCTAAATTGCTTATATTTAAAGAAAGATCTTTCTGCGGTTTATTTTGAAATAAAAACCCCTTCTTTCATGTTATTTTATGGAGTTCTTTTTGTTCCTTTTTACTCCATAAATGACTGCCGAGTAAATAGAAATTAAATGGTTGTTTTCTTGAGTGTTCAACTCTTTAGTGAAGGAAACATATACTCAAGCACTTCACTAATTTACATTTACTGCATTGCATATAGAAACATCGTTAGTCGGCGGAACCTACGAGTTTATCCAGGAACCAGACGTGGTTTTCTCAGAAGCTCAGGCCAACGTTGAATTAACTGAAGCCCCGAACTCTGATTCGGAGGAACTAAAGACCCCTGACCCTTTAACCTTCAATACAGGCAAGCCCCGGTGCATAATCCTATTATTTTATGCAACTTTTTATACCTATTTTCTTGTGCATTTAAGTTATTGGAGGTGAATGAAAACCTAGATGCATAATCTTAGGTACCTATTGATTGAACACTAGAAATAGAGTTCGACTAGATGCTTTGCTAATAGGACCGGTAAAAGTTGAGGGATTTCCTGTCTCTCGCGAGATTTATAGGAGTTGATTGTTTACTTTATGCAATCACTATAAGGACCATGGACGGATTTGGTCAACCTCTTCATTTGAAGTCCGTCTGTGTACATGAATTTGCTAAGGCCGCACTGTGTGGTAGCGGTGGTTAAGCGTTTGAAAGTACTAGCCACATGCCGTAAATATGGTACGCGGCAAGCCTAGTAACTTCTCGGCCCAGCAAGTGGACATACCTCCCATTCTCTTTTAGGGATAAGATGAATAACATGATATGAGATATTAGAACTCATAGTGCTTCTTTACGACTATGAGGGACGAGGTAGGGTGCCCTATGGGATGAGAGAAAGTGCCATGTGGGACGAGTGAGAGCTCTATAGTCGGGGAGAGTGGCCCTGATCCATGAACCGGAATGTGAAGCCAAAGGTTGCTTTGGAGTGACTCGACGGTACTTCAAGTGTGTGTGCTAGGTTTATCCTTGCAAGGTTGAATTTCGATTCAGAATCATCCGCCTCTCACGATGAAATGAGACTTCTTAATCCCTTTGCTGCATAGAGTAAGAAGTGAAACAAGGATCATACTCAAATTGTTGGATGCAAATAATTTCTATACCATGTTTGTATAAGTAGGTGCAAATCTAGAATGGTTAATGTAACTGGAATCTGAAAGCTAAAATTTGACCTTAAGGATCTACTCTTTATTGCTTTTCAGCAAAAGAAACTCCAGAGCCTTCACGAACCTTTCATGTCTAGTTAAAGGGCTATTTTATACCCTTCTCCGGGTCAGTCTTGCTGAGTATTAGTATACTCAGACTTGCCTGTGATCTTGTTTTCAGGAATAACTTTGGAGGACCCAAACACTAGTATGACTTGGCCTAGTGCTTTACCTGCTGGCTGGACGATGGAATGGGAACCATCTACCAGCTATGGTTCAGATGAATGATGTCATGTTCGGGCTTATCATGACATCACCCCTACGACGTTTGTATATCGTGTTTTAGTTTTCCGCTGCAACACTTCTCTTTTACACTTAATTTATGTAAAATTTCTTTAAAGTTCTTCAACTTTCTAGCTTCAACTCTAATGTAAATTACACCCTTATCTATGTAATGTAAAATATTGTGGATTGTTGTATCTCTAACTTGCCTTCGTGCGGGATGTATACTTGTGTTACGATCCGTTATCAAGTGGTTTTATCGGGATTTTACCCGACAGACTAGTGATTATATCGGTTGAGGTGCTTTTAGATGTTTAGTGCACTTAAACGGGTATAATTTAAATTGGTTCTGCCACACTTTAGTTTGCTATTCAAGACGAATTTTCTTAAACGTCGCAGTGTTCCAGGCCGGACTATGACGAAATTTATAAAATGTCACGGTTTTTTGGGCTTGGTACCCATAACAGCATACAAAATTCGTCGCAGATTAAATAGTTTCTTGTAGTACCCAAAAATCAGACCTAACCGAGACAGTCTGAGATAATAAGACTAAATTACGCAAATAGGCAGATAAGATTGTCTATGATAAGGTATATGATTTGATCAAGGTTATAAAGAACGAAAATCACTGAGTCTATTAGCTTTTAAGATCCTACAACAACGTATTAGACAATACCTGATAGATTGCTGATTAACATTGGATAAAATTATGAAATCTAATAACAACTCATAAAAAATCAGACCTAATTGAGACAGTCTTACAAGTAGTTAGAAGAGATCGATAACTGGTAGATAAACTAAACGAAACTAGAGCAATGCGCCGGTAATTAAAGTTTAACAAATCTGTTAAAGAAAATACTTTTGAGCAAATTGGAGATTGGGCCTAACTGATGCAGCTCACTGAAGAATACATTGAGTTCTACTCTACTCCTACTCCTAGGGTTTGGCATGACACCGAAAAAAAAGTTGTATTGATGTATAATTGTCTTTTACAAAACCCTAAGGTCTGCTATTTGTAAACTGAACTAGAACTACTAACTCGACATGTCTTGGCAAACTTGATGAAAAAGAAACAATAAAAACTATCATATTTACAAAGATCTCCCAAAACTATGAGACTCTTGGATCTTCTAATGACGTCACACTCTCGTCCGAGTTGTAGCCTGTTGCTGCACTGCTTTTGATCTACTCGTGATCGGGCTTTGACTTCTCTAGCGTGAGCTTTGATCAGGCCTTCAACCAATCCTGGGCTGAATTGGGCCATCAGCCTTCCTAAAGAATTCCCCATCGGCTCAATTTTTTTGCGAAAATTATACTTACAAAATTTAGTAAATTTTGGCATCAACACCTAACAATACATTACTAACTACAAAAATATATACCTACAACAAATTCTACACATCAAAATCCTGAGTAGTGCGAAAAATAGAAACAAATAATCACCATCTCATCATCCTAACCCTAGGTAGGCATGGGGGGTAAAACACCGACATACTTTAACATTTTACCATCCCATCATCCTAACCCTAGGTCACCTATCAATACAAAAAATCTAATAAATCCACCAATGAAGGAGAAAGGGTGGGGCTCATCATTTCCCTCTACTTTTCACACCCCAAATTAGCTAATTTGGGGTGGATCTGGGGTAGTCGACAGGGGTGGCGCAGGAAGCGGCAGCTTCGGGTAGAAAAGATAAGCAGGAAGTGAGAGAGAGGGGCGGGGGGCTTTATTATTTTAGGCTTGTCGTGCCAACCCGCTTTAAGTGACCCTGGTGCGCCACATGCGGTGCCGCAACAAGTCTAGCTAGCGCCACACTAGCTGCTACGACAGAGTTGACCTTCCGCGCCACGCAGCATGGCATGATCAAAAGGGCCGCTCCCTAAAAAATAAAAAGTTCACAGATTATTTTTAAAGTGATCATTAAAAAATTTAAAATAAAAAACTGGTCTAATACCTTCGACATGAAAGCTGAAAATAGCCAGCTATATCTGATATTGAAAAGGCTATAATGAAAGAACTAGAAACCAACCTAAATAATATTTGGGCCTTTGAGGAGAATAATGCCATACAAAGATCTATCGATAGAGATCCTAGAAGGTGATAGGAACACAACATATTTTCATGCTATAGCAAACAAGAGAAATAGGAAAAAGGAAAGGAAGCTTTAGAAGGCCCCCTCTTGGTATAGTAGAAGATGATAAGCTTTAGGTCGTCTTGGAACTTATTGTGTTGTACCTTCTCTGTCAACATACATTACATATGCATGCCACACATGCATGAATACTAACTAATTAGAAAGCAATGGTAGTCAGGGGGCAAACTGAAATAAAACCGAATAGTTTAGGGCCTTCAGATACAACGCGTGGTGTTAATGTGTAGTAGTAATACTAATATACCATTAATAGAAAAGTGAAAATATTTGATATAGATAGCATTTGCATAGCCTTTTGATCAATTCATACCGTACCATAAATATGATAATCGAGTTAGAAAGTTGGAGAAGTCTAAGCTTGAAAGTAGCAGCCGAGCTACAAAAGGCTCACATGATTCTAGCCCATGCGAATGCATGGTTGACAACCGGTTATTATATAAAGTTCTTCAGAACATCAAATCACCCAAACAGAGATACATATACCGGAACAATTAAATAGGTAGCATACCATGCTGTAGATAGCAACGGATGCCTGCAACTAAGAAATTGGTACTGTATGCCCAGCGGGCACTTGGGCCTTGTAACATGCTACCAGCAGTGCTACCTCGAGCAAAAGCTGCAGAAGCAACTAGAGAGGAAATGGAATAGCCGTGCTTAACGACTCCAATGCCACAGCAAAACATCTCGAACATTTCAAGTCTCGTTTCTGTTTCTGCAACTTCTTTTACCGCCTTATCAACTTGATGCTGAAAGAAAACCTCGAGGTAGCTGCTGCTGCTGTGCACCATCCAAATGATTAGTTCTACTGTAACTCGCCGTATGCCTGGGAACTCAGTGTCTGGTGACTTGTACAGATCAAGGATCCTTTTAAACTTCTGCATGAACACATCCACTTCGAGGTTTTCATTGCGGAGGGCGTCGGCAAAATCGCTTGCCTGAATGGATTTACAGATCTGAACACTGAGACCGACAATGCTCTCCAGTAGTGCGCCCAGCTTGGTCCTCCATTCTTCCAAATTCTGCATACGTGTAGTGTGCATTTAGGGTGAGGTCCTTTCAATAAAAAAACCATGTAGCTAACTAAAGGACAGCTAAAAAAATGAAGGATATATATGCAACTTCCATACATCGTGGGTATGCAGTTCTCCAGCAGATACCGGACCCTCCATTTTCTCCACTTCTAACTTGATTGTTTTCAGCAGCTGTTTGTGATGGCAAATTGTAAGAGTACTATATATGTTCCTAAATAGTCGAAAGAAGGAGCAATCCAAAATAAGAAATTTAATGAAAAGTGTGAGTAGACCTTAGTGTATATATAGTTGCACGCATACACCAAAAGAAAAAACAAAGATGCATGCATGTGAATTTACCAGAGGTAGCTGGCTGTCGATTGTCCTATTATAATGAGCATGCTCTGGTTTAGAGTTCACACGTAAACTCCCCAAGAGTTTTGCAACCATAGTTCTGAGCTCTGTAGAGTCAGAAGAGAGCATCTCCACAAGTTGCTGTATGTTTTCAGGCATCAGTTCTTCTAGGATCTTCCAAGCAATGCTTGTGCTGTCCACGGCAAGCATGACTAATGCTTCAACAGCAGACTTAGCTAGCTCTACTCTGTTAGATGGAGTTGCAGTTTCAGGAACAAGGAATGAAACAAGCTTCTTGACTATTCGGGGCGAACTCCCAATCTCTTCCTTTCCTATCTCATCCAAAGCTAAGCAGGCAACAACTCCAATTGCTTCAGTGAGTAGCTTTGTATGGCTGTTAGGATGTTCTAGTATCTTTCTGATGTTCCTGAGAACATGGAGGTTCTCGGAGGTTTTGCACCTAAGCACCCTCCCGGCATCACCGGTAGTTCTGACCAGCTTGTGCAAGACCTGAACTGCCTCCTCAATGATTTCTTCTATTACTGGAGACCATGAGATTGAGCTGCTGTCAATGTCATCACTAACAGCTGTAAGGTCCACAATGCTTGACATCACGTGGTCATCGGCATCCGTCACCTTCTTTCAGTTGTCTGGATTGTCCATGACCTTATTGAGGATTTTCACACCAAGCCATGTGAGCTCGATGCTCACATTGCTGGAACTTTGGGGATTTCTCCGGGCCATGGCCGTGGTTGTCTTCAAAGTAAGCAACGAGGACACCATGTGCAACGCTCCTGGGAAGCTCTCAACCAGGAGGTCCGGAGAGAGCCACAACACCACGTTGGCTGCATGCCCTCGAGTGTTCTCTTCCTCCCTCGTCTTGTTCTTCAGTCCTAGCATACTGACCACACTCGCCACCGTGTCGGAGGAAGCCCGTAGCCTCATCAGCGCCAACCCTCTGTACTTGTGCACACTGAGGATGCGGTCGAGAATCCGGACGCCGACGAGCCGGTCGGCCACCGAGTTGGACCTTACCATCTCCATTGCGAAGCTGACCATGTCCATGTTCATGGCTTCACGCACGCTCCCACCGCAACATTTCATGTAGGTGTCGAGCATGTAGCGCTTGATTATCTGCACCCCTGAAGAGCCGAGCTGGTATGTCATGCTGAGCTTCAACACCTGCTGGACATCGGTGACGAGCATGGTGTCGGCGAGGAAGGAGGCCAGGCCCTGCGCGAGCACAAGCCCGTAGAACAGGTTGAGGGACCCCCTGATGCTCTTGTGGTCGCTGCTGCCTTGGTCCGCCGGCTCGACGTAGTCCTGCCGGCTCAGGCGCAGTGCGGCCAGGACGATGGAGGTGAAGCCCGCGGCGAACTGTGCCAAGGTGAAGCCCGACGAGAGGATCTTGGCGAAGAAGATCCGGCAGGTGCAGCAGCGCCTGGACGTTAGGAATGATGCGATCGCCGCCCCGAGGCCTGCGGTTCCTCGCTCCGGGTTGGTGCGGTGTCTTTCCCAGCTTCCATGCTCCATGGCCTCTATTTTCTTGGTCTGTGCTGCCACAACTTCCGGGGCGTTGAGGATGAACGTATCCTCTGCATCCACAGCACTGCTGAAAAGTCTGCCATTTGCAAATAAAGCGCGCACTTTATTAGTTTAATTTGCAGCCAAGTGAGAGTGTCGCATAACAAGATTTAAACAGAGATTTGCATTTATATTAAAATTAAACAAGATGAAAATAATTAAGTGCACGGACATGGTCGCCACATAAAGAGTAGTGGAGAGGACAAGAAAGGATAGAGGAAGGGGATGACATGTGGGTCCGGATGTCAGTGAGTGGAGTGAGAGGATCACAGAGGGGCATTGTATGGTAATACAGACACTTGCATGTGGGCTCGAGATCGTTGAAGATGTAGAAAATAGCATGTTTCAGGGTTCGAACGAATTGTAATAGCATCGCTCGGAACATGTGAATTGTAATGGCAAATCAGAGAACTTGAAAAATTTTAATGGCGTGGATCCAATTAACCCTTGCTTTAGTTGCGCTCTGAAACTGACATTGGGAGACATCAGGAGGGTCATTTTTTGGATGCTACTTGTCTATGTTTATGACGAGACTTGACATTTGGGCTCGCCTGCAACAACACCCCATGCACGAGGCCCCGAGCTCCCTCTCCCGCAACCGGCAACCCTATTCTCAACCGATGCAGTGCCCATGCTCCCATGCACGCTCCCCTATCCGCCGCGTGCTGCATAGTAACATGCCACCTTGATGCAGATGTGGCCACCCAGATGCCCCTACTGCGCACTCTTTCGAGGTTGCCAGGCGAACGGGGGTGTCCCTAACCCTGGACAAAATCAAGGCTAATGGGCCCAGCCCGTCAGGCGGGCGTGGGAAGGATGGAGAGCCAAAGCCCACGAGGGACGGGGGCCCCGCCCATCCCACCTGATGCACGGGTCCCTTTCCTCCACACGGCCCTGGCGCAGTGTCCGTATAGAAGATTGGGGGGAGGACTTCCTTCCCCTCGAAGGAAGCCGTCCGGTAAAAGAAGTTTTTACCAGGTGGCGGCTCGGGTCATTTATGGGCGCCGCACTGCCACACCAACATGGAGCCTGAGGGGAGCGCGGCTTCCCCATAAAACACCATGATTACGGGGGAGCCGTGCCTGCAGACGGTAGGAAAGCCGGCTCGGGGGACGGACATCTGAGCCATGTCCCATCGACTAGCGGTGGACGGTGGGGCGGGGCCCGCACCTGCCACCGCACGTCGTGTCAAGACCATCTCGGTGCAGCGCAAGTTGCGGACCCGGGGTGGGCGGCAGCACCACCCCGGACGGCCACTAGCCCGGGATAAGTCGGGGACGTCCCGGAGCATCCCGGAAGGTCACCCCGGGAGTGTCAGGGAGGGTCCTACTGACGGCCTCCCCTGATAAACCTACAGGCTACGACAGTAGGACGGCGCCGCCTCCTGTGACAGCCCAGGCTTTAATTGCCAAAACAGGGTTATTGGCACGAGTTGGACCTAAAATGAATAAGGAATTTCTGAATAAAAATCAGGAGTCAAACAATATGAATTAATTTGATCCTAAGTCAGAAAATGTGAATAACTTTTTAACCAGTACAAGTTTGCTTATAAAACTGAATAGACATCTCACCAACATTATAATGAGCCAAAGTCTAGTTGAAGTTATTTTGAGAAAATAAAATTTTGCACATAAAATGACGGGTTGTTATAACTCCTAATTTCAACAATAATTGATTTTAGAAAATGCAGTAATTGGGCTTAAAAAGAAAAATTCAAACCATTGCTCAAATAAACTTTTACCCAAAATAAAAGTTGTGGAGTTTTAAATGACAAACAACTTTCATGTTTAAAGTTTTTCAAGTTGCCATACAAAACTTGGAGAAAAAATTGAAATTCAAAGCGTATAGGGTAATTTCAAGTACATTTAAGTTTCGAATTTTAACTTTCAAATGAAGCTTCAAATGAGAAAGTGCCTGAAATGAAAGTGTTGACAGCCAATTTTGGCAGTTCAGAGGCCGACCGGTCAGACTGGTCTGTTCAGTTGTAATCCGAGTAGGCTTCGTTTTTTTTTTGAAAATTCTTGTATAAACCGACTTAGAGAGGGGTACGACTTCTCCGGCCTATAAATATAAAGGCTAAGGCCGATTGAGGTATTCCCAATCGAATCAATCAAAATATCGCATTGCTTTTTATCTCTCAAACCCTAGTCTTTTTCAACCCGAGATTGCTTTCTTCTTTCGTCTCGACGACGTTTGAAGACATTCTGAGTGGCCTGCCGACCTCAGAACAACCCTAGCCGCGCAAGCTCCGAGGGGGTCCCTCCCAAGCTCGCGTTTCTAGGTCTTCGCGGTTCTCTGCTCCACACCGGTCAGACCGGTTTGCGGAACCGGTCAGACCGGTTTGCGGAACCGGTCTGACCGGTCAGCCAGGGCATCGCTGGTTTAGATCGTTTTGACGATCTCCAGCGCGTTCTAGCGTATTCGAGTGTGTTGACGCGATTCTGTGTCAACACACTTTTTGGCGACTCCGCTGGGGACAGATTAATCTGGTTTTAAAACCGATCTAATCTACTCCTTGAAGAAGATGGGCTCTTCAGAGATCGACAAGGAAAACATCATCACGGCTACAATGGAGGAGCTCACCGAAGAGGAGCGCAAGGCCTACCTTCTTGTGGAGGAGCACGTCAAGGCACAATTCTTGAAAGGCTTCAAGAAGGATCGTGGTAGCCTCGTCAAGAGGGTGGAGGAGTTCTTACTGCCGTCTCTCAAGCTTAGCAAGGATAAGATTGAAGAGATCCCCAATGTAAGCCTCTCTCCCTCTGATATGTTTGATATAATGTCATCCATAATGGATCAAAAGATTATTCCTGCACAAGCTGCTGCGGGTGACATTTTGATTAAATTGAGTAGTGATGTTGATGCGCTTAAAGGTAAACAACCTGTGTCAGATCCTAACTCATTAGATCCGAGTTCGGCTACCCCTGAGTTCACATCTGAACCACTCTATGGTATGCCACTGAACTCGTTCTCAGGGCAAACCCCGCCACTGTCGACCGTGCACACAGCACCAGCCAGACCGGTCCCACAGACCGGTCAGACCGGTTATCAAACCGGTCAGACCGGTTACTCAGTACCGTCGCCGACGCCTCTCGAGACAATTCCAGGTTCTGCTGCCCCTAGCCGAACTAATAAATTGTCACTGTATACACCACCTCGCACTACTACTGTAGAGGGAGGGCCACGAGGATCTAGACCTAACCTAGGACCGATCCCGACTTCTTCACAGACGATGGCGCATGGAAATTCTAATGCACATCATTTTTCTGAGTTTTATACCAGCCAGCACTATCAGGCCGATCTCCATAATTCAAAGAGGATCTGGCAAATGCGATTAAAAGTAAGCTTGGGGTGGATATGGGTACTACATGTTTATATCAAAAACCTTATCCCGCTGAGTTTGATTTTACTCCTTTTTCTGCTGGTTGGCGTATTCCTGAGTTTACTAAATTTAATGTTGATGATTCTTGTACAACTTGGGAACACATTAGTCAATATGTCTTGAAATTAGGAGAAGCCGGTTTCAATGATGCTTTGCGTGTGTGTTTATTTTCTTTATCTTTGACTGGAACGGCTTTCTCTTGGTTTTCCTTGCTTGCTTCTAATTCTATTCGCAATTGGGCTCAGTTGGAGCATAAGTTTCATAATCACTTCTTTAGTGGGGAAACCGAAGCAAAATTGTTGGACTTAACATCGATTAAGCAAGGACGTGATGAATCTTCTTCGGATTATTTCAAAAGATTTAAAGAAATTAAAATCGGTGTTTTAGTTTGACAATTTCTGAAAAGGATTTGGCGGATTTGGCATTTAATGGTTTACGTTCTTATTTGAAAGAGAAACTCGAGGGCTTTGAATATCATACTGTGAATTTTTTGCAAGTCAAAGTCATGGGTTTAGAGTTTAAACTTAAAAATGTCAAAAATACTTTCAAGCCTCATCGGTCCAACACACATATTCTTGATCATGATTCGGATAGTTCGGACGATGATAGTAAGGAAGTATTTGCTGCTGAGTTTGTTTGGCCATCAAAGGCCAAACCCGGTTCAGTTCCGTCTCTCAAGCCGATTCAAAAGAATCGGCAAGAGGAGCTGAAATTTACTTTTGATGTTTCTAAGTGTGATCGGATTTTTGATGAATTGCTTAAGAATGGTAACATCCGATTGTCACATGCTATTCCATCTCCCGGCGAACTTAAATGACATGCATATTGTAAGTGGCATAACTCTACATCTCATGCTACTAATGATTGTAATGTTTTTGGTCGACAGGTACGATCGGCCATTAATGAAGGACGATTGGTACTTTCTGAGATGCAAATTGACAAGGCTCCTTTCCCTATTCATATGCTAGAATTGAACAATCCAAAGGTGCTCATTCGGCCGGAACAAGCCGAAGGAGCTAAGGGGAAGCATGTTGTCATCGGTGATCCAAGACCGAGGAAGACAAGTGACAAGATAATTGCCCGGGAAGTTATCAAAGATAAGACTGATGATGGCAAGGATACTCTAAAGATTATTGTCAGAAATCCCAGACTCAGGGGGCAAGGAAGCTCTCCACCAGAAAATCGGTCTGCTGATCAGGCACGACCGGTTAGACCGGTGTCTCCGACCGGTCAGACCGGTCCGATCGGTCAGACCGGTCCGACCGGTCACACCGGTTCCTCCAGCCGGTCAGACCGCTCTGGTGACCATCCCCGGACTTTCAAGCCAAAGCGTCCGGAAGTGGGTACTTGGAAGACCAACGAGGTGAAGGTGCAGGGAAGGGTTGCTAATCAGAAGCCCACCTTCGACCAGTTGTTGAACAAGTACACAAAGGCCGTTCAAAACGATCGGCCGCTAAAAAAGAGACCGCGAACACCACCGCGTCAAGACCGTCCAGTGTCCCCAAGGAGGGAATGCAGCAGGCGCAGGGGTGATGTTGTCACATTGTATTCTCCCTAGATGTGTGCTACCATGACATGGGTGCCTCCGGATTCAAATGCGACAAATCCGGCATGGGAGCATGGGGGGATATGCATGCAGTGCTTTCCGATGCCTTATCCTCCACAATATCAAGGAGAAAGCTCCAGAGTACCCGTGCATGACTGATTGGGGCCACGCCAATCTGGTCCAGTGCTGCAGGATGCACCGGTCAGACCGGTCGCCATGGACCGGTCAGACTGGTCTCACCAGAGGCCGGGCCAGGCTCTTGTTCCAAGGTTTGAGTATCGCGTCAAGAGGCAGAACCCTGTTGCTAATCCAGAGAAGTCCAAAGCCGATGTTATTCAAATTGGTGAAATCAAAGTGCCCATAAAAGACACGGGCAAAAAGCCGATGGATATTGAAGAATCGGCTGATGTTCCTTCACAAAAGCCGCTCATAACTAATGATCATGAGGCTGGTAGCAGCAAGAGCACAGTGGACAAGTACCATCAGCCTAGGTGGTGCCCTTCAGGTTTAACTCATACACAGAAGAGGAAATTGCAGTGCCTTCGCAACAAAGAAAACAAAGGAGCAGGAGAAAGAGAAGATGAGGGATGAGGACTTCAACAGATACAGGCCCATGTTCCCTTAGAGCAAGGTTTGGAAGGTCAAGATAGCTGATTAGACAGCTAGAACGGTCGGACCGCCACAGCCGACCGGTCAGATAGACCGGTTAGACCGCTCTGACCAACCGGTTAGACCGGTAGAACCTACTGCAGAGCCAGCAGCTGAATCGGCACCGCCCGTTTTGGTTCCTTCTGTAGACGAAGCCCCAGCAGTTCCTCTGACAGCAAAAGACGAGGAATTGGTGGATTATGAAGCGTCTCCGGAGCGCACCAACTTGGAGATTAATGTGGTGCACTTGTCTTCGGATTACTTCGTGGTCCGGAAGAGGATTTGGCTCATCTTCAGTTTATGCCCTGTGAAGTTGTGTTCCAGAAGCCAAGCGAGAAGGACAACCATCTGAAGGCTCTTTACCTGAGGGGACACATCAACGGGAAGCCGGTGACTCGCATGCTAGTGGATGGTGGGGCCATTGTAAATCTTATGCCCTACTCGTTGTACAAGAAGCTTGGTGGCCAAGATGAGGACTTGATCAAGACAAATATGATGGTCAGTGGTGTTGGAGGGAGCGAGCCCCTTAGCGCCAAGGGAGTTGCTTCCATGGAGCTCACCATTGGGAGCAAGACGCTTGCTACGGCTTTCTTCGTCTCGGAGGTGCAAGGTAACTACAGTTTGATTCTTGGGAGGGATTGGATTCATGCAAATCAGTGCGTTCCTTCTACCTTGCATCAGTTTCTTGTTCAGTGGATCGGCGATGAGGTCGAGATTGTCCATGGGGACACTTCATCCTTTGTTGCTTTAGCCGATTCGGATTCTATTAGTGCGCACGACAACATCAAGTGTTTATCGGGCGTGGATCTGTCCGATTATGATTTGATTAGTTGCACTAAGGATGGTTTTGTTTCTGCTGTACTAAAGCCGATGGATAATCGGCTAAATCATTTAATGTAAATCAGATGAGTACAACAGAAGCTCCAGAAGCTACCGGTCAGATCGCTTGTGCCGAACGGTCAGACCGGTTCAGTCCCGTTCGGTGCACAGAGTCGACCGGTCAGACCGGACACCCTGACCGGTCAGACCGGTCCAACACAGAGTGGTTACAGCAAAGGCTAGATCAGTATCGGGCGCGTACGAACGATATGTGTGAAGCCATTGAAGATTCTGATGATCTAGACAAGCTGGGCCAAGGGTTTGCATCGGCCGATCCTTTGGAAAAGGTAGACATTGGTGATGGAACTATCCCTAGGCCAACCTTTGTAAACAAAAATTAATCGGCTGAATATAAAGCAGATTTGGTTAATTTATTGAAGGAATATGTTGATTGCTTTGCTTGGGAGTATCATGAAATGCCCGGTTTAAGTCGTGATCTTATTGAGCATCGTTTACCGATTAAAGCCGGTTTTAGACCTTATAAACAACCGGTTAGGCATTTCAATCCCATTATTTATGACCGAATTAAAACTAAAATTAATCATTTACTTAATGCTGGATTTATTCGTTCTTGTCGTTATGCTGATTGGATCTCTAATATTGTGCCCGTTGAGAAAAAGGATTCGGGGAAAATTAGAGTGTGCATTGATTTTAGAGATCTTAATAAAGCTACTCCCAAGGATGAATATCCTATGCCTATAGCTGATATGTTGATCAATGAGGCTTTCGGACATCGTGTCATTAGTTTTCTTGATGGTAACGCCGGTTACAATCAAATATTCATGGCCGAAGAAGATATATCTAAAACGGCCTTTAGATGTCCAGGATTTGTCGGCTTGTTTGAGTGGGTTGTTATAACTTTTGGTTTGAAAAATGCGGGTGCTACTTATCAAAGATCTATGAATTTAATCTTCCATGATTTAGTTGGTGTCATCTTGGAGGTGTACATTGATTGTATTGTTATTTAATCGGCCAGTTTGTATCATCATTTAGCCGATTTGAGACTTGCTCTTGAGAGGATGCGCCGGTATGGTTTGAAGGTGAATCCACTCAAATGTGCTTTTGGTGTATCGGCTGGAAAATTTCTTGGCTTCATTGTTCATGAGAAGGGAATAGAGGTTGATCCTAAAAGAATTGAAGCCATGAGTAGGGTTGAAGCCCCTACATGCAAGAAGGATTTACAGAAGTTCTTGGGCAAGGTAAATTTATTGAGAAGGTTTATATCTAACTTGTCTAGGAAGATCGATGCTTTTACTCCTATTCTTCGGTTAAAAGATGAAACCGAATTTACTTGGGGGGCAAAACAGCAAGAAGCGTTTGAGAAGATCAAAATTTATTTGTCTTCGCCATCCGTACTCAAAGCACCTAGGAGAGGAGTACCTTTCAGACTTTATGTGGCTGCTGAAGACAAGGTTGTTGGGGCTATTTTGACTCAAGAAACTGAAGGGAAGGAGTATATCATTACATATTTAAGCCGACGACTTATTGATGCGGAGACGAGGTATACATTTATTGAGAAGTTGTGTTTGTCTCTTTATTATGCTTGTACCAAATTAAGGCATTATCTACTATCTAGTACTTGCATAGTAGTATGTCAAACCGATGTGATCAAACATATGTTACAAAAACCAATTTTGAGTGGTAGAATCGGCAAGTGGGCTTATGCTTTGGTTGAATATGATTTGGCTTGTGAACCTTTAAAATCTATGAGAGGCCAAATTGTAGCGGATTTTATTGTTGAGCATCGGATTAATGACAAGCATGATCTAGAAGTCGGCTATATTACTTGCACACCATGGAAGTTGTACTTTGATAGATCGGTTTGTGATGATGGTCAAGGGATTGGTGCTGTTCTTATTTCTCCGAATGGTGCTGTTTTTGAATTTTCAAACCGATTGGAAGAAGAGTGCACAAATAACCAAGTTGAATATGAGGCTCTTCTATTTGGCTTGGAATTCTTGCAATCCATGGGCGTGAAGCATGTTGAAGCCTTTGGAGATTCTCTTTTGGTGGTGTAGCAAGTATCTAAGATATGCCAGTGCTATAATGGTTCTCTAAATGCATATCTTGATAAATGCCTTGATATTATTTCTTCTTTCGATGAATTTATTATCAAACATATTCCGAGGGAAGAGAATGGAAAGGCAAATACTCTGGCTCAGTAAGCATCTGGCTATAATGTTACGAAAAAATATTTCAACATTCGGAAGCCGATGCAAATGAAAGCCGAGTGTCTAGTTCTGGATGCACCGGTCCGACCGGTCAGCGAGACCGGTCTGACCGGTAATGCAGCTGTTGGTTCTGATTCGGCCAAGAAAGATGATTCAATTGTCTCGGCCGAAGCTCAGGATTGGAGGGTCCCTCTTATATCATATTTGAGAGATCCTGGTCATGGTGCGGAGAGAAATATTCGGCGTTTGGCTTTTAAGTATATTTTAATTGACGATGAGCTTTATCATAGAACTGCCGAAGATTTGCTTCTCAAATGTTTAGACTCGGATCATGCCTGGGTTGCTTTGGGTGAGGTTCATGAAGGTATTTGTGGTACTCATCAATCGGCTCCCAAAATGAAGTGGTTACTTAGAAGGGCCGGTTTCTATTGGCCCACCATGCTATCCGATTGTTTCAAATACTATAAAGGGTGTGAAGAATGTTAGTGGTTTGGTGATTTGCAATTGGTGCTTGCTGCGTTAATGCATACTATTATTAAACCATGGCCGTTCCGAGGTTGGGGGTTGGATTTCATTGGACAAATTAATCCTCCATCTTCAAAGGGGCATCGCTTCGTGTTGGTTGCTACGGATTATTTCACTAAATGGACCGAAGTGGTTCCTTTGAAGAATATGACACATAAGGAGGTAATTGAGTTTATTACTGAGCATATTATTCATAGATTCGGCATTCCACAAACTTTGACAACGGATCAAGGTTCTTCATTTATATCAAAAGAGGTGCGTGCCTTTGCCGAATCTTATAAGATTAAGTTGCTCAATTCATCTCCATACTATGCTCAGGCCAATGGGCATGCCGAGTCTAGTAATAAGATTTTGATCAAACTTGTCAAGAAGAAGATAGAAGAAAATCCTAAGAGGTGGCATGAAGTGTTATCTGAAGTATTGTGGGCTCATCGTATATCTAGATATGGTGCTACTAAGGTTACTCCTTTTGAGCTTGTGTATGGTCAAGAGGCCGTTTTACCCGTTGAGGTAAATCTGGACGCATATAGATTGGCAAAGCAAAATGACCTCTCCGCTGTTGATTACCATGATTTGATGATGGATAATATTGATGAGGTGACCGACAAGCGTTTGAAGGCTTTGAAGGAGATTGAGAAAGACAAGCTTCGGGTGGCCAGAGCTTACAACAAAAAGATAAAACTTAAACCTTTTCAGGTTGGGGATCTGGTTTGGAAGACAATTTTGCCTCTTGGGATGAAAAGCAACAAGTTTGGCAAATGGTCGCCAAGTTGGGAGGGTCCATACAAGATTATCAAAGTTATCTCCGGTAATTCGTATATGGTGGAGACGGTGCAAGGTGAGCGTCTACTAAGGGTTATCAATGGGAGGTACTTGAAGAAGTCATATCCTAGCGTATGGCAAAGTGTATGAGGACGAAGATGGCCGGTATTGGATATCGCCCTTAGTTTTATTTTTTAGAATTGTATGCTCTGTGTAAAACATGTAAATCAGGATAGTTCTTGCTTTTTGGCTTGTGAAACTCACCAAAAAGCACGAGGGCATATGTTGACAGCCAATTCTGGCAGTTCAGAGGCCGACCGGTTTGACCGGTCGGGCCGACTGGTCAGACCGGTCTGTCCAGTTGTAATCCGAGTAGGCTTCATTTTATTTTGAAAATTCTTGTATAAACCGACTTGGAGAGGGGTACGACTTCCCCAGCCTATAAATATAAAGGCTAAGGCCGATTGAGGTATTCCCAATCCAATCAATCAAAATATCGCATTACTTTTTATCTCTCAAACCCTAGTCTTTTCCAATCCTAGATTGCTTTCTTCTTTCGTCTCGACGACGTTTGAAGACGTTCTAAGTGGCCTGCCGACCTCAGAGCAACCCTAGCCGCGCAAGCTCCGACGGGGTCCCTCCCGAGCTCGCGTTTCTAGGTCTTCGCGGTTCTCTGCTCCACACCGGTCAGACCGGTTTGCGGAAGCAGTCAGACTGGTCCGCTAGGACATCGCTGGTTCAGATCGTTTTGACGATCTCCTGCACATTCTAGCGCATTCGAGTGTGTTGACGCGATTCTGTGTCAACAGAAACTTGTAGATCTTGATATGTTAAACAACTTTCATATTCAAAAATTTTCAAGCTTCAATTGAAAATCTCGAGAAAATTCATGGTCAAACTCGGCTGACCACTCTCATCTCTCTCTCTTCTCTCTCCGTCCCTACGCTCGGCACTGGGCAGAGCCCGGCTGCCATGCAGCCGAGCGCGCCTGCCACCGGCGTGCACAATGCCGACCAAGCTCCCCCGACCGGCCGCCGACCACGCCCCGCACGTCCCATCGCCGGAGCCACGTGGACGGCACGCCGCCCACGCAAGGCGCTCCGCGCGCGCCGTGGTCGGCCACCACCGGTGCCGCTCGTCTTCAAATCGCACCCCGCCCCTGCTGCGACCATCCTCCCTCCCATTTGCCGCACGCTAGACTTGCCTCACTCTCCTCTACCTCCCCCGCGAACGCAGAGCCAAACCCCAGCCCTCCTCGGCCTGGAGCTACGCCGCCGCCCCTTTCTCATGCCGCCGGAGCTCCGGCTCGCCGTGGAGAGCCTACTCCCGCCCTTCCTTCACCCCGACCGAACCCCCAGCTGGCTTCCTCACTTCCCCCGGAAGCTCCTAGGCCGGCCAACGCTGCTCCATTATCGTCGGAGCATCGTCGCCATCGCACGCAAGTGCCGCCCGCCCCTGCTCATCGTCGCCGGCGCACCACAGGCCGCCCCAAGTCGATTCCACCCACCCCCAAGGTAGCTCTTGACGTCCTCTTGCTCCTGGACACCTCCCCCACTGCCGGCGAGCCTCCCCTCGCCAGGAATCGGCCGAACTCGGACCGCCCCTGCTCTAACTCCGGCTAGGGATGACATTGCAAGAATTTTAATCTTTCCAGGGGGTTTTCTACTAAATGCAGGGACCTATTCGTGAAGTTCTATTTCAAGTTTTTAATTCAAAATAATGAACTTATAAAATCGATATAAAATCATAAAACATTAGAAAAATACAAACTTAAATGTTCTGGAATCTTTGCAAGTAGATTTACAACTTTTGTTACATAAAGTTTTTCGTTTGCTCAATGTATAAGCCTCCAATTTAAATACAATTTAAATGCATCTTTATTTAGATGTCAAGATCCGTGCATAGGATGCCTGTAATCTTTGGCCAGTATATTGCATGTTGTAAGCCTAGACTTGTGTAAAATTTGTAGGACCAGTACTCACTTTGAACATAAGTTTTTAAAATAGATCTTGAAATATGCCTAATTTAAATGGGTTATTTTTTCAAGTTGCTATACTGAGTTTTAGGAGTTGTAACTTGTAAAGTAGCTTTGGTTTGGTTTCTCAAGGCTATCGAAAAAGTTGGAGAAATTTTAGTTGAGCAAAACTAGGTTAAATGATTTTTGGAAAAGGTAAATGCACTAAATCAAGAAAAATAGTTGTCCTACTTGAAAAATCTAAAATTTTTACTGAAACTTCTATTTAGTTGTACAAACATGCTGGAGAAATTTGAGGGTCTAAATTTGAGTATAACTCTCTGGGTGAATTAGTTTTGATTTATGTACATAAAAATTGTGTGATTTTTAATGTTCTATGTGATGCTTAATTAAATCTGAAAAATTTACAGTAGACTCATAATTGTATTAGCAACCCCAGTAAAATTTGCAGTGCCATTAACCTAGTAGATCTCTCTATATAAATTGATGTTTTTTATGTGTAGCTGTTTAATTGATTTTTCATAAATAATCTGCTGCATAAAAGTTGCTGAAATTTTTACAGTAAGTCACTGAATCAATTTGCACCTTGTGTAAGAAATATCATTACCAGAAGATACAAGAATGTACTTGTTTTAAATTAAAGCACAATAAGGTCTAAAATATAGAAATAAATAATCTTACATATATAATATAAGACTTTTTGGAAATCACCCCGCACTTTTATGAACTAAATCAAGTTAAATAATACTCTATAAATGATTGCCCAATGACAAATAATTAAGAGTTGCTTCACACTCCACTTGAGTGTTGGATTACAACTTTATAATGTTTTAAATCGTGAACTTCTTCAACTCATGCATATGCATTCCATGTAGACTCGACCACTCTCGCCGACGGAACCTATGAACTGGTACCGGAGTCCGAGAGTAACCAGCATGAAGCTCAAGTGAACCTTGCGGAAGCCGTGGAAGATCCGAACCGAAGTTCGGAAGAGCCCAAGGCTAGCTTTGCTCAAGAAGGCAAGTGTGACAGCCCATGCTTTTATTGGCCAAGCTAGGGTTATTAAAACCAGTTAGGCCTAAAAAGAACAAGAAAAATTAGAAGAAAATCAGAAATAAAAACAGTACAAATCAATTTGACCCTAAGTCATAACTTTCAAACCGTAACACGAACAAAGGTGAAACTTCAGACATGTCACACAAGTCATAACAAATCAAAGTCCAAACAAAGTCACAGAGAGAAAATGAAATTTTGCACATGAAATGATGAGTTGTTCAAACTCCGAAATTCAAAAATGTAATTTCTGGAAAATGCTTTAAATGGGCAAAAATCCAAAATACAAACCATTGCTCAAATGAACTTTTGCCCAAAACCAAAATTGTAGAGTTTTGCAAAGCAAACAACTTTCATGTTCAAAGTTTTTCAAGTTGCCACATAAAATTTGGAGAAAAATAAAAAAACAGTGTGTATAGGGTAATTTCATTTGAATTTAGGTTTGAATTTCAAACTTTCAAATGAAGCTTCAAATGAGAAAGTGCCTGAAATGAAAGTTATAAATTTTGATGTGTTGAACAACTTTCATATTCAAAATTTTTCAAGTTTCAATTGAAAATTTTGAGAAAAATTCGGTCAAACACCCCAATACACTATTCACTCACTCTCTCTCTCACCCTTCTCTCTCCCCTGTCGCTGACTCGCGTCGAGCAGGTCACGAGCGCGAGCAGAGCTCACCGGCCACATGACCAGCGATGCCTTCCCGCTGCCCCGGCCGCGCCTCAGCCCTTTAATTTCCCGACCGAGCTCGTCTGAACCGCCGCCGACAAGCCCCGCCCTATCCTCTGTCCAGTTGTGTCGCGCGGGCCGCGTGGGCGCCATGCGCCTGAATGCCGGCCGCCGCGCTTCGCTCAGCTACCGCGCGCGCACGTCACTGCGCTAACCCACCTCTCACCACGTTAACTCACCTCCCGACTGCGCTTCACTGCCCCGCCGCCTGCTCCGCGATGTCGGCAGTGAAGCGCAAGTTCGGAAGAGCCCAAGGCTAACTTTGCTCAAGAAGTCAAGCCCCGGAGCACATCCTAATATTTCTAACTTATGCTATACATTACGTTATTTACTTGTGCATTTAAGTTCATAGGAATTTATTAGAACCTTAGTTGCATGATCCTAGGTTCCCATGCTTGAATACTAGATGTTAAGTTCGCCAGATGGCTATGCTAATTTCTCGGTAGAAGTCGAGTGCTTTCCTATCACTAGCGAGAAAAACAGGAGTTGTTTGTTTACTTCATGCTGCAATCATAAGGTCGATGGATGGGGCCTAGTGCGATGTTCATGTTGATGTTTTGATGCCCCGTCTGGATCGTAAAACTTGCTAAGGTCACAGTGTGTGGTAGTGGTGGTTAAGTGTTTGAACGTACTAGCCACATGCCGAGAATATGGTAATTGGTAAGCTTAAGTACTTGATCGGCCCGGCAAGTGGACATGTTTTCCACCCTCTTTGAACGTTGTTCTCATCTTGCAAATGCGGGTCCAAGACCGCTCATGATCCAGATGTCGAGCCGTGGCATGAGGCTCTTGTAGTCGAGGGGAGTGGCCCTGATCCACGACCCGGAAAGAAAGGGGAAATGTTGCATGGGTGAATCTTTGGGAAACCTTTGCGTGTGATTTAGGTTTACCTTGCAAGGTTAAGAAACTCGATTCGAATCATTCGCTTCTCACGGTTAATGAGACTGCTTAATACTTCTGCTACATAGAGTAAGAAGTGGAAGATGATGATGATTAATGATGTTGGATGATGAAAGATAATTGTTTTCCCACCTTGGATGCTCTAGATAGTTGCTCATTTAGAATGGTTAATCAAACTCGAACCGGAAGCTAAAACCTGAAAGTAAGGATCAACTCTTAGCTGCTTTTCGGGAAAACAAACCCTTCAGCCAAAAGCCTTGCATTGTCTAGATAAGTGAGCTATGTATACCCATCGTCGGGGTAAGCCTTGCTGAGTATTAGTATACTCAGCCTTTGCTTGTGGCAAATGTTGGTTTCAGGTGATACTTTTGAAGAGCAGTCAGCTAGTCTGACTTGGCCTTGTATGCTTCCGCCGGGATGGTCAGTGGAGTGGGACCCATCCCTGGCTCAGGGTGATGATGCCGAGTGAGATCATGTACGGACTTCATCGCGATCTTACATGACGACATTAAGACTTCCGCTGTTTTATTTCCACTGCAACCATGAACTCTGAACTATTGTTTTAAGTTTCGAACTAAGTACTTGATATTTAAACCCTGGCCTGTAATGGTGTTTTAAGTCCAAGACTCTGTTGTAAAAGTTTATGAGGTGTCGTAAACTCTGGGCTCCCCTTTGTGCGAGTATTTGTCTACGTTGTTTCGATCCAAGTTCCAATGGTTAAATCGGGAGGTTACCCGATGGAACCTTCGGATTACTCCGTTTGAAGTGCGTGTTAACCGAGATTACCGTTAAGTTGATGGTTGGCGCATTTGAGCCGGATTAATTTGGGGCGTGCCGCCACAGCAAGCCCCGGAGCATGACCTCTATTTTAACTCTATGCAAGTTATTTACTTCTATTGTTTGTGCATTTAAGTTTATAGGCGTTTGTTGGAACCTTAGTTGCATGATCCTAGGTACCCATGCTATGTATACTAGATGGTTAAGTCCGCTAGATGGCTATGCTAATTTTTCGGTAGAAGTCGAGTGATTTCCTGTCACTCGCGAGAATTATAGGAGTTGTTTGTTACTACACGCTGCACTCATAAGATCGACGGATGGGGAAATGGTACTTGTTGAAGCCCCGTCTGTTTAGAGAAAAATATTAAGGCCGCAGTGTGTGGTACAAGTGGTTAAGCGTTTGAACGTACTAGTCACATGCCGAGAATATGGTAATCGTTAAGCTTAAGTACTTGATCGGCCTGGCAAGTGGACAGACCTTCCACCCTCTTTGAACTTTGTTCTCATCTTACAAATGCAGGTGCAAGACCGCTCACGACCCGGCTGCGTCCGTGGCGTGGGGCTCTTGTAGTCGAGTGGGGTGGCCCTGATCCACGACCCGGAAACAAAGGGAAAATGTTGCACGTGTGACTCTCAGAGTAACCACGTGACGTGTGAGCTAGGTTTGCCTTGCAAGGTTACGAAACTCAATTCGAATCGTTCGCTTCTCGCGGTTAATGAGACTGCTTAATACTTCTTCCACATAGAGTAAGAAGTGGAAGATGATGATGATTAAAGTTGTTGGATGATGAAAGATAATTATTTTTCCACCATGGATGCTTTAGATAGGTGCTCATTTAGAATGGTTAATCGCACTCGAACCGTAAGCTAAAACCTGAAAGTAAGGATCAACTATTAGCTGCTTTTCGGCAAAACAAACCCCTCAGCCAAAAGTCTTGCATGTCTAGATAAGTGGGCTATGTATACCCATTGTCGGGTAAGGCTTGCTGAGTATTAGTGTACTCATCCTTGCTTGTGGCTAAATTTAGGTTTCAGGTGACATGTTTGAGGAGCAGATAGCTAGTTTGACTTGGCCGTGCATTCTTCCGCCGGGATGGTCGGTGGAGTGGGACCCGTCCCCAGCAAAGGGTGGTGATGATGAGTGATGTCGTGTACGGGCTTCATATCAACATCCTATACAACGCTAGACTACCGCTGTTTTTATTTCCACTGCCGTTAAGAACTCTGAACTGTTATGTTGGTTTGAAAACTTGAAGTACTTGTCGGAATTTGAACTGGTTTGTAATATTATTTCAGTTGAGAACCTTGTGATGTGAATCTGTGGGATGTTGTAACTCTGGGCTCGCCTTTACGCGAGTATTTTTGTATGCATTGTTTCGATCGAAATCCCAGTGGTTAAATCGGGAGGTTACCCGACGGGATCACCGGATTACTCCGTTTGAAGTGTGTGTTGGCCGGGATTGCCCTCGCGGTGCTGGTTAGCGCACTTGAGCTGGATTAATTGGGGACGTTCTGCCACACCTCCGCGGGCGGGCGTTCACACCGATGGAGAGGTGTGCTCACCAAGCCACAGACATGCTATAGTAGAAAAATAGTAAGACATGTAAAGGGATCGGATCCTTTGAGATCCATCAACTTCAGAGGAGAAGAACGAACAGAGAACAATCACACATACAGGACGTAGGGTCTTATGTCTTCGGACGGCCTGAACCTGTCTAAACTACTGTGTCCATCTCACCCCTCATCGGGAAGAATCCTATTGCGTGTTACACCCCAGGCCGAACCTCTAAATGGAGATTCCCACGAATCACTGCTAGCGGTACTCACCCACCGTCACGTACTCGGCAGGATGTGTGCTCCTGCTGCTGCTGAGAACGGAGAAATTGGATTGGAAAATAAAACGGAGGAGAAATCGAACAGGACTATGGACTATCAGAGAGACAAGATGTGTTCGACGTCCGTGATGCGGTACTGGATGACCACGAGGCACAGAGAGCTGACGCACCTGCTCGTGCAGCATCCCTACTACGCCATCAGCAACACCCGCAGGATCGAGCGCCCCCCAGCCCACCTCAATGAGGCCTCCGGTCAGTATTGAAATGAGGGACGAATGAGCTCTGTAGTCCCAAAGCAGAGTTGAGGCATGAGGTTGCCGCCTCTACCACAACCCACAACCCTCTTCGACGATCATGGCTGGGGCATGTTGAGACGATGGCACTACGAGAGGGACCGGCGGCGGCTGATGCAGATTTCTAATGTGAGTGGTTGTGTGGGGAAAGGGAGAGAAGATACTCCTATAATTTTAGCTTTTTCATCTCTCATTTTTTTTTCAAACTCTAAACTTATATGCTTCTTTCGTGTCAATGGTAATTAAAGGCATTCTAGGCAGCTTGCATATCTCAGAACAACCAAAGGTGCGCGGTAGTTTCCAGGCAAGGGTTCATTAGAACTTGATGAGCGGGTCTACGTGCTACACATGATCTGCTCAGTGATTGTGACATGACTTGTTTTCACGTTAAGGAATAACAATTTTACTTAAAAGATAACGCATACATAGGGATGTAAGGATCATGAATTAATTTTGCGTATGCCTAACCTGGTGGCTTCTAAGAAGGTGATGATGGTGACGAACAAGAAGTCCTTCTGCTTCAACAGCGTGGAGAATCCACCGAGCAGAACGGTGGTGGCCCAAGCGAGTGCCAGCTTCCCCATGCCGCTGATTGCCTTGTCAATGAACGCCCACCGCAGTACAATGACGTGGTTAATCCTGGCTTCCGGCAGCCGGCGTTCTTCAGGCGGCACATTGGTCGTCGTGCCAGCAGCTGCACTCTCCATATGGCTTCGTCGTTTTTGTTCCCTCCTTACGGATTAGGTGATGGACTGGTTCTGTGATTCTGTAGTCATGGGCGACGGCAAGACACTGACATATATAACATGCAAAAAGTAAATTATATTAGACCCTGTTAGGGACAGAATATAAGTTGCTGTTAGTGCAAGCTAAGGATTAGAATACATTTCTTGGCAAAAGGAGCAAGCAACCTGTGATTCAATCCTGCTAACCACGCGAACCTCGAAGCTGGTCTGAAGGGATTTTTTTTCTTTTTCATGTTTTAAACACTATTAGAGCACCCTGAGTTTCCTACATTTTGAAATGTAATCATATGGAAAGACCGGAAAAATACTAGGGAAATGTTGTGTTGCCTATAGGCAATTTGTCGGGAACTATTTCTAGTAAGGAATTTGACATGTGCCGTACGATTGTGTTGGAAATTGTTGGTGAAGAATCATTCCCTAGGATTTTAATTTGTAGGGAAAGTTTCACCTATCAGGCTCTATCCTACATGGACAAGTAGTTCCCCAAGGTGTTACCACTGGAATTTGACCAAGATTGAGATGGGCCAAGAGAGTCTGCTGGGCCGAATCGGATCGTCCAAGGAAGAGGTGATTGCGGTCCATGCCAAGAGCCGATGGGCTCTTTTTATCTGTGTCTTCGTTAGAGATAGATTAGTTTTTCCATGTGTTTAGGTTAGGGTTTGCTAGCTTGCATGTTAAGTCTTCGGGCTATAAATATGTACTCATACCCGATGAATAAGATTGACGGCAAACGTTCCCACAGCAGCGGTTGTCTCCAACTCTCTCGGCGCATCGCCAACCCCCACAGCAGCGGTTGTCTCCAACTCTCTCGGCGCATCGCCAGCCCTACTCACGTCAGGGTTAACCTCGAGGTAAGCGCCATGCGGCTCTAAGGATCTTCCTTAGAGCATCATGGCTCAATGCCTTATACCTTTAATGGATCTCGTGCTGAAGCATTTTTGATGGCGAGATCTGCTATTTATCCCGGTGTTTGCAGCATAGCTTTAGTAGATCGATCGTGCTTTCTCGTTGCTTAATTGCTGCATTCGCCATGTCATCCTTGTGCATGGAATCGGCTGTTTCTTTATTTCACGCAGTGTGTCATAGAGCCGATTCGCACAGGGATGACACCTTGCTTTATGTCGTTTAGTAGATCCGATCTGTTACTGTTCGTCCTTAATCAATAAGGATTCGCTTAACATATGCAATATCTGGCCCTGGTAAACGTGTTGGATGATTCCTATGGCGTTGTAGATGATTTCTATTGCGCTCATCTGGCCTAACTCGTGGACGGGATGTTCCTATATAGCGGTGAGAGTTGTGACGGTCGTGGTTCCGATTTACTCAACACTCATAGAGCGAGTACCTTTTCTTATGAGATTTTACTTGTTTTATCTGAATTTGTAAGATCCTCATTGTTCTTGGTTTTTGGATTGGGACGCGTTGCCTAGCCGTTTGTTACAATCCATGACGTGCGCTGCAACACGTGCATGCGACCTTCCGATGGGTTAGCGCGTGCTGATCACCCTGCCTGATGTGTCTTAGATCGGATCTATCCATGTGGATGGGTTTCTTTGGAGATCCTGGCTATGCTCATGTATGCTTAGATCGTTCTATGTTGTGCGTAGCAAGAGCCGATTTGGATAGATAGATCTGATTATATCATGTTCCGGAGCAGGTTTTACCCTATACAGATGCGGTTTTCATGCTTTATTTATCGATCGCATCTGCAATCGGCAAATGTGCCGATATGCCTCTGAACGCCTTTGGATCAGCTGATTGTGCCGATACAGGGCAGCCGGGCTCACAGTTTGCCGATCCGAGCGATCGACAGGAATTTAACGCTTTATCTTGCGTGATACAGGGAAAGCAGGAGACGGAAGCCTCACCACTCACCCCTTCCTGGCTGTAGGTCAAGCCAGGTGGCACGCCCGCAACACCAAGAGCAGGCCCGTACGAGCCTTAGCCAGGACAGACGAGGGTAGCAGCAGCCCGATCTCCCGGCTCGTCGCGTGCTGCCCGACCGCCGAACTTTCCGCCCACCGGTCTCCCCCGAGGGGCAACACGTTTTTGGCACGCCCGGTGGGACCACGTCAACAATACCACCACCGACTCCATCAGCATGCCTCAAAAGGCGTCCACGTCCAAGGGAGGCGACCAGGACGACAACAACTTCCTCCCCGAGGGGAAGTCCGGCCCACCAATGCTGGATTACCTCACGGTGGAACACAAGCACAAGTTCGACCAGGTCATGGCCGACCTGGCGAAAGATATCCTGAAGCAGTACACGTGGACCCGCAATGGAGGAATCAGGTACATCGGCGATCCCGAATCGGCTCTCAGTGGGATCGACCTCTCTGTACCTTCGGAGGAGCGAAGCCAGGCACTTCGGCAAGAGATCAACTACGTGATCCACTATGCCATCATTCGGCAGACCGAAGTCATCATCAACTCCATGGACAACGTCGTGGCACGCGTCGTCAAGTCCGTGTTGGCTGGTGAACGTGACCAGGACATCGGCCCAGTGATCAACTCCCATGCAGGAGAAAAGAAGTTTTACACGCGCCCACTCCATGTCCCACAGATCAATGCTCCTGAGGGAACAAAGGCCGAGTCCATCCTCCATGCACTGCAAGATCGCAATGACAGGCCAACCTATTACAAGGAGCCACCGACAGTCATCCCGGAGGGGTACATCTGCCAGCTCCACTACAGGCCTCCGCCGGTGGATGAGCAACCTTACCGTCGGCAACCGCCGGCCAGGGAGGAAGGCGACAGCAACCACACAGCCATCGGCAAGAATAAACCTGCCGATCAGGAGCTCCTGGCTTGGCAAAGCCAGTACGCAACAGGGCCGGTTTCTCACAACCAGGCCAGTCAGTCTCTCGGCATAGGGACGGGAAGCCTCTAGGATCAGCTAACTGAGATCTTGAGCAACCATTTCGGGATTGCCCCGAAGAGGGGTACCATTACCTATTCCAAGCCATGTCTCGACATCTACGACCAGCTGCCGCCGCCACCCAAGTTCAAGGTGCCGGAGTTCTCCAAGTTTAGTGGCAACGACAGCACTAGCAAGGTGGAGCACGTCAGCCAATTCACGGCTCAACTTGGTGTCGCAACTACAGCCGAACATATGAAAGTTCGGCTTTTCGCTCTGTCACTCACCGGACCAGCGTTCGGCTGGTACACCTCTCTGGCGCCGGGATCCATCACTATATGGAAGCAGCTCGAAGAACAGTTCCATGCCCAGTTCTTCTCCGGCTCCGACGAGGCCACACTATCGGACCTCACGACACTCCGTCAGCGCACGGGGGAGACCGTGAACCAGTACGTCCAGTGCTTCCGCGAGGTGCGGAACAGATGCTACTCTCTCCACCTATCGGAGAGAAATTTAGCGGAGCTTGCTTACGGTGGCCTATCCCGGGACACCAAAGGCGTCTACGGGCTGACGGATTTCGACTCCATCGGCCACCTATTATCGAAGGTATCCACATATGAAGAGAAGCAGAGTCCACGAACAGTGCTAAAGGGAAAGAGAAAGTCGATCCTGACGTCAATCCTCGGTTGCTGGCGCCTTCCTCTCTGCATACATATGAAGATTAACATGGTGTCGTCCACGAACAGTGCTAAAGGGAAAGAGAAAGTCGATCCTGACGTCGATCGGCTCCAGGAGTTCAAGCCCGAGTGTCACGTGTCGGCGAAGGAGATCGCTAGGAACCGCCGGTCGCAACCCAATTCGGGCGCGCTGATTGGATTGTACGCGAGGCCTGAACGACAGCAAGATGAAGAGCGACACGGTGATGACCCGCGCACCTACTATCACGGGCGAGACAACAGAGGACGCCAGCTCTACGGCAGCCCGCATCGCCATTCACGCAGTGGTGGTCGCCGCCATGGAACACGACACCGGCGCGAGGAACGCGTCCATCACGAGCGGTGTCATGAAGAGAACCGCAACAACAGAGGAGCTGGGGCACATTGGGAGTGCCCGTTCTTCCAGTACTGTTGGAGCCAAGGAATGAAGCAGCTACCGACCTTCGAGGACTGCCCGGAGCGCTCCACCCGACGGTCTGAGGGTCGGCGGTCATCGATGTTCCAGAGGCTCGAACACCCGTCACCATCCCAGTCGTGCCGCGCGTCACCTGAGCAGCCTCCATAAGAAGAATCAGGCCGGAAGCGTGACGAGTGCCACCTCCCGTGGTGGTGTCCAGATGGACTCTCCCGATCGCAGAAGCAGAGAGGTCTGAGGCTGCGCAGCCTCGAACAAGCCGAAGAACACTACCTTCGGCTCCTCAAATAGGTAAACTCTGGGCCGGCGGCCATCCCTCCCCCTCGCAGGGCGCGCAGCATGGTCTGGAGAAGGGTGCAGCCGATGGCGTCGGCGGCCCATACAAGTGCATCGGCCGATCCCGCAGTGGCTCCGTCAAGCGCCTCATCAGGCAAACGGAGGGCAGGATCATCGGCCGATGTGAACATGGTTTTCTTCCGAAGGAGTTCCGCAGCCCGCAGCCGGACCAAGAAACTATGGCACAGCTCAATCTGGGGCCTGCGGCTGTCATCTTCGTGAAGCCCGCCGACAAGAAGTACCGTCACCTGAAGCCGCTATACCTCAAGGGCTACATCAATGGTAAGCCTGTCAATTGGATGATGGTAGATACCGGTGCGGCAGTGAATCTCCTACCGTACACGGTGTGCCGCAAGATCGGCAGAACAGAGGAAGACTTGGTCAAGACAAATGTTGTCCTGAATGACTTCAAGGGCAACCCTACACCAGCAAAAGGGGTCCTCAATGTTGACCTGACCATTGGCCACAAGACGGTCAGCACCTCTTTCTTCGTCGTGGATTCAGATGGTTGCTACTCGGCCCTGCTCGGCTGAGATTGGATCCACGCCAACTGCTGCGTGCCATCCACTATGCATCAGTGCCTGATGCAGTGGGACGGTGATGAGGTGGAGGTAGTGCAAGCTGACGACTCCTGCTGCGACTTGACCATGGCAGATCCTCCTAGCTGGTGGGGAGAAGGCACCGAGTGCCTAACATGCAGGAAAGAGCAAGACTGGTGTTTTGTTAACCAGTCAAAAAATGGGGTTATGCCGGTTCCAGCAATCGGCGACGGAGAATGAAGATGTCCACTCAAAGCATGGCCGATCCTAGCGATCGACCCATGTTTAAAGAGTCACATTTTCTATCTAGTTGTAGAGCCGATTCTAGCAATCAGCAACAAAAATTTGTAAATTTTCAAGTGAAAGTGAAATGAAATCGGCCGATGCACGCCATTGGCCCCTTTATTATGCTGCGATCTTTATGATCTTCTGGTCCAGATATCGCAGTTGTGCGCTGCTGACTGGACAGTCGATCTCCTCCAATACTTGAAGGATCCGACTCGGGGGGCAGACAGGAGGACTAGGGGGGCAGACATGCACTAAGGTATGCAGAGGACCGATGTATTGCCATCGGTTACAAATACTGTTTAAATGTTTGGGCCCAACGAAATTTTGGAGGTCATGCGTGACGTGCACGAAGGTATGCAGAGGGCCGGTGTGATGCCATCGGCCACCAATATAAAGCCACAGATATAAAGCTGATGCTTTGCCATCGCCTAAAGGGGATATATATATATATATATATATATATATATATATATATATATATATATATATATATATATATATATATATATATATATATATGTGTGTGTGTGTGTGTGTGCATAGTACAAAGTACAAATGATGTCGGGCAGGCGTTCAACAGTGCCGAGCTATTAAGCTCGGGGGGCACGAGTACATTACAATATCCATTCACCGAAGAATCAGCAGAAGAACATCGAGAGCTTGCTGGCGCAGGGCATCAACGTTGGTGACAATAGCATGGTCGACGCCGTCGGCACCGTGCGTGAGATTGGCCTCTCAGGATTGGAGTTCAGATAGTCTGGACTCGACTGCTTCTTCGCGTTTCCACCTATCATCATTAAGGCGTTGAAGTTCAGGCTCTTTGGTAGCAAGCTTCTCATCGACCACCAAGAGTTTCTGCTGGAGTCTCTGGATTTCTTCGGTTGTCTCTTTGTGTGCCTTCTGCAACTCCTGCACTTCTGAGGAAAGGGCCGACTGGTTGCTGTCGTCGGCCAAGGTAACTTTCTCCTATTGTAAAGCCAGACTTTCCTCAACAATTTCTTGTCTTAGTGCAGCCTCACCCTGTCGAGCAGCAATTCGCGCTGTTGCGGTTGCTACCTCTTCCCGATAAAGATGAAGGTCGGCGGCACAGTAGAGCGTTCGCCGAAGGTCAGCAGGAAGGCGCCCGGCTATCGGATCCAGCATTCCCTGGAGGCGATTTGCGTCCTGAACAAATTGTCCCAAGGTGGTTTCCAGCAGAGCCACTATTTCTCGTAGCTGATCCGCGAGATCGGTTGGTAAGTCCCTCGGCAAGGAAGGGGTCGTGGAAGACTGATGACTGGCGTCCAGAGCAGGAAGGATGGAACCTTGGACAACCAATGAGCTATGGGCCTGGGAGCAGTTCAAGATGCTGGCATCAGCAAATGAGAGGAGACAAGTGATCACTCAGAATGGACAGTTACCTCAAATGTTGGCAGGACGTCGCATCTTGTGTCCTCAGGTGCCGGTGGAGCATCTCCTCTCGAAATTTCTGGCACATCGGCTGAAGAGCCGATGTGTGGCTGGGGATCTGTTGAGGGAGCGTTAGCAGGTGGTACCTCCGGCAGGGGTTCATCGATGGCTGAGAGTAGCAAGTCAACACTACCCTCTATAGTTTTCTGTGCCTGCAGGAAAGGAAAAAGTGGTTGGAAGACAGATGTTTCGGGCCAGAATATCTTGGATACGAGACATACCGGGATGTCATCAATTGGAATGATTGGAGCTTGTTTCTTCCTCCCTAGAAGCTTTGTCACCCTGGGTTTCTTGGCCGATGGCTGGCATGCGTCATCGCACCAGCGTCTTGTCTCGGGGGTAGCAAACAGGACCTTCTCCAAGGAAGGGGCATTCTTGCCGTACATGGGTGCTGGTGCCGTAGGTACATACTGAAATGGCTCCCCCTCGACATCCTTGGGGACGGGTTTTTCTTCGAGCTGCAAAGGAGAATTATGTTTAGGTCAATAGGCGAAGTACATTGGTACTTCGAAAGGATCCAGATCGGTGAACTTACCTCTTCTTGTGTTGGCACGTGTGATGGGTTGGTGCTGATCAAGAGGATTCCAAGCGGACCTCGAAAGAGATGCGTTTTCCAGCAAGTCCACCAGGGATCAAAACCGTCAGATGAGTACATAAATTCCAGATCGTGTGGTATTGGAATGGCAAGATCTGAGAAGAGGTCGTACACGCGGCTGGCTGGCAGGCGTTCAGTAAGGTCAGCTCGGCTCCGGAAATTCTCATGGATGATAAAAGGAGGAAGTTGGTTTAAGCCGAGTTGACGTGCTGCCACCACCGGCTAGTAAGCCTCATAGCCTGGTTTCGTGATTCTATTACTAGTACTCATGCTGACGGGCAGCAGGCAAGGGCGGATTATCAATGCAAATTGCGCTCGTGTGCCATCATCATCGGCAAAGGCGTCTAATCTGAAGAAAGAGGGGTTTTCAAAAAAACTTCGGATTCAGAATAGGCAGAGAAGGAAACCTGGGTTCTATCATGATAAAATAACTTGAACTATTTAGCTGTTTCCTCTTCATCTGGCCTACTGCCACCGGATGAGCTTGCCATCAGGATCAGGAAAGGAAAGGGTCGCCAAGTGTGGGAAGTTAGGAATACTTGGAGAAAAGTACAGCTGACACCAGAGTTGCAGGAACCACCATGGTCCTCCGGCCTTGATGCGATCGCCTGACAGTAGCCGGGTGTTGTTTAAAGATAAGTGGCGATATAGAGCACCCAGAAAGAGTTTTCCTAGTGCCAGGCGTTTTCCATCGGCCAAAGCATTTGCTAAATGAAGATAATTTTTCGTGGGTGCCAAGGAGGAGCCACAGAAAAGGAAGTGGTCAAGCCAAAGATTCAGGAATGCAGTGTGTTCCCGATGGTCGATGGTTCCTTTCAGTTTATGATGGTGCTCGATGTATTGGCCCCAGTTGCGCGCTGTGGCCTTGTCGACTATTTTGTGGCTGCACTCTGTCAGGGCAAAGGAAGATGGGCAAGTGGAATGGATGTCCAGACCTAGAATCATGACTACATCCATCAGAGTCGGGGTCATGGGTCCACGACCGAACATGAAACAGTTCAGGGTATCCGACTAAAAATAGCCGATGGATCTCAGAAGATTTTCATTTTTCTCTACAGGAGAAAGGGTTAAAGAGAGGGCGTCGGCTATCCCTATGTTTTACCAATCGGCCACATAGTATTTGGCTACGTGCTTGTACCAATTTACCCAATTTTCCATGGGGAATGGCCAAGTCCTTAATTGGTCGGTCCAAAGGTTTGGATCTGGTGTCTGAGCAATAAATGGAATCCGCTACAGTTCGGCAGAGATTAGATCCAGAGGCGGTTCAAAGGATCGAGGACCCAAACTAAGAGATTTGGAGGTGGAAGATTTGGGGATTAGTATGTCACTCGTCTGAAAATTCACAAAAAGCGCGAGGTTTGAATGCTACAGTCTTTTATCCCCAAATCTAAAGAAAAAAGGAGAGGCCAAAGTCTTACCTTTAGGCTGAGAAATTGTTGCGGATTCTTTGAAGATTCAGCAATGATGGTGGATGCCATCTGATTCGGTGCGAGTAGAGCAGCGGAATCCTTTGCAGGTGCGCTGTTCAGTTCTTGGAGCGAGAAGGGGGGGTTTGCTCGACTCGCCGAAACGGAAGGTGGAGTTTTTGGTTTAGTGGGTCGCAAAAGGGTTCGAGTTGTGGCTTTAAGACTGAACCCTCGTGCTCCGAGCCGATAGGTTATCGGCGTGAAAGGATAAGGATGAGCGTTCCAAACATCGGCCGATGCAGAGGCCAGGGGTGATTGACTCTTGGATCTTGGTATGGTGGTTCTTTTGCCGATGCCTGGGTAAGTCCGATGCATTGCCATCGGACCCAAAAAAAATGATGATGACAACAAAAATAAAACAAGATGATATATTATTGGGAAGTAGCTTATATTGATATTTTGCAGATAATTTACATAAGCCGGGATGATTTACTCATCGCTATCGGCTTTGGTGCTGCTACTAGCCCTAATGCTACTGTTGTTTTCGCCGCTGTCGCCCGGGCTGTTCGGTGGAGAATCAGCCGATGAGGCTCCAAAGGATGATCCTGGAGTACTGCCACCCTTGGTGTTGGTGGAGGTGTCTCCCGACAACTCGCCGGAGTTTGACGGGTAGGAGGCGGTTGGGGAGGCCCTCATCCTCGATGTTGCCGTCGTGTCCCACCAGGAGAAGCGGTCGTCGAGGCTAGAGGGGATGGTGGAGTCGGATAGGAGGCCGTGGAGGTCCTCCGTACCACGGTGGAAGCTCTGTGCGAGGAGAAGGAGGAGGTGGGTTCCATGGTGGAGAGCCCACGACGTCGCTAGAGTTCACCGGAGTCTGTGGTGACTCCGGGAGGAAGCGAATCGGTGAAGCGAAAACAGATGAGGATGAAGAAGAAGAGGGAGGAAAACCCATCGGGCTTTTCGGAGAAAAACCTAGAGGATATTCCAGGAAAGGAGTCGATGCCGTGGAGGGAGTAGAAGGAGTCGGCGTCGAGGAGGGAGAAGAAGGTGGAGTGGAGTTGCTGCCGCTGGAAGACTCCATTGGAAGATGAATAGTGTTTGAAGAAGGGAAGTTTTTTGCCGATGGAGGAAGAGTACGGAAGCAAGGCGACGGTGTCTGATTATAAAGGCGATAGGAGGAAGATGAAAGGGCATCAGACTCGGTTTCCGATGGGAGTCTCCGACGGTCAAAGATGGAACTGTGGATTCCCAAGAGTTCTCTTCTGATTTCGCAATAATCATTATTGGCGAAACCAGGGGGGCATGTGTTACCACCGGAATTTGACCAAGATTGAGATGGGCCAAGAGAGTCTGCTGGGCCGAATCGGATCGTCCAAGGAAGAGGCGATTGTGGTCCATGCCAAGAGCCGATGGGCTCTTTTTATCTGTGTCTTCGTTAGAGATAGATTAGTTTTTCCATGTGTTTAGGTTAGGGTTTGCTAGCTTGCATGTTAAGTCTTCGGACTATAAATATGTACTCATACCCGATGAATAAGATTGACGGCAAATGTTCCCACAGCATTGGTTGTCTCCATCTCCCTGGGCGCATCGCCAGCCCTACTCACGTCAGGGTTAACCTTGAGGTAAGCGCCATGCGGCTCTAAGGATCTTTCTTAGAGCATCACGGCTCAATGCCTTGTACCTTTGGTGGATCTCGTGCTGAAGCATTTTTGATGGCAAGATCTGCTATTTATCCCGGTGTTTGCAGCATAGCTTTAGTAGATCGATCGTGCTTTCTCGTTGCTTAATTGCTGCATTTGCCATGTCATCCTTGTGCATGGAATCAGCTGTTTCTTTATTTCACGCAGTGTGTCATAGAGCCGATTCACACAGGGATGACGCCTTGCTTTGTGTCGTTTAGTAGATCCGATCTGTTACTGTTCGTCTTTATTCAATAAGGATTCGCTTAACATCTGCGTTGTAGATGATTTCTATCGCGCTCATCTGGCCTAACTCATGGACGGGATGTTCCTATATAGCGGTGAGAGTTGTGACGGTCGTGGTTCCGATTTACTCAACACTCATAGAGCGAGTACCTTTTCTTTTGAGATTTTACTTGTTTTATCCGGATTTGTAAGATCCTCATTGTTCTTGGTTTTCGGATCGGGACGTGTTACCTAGCCGTTTGTTACAATCCACGACGTGCGCTGCAACACGTGCATGCGACCTGCCGATGGGTTAGCGCGTGCCGATCACCCTGCCTAATATGTCTTAGATCGGATCTATCCGTGTGGATGGGTTTCTTTGGAGATCCTGGCTATGCTCATGTATGCTTAGATCATTCTATGTTGTGCGTAGCAAGAGCCGATTTGGATAGATAGATCTGATTATATCATGTTCCGGAGCAGGTTTTACCCTATACAGATGCGGTTTTCATGCTTTATTTATCGATCGCATCTACAATCGGCAAATGTGCCGATATGCCTCTGAATGCCTTTGGATCGGCTGATTGTGCCGATACAGGGCAGCCGGGCTCACAGTTTGCCGATCCGAGCGATCTGCAGGAATTTAACGCTTTATCTTGTGTGATACAGGGAAAGCAGGAGACGGAAGCCTCACCACTCACCCCTTCCTGGCTGTAGGTCAAGCCAGGTGGCACGCCCGCAACACTAAGAGCAGGCCCGTACGAGCCGCAGCCAGGAGAGACGAGGGTAGCAGCAGCCCGATCTCCCAGCTCGTCGCGTGCTGCCCGACTGCTGGACCTTCCGCCCGCCTGTCTCCCGCGAGGGGCAACACAAGGAATTGGGTTTTTAGGGGAAGTTGTTAACATGGCAGACCATACTCTTTGAATTTGCAGGAAGCATTCAAATACTAAATTTATATTTAAATTCAAAATTTGAATCTATATTTCAATTCACATATGAAATTTATATTTGAATTTGAATATGAAATTATATTTGCATTCGGATGCAAGACATGAACAGTACATATAAGTATATATTGATTCCATCCAATGGGCATTAATACGGTAGCCGCATGGTGGCCCGAAATCTGCCCAGGGAGGAAGAGAGAGAAGAGAGGGGTCAAATGGCGTTTGACTGCCCACAACTCAGGAACTCATATAGAAATATGAAAACCAGCCAAAATAAAAGTTGTAGAGAAAGAAAAGATCTATAACTTTTCTTTTGGATAAAAGTTGATTTGAAAACAGCCCGCTGTCTGATATTGAAAAGGCTAGAAAGAAAGAACCGGCAACTAACCTAAATAATATTTGGGCCTTTGAGGAGAATAATGCCAGACAAATATCTAGAGATAGAGAGATCCTAGAAGGTGACAGGAACACAACATATTTTCATGCCGTAGCAAACTAGAGAAATAGGAAAAAAGAAAGAATTGAAGCTTTAGAAGACCCCCTCTTGTGGTATAGTAGAAGTCTAGAAGATGTGCTGTACCTGTACCTTCTCTGTCAACATACATTACATGCATGCATACACATGCATGATTACTAATTGATTATAAAGCAATGGTAATCAGGGGCATACTGAAATAAATCGGAATAGCTTTTTTTTAGACAAATAAAACGGAATAGTTTAGGGCCTTCACGTGATGTTAATCTGTAGTAATACCGATATGCCATGAATAGAAAAATAAAAAAAATTTAATATAGATAGCATTTGCGTAGCCTTTTGATCGACTCATACCGTATCATAAATGTGATAATCAAGTTAACAACCGGAACATCAGAAAGTTGGAGAAGTCTAGCTTGAAAGTAGCAGCCCAGCTAGAAAAGGCTCACATGCATGATTCTAGCCCATGCGAATGTATGGTTGACAACCGGTTATATACTTATATTCAGTTCAGAACATCAAATCACCCAAACAGAGATACATGCATGTTAGGAGATAGCAACGGATGCCTGCAACTAAGAAATTGGTACTGTATGCTCAGCGGGCACTTGGGCCTTGTAACATGCTACCAGCAGTGCTACCTCGAGCAAAAGCTGCAGAAGCAACTAGAGAGGAAATGGAATAGCCGTGCTTAACGACTCCAATGCCACAGCAAAACATCTCGAACATTTCAAGTCTCGTTTCTGTTTCTGCAACTTCTTTTACCGCCTTATCAACTTGATGCTGAAAGAAAACCTCGAGGTAGCTGCTGCTGCTGTGCACCATCCAAATGATTAGTTCTACTGTAACTCGCCGTATGCCTGGGAACTCAGTGTCTGGTGACTTGTACAGATCAAGGATCCTTTTAAACTTCTGCATGAACACATCCACTTCGAGGTTTTCATTGCGGAGGGCGTCGGCAAAACCGCTTGCCTGAATGGATTTACAGATCTGAACACTGAGACCGACAATGCTCTCCAGTAGTGCGCCCAGCTTGGTCCTCCATTCTTCCAAATTCTACATACGTGTAGTGTGCATTTAGGGTGAGTTCCTTTCAATAAAAAAACCATGTAGCTAACTAAAGGACAGCTAAAAAAATGAAGGATATATATGTAACTTCCATACATCGTGGGTATGCAGTTCTCCAGCAGATACCGGACCCTCCATTTTCTCCACTTCTAACTTGATTATTTTCAGCAGCTGTTTGTGATGACAAATTGTAAGAGTACTATATATGTTCCTAAATAGACGAAAGAAGGAGCAATCCAAAATAAGAAATTTAATGAAAAGTGTGAGTAGACCTTAGTGTATATATACTTGCACGCATACACCAAAAGAAAAAACAAAGATGCATGCATGTGAATTTACCAGAGGTAGCTGGCTGTCGATTGTCCTATTATAATGAGCATGCTCTGGTTTAGAGTTCACACGTAAACTCCCCAAGAGTTTTGCAACCATAGTTCTGAGCTCTGTAGAGTCAGAAGAGAGCATCTCCACAAGTTGCTGTATGTTTTCAGGCATCAGTTCTTCTAGGATCTTCCAAGCAATGCTTGTGCTGTCCACGGCAAGCATGACTAATGCTTCAACAGCAGACTTAGCTAGCTCTACTCTGTTAGATGGAGTTGCAGTTTCAGGAACAAGGAATGAAACAAGCTTCTTGACTATTCGGGGCGAACTCCCAATCTCTTCCTTTCCTATCTCATCCAAAGCTAAGCAGGCAACAACTCCAATTGCTTCAGTGAGTAGCTTTGTATGGCTGTTAGGATGTTCTAGTATCTTTCTGATGTTCCTGAGAACATGGAGGTTCTCGGAGGTTTTGCACCTAAGCACCCTCCCGGCATCACCGGTAGTTCTGACCAGCTTGTGCAAGACCTGAACTGCCTCCTCAATGATTTCTTCTATTACTAGAGACCATGAGATTGAGCTGCTGTCAATGTCATCACTAACAGCTGTAAGGTCCACAATGCTTGACATCACGTGGTCATCGGCATCCGTCACCTTCTTTCAGTTGTCTGGATTGTCCATGACCTTATTGAGGATTTTCACACCAAGCCATGTGAGCTCGATGCTCACATTGCTGGAACTTTGGGGATTTCTCCGGGCCATGGCCGTGGTTGTCTTCAAAGTAAGCAACGAGGACACCATGTGCAACGCTCCTGGGAAGCTCTCAACCAGGAGGTCCGGAGAGAGCCACAACACCACGTTGGCTGCATGCCCTCGAGTGTTCTCTTCCTCCCTCGTCTTGTTCTTCAGTCCTAGCATACTGACCACACTCGCCACCGTGTCGGAGGAAGCCCGTAGCCTCATCAGCGCCAACCCTCTGTACTTGTGCACACTGAGGATGCGGTCGAGAATCCGGACGCCGACGAGCCGGTCGGCCACCGAGTTGGACCTTACCATCTCCATTGCGAAGCTGACCATGTCCATGTTCATGGCTTCACGCACGCTCCCACCGCAACATTTCATGTAGGTGTCGAGCATGTAGCGCTTGATTATCTGCACCCCTGAAGAGCCGAGCTGGTATGTCATGCTGAGCTTCAACACCTGCTGGACATCGGTGACGAGCATGGTGTCGGCGAGGAAGGAGGCCAGGCCCTGCGCGAGCACAAGCCCGTAGAACAGGTTGAGGGACCCCCTGATGCTCTTGTGGTCGCTGCTGCCTTGGTCCGCCGGCTCGACGTAGTCCTGCCGGCTCAGGCGCAGTGCGGCCAGGACGATGGAGGTGAAGCCCGCGGCGAACTGTGCCAAGGTGAAGCCCGACGAGAGGATCTTGGCGAAGAAGATCCGGCAGGTGCAGCAGCGCCTGGACGTTAGGAATGATGCGATCGCCGCCCCGAGGCCTGCGGTTCCTCGCTCCGGGTTGGTGCGGTGTCTTTCCCAGCTTCCATGCTCCATGGCCTCTATTTTCTTGGTCTGTGCTGCCACAACTTCCGGGGCGTTGAGGATGAACGTATCCTCTGCATCCACAGCACTGCTGAAAAGTCTGCCATTTGCAAATAAAGCGCGCACTTTATTAGTTTAATTTGCAGCCAAGTGAGAGTGTTGCACAACACAAGATTTAAACAGACATCGATTTGCATTTATTTTTATACTAAAACAAGATGAAAATAATTAAGCACAGCAGTATACACACACGCCCCAACAAATCATTTTACAGAACATGAAAAATTAGGAAAAAACTTGAAAACAACAAAATAAAAAATAAACAAATATCCTTGCTAACCGGTCACCACCACAAGCCCCTCTCCCACTGAGATACATTTTTTTTGACAAGATATGTGTCGGCATTGCGTATCGCCGGACCGGCTAGTAGATTAACGTATGCGCGTCACTGGTTCGGATGATAATGCAAGGGAGACACAAGGATTATACTGGTTCGGGCGGAATGTCCCTACGTCCAGTTCGGGTCACTCATGTTCTTGCACTCAGTTTGCAGTAGGAGGTTACAAACGGGCGAGAGAGGGACGAGTTCCCAAGTCTCTAGTGTAGGCGTGTGTGGTTGCGAATGGGTTCTACTTGAATTGAGAGAGTCCGAGCCCCCCTTTCTAGGGGTACGCCCACTCTCTTTTATAGCTCAAGGGAGAGGGAGGGGTCGGATACAAATGTGAGTGAAATAAGATAAAGGGAGAGTCTGAGGGGTCGGATGAAGTCCGACCCCTTCTCCTTCGTCGTCAGCTCCGGTGGGTCCTGATGATGGCGACGCAGGTAGTGCGGCCCCATCCCTGGTCCTGTGCGGGTCGTGGCTGCCCGGGTGGGTGGTTGACTATGGATGACGTCTCCATCCGGTGGAGTGGGCGCTCTGTCTCGTCCCTGTCCTGTCGTCCGGCGCACTTCCCGTTGCACGCCGCTGTCGTCATGATCCGTACCGGGGAGTGGTTGCCGTTGTGGGCGGTCACGCCCTCCTGAAAGGTCCTTATTTGGTAATTGAGTGACAACAGTAGGTGGACTAATAATGTGGTATATGGAGATACATAGGTGATTAGTCCACATGTGATGATGAGAAGGAGCTCATTGCATATGAGACATGACATGGAGTCATGTGACCAAGGTAAAGAAGATCAAGACAAGGCTTTGCGTCGATAGACCGGTTGCAAGTGTGAAGGGCAAGTTGGAGGCTTTGAAGCGACAAACCGCATGTGGCGGGAAAGCTTGAGCAAAGACTTGGCGCCGATGGACCAAGGCAATAGTGAAGAGCAAGTTAAGTTGAGATCGATGAACTAATAAGGTCACATGATGATATGAAGTGGATCATATCATTCAAGGAAAATCAAGTCAAGTGTTGACTCATGATGATGATCAAAAAGCTTGATGGAAGTTGGTGCTTGTGTGGCATCAACATTTGAGAAGATGAAATGGAATGCGCAAGGCAAATGTATAACTTGTAGGGCATTTCATTTCACCGGTCATAGGTGTGCAGAGAAGTGCTTGATCGGATTTAGGATAGATGGCCGTACTATCAAGAGGGGCAAACTTGCTTGCATATCGGTCATCTAGTGCCACTTGAGCGATCTAACTTTGCATACGTTGCTAGGATCGAGCGGTGTTGAAAGTTATTCAAAAATGATTTGAAAATGCTAAGTAAGTCTTAAAGGTTTTGATCATCCCGTGGGAGATCATATTGGAGTTGGCATGCTTTGGAAAAAGGGTTTTTGTTGTGCTCCTAACTATGGGTTGGATCTTGGAATGGATTTCTGGGTCGATCCATTTTGTTTTGGATCATTTATTCAGTTGGGTTGTGTAGTCCTCGATCACTGTTGGTACTTTGTAACGTTACGAATAAAATCCGCAAGTGCACGGATACTGCTGTAACTTTCACCCAGGAGTATTCCAGGGTATCGTATCCTCTGAGAAATGTGAGTACACTATCTACGGGTTCAGGCTCATCCAAGGACACACACACTGGTGTAGGAGGGATAGGACAGAGAGGACTTCCTAAGATTTAGAATCTATGTTTAGAGAAAGAGATACTTCGCCTTTATACTTCGAGCTACCGGTTTCGACTGGCTTATAAAAGCCAGTAGCTTCAGTAATAATGCTCTATCCGATATCCGAACGTGGAGGGTTACTATGGCTCGAACATGGCTGTCACCACTTACCGGCTACCTCAACAAACCATGGGACTATAAGACAACTGAGTGATAAAGTCTAGTCTAGACATCTATTGGCGCTCCTTAAGTACCCATTTTATCCCTTGTTTATCCTTGATAATGGCATGAATTTAATTACAAAATCACTAACCGTCCTAACCCCGGCCTAATTATTGGTCATTTTCACACTTGCACATATATTTTGGAGGAACTTCGTTTTTGCAGGTTTTTGTCCTATTTTGGAGCATGAAATGACGAGGCCCGTGATCAAGCGCCAACACGAAGAAAGACGAAGGCCAAAGCCCAAAGGAAGGACCAAAGCCCATGTTGATTCGAAGCCCATTCATGCACATCCATCCTCCAAGAGAGCCCAAAGGACTGAGCCCACGAAGATGAGATCAAGATACTTCGGGATTAAGCAAAGCAAATGAAGATTTAAGGAAGGATTCCCTATCCTATCCTTTCCTCGAAGATATCTCCAAGATAACGACATCCAAAGGGGTGCAATCGTGAAGGACATAAACTCTAGAAGATGTGAGGAGTCTACACGCGAAAGATGAGACCAAGGCGGGCCCGAAAGAGGGTAGGCCAGCCGGCCTAGGCCCATGAGCCGGCCGGCCTAGCCCATTTCCGAGGTGCTTCGGCCTCCCCTTCGACCGGTGGCTTCCTCGACTTATAAATAGCTCGCACCTTATTCAACTCGCGGCATCCATCCACCCAGAACTCGACGAAAACCTAGGGCCAAGACCGGAGGGAGACGACGGCCGCCGCAAGTCTTCGAAGTTGTCTAGGAGATGGCTTAGGCCGCCCGTAGCCGCTATGGCCTCCCTGCGTGGTTGTGCCATGGTGGAGTTCATGAGCTAGTTGGAGTCGTCAATGGTATGTACTCGGTGGTGACGATCCAAACGAATCTATTTTGTGAGTAATGATAATCATGTATTCCGAATCTTTTAGCGACCATGTTCTCTCTTTTGATTTCGTTTTTTTTCTTTGGGTTTGCTTCATCCTAGATCTATTATCGAGATAGATCGCTTAGCATGATCTTGTAGTCATGGTGGATAGAGGTTCATGGCGGAACTACCAAAGAGGGTTCGACTTGCTTCAGGGTGCTTTCGTCCAAAGGGGGACGTCGTGACAGGGCGTTGCTTTAGTAGATGGGGTATCGAAGGATCGGATTGGAGATTTTGGGTTTAAAGATGCCATTGATTGAGATGCATGATTTTTTTGCTCGTTAGCTTGAACTACAACTAGATGACAATAGGCCTAGTCATGTCTTTGGTTTTGCTATGGTTACGCCTATATTCATGGATGAGATCAACCTTTACACAACACTCATATCTATTAAAGGTTACTCTATATGTGCAATTCATGCTTCATGTTAGGATATATCCGTTAGATTAGATGGAAAACCTTGGGTAGTTCTTTGTCGATCCACGGGTTGATAAACCTTGGGGGAATACTCTAAGGGAAAAGCTACATGATCCCGTGCACTTGCGGTATATAAATTGGGGCGCTAAGGAGCGTCAACAAGAGATCAACCTTTACACAACACTCATATCTATTAAAGGTTACTCTATATGTGCAATTCATGCTTCATGTTAGGATAGATCCGTTAGATTAGATGGAAAACCTTGGGTAGTTCTTTGTCGATCCACGGATTGATAAACCTTGGGGGAATACTCTAAGGGAAAAGCTACACGATCCCGTGCGCTTGCGGTATATAAATTGGGACGCTAAGGAGCGTCAACAAGCTTTTCTGGCACCGTTGCCGGGGATCGGCAACTCGAACCCTAGGGCGATCTATCTAGTTTTTTTAGACTAACCCTAATTTTTATTATTGCATATACCCTTGTTTTCTTGTTTGTGTCCTTGAAAGCAGGTGGAAAAAGCTAGACACCAAACTTGGACTTCGAGAAGTCCATAATCCACTTCAACAAATTTCAACAATCGGCAACAAGATGATCGAGGAGCCTCAACATGGAACATCGACAACGTCGACATGACGGCAACAACATCAAGATTCGCTCTTTAGTGGTCGGTGCTAACTTTTGTTAGTGGCCCAGCATCCGCTATCGAGTCCCCACTCCCCAAAGCAAAAGATGATAAATAAGGTACGCCACCGTGTCAATTAATTTTAAAGACTAATGTTTTTGGAAAGAATTGTTTGTTCAAGCAATAGGTATGAAGCATGCCCGCGAAGAAAATTGTGCGATCATCATCATCTATGAAGTGTTACTGTTGTGATGAGTTTTTCATCCAAGATCAGAGAAGTACCATGAGCAAATAATAGATTATTTTGAAGCTCCATCAAGTCTTCTTTCCAACAGATCAAGAACCGTCAACTTTGGAGATCGGTGTGAAGAGTTATGGTAAAATATTTCAACGCTGCGCGTTCTGAAATCCTTCTGGACAGATTGCAACGCCGTAATAAAACAAGCATTACTTCTTTATCCGGAGTCCAATTGGGGCGAATAACCACTTGTTGGAAAGATAATTTGATGCACCTTGCAATGGAGCAGAAGTTTGGTATATGTTCTGTATTGGATGAATGGGAATTCAACGAGAACAGAGGCAGTAGCAACTGACGAAGAAGGTGATGACGATGTCAAAGGATGATTGGAAGGCTGTGTACGCAAAAGATGATGATTTGAAGTTGACCAAAGCTGGAGGTAACAAGACTAGAAGAACCACAACACCACCTATCTTCTCCAATGGGATGCTCGATATACTCCTAATCGAGTGATGTTATCAAGGAAGGAAACCGTTCGGATCATCAACACGAAGCACAGGAGCATCTTCCAATCCCGACACCTTGGGTAGAGCAAGAACAATGGAGAAGACACATCATTGAAGCCGTGATATTTGCTGGTAATCAATAGTGATGACCTTGAAGCCTAGGGACGCACGACACTACGTTCCAAAGACCACATGATCGAGATCATTGACATCTTCGGATGAATTCACAAGAAGATATTGTTCTCATCAATGTCCAGCTTGACCTCAGAAGAAAATAGCAGCATATTTTTGGATATTCAAAAGCTCCACGAAGTTCCGGTTCCAACGAATCAAGAATGAAGTCAATCGAAGTTTCCCACAAGAAGTTATGGCCAAAACATCGAAGGTCGTGCACTCTGAAATTTTCTGGACAGCACGCAGTGCCAAAGTAAAATGGGCATAACTCCCTCATTTGGACTCGGTTTAAGATTAATGACCACTCGTTGGAAAGGTAATTTCATAATCATTTCAATAGATCTATATTTTGGTATATGTTCTGTTGAGTATATAGGAGAGATTCCACGAAGAAGAGGTAGGAGCAACGAGATGAGAACAAGATAGAGAAGATGACGATGACAACAATGAAGGGGAGCTTGGGCGATGCTTTCATCAAGCGTACATGATAAAATTCAGAGGCTTGGAGTAGAGGAAGAACCCCAATGACATTGGTAAATGAAGGCACAAGCGGTCGACCTTCGACAAACGAAGATGTTGCAAACAAACCACGACGGATTACAAGAGCGCAACATTCAACACATGGAGACGTGAGAAGCAAACCACAATGGACCACGGAGAGTGCATCAAGATGACATCTCGCACAAAGCACCACGACTCCAATGAGTATGAAAAAGCTCCGAGGCTAAGGTATACATTGAATTCTCAAGCTTCTATTGGTTTTGTTGATAATCTTTAAAAATCTCATGCTTGAACCGATAGTTGGAATGAAAGTTTAAATTCTATGCCTTGTTCTTTTCATGATGATAGGCTAGAGTTTCTTGAGAATGTTGATTTCACGCTTAAAGGACCTCTGCCTAATAATGAGCTCCGCGCTATGCAAGAAACACATGCTGCATTTAATTACACCATGCCTTGTTGATGAAATTTAATTGAGGATGTGATTATGTTGCATATGTTTACAAATAATTGCAAAATCTCGATCTTGCTTTGCGCTTGGTCAAGCTCATGACCCTAAAAGAGCACATGTCGGGAGAAGCCCCGAATTTCACTAACCATGCAGGACATGAAACTCAAATGATGAGGAGGAAAACCGTGCCCAAAATTTTAAACACCATCATCAACATCTTCAAGTTTCAAGAACAGACGTCGCTATGCCTCATCAATTTTGTGCACAAGTCCAGAGATTTACAATGCAAGAAAGTTGAATATTCAGGATTTCCATCAAGTCCTCGGTTCAACGCATCCATGATCGATACAATTGAAGACCCACGGGAGGAGCTATGTCTCAAACATCGGAGATGCACGTGCTGAAATCAGCACGGGGCAGATTGCAGTGACGGGGAAAAATGGGCATAACTCCCTCAATTGGAATGCGTTTTGGCCAAATGAAGACTTGTTGAAAAGAAGATTTCGTGCACCTTGCATTAGATAAATTGGTTGGTGCAACTCCCAATCCGGACATAGAGGAAAATCCGTGAAAAAAAGGTAGCGATGAAGGACAACAAAGAATGAGGTGACGATGATGTGAGAGACGATTGGGCAAGTTTTCCATTAAGCGTGATTGATCATGTCCAACATGGGAGGTGGAATAAGAGCTGCATGGAACACCTTCACCTCTTGCATGAAGGACCATGGCTTCACATCAATTTGAAGGTAAGAAAGTCGAGCTCTATGACTTTAAATGAAGCGCTTTGCGGGAGGCAACCCGTTCATTTTATTTATCTATTTATATATATATATTAATATGACCGTCTACATTGCACTCTTTAATCAGAATATCAAGTAATGTTGTACCATTGCTCTAACAAAAACCATGACTTCATGTTGTTCATTCTAAATGTTATTGAGGGAGCACTTTGTTATTTGATCTTGGGAAACTTGTAGACCTTTTTGTGTGCCTATTAGTGTTTAAAGTCTTTTTATTTGTGTTCTTTTAGAGGGAAATATGAAGTGTTGCACCACCCTTTGATTCTAAACTTGTGGCTAGTTAACTTAGGCTAACTTTTTGTTTTGTTTTAGACCACCTCATCATGTCATATCATTTTGTTCACCCACCCCGTGTTGCATTGCATTCCATGTTGTTCGTCTCACCCTTGTATTGCATTGCACATTGCATTTAAAAAAACTTTTTCTAAAAACATTGACTAGCCTCGCTTTTGAGATCCTAAAACCCTTAGGAAAACCACTCATAGAGCAATCCTAAAATCATAGGTTATGTTTTTCATTCAAAAAAAATCTAACTTTTGTTTCTCTCTAGTTTTTTTAAAAACCACCTTAGATAGAATTTCTATACCCAACACTCTCTCTTCAAAATTTTTGTTTTAAACCAAAAAATATAGGAAACCCATAAACCTACTTCTAAAACCTTGTTAGCTCGGTTGCTTGGTCCTTTTCGATAAATAACCTTTTCATTGACAAAAGCCTCACTTCTTATGAAGTGTCGCGAAGGCTTTTGGTCACTCTTAGCAATTGTTTTTGAATAAGCTAGTTGTAGAACAACATCAAAAGGTCCTTTCAACCTTGTTAACACTTGTTTTTGCTAACTTTGCATTTGCACTTTGCATCCATTCCATTGTTCATGCCACAAGTTGAGTCTAGGGATGCTTGTTTTGTTGGCTTTTGTCTCTACTCCCGACCATTACCCCGGGGGTAGTGTGTGCACTTGATTGTTTTGCAGGCATGACAGAGTGTTCCCATGAATTTGTGATCAAAGAAGAAATCAAATTCGTCAAGATCTCCAAAGTTTGAGAGCAAGCCCCGCTGTTTTCATCAAATTTTGCACATTGCAGAGACGTACAAGGAAGAACAAGTTGATATTCAGAAGCTCCATGAAATTCCCGTTCCAACGCATCCAAGATCAATGAATTTGAAGACCTGTACAAGGAGATATGGCAAGAACATTGGACGTTGCGCGTTCTGAAATTCGGGAGAGATTGCAGCGCTGGAATGAAATGGACATAACTCTCTTGTTCGGAATCAATTTTGGGCGAATGAGGACTCGTTGGAAAGGAAAATTTGTGCACTTTGCAATGGAGCAATGTTTCAATACATGTTCTGTTCTGGAAATTGAATGAAAAATTCATGAAGATGAGGCAACAATGGGACAACGAGGAATTGAAGGAGGCGACGATGATGTGAAGCAATGATTGGGACCATGACTTAGTACAAGAAGAAGTTGAAGGAAATTGAGGCAACAAAGGTGAAGACACATTGAAGATGATATTCATACACATGAGGGAAGGACTTCAAGAATTGTAAGATGGTCCATCTTCTCCTTCCACGCCTAGCATCATGCTAAGCATGGTGGAGGATTTCGTGGACAAGAAAGAAAGATCTCATGGAGTAAGATAATCACGGTTGCCACAAGATGCTCATGATTCTTCTTCCATGCTTAGCACAATGCTTAAGTTTGGGGGAGGCCGCGCTACACTTCATTACGAGCATCGAGAAGGACGGTAATTCTTCCTCAACTCTCTCTTTTTCTAAGTGCTTGTATATATATGCCTTCAACCATAAATGCAACCTTTGTATATCTCTCCCTATAATAACATGGTTACTAGGAGTACAACATAGATTTGTTTTTGTTTTCAATGAATGATAACCACCATCACTTTGTACTCACCACATTGATACATTTTGGCAATGCCTTATGCTTATGGAAAAATGATGAAAGTTGCTGCTTTGTTTTACCTACGCTATGTTGTATATGACTTGACCATTTGCTCTCAATTAAATGGAATTAAAATGATTAAATACCGGCTCTTTTATTTGTGGAGGTTAAATGACTAAATTCTAGACCCACATATTCTATGTTGCTCTTTGATTTAAGTCTACCGATGACCTTACACCTTGTGTTGTTTAATTTGAAAACTTAATTCCTATGCTATCTATGTTTGTGAATCTCTTGCAAAGTTCTACCTACCAAAGCCTATACATACATATTCTTTCATGATGAAACATTTAGATTGCAAACTTATATTTTGATGAGTTGGATTAAGATTGATTTCTTTGGTATGAGACTAAGAAGCTGGTCATTCCGTTTTTTTTTGTGTAACCTTCTTTCTGCTAGCCTATTTATCCATGCATTGTGAGTTTCTATTTCGGGAATTTTGCAAATCTCGCTGGATATCCACCCTAAACCAAAAATATCTTTTTGTGATTACCTCCTTGACCACAACCCAATTTGAGTATGGATTATCATTTCGACGGAATCAAAAGAATCAAGGGCACCATATAAAGAAAAGTTTTGGGAGACAAGGCTCCCCGGAGATTCAAGAGATTCTACGAAGAAGAAGGTGAATTTGAGATACTTACCCTAGCTAGTTGGTTCTCCCACTATTCATACTCGAGGACGAGCATTCGTTCAAGCATGGGGGGATGGCTGGGTAAGTATTCTATGTTATCAAAAGTTCTAAGGAGCAAAAAGAAAGAAAAAAAGAAGGAAAGAGAAAAATAGAAAAATGAAAAAAGGAGAAAAGAAAAAAAAATGAAAGAAAAAAAAGAAAAGAATAAAATGCTCCTTAGCTCTTTTTGGCTTCATTAATTTTCCAAGTTACTTTGAATAACTATTCCATACTCAAATCTTCCAACCATGTGCAATCCGATAACGAGAACTTCATTTGTGTCTCGAGATCATCCTTTTGCCACTTGCACATGCCCACCTATCTAAATATGTGTGTTTCATCTTTCTCCCTCTCCAACATTATTTTCCAATGGCCTTTTTGACAAGTCTCAGTAAATCCAATAGATCTCTCTCTTAGTTTGACAATATTTTAGATATAATGTTTTGCTAGGATTGTTTTTACCTACCAAGCTCCACATAAGCCTTCCACTTTTATATATGAGTAGAATAGGTTGAAGACAATCTAATGTAGGCTTGAGAGACTTGATGAGATGAGTATTTCCATGATCTTTTGCAAGAGAACCTCACTTATGTTTGATATGCATTCTTTTGAAAACTCTTCACGATGAAACAAGGTAAAGGTTTGAAGCTCGCTTAAGTTTGAGAGCATTGCATTTATTTATTATTGTGGCTTATTTTTTAATTGCTAGTCTATCTTCCATAACGAAAAATTAGCCGGTCACAACATGAACTTAAATGCAAAATACTTGAGAGAGCAATATGTCTTGTTATGTATGACTAAGTGCAGAGAGGACATTGAGGGGCAACGTTGATTTCTTTATAAGCAAAGCTCCTGGACTTACTCGAGGACGAGCAAGGTTTAAGCATGGGGGGAATGTTGGCGCTCCTTAAGTATCCATTTTATCCCTTGTTTATCCTTGATAATGGCATGAATTTAATGTCAAAATCACTAACCGTCCTAACCACGGCCTAATTATTGGTCATTTTCATGCTTGCACATATATTTTGGAGGAACTTCGTTTTTGCAGAATTTTGGCCTATTTTGGAGCATGAAATGACGAGGCCCGTGATTGAGCGCCAACACGAAGAAAGACGAAGGCCAAAGCCCAAAGGAAGGACCAAAGCCCATGTTGATTCGAAGCCCATTCATGCACATCCATCCTCCAAGAGAGCCCAAAGGACCGAGCCCACGAAGATGAGATCAAGATACTTCGGGATTAAGCAAAGTAAATGAAGATTTAAGGAAGGATTCCCTATCCTATCCTTTCCTCGAAGATATCTCCAAGATAACGACGTCCAAAGGGGTGCAATCGTGAAGGACATAAACTCTAGAAGATGTGAGCAGTCTACACGTGAAAGATGAGACCGAGGCGGGCCCGAAAAAGGGTAGGCCGGCCGGCCTAGGCCCATGAGCTGGCCGGCCTAGCCCGTTTCCGAGGTGGTTCAGCCTCCCCTTCAACCGGTGGTTTCCTCGGCTTATAAATAGCTCGCACCTTATTCAACTCGCGGCATCCATCCACCCAGAACTCGACGAAAACCTAGGGCAAAGACCAGAGGGAGATGACGGCCGCCGCAAGTCTTTGAAGTTGTCTAGGAGATGGCTTAGGCCGCCCCTAGCTGCCATGGCCTCCCTGCGTGGTTGTGCCATGGTGGAGTTCATGAGCTAGTTGGAGTCGTCAATGGTATGTACTCGGTGGTGACGATCCAAACGAATCTATTATGTGAGTAATGATAATCATGTCTTCCGAATCTTTTAGCGACCATGTTCTCTCTTTCGATTTCGTTCTTTTCTTTGGGTCTGCTTCATCCTAGATCTATTATCAAGATAGATCGCTTAGCATGATCTTGTAGTCATGGTGGCTAGAGGTTCATGGCGGAACTACCAAAGGGGGTTCGACTTGCTTTCGTCCAAAGGGGGGCGTCGTGACAGGGCGTTGCTTTAGTAGATGGGGTATCGAAGGATCGGATTGGAGATTTTGGGTTTAAAGATGCCATTGATTGAGATGCATGATTTATTTGCTCGTTAGCTTGAACTACAACTAGATGACAATAGGCCTAGTCATGTCTTTGGTTTTGCTATGGTTACGCCTATATTCATGGATGAGATCAACCTTTACACAACGCTCATATCTATTAAAGGTTACTCTATATGTGCAATTCATGCTTCATGTTAGGATATATCCGTTAGATTAGATGGAAAACCTTGGGTAGTTCTTTGTCGATCCACGGATTGATAAACCTTGGGGGAATACTCTAAGGGGAAAGCTACACGATCCCGTGCACTTGCGGTATATAAATTGGGGCGCTAAGGAGCGTCAACAAGAGATCAACCTTTACACAACACTCATATCTATTAAAGGTTACTCTATATGTGCAATTCATGCTTCATGTTAGGATAGATCCGTTAGATTAGATGGAAAACCTTGGGTAGTTCTTTGTCGATCCACGAATTGATAAACCTTTGGGGAATACTCTAAGGGAAAATCTACACGATCCCGTGCACTTGCGGTATATAAATTGGGGCGCTAAGGAGCGTCGGCAACACCATGTCTATGCTATTCCGTACTAATCATAACCCTGGCCAAGATTATCCTTCTCTATTCGGAGTCTTAAGCTAGGATCAAATGCTACTCTAAGCATACACTCAACTAATATAAGGCAGAAGAAATAACTTGCAATGAAACTCTAATTCTAAATAAGGAAGTTTGGAACACTTACAACCGAATAAGCATCCGTCGAGGTACAAGCGAAGAAGAGTGCCGACAAACCTGGCACTTTCCCCGGCTCCTCCTCACTCTCCTCCTAATCTTCTACACCCCCTAGGCTGCCTAAAGCATCTAGCATGAAGATCTTCAAGATCCCAAGGAAGAAAGGATGAAGGTGAGTTGTATGTTGTGTGTGGTGTGTGTTTCATTTCTTCACCCCCCTTTGTATTTATAGGAGGGAGCCACGGCCGAGGGGAGCTCCATCTGCAGGTTTACCTCCAAGAACCGACCTATGCTTCCAATGAGCAAGCTCCATGTGGCAGGTTTAAGTCGGTGGGGCCCATGGGCTGGTCGGCCGACCAAGGTGGTCGGCCAGCCACCCAGTGGGCCCAACCGACCTTGGCCTTCTTCAGTTGGGTTGAGCTCTGGGCCCACTTGTCATTGGCACGAGGAATGGCTTATGTTATGTCGGTTTCTTGCTCTGGTTGGCCCTCTAATCCATGTTATGACACGTGTCGTGCTCTGATTCGCCAGAACATCATGTCTTGGATCATGCCACACCGTTATGCTGCAAAATTAGTTTAAAATCACCTGCACACATTCTCAAGCATCATCTATGGAATTCATTAGTAAATAAATCTATCCTAGCATTTATTCCACATTATGGTTCGATTTTGTGCAGGAGTTGATGGTCAAAATGGGTCGTTAGTGACCGTCAACAAGATCCCCCACACTTGGCCCTTTGCTCATCCTGAGTAAAGGTCAGGACTAAGGTGCCTTGGCATCTCCTTGATCGAACATCCTGCACAAAAGTTATTCCATACCTTGCTTTTACTTGTGAACTTGGGTGTGTCTACCATGATGTCTGTAATTGTTGAAGAACATAATGAACTTGGCCTCAAGTGTCGTCTTGCCATGTTGCCAAACTTGGGGATTTTTGCAAGAATTTTCACAAAAAGTGTTCATGGTCTTACTCTCCTTGATAGGTCTCTCAATGTCACTCATGTGTATTTTCTTACCAGGGCTTGCCTCTACTCTGTCTTACTGATATGGCTGGCATATGTGGAGTTTGGAAAGGGAGTAGAAAGACATCTGCTTTGACTCAAATCTGTTGCAAGATCAAAGATTGGATCCATAGATATAATACTTATATTTACAAACTGATTAGGTTAGTGCATAGATAATTACATGCTCCTTTCATGTCTGACTTTATTTATTGGATCATGCTTCTTTGGCATGCCATCTTTTCCTCTCTCTTTTCTTCTTCTTTTTTTTGGGTCATGCTTCTTTGGCATGCTATCTTTTCCTCTCTCTCTTTTTTTGAATACTATTGTCAGACAATATTTAAGGAGCATTGATCTTCATCTGTGCATACAACCTTTAATTAAGAACATAAATAAAGTTAACCATGATGGATCACAAAATTTGATCGAACCCAACACGTAGTCAAGAGACATATGCAAATGATTTTTTTGAGTGGGAAACATCATATGGCTCTAGTAGGAAAGCATACATGGAGGTAAAGACCATGAACTTAGTTTTTATTTTCATAAATAAATTCCCCAAACTTGTCAACATGAAAGGATGAGCAGCTTTGAACCAAACATATCACGTTAGTCAACAATTAAGCATCATGGGGTCCTATAAGATTTGGTTCACAAACTCAAGCGCAGTATGAAACAACATTCATGCAAGCGTTCATCAAGAACTCCTTTTAGCATATTCTTAAATAGTTTTCGAATATTTAAAATGTTATGCTCATGTTTAGAAATGCTATAGGGAGGAAACAAGTGAGGTAGTGCAAACTCAGGAGTCGGAGCGAGAGGTGTGAGTGACGTATGAAGATGGTAGTAGCGTATATGCGCGACGTCATGGGATCTCCCCCCACACTTGTTTTCGAACTGCTCATCGATCATAGACAAAACAAAATATGAAGGATAAAAGGGCTCTGTCGGCATTAACACCAGGGAGCCAAAATTCTTATTCAAACAACCAACTAATCCTGGGGCGCAACCAAACTGAACTAAGCCTATACAAATTAACCTAAACTAGCACCCAAACTAAACTAATGATAATGAGGGATCCCCTCTGTAAGACCCCTACTCTAAATCTCTGATTCCTATGTGCCCTCACTAGGTGATCCATCTTGTCATCAAGGTACTCCATGTAGAGGTCAAGGTCTTCTTGCATATCCTTGATTTCTAACCTCAGTCTTTGTTGAGACATGTCCAATCTGACGTTGGCCATGTGAGCTCTTCTGAGTTCATGGGAGAATTCACCCATCTCAATTTTACCTTGATGACCTTCTGCCTTGGCCGGTGGCCGAACTCCGAAGATTGTGAGATGTGGTTGGAGCAGTGGCTCATCAGGAGATATTTTGTTGCGCCGGTAATCGTGACTGATCACGTGGCCCTCCTTGGTTATCCAAGAATGCACGTACTCCTTGTCGGGCTTTAGTCTTGGCCCGGGTGCATTCTCATCTTGAAAAAGCTTGATGGTGAAAACCTCCAACTTCTTCTTCGATGGTCTATTCCGTGGCTTGCGCTGCCGACCCTCCTTGGGAGGCGCTTCACCAGGCGAGAGGGAACCACCAGAGGAGTCGGGAGCCGAGCGGGCACGTGGGGCCGTCGGGGTCGGCCGACCGTCCCCTAGCATCCCTCGGGTCCCTCCTCCTGGGGGTGCTTCGAGGTGTCGCTGGTGAAGTCGCGAAAAAAGAGAAAACTTCTTCTTGTAGGGCCTCCGCGAAGTATTGCTCCATTGGGCTGAAGGGATTGTCTCGACAGGGTTCCGAAGCAATGAACGGGATTATCTCCTTGCCGGCCATGGTAGGTGGTTTATGGGATGCTGCTGGAGTTTGATGGGGGGTATGGAGTAGATGGAAACAAGGTGGAGAAGGAGAGGGTTTAGGTTTTCTGGAAGGGAGGCACATGAACTCTCCTTTTCTCCTTGCGAACGCCGTCATATCTCACGGATTCGGGCTTAACATAGGTCAGAGGGGCCATGCACCAAGGATGGGCCGCATTGGGGCCAGCCCATGCTCTGCCGACCATGGTGGTCGGCGGACCATGGCTAGGCCCCAGTGGGCCCTAGCTTCCTCTGGTCGACAGGTAGGGCTGGATATAGTATAGTTATAGTGGGCCCACCGCCCTTTTGGCCTATATGGCTCTTAATTAGATATATACGCATGATTAACTAAGTCAATCACGTCTATTTCTTCATCAAGAGCTCTGTTATGGTCTAAGAAAAGCTTGAGGCATTGACCGTTTACCTTAAAGGTGTTACCGTCATCATCTTGTATCGTGATAGCTCCATGAGGGGAAGTGTCGATGACGTGGTACGGTCCTAGCCACTTGCTGCACAATTTTCCGTGAGCAAACAATTTGAACCTAGAATTAAAAAGCAATAACTTGTCCCCTGGGTTGAAGGTCTTGGGCTTCAACCGCTTATCGTGCCATCTCTTGGTTCTTTCTTTGTAGATCGAGGCACTGTGGTAAGCTTTATCTCTCCATTCCTCCAGTTTCGAGATTTGGCGCTTTCGGTACTCTTCGGCTTGTTTTAAATCCATGTTCCATTTCCGGATGGCCCAGTGCGTTGTGCTCCAGCTCAACAGGTAAATGGCAAGTTTTCCCATAGACGATCTGGTAGGGTGACATTCCAATGGGTGTCTTGTACGCTGTGAGGTATGCCCATAGAGCATCCGGTAGTTTCAGCTTCCATCCCCTCCCCCATTTCATTCACGGTCTTCTGCGGAATATTCTTGATTTGTTTGTTGGATGTTTCTGCTTGACCGCTGGTCTGGGGGTGATACGGGGTCACGATGTTGTGCCTTGTCCCTAGTTCCTCGAGAAAGTTTCGGAAAGCCGGACCAATGAAATGCGACCCTCCATCACTGATTACCATCCTTGGTGTGCCAAACCTTGGGAAGATAATCTCGTGGAACATCTTACGGGCGTGCTTTGCATCTGTGGCCCTACATGGCATGGCTTCGACCCATTTGGAGGTGTAGTCTACGGCGACCAAGATGTACTCGCAACCATGGGACTTTACGAAGGGTCCCATATAGTCGATGCCACAAACATCAAATAATTCAACTTGAAGGTTATAAGTTAAGGGCATCGCGTTGCGAGCTGTGATCCCTCCATGCCTCTAGCAGTTTGGGCATCTTTGGATGAAGTTCATGGTGTCTTCATACATAGATGGCCAATAGAATCCACTCTGCCAAATTTTCGCCTGAGTGCAAAATACACCATAATGACCTCCGTGTGGTACTGCATGGCATTTTTCTATGATTTGCGTCCTTCTACCGTAGGTACACAACGTCTGAGTAACGCATCTGCACATACTCGGTACAGATATGGTGCATCCCATAAGTGGCGTTTGCTCTCATGGATTAGCTTCTTTTTGCTCTCCCCCGGGGGTACATACCCTGAAACCATGAAGTTCACGATATTCGCATACCAGGGGTGCGAAGCTGTTACCTTGAAAAGCATATCATCCTGTAGGAAGTCATTTATCGGCGGTTCTTGAGTGCTGGTGATGGGCATGCGCGATAAATGATCCACCGCTGAATTCTGTACTCCTTTCTTATCCTTAATTTCTCGATCAAATTCTTGGAGTAGGAGAATCCATCTGATCAACTTTGTTTTAACATCCTTCTTAGTGAGGAGGCACTTGAGTGCTGCATGGTCGGTGTAGACTATGACCTTTGTCCCCACTAGATAGGATCTAAACTTATCGATAGCAAAGACAACTGCTAGGAGCTCCTTTTCTGTTGTGGCGTAGTTGAGCTGGGCTCATGTGAGTGTCTTGCTAGCGTACGCGATTGCGTGATGCATCTTATCCTTGGTCTGACCTAGCACGGCCCCCACCGCATAGTCACTAACATCACACATGATCTCGAATGGGAGCTTCCAATCTGGGGGCTGTATGATTGGAGCTGAGACGAGTGCCTTTATGAGAGTTTCAAAGGCCTTATGGCGCTCGTCGGTGAATTGGAAAGGAACATTCTTGGCTAAAAGGCTTGTGAGGGGTCTAGTGATCTGAGAGAAATTCACGATGAATCGTCGATAGAATCCCGCATGGCCTAGAAAGCTTCGGATTCCTTTCATGTTGGTGGGAGGCGAAAGTTGCTCAATGACTTCGATTTTTGCCTTATCCACCTCTATCCCTCTTTTGGACACCAAGTGTCCTAAGACGATGCCTTCACGGACCATAAAATGGCTTTTCTCCCAGTTGAGAATCAGGTCCTTTTGTTGGCATCTCTGAAAGACTTTGTCCAAATTTTCTAGACAGTGATCGAAGGTCGTTCCATAGACCGAGAAGTCGTCCATGAAGACTTCCATAATTTCCTCAATCATGTCTGAGAAAATGGACATCATGCACCTTTGGAACGATGTGGGTGTGTTGCATAGCCCAAACGACATTCGTCGGTAGGCGTACGTTCCATGGGGGCATGTGAACGTGGTCTTGCTTTGGTCTTCGGGATGGATGGGTATTTGATGGTAACCAGAATAACCATCAAGGAAACAGAAGTAGGAGTGCTTTGCCAACCATTCTAACATCTCATCGATGAAAGGCAGCGGGAAGTGATCCTTCTTTGTGGCCTTGTTGAGTTTTCTGTAATCTATACACATCCTCCATCATGCCCTCTTTCTTGGGCACAACCTAAACCGGGCTTACCTACTCACTATGTAGAAAAGGATAGATGATTCTGGCATCTAGGAGTTTGAGGACCTGTTTCTTCACTACCTCCCTCATAGCATTGTTCAACCTTCTTTGGGGTTCCCTAGAAGGTGCTATTTTGGGATCCAGAGGGATTCAGTGAGTGCAAAGAGCGGGACTGATGCCCTTGAGATCCTGTAGGGTATAGCCTAGGACTGATCGGTGCGTTTCTAGGATGGCGATGAGCATGTGTGTCTCCTCTTCTGAAAGTTTATCACTGATGATCATGAGAGACTCTACATTGCTATTTAGGAAAGCGTATCTAAGCCCAGAAGGTAAAGGATTTAGCTCAATCGGAGGTCGTGATGGCTTTTCGGTCTCGGGCAGTTCGAAAGTCTCGTTAGAGTCTTCATCTGCCTCGAGAGTATCCTCCTCGAGGTCTGAATCAAAAGATTCGAGAGCGGAAGTGGCCATTATTTTCTTGATCGGTTCGAGAGTAGGGAGATCCTCCATTGAGCATCTTAATGCTCGATGCACTGGGATGTGGAGAATGTCCTTCCCTAACTTGATGTTTAGGCACCCGTCTTTAGGAACATCCTTAAGGAGAGCCTTAAGGGGATGTCCTATCAAGAAATCAAAGTTGAGATCTTCGAAGACATGAAAGTTCAGTCGCACCTTAACATCATAGTGCCAGAATGACACATTTGTTAGTATCCCGCAACTGCTTGTAAAAGAACCTGAAGGTCTCTTGAGCTGTCTATCTATCGGAGTGAGCTTGTAGTTGCCCAAAAAGGCTAAAGCGAACTCATCCGACATAAGATTGGCTCCAACAGTGGGATTATAGAGAGCGTCCATGTAACACCCGGTTTATAAATGAACATAAACCGAGCAATCATATACGTGCCAGGATCAAGTCACACGTATATACAACAGAATGAACAATATATCACAGCACATATCACGAATAAGACATAATAAATCGAAATACGAATGTTATTTATTACATTAATGACAAAAATGTCTGATACAGCGGAAGCGAAGTACAAATACGATCAAACTCTCCGATGCTGAGCAGGACACCACAGGGACGTCGACTGGGAGACGAAATGCCTAGAAGTCCTCGTAGTCCTGGTAGCGCTGAGTGAACTCCCTCGCGTCGGCAGGAACTGAGCAGCAGTAGAGTATCCAAGAGGAAAAGGTAGAGAAGATGCAAGAGTGAGTACACAACTTGTACTCAACAAGTATAAGACAAACTATGAGGCTCTAAGGTTGGCTGACTGACTGCATTAGCTTTTAAGTCTTGGCAAAATTTTATTAAAGCTATTTACTACAAGTTGATGAATTACCATAAACCCAGTTACATAGTAATTAATCAAAATTAATCATGTTACTACTAAGAACCATACCGAAACCACCAAGGTAACCCCGAGAGGCACCCCCCTCGTCGGAAGGAGATATCCCCACTAATCAAAAGGAGGATCTGGGCCGCTCATGACCGTGAGCACGGCTAGTATACCAGTTTTACACTCTGCAGAGGTTGCACATCTTTACCCACAAGTCGTGAGCCACGCCAGTTGTTCATCACACTTCCTTAGGTGAGATGACTAGCAAACTCACTACGAGGCCTTTACAAAGAATCTCGTTGGTAAGGAATAACCGCGAGGGTTGGATCGGCGACCATGTAGCAGGTCTAGTGGGCGTCAAGAATACCACAGACGAGGCCACTCAGTACGAGGGACATAGAAGCTTACCACCCTTGCCCCGCAGGTAAGTTACAACAAACCAAAAAGACCTAATTATTACGCCAAGACCGTCCCATTCCAGTCTTGTGGTAGCGCTGTTGTCCCAGGTTGTCACTCTATGAACGGGTCCTTATGGAGAGTGGCCAACCAGGCAGTAAGCACCGTGCTGGCCCCCTAAACCATGTTTCTAACAAAACCAATTTTAATGAGAAGTGAGCCACTCAAGCCACACAGAGGGCCACTCTCAGAATCAAGTTGCATATACCATTAATCAAATTAATTAAAAAGGACCATTATGCGTTATAGCGCGGCACCTAGCACAACTAACCAAAATGCAACCCAAGGGATATATATAAAGGATATAAAGTGACTAGGAAAATTCTTATAGGCATACAGTATTAAAATGCAGTATGAAATTGCATTTAAAAGTGATAGGTTGTTCATGTTATACTTGCCTTCCTCGTACTGCTCCTGCTGCTGCTCAAACTGGTCGGAAGATGGCTGCTCCGGGTACTAGTACTGGGGCTCCTATGGTAGCTCAACGTCTACTCACGATCACATGGCCAAAAAAAGGCACAACATAAACATACATGCAAACAATAGCTAAAACTAATAAACAGTACAACAATACATAAAAACAGCACACTAAACTAGTCTAAAACTATTCTACGTGTTACAATGATCGCGTGGACATAAAGAACGCCTAAAACGGAGCTAAAACGCAAAAACTAGAGCTAAAACAAGATCTAGGGGCTTATCTGCGAGAAAAACTAAGTTACAGGGGGTTTCTAGGCAAAAACCAGGGGTTTATGTGCAAAAACCAAAAAGTTCTAGGGGCTGACGTGCAAAAAGGCCTCATCAGGATGGCGGGTTCTATTTTAAAGAAACTCAGGGGGTTATATGCAAAGTTCTGGGCAGATCTGCAAATAGTTTTTAATAAAGCTGGACCACGGGTTGATTTCCCTAAAACTTAAGGGCTCTTTAGCAAAACTACAAGGGCGAACCGATATCGGCCGTTGGATCTGGATCTGGTGGTTCAGATTTGGTTGGAATCCATCCGTGCGCGGGGGCGGCGGCGCTCGCCCGCCGGCGACTCTGCTCCACGGCGGCAGGGCTGAAGCTCGCCGGAGCTCGCCACAAGTGGCATTACAGGGCTCAACTCGACCGGGTTTCAGGTCCAGGGGAACGCGCACAACTTAGCTAACCCAACTACAGCCTCGGCGGAGGGCCGTGGCACGGCGGCGTGCGAGCGCAGCGGCTGGGCGGGACGGTGCCGCGCCGGTGAGCAATCGCGCGGTGCAGGGAACAAATAAGGGGTAACTGGGCACGGGAGGATTTGTTACCGCGACGCGAAGGTCCTGGGGTGCGTAGAGGCGGGAGAGCGGTGGTGCAGGGCGGATCTGCGGCGGCACGGCGGAGCTCCGAGCCCGGCAGGGTGGCGGAGTGCGGGGGACGGCCATGCAGCGCCTCCCTGGTCGTCTGGCCCAGTGTGAACAAAGCGCGTCTGCTCTACAAGGCGAGAGGACAGGTCAGGGGGGTTGGAATTGTACCGGCATCATGGGATTTCGGCGAGAGGCTCACTGTGGCGGAGATCCACCGTCGGGGCAGCGCTAGGGCTAGGGTTTGAGGGAAACGGCGGCTGTGGTGGCGAGGTGGAGCGTGGGTGAGGCCGGGGATCCTTTTTATAGGGCTGCGGCGGCGATCCTGGGCATGCGCGCCCCAGAGGGAACGCCCGCCGGGGATCTCGGCGTGACGGGCGCACGGGAGACGCGGGAGGAGGGAGACGAGGCTGACCGGTGGGGCCACGGCGTCAGCGAGACTGGCGGATGCGGCGCGCGCGGTTGCTGGGCTCGGGCGCGTGAGCTGGGCCGAGCGGCGTGCGGGGCAGGTCGAGGCGCGGGCGATGCGCGCGGGCTGGCCAGCGCGGGGGGGGGGGGAGATGGGCCGCGCGAGCTCGGCCATGGTGAAAGAAGAGAGGGGAGAGGAGGCCGGGCCCGAGAGAAAGGAAAGAGTGGGCTGAGGGGAGAGGGGCTTGGGCTGGTTTGGGTCCGGGTGGGTTTTATCTTTTCCATCTCTTTTCTATTTCTAAACAAATCAAATCTATTTGAATTCAAATGAAATTTGAATTCAAACTCCTATGCAAACCAACAAATAAAACCATGCACCAGCATGAATGCAACAACAAATTTTAATTACTTGTGAAACAAAAATTAGATTAAATGCAAGACTAAGCAAATTAAATCCTTAGAAAATTAAATAAAACAATTAAATTTATTATAAAATGCTGAAATTTAAATTAGGGTGTTACAGTCCACATCTTGATCTCGTAGACGGCAACAGAGTGACGAGGAAGGGGAGTAAAGATGAATTGGGTTTAAGGATGACTCTCCTTCCTGCAGCCATTCGCTACTCATCAATATTGTCAACTCTTGAATCGTCTCCCGAAGATAGTTTTCTTCTAAGGGATCCGTAGGGGTGACAGGGATCATTGGTCGCTTCTGACAGAAATATCTTGAAGTGTTGCCGAAATCTTCAAAGAGATCAGACTCGATATTTCGGAGAAACTCCAGAGGTAGAGGATCCTCTTCCTCTGGTGTTTCAGGTTTAAATTCAGGAGAGGTCTCAGTGGTCGAATCTATAGATTGGTTTCTAAAGGTTCCGATTCGATCTCTGAAGGTTCCTCTTAACACATCTCAAGTTCTGTCGGAACTGGCTCATGGATACAAACGAAAGAGGTTCTATCCAAAATTTTATCAAGGACTTCCCTGCCTTCGGATGGGATAAGATGAGCAAAAGATCCTCCAGAAGTGAGGTCGAGATGGTGTGCAGACTCCTTGTCAAGACCAGTATAAAAATGCTGAAGCAATAAATGCTAGGGTAATGACAAGTCAGGGCCTGATTGAACCAATAAGGTAAATCGGGCCCAAGCTACACCGATCAATTCCTTATCATTCTGACGGAAAGTTAAAATTTCCGTTCGTAAGACACATATTCGCGAAAGCAGGAAGAACGCAGAACAAAATCTATTTCGAAGTTCAATCCAACTTCCATTCACACATCCTACGACACGAATGTACCATTGCTTCGCTTCCTCCGAAAGGGAGAAAGGAAACAACTTCCATTTAAGAGTTTCATGTGTCATGCCTAAAATTTTCAAACATGAGCACACTTGCTCAAATTCACACAGATGATGGTAGGGATTTTCACAATCCATTCCTGAAAAGGAATTTTCCTGAACTAAGGCTATAAAGCCTGAGCTGAGTTCATAGCTGGTGGAAAGAATTGGGTCAGCGGGAGATGATGGCTCATATAACTCGCTCTTGGGTGAAGAGAGCTGTTGAAGGGATAGCTGCTCTATGGATAACAGGGGTTGAGGTAGAATCAAAGAAAAAGAAAAAGATACGAGGACAACTGAGTCCGAAGATAATGTAGCTACCGTTCCCCGGCAACAGCACCAGAAAGCTTGTTGGTACTTTGTAACGTCACGAATAAAATCCGCAAGCGCACAGATACCGCTGTAGCTTTCACCCTGGAGTATTCCAGGGTATCGTATCCACTGAGGAATATGAGTACACTATCTACAGGTTCAGGCTCATCCAAGGACACACACACTAGTGTAGGAGGGATAGGACAGAGAGGACTTCCTAAGATTTAGAATCTATGTTTAGAGGAAGAGATACTTCGCCTTTATACTTCGAGCTACCGGTTTCGACTAGCTTATACAAGCCAGTAGCTCCAGTAATAATCCTCTATCCGATATCCGAACGTGGAGGGTTACTAGGGCTCGAACAGGGCTGTCACCACCTGCCAGCTACCTCAACAAACCGTAGGACTATAAGACAAATGAGTGGTAAAGTCTAGCCTAGACACCACATCTACGCTATTCCGTACTAATCCTAACCCTGGCCAAGATTATCCTTCTCTATCCGGAGTCTTAAACTAGGATCAAATGCTACTCTAGGCATACACTCAACTAATATAAGGCAGAAGAAATAACTTGCAACGAAACTCTAATTCTAAATAAGGACATCTGGAATACTTACAACCGAATAAGCATCCGTCGAGGTACAAGCGAAGAAGAGTGCCGACAAACCTGGCACTTCCCCCGACTCCTCCTCACTCTCCTCCTAATCTTCTACACCCCCTAGGCTGCCTAAAGCATCTAGGATGAAGATCTTCAAGATCCCAAGGAAGAAAGGATGAAGGTGAGTTGTATGTTGTGTGTGGTGTGTGTTTCATTTCTTCACCCCCCTTTGTATTTATAGGAGGGAGCCACGGCCGAGGGGAGCTCCATCTGCAGGTTTACCTCCAAGAACCGACCTATGCTTCCAATGAGCAAGCTCCATGTGGCAGGTTTAAGTCGGTGGGGCCCATGGGCTGGTCGGCCAACCAGGGTGGTCAGCCAGCCACCCAGTGGGCCCAACCGACCTTGGCCTTCTTCAGTTGGGTTGAGCTCTGGGCCCAATTGTCATTGGCACAAGGAATGGCTTCTGTTATGTCAGTTTCTTGCTCTGGTGGGCCCTCTAATCCATGTTATGGCACGTGTCGCGCTTTGATTCACCGGAATATCATGTCTTGGATCATGCCACACCGTTATGCTGCAAAATTAGCTTAAAATCACCAGCACACATTCTCAAACATCATCTGTGGAATTCGTTAGTAAATAAATCTATCCTAGCATTTATTCCACATTATGGTTCGATTTTGTGCAGAAGTTGATGGTCAAAATGGGTCGTTAGTGACCATCAACAATCACCTAATATGGTTGACAGAGTTAAAAGTTATGAGTGTTTTACCGATGGTCGATTTTGCTGGAAATAGACCAGCGGACCATCTGCTACTGGGCGGCAGATGGTCCGCCGGTTTCTGGTTTGAACATGAACAGAACTATTCTGGACTTTGGGTGTTGTCCCAAGTTGTACGGCGGATGGTCCGCCCCTGGAGAGCGGACAGTCCGCAAGTCACTTCCATTTTTAGTCAGAAACATTTTCGTTTCTGGGCATTCGGGGTTTTGAACGGCGGACGGTCTGCCCGGGGCTCTAACGGTCGACTCTGACACACAATCATTGCAGATCTAGCTGTTCGTTTAGAATGGCGGAACGTCCAGTCTCAGTGTGGCGTCGACGGTTTTTTGAGGTAACGGCTAGTTTGGGGCCTCCCACTATAAATAGAGGTAGTGGCCGGCTATTTTGCGTAGTTGAGCACCTTGGGGACTTGGTGTCCTTGTGTGAGGGTGCTTGAGAGCCCTCCAACTCACTTGTGATTAGAGCAAATCATATCTGCTAAGTGAGAGAGCGATTCTAGTGTGTTGCATTAAGAGATTGCAAGAGTTTGGCATTAGGTGATCGAGTTGCAAGCTCATGGTGCTTGTTACTCTTGGAGGTTGCCACCTCCTAGACGGCTCGGTGGCGTGTCTCCGTTGTGAAGCCAGCAAGAAGATTGTGCGGTGCTCTAGAGAAGTGATTGTGAGGGGTATTGTGCTCACCCCGCAGGAGTCGCGAAGAGAAACTCTAGTTGATCGAGACACGAAGAGCAACAAGTGGTCCGGCCGGATCATGTGCTAGAGCTTGGTGTGAGCACTCCACGTGGGAGAGTGTGACTTGAGCGTCACCACTAGCAAGAGGATCGGCGGCAACCTTAGAGCTTGTCTCAACAGGTACTAGCTTGGTGGCAACCAAGTGAACCTAGGGACAAAATCATCGTGTCAACATTTGTCTTTCCGTTGGTTTGCATCCCCGATACACAAGCTTGTTTTTACTTACTCATATTTTATACTTGTGTAGTTGCTCTTGTAATTAGTTGGCTAGTGTAGCTTGCTAGTTTTCTTTCTCGCTTGTGTAGCTTAGAAGTAGCTCCCTTGCGTGACTAATTGGCTTGAGTAACCTTGTTAGTCACTTTGCTTAGTTTGTGTAGCTAAGTAATTTGAGCTCTCTAGTTTGGCTCATGTAGCCTTGCTCTTGAGAACTACTAGTTATGCTTAGTTTTTGTGACCATTGCTTACTAGTATGTCTAGGAGCTTCCTGGTTGTTTGAGTACTAGTTGCATAGGCTTGTGTGACCTTGCAAATTAGATTTGTATAGGTGAGCCATACCTAGCCCGGTACCTTAGTTGCTCAATTAAGATCTTTTTGCAAGGTGCAAGTATTAAATAGAGGGGTGTAGTCTTGGCTAGACCGTTTAGTTTAATTCCATTTTTATTTTGGTTAGTCGGAAATGTTTTAAGTTTTAGAAAGGACTATTCACCCCTCTCTAGTCCGCCATCTCGACCCTACACCTCTGCTGTCTGACGTGACAGCTTGGTGGTGGACCCCTCATTGACTGGGGGGGGGCGTCCCCCTCTGGCTTGGGGTCGGATGGCTGACACGTGGCGGTGTGAGCCCTTTTCCGAACTAGGTGGGATGGGATAACTCCCGCAGGAGTCGGGCGATGTGGTCTGCCCTTGTAGAGGTCGGGCGAGGCCGCTCGTCGACGAGTCTGTGGGCCGTTTTCTTGAGTTGGGCTGTCTGTGTCTTGGCTTGGCGTTCGCCGCCCTTATTTAAGTTTTGAGTCGCTAACTGGGATTAAGTCTGTAACTGGTGGTTTAGCTGCACCGGTTACTTTTATCCTCATCAATATGCACACTTGCATAAATCGGGATTCGAACCGCTTACCTCAAGCCTCGCGCATACCCTCCTCTTCACCACACTACACACTCACTTGTGACTATGGAATATGCTATCCTTTTATATTAACTCTTAAATCGATTTGTAGGGGCGGGTGAGGCTATGGCCCGCCCCTACAAATCCATTTCTAGGGGCGGGTGTCAACGTCATCGCTGTCACCGTCTCTAAAAATATTTTTTCATTTTATTCCAAAAATTCTTTTAAATCTTTAAATATAGTCGAACAAATAAAAAATGGAAAATTCTACACGATGGTTATTGTGAACTGTAGATATAGAAAAAATATACCAAATATATTTCAGTTTATATAAAGGTTAAGATCGTGGAAACTTGAAAATATAACTTGAATTGTATGAGATTACTATACAGTTATAGCCATATACAGGGCACAACTAGCAAATTATCTTGTGATACTAAATATTCTTAAATAAATAATATATAAATTATAAAATCTTATATCTTACCACTAAAATTTTTATATGGAACTACTCTGAAACGAACATGGCACCATTTATGCCATTTCGAGTGATTTTGGTGATCGATTAACAACGCAATCAATGGGACTAATGATTGTTAAGATGACCGTTCTCAGGCTTTTAGGTTCAAGTGATGACAAAGAGAAAGAGAAACTCTTCGGTCGGTAGCACCGGAAGAACTGACGCATGAGCATCGGTGCATCTGATGGTTGTCGGAAGAACCGACGCCATGGTACTTTGGTGTAGAAGGGAATCGAAGCCAAGTCAGCTTATAGGCACCGGATGAACCGATGGGTCAAAAAGGGGCATCGGTGCATTGGGCGTACTGTGTTCCAGAGACGATGCAAGTCGCGCAAGAGCCAAGTCTTCAGCACCGGTTGAACCGGTGAAGCATCGGTGCATACCATCGGTGTAATAACGTCAGCGCCCAGGAGAAGATCTTTGAGCACCGGATGAACCGGTGATGCATCGGTACAAAGCATCGGTTCAACCGGTGGTCACTGTGTCAGCTGTCAGGAGTTCAACGGCTACTTCGGGTGTTAGAGTGACCGGATGAACCGACGCTACCCCTGCCAGAGGCATCGGTTCATCCGATGATACGCAGATTTTCTGCTGACCGTTGGAGCAACGGCTACAAGACTTGGTGGCCTATATATATGCCTCACCCCGGCCATTTGAAGGCTGCTGGAGTCCCAAGACACCTCATATACATCCAAGAACACCTCCAAGCCATACAAGAGCATAGTGATCATATCTTTAGCCCTTAGCACACTTTGAGAGTGTTGTGTAAAGGATAGCTCTTAGTGAGTGTGATTGCAAGGCCTTGAGCTTTTGTGCTGTGGTTCTCTAGTGAACCAAAACAAGAGCTTGGTGCGCCGGCACCTTGGAGCTTTGAAGCTCGCCGTTAACGTCATCGACCCTCCGACTTGGTGTGGAGCGGCGACGACATCTTTGTGCGGGGGACGTGGAGACCCCCATCCTTTGTGGAGAAGCTCCTTAGTGGAACCCGGGGCCAAGGTGACCGTGATTGTGTTCACGGAAGAGACTTGGTGGCCGAGTAGCAATACTCTTAGTGAGTGCTACAACAACGTGGATGTAGGTGTGCCTTTGTGGCTAACCGAACCACGGGATAAACACCCGCGTCAAGAGTTTGCTATCTCCTATCCCGCTCATTAAGCTTCCGCATTTCATTCTAGCATTTTGTGTGCCTTTACTTTCATAGAATAGTTTCTTGATAGGAAAGGCTATATGTTGTTAAACTCTTTTGGGATAGGGGTTTCACACTAGAACTACCTAGTTGCACATCTAGATAGCCTGTTTTAGTTTAAGTTTTGTGCAAACTAGTTGGAGCCATAGGTCTAAGTTTTTATTTGTGCCTAATTCACCCCCTCCCCCTCTTAGGCTAGAGCACCCGATCACTTTCATACTCTATATTCTACATCCAAGGTTGTTTGAAAACAAATTAGAACTTGTAGATTTTAAAACTAGAGAACTTATAATAATTTTTTGGACTATTAAATGACCTTAAATGAAAATGTTGTTAGCTACAAAATCTTAGATCTCGTCAAGCTTTACAATTTTAGTGTAAAGTTTGTCTTCATCTGATATCATATGAATAAGTTATAATTTTATGTATGAGACCATTTGTAAGGGCCGGTCAGGCCAATGTATTTTTAGGGGCAGTTGATGCCATCACCTACCCCTAAAAATAGTGATCATTTCCAGAGATAGGTGACGCCATCACCCGCCCCTAAAAATGTGGGTGGGTTAACTGCTACAGTAGCTCTGCTCTATTTGTAGGAACGGATCAAATTTTTATCCGTCCCTAAAAAAAATGGACGCTGCTACAAATCTTTTTTTGGTAGTGTACCTATTTGAAAATGTAATGATTCATACATACCATAGTATAGGCGGTTCTAGAAAACAACCCACATATGTATCTGAAACTATTTTTTGTAGTGAGCATTTTCTTAACAAATAAAAAGAATCAATGTTGACGATTAAAATTAGCATTATGTAAAAACCGGCCAAACTGGTTTGTTAAACCCAGCCGGAGGGGTTTGGACAATAATGTCAAATCACAAACTAGACTCCTATATAGAATGTTAATTTGGAGTTGAGATGACAGAGTTGTGGCTTCAGAATGACTGAGAAATTCTATGGCACAGACCTGTTTTTCTAAACCGGGCGGACCTGATTTTGTCATTCTGATCCGAGTAACGAGTTATGTGTGGCACAAGAATTATAAGAGTTCCAACTTCTAATGCGGCAAGACCCCTCTATAGATATGAAAAGTCACATCTGGTTATTTTTTCGTCTCTCATATTTTTTCAAACTCTAAACTTATATGCTTATTTTGTGTCGATGGCAATTAGAGGCATTCTAGGCAGCTTGCATATCTCAGAACAACCAAAGGTACGCTTGCTCCGATTGGGTACTTTCCAGGCAAGGGTTCATTTGACATGACTTGTTTTCACGTTGAGGAATAGCAAGTTTACTTAAAAGATAACGCATACATACATAGGGATAGATGTAAGGATCCATGAAGCGTATGCCTAACCTGGTGGCTTCCAAGAAGGTGATGATGGTGATGAACAAGAAGTCCTTCTGCTTTATTAGGGTGGAGAATCCACCAAGCAGAACGACGGTGGCCCAAGCGAGTGCCAGCTTCCCCATGCCGCTGATCGCCTTGTCAATAAACGCCCACCGCAGTTCAATGGTGTGGTTAATCCTGGCTTCCGGCAGCCGGCGTTCTTCAGGCACACTGGTCGTGGTGCCAGCAGCTGCACTCTCCATGGCTTCCCTCTTACGGCTTAGGTGCTTGACTGGTTCTGTTATTCTGCTGTCTTGGTCGACGGCAAGACAATAACATATATATATATATATATATATATAACATGCAAAAAGTAATTGTATTAGACCAGTCTTAATGGAGGTTTCATGGGGAGTTTCATGACATTAAATTCTATACTACATCATCAATTTTGCTGACATGACGAGAAGAGAGGATGAGAGAGTTTCATGGGATAAGAGAGGAGTTTCATCTCCATGAAACTCACCTGACACAGTTATCTAGTTTCGAGTCTAGGTAACTGTGCCATGAAACTATGCATTGAGACTGACCTTAGACCCTATGCGGCTTTTGCAAATCTTAGGGCGTAACGGCGGGCACACAATTGTCAGTTTTGAATGCAATGTACCCACCATAGAGTGTGACTCATCTACTTCAAGTTTTCACTAACAAGCTAGCAAGTCTTATTGAAGTTTTACCTCAGTTTTTGTATTTACCAGCCTGCATGATGATCCTTTTCCTATTAATCCTAATTTCTGTGTGCTGTTTTGACGACATTATATTATGGTCATCATCATCTTTCATCCATCTCCAATTCTAGCAGTGGCAGTGAGAGCTACTGACAAGTGAGTTCATCTGATTTTTTTTTCTAAATTCAACTTATTCTAAATTTGGCCAAGACTATAGAAAAGACCAATAATATTCATGATATGAAATGAGCATCGTTAGATACTCTATGAAATATATTTTGTCATATTTTACTTCATTCGTTGATTGATGTTGTGACATTAATTACGGGAACATTCCCCTGTCTTGGAAGTTGGAAGTGATGCCTACATAATTCTTCTAAATGGGGCTTATACCTTCTAAAACTGGGGCGTATAATTCTTTACTTTCGAGAAGTTACCACGTTTAGCCATCTGACAACGAAAACAGAATTTTCTTATCACTTCTGGTCGAAGCTGACCTATGAGTGTTTGAAGAGAAACCGTACGATTCCAAAGGACAATCTTACATGAGAAGTCCAAACAATGGTGTACGGAAGGATTGCCCCTTTCGCAGAGAACTATAAAGACTTGGCTGTTAGTGCAAGCTAAGGATTAGAATACATTTCTTGCCAAAAGGAGCAAGCAACTTGTAATTCAATCCTGCTAACCACGTGAACCTGGAAGCTAGTCTGAAGCTAGTTCATTATTTTTTTCTTTTTCATTTTTTAACACTACTAGAACTCCACGAGTTTCCTACAGTTTGAAATGTAATCCTAGGGAAACACCGGGAAATACTAGGGAAATGTGTTGCCTATAGGCAATTCATCGGGAACTATTTCTAGGGAGGAATTTGATGGGAAACAAAGATGTGCGGTACGGTTGTGCTGGAAATCGTAGGGGAGGAATCATTCCCTACGATTTTAATTTGTAGAGAAAGTTTCTGACATGGCAGCCTGTATCCTACATGGACAAATTGTTATGGCAGCCCATACCCTTTCAATTTGCTGGAAGCATCCAAATTCAAAATTTATATTTAAATTCAAAATTTGCATTTATATTTCAATAATACGGAATTTATATTTAAATTTGAATATGAAATTAGATTTGCACATAAGTATTGATTTTATTCCATCCATTTGCCTTGTTCCTGGTGCTGCCTGCCCACGGTTGCCTCGTTCTCGGCGCGTCTGAGGTATTTTTTCCTTAAGGTTTTTTTTAATCATAGTTAGGTACATTTGGTCTTTAGTTAGTGTAGTCAACTTGTTTGATATTATATAGTTTGTTTAGGTGAATAGTTTAATATTAGAATAGTAGAATAGTTTAGTATTAGATGTTAGGTTAGATTGTGCATATTGTACCATAGTCTATGCAACAAGTAGAGTGAACATTGTAACCTTTTGCTGATGTAATTTGAATGCATCTTAAAGTCGGGGTTGCTAATATACTTCTCATGATTTCCATCGGTTCTTTAAAAAACAATTCATAACACAAAAAGGTTATTGTAAACTTTCCATGTAATTCGGTTTAAGGGTCTACATATATGCGTTAAAACAATAACTTCGCATTGAAGCTAATTCAAGATCCAACAGTTGAATCAATCTTGTGACAAGTTAACGGTCATCACAACAACTAATTAGGATACATAGACGGGCAAGCAGAGTTCTCAGAAATATTTGTCACATGCTACTAATGTACCATACAGTTTTAAAACTTGGCAACTACCTAGTATTGAAAACATATAAAAAAAAGCTATGATTGTGAAATAAGAACAAAAAATTCATGATACAATAAGGAAGCATGCATAGTTAAATTTGAAACAAAACATAATTTTCTATTAAAATAATATTATTTAAAAAATTCCAAGATTTAGTCTGTTTTACCTTAATTCAAGTTCGTACTATAAATAAGGCAGTTTAAGTATGTTTCAAGTAAATTATGAAAATATATTTTATAATGGATCTAATTATTCTCATTTGACATTTAAAATATTATTACTCTTCTCTATAAATTTAGTCAAACTTAGAACAGTTTGACTTAGGACAAACCAAAATACTTTGTATTTTAGGATGCAGGTTGTATGTCTAATTCATAATAGAAACAAATTAATTAGCACAACTAAACACCTTCACCTGCCGCGCATCCGGCTCCAAAATGCAAAAAATATGGACCATACCCTGAGAATCTAATGCTAATCCCTTAAAATAAAGCTTCAATGCGTAGGGGCACACTTGCTCAACACTTTCCCCATGAGCCATGATCAGGGCTGAGGAGTACATCACCAGGCCTGCAGGCAGCCATTTGGTAAGGAAGAACCGCCACATACAGCCTAAAGGCCCTCTGACTGAATTGGAGTGCCGCTAGCCGATCGACGACCATGCAACGGGAGGAGCCTGCTTCTCCGATTCCGATGAGGATATTCTGCAAGGCGAACACGGGCTTGAACATGGCCGTTCGAGGCGACGAGGTGCTTCTCGTAAATGCCGACTCCAACGATAAATCACAGGTACGTATAGTATATAGTATTCTGGCGCCTGAACATGTCGCATACTGCAATTTGCTAGAAATTAAAGATGCCATCCCTCGATTCATGGCCCGTCGATCCGGCAGGCAACAGGCCAGTCCGAGCTAGACAGCCGAGCGCGTTCATGGCCGGCCCTGCAATTACAGCCGGTGGCGCGGCGCAAGGGTCAAGGGCGGCGGGAGGCCGGCGTTGATCAACCGGCCGGCCAGATTTCCTTTTTTTTTCCGAAGGGGCTGGAAGCCCTGGTTCATTGATTAGCCCGTGTCTTTTACAAGAAGCCCCCTGAAGAGCAAAGAAAATACAACACACACCACAACACACATTCTCCAGGAGCTCAAACTAACACAAAGGACCCTAGCAAACTTGAATTTGAACGAAAGGTCCCCAGGTCCTTTGTCGATCCTAGCTTCCGCGAACCTTGCTGAACAGCCGGAGTCGGAGAAGATCCGCTTCGACCAGGAGCAGAACCCAGCCAAGAACTCGAATGAGGCCTCCAGCTTTTTGAAGCCGCATGAGAAGAAGTCGTTGGGGTGTATCGGCCGCCATCGTTGAATCCTTGGCCAAGCATTGACTCCGCCATCACCGGTACAGGCACCAGTGACCGGAAGGAGATTCCGCTATTGGCGGATGAACCACCAACCCGGAAGAAGAAACACATGGGGGAACACACCAGATCCATGCCCAAAGATTCCACCCTTTCGCAGGAAAGGAGGAAGAGGGAGCTCACACTCACCTCCCCGGCGATGCAATCACCGGAGAAGAAGAGGAGCAAGACAAGCCACACTCTTTCCCTGCTGAGGCATCCGCCAAGGACGGAGAACTCATAGGAGAGAATAGGCACAACAAAATCGCTCAGAGTGAGCAAGAGGCCCACTGACCTGCCAAAAGCTTCACCGGAGAAGATGCCCAAACCACCCACTTCGCCGGCGGGAAGGATTATTCACCATCAGAGCGGCACCATCGCAGCCACCACTCCTGGACACCAAAGCTCCACCATCGACCTCGACAGCAAGCTAAACCTAGACCTAGAAATTAATTTATCTAGTCTATGTACATCCGCCCGCCGATTCCCCAGCCCTCCTCCCTCTCCAATGGTAGCTCGGCCATCGGAGCGGAAAGGGGCCAGCAGAATTGGCGCTGGAAACCTAGATCGCCCGGTCGTCGCCCTTTTCGCCCGCTCCTACTGTAGCACGAAGGAAATGGGGAAGAACCCACAGCGCAGTCTTTCCGAACCGAGGTGGCCGGCCAGATTTCTGATGGTTCGCGGGCTTGCATTGGATCGGAGGAGCTAGCACCCGGCTCAAATCAGTTACAATGTAATTAAGTCAATCCATGGGTTAAATTAATCTTATTACTAGTGATAGTTAGGGATGTCAATGCAATGTGTCAGTTACCATTGCTTGCTTAACGGGTCAAATTTTACCATCATCCATACCCATAGGTTGAATTACCATCCATATTAGTTAAGAATAGACCACAGCTAAGCACCAAGGCAGCATTCCAATAACGCCTTCCTGAGCCAGCAGGCTACTGAAGACACAGAACTCCGTCGTGTTCCAAGTGTTCCCACGCCGATAGTTAGCCAAACGCACCACTCGGCCCGGCACGGCATTACCATGGCGCGGCTGGAGCACGACTGCCTAGTCATGCCCTAGTGTGCTGGCACGCCGTGCCGACTCTGCGGGCTAGGCATGTCACTAAGCCTACATAATAGTGTCGTGCCATGCCGGTCGGCACGGTGAGCCCAACGTGCCAGTGCCGGTCCGGGCACTAAACCAAAAAACTACTCATTCAACTCAGATATTATGTATCAGTTCAAAAAACCACTTATTCAACTAAGAACCTGATCAAATAAACATATATTTCAAAAGAATTAGAAACAGGCACATCTATTTCTCACATCAAATCTTCATCACTTCAAATTTTCACCTACAGAGATAAGTAGATCATACATCACAAAGGAAGTCACACAAAGACAATAGATGATAAAAATACTTCAATTAATTGAGTTTTAGTGCAATGGCTGCCTCATTAAAAACCTATCTAGATAAAATCTCACACCTCGTAAGAAAACCATAGATAGGAAAAGAGTATAGCCCAGTTCAAATCAAATAGTTCAAGCTCAAATCACATAACAGTACAGTTACACCACCATAGCATACCAAGATAAACTTCTGTGAAAGAAGCTCCAAGATACGTGTCCTCCATTGACTGTTGTACCCTTGCTTGGCTAGCTTTGCAATCTCACTGTAACAAACTTATTATCATACTTGTTACACATGGTTGAAAGCTCAGCTCTTACCTCAGTTAACTAAATAGAATAATCAGTACTGGTGAGTTGAGATAAAAACACATTGTTGAAACCACTTAATTTAGCTATAGGATACAAGATGAATCCAACAGAATAAAGTATGTGGATGTCTCTCCATTAATTAAGATATTTATCTTTCATAGGGACTACCACATATATAAGCAAGTTATCATTCTCATGAGTGTTTAGGTGTCCAGCAATCTCAATTATATGATGCAGTATTAGTGGAGATATAGGATAAAAAAGTTCAAGAAATGTTAAGTTATTCTCATCAACATACCAATGTGCTTGAGTCAAAAGCATAGGATTAGCTTGTGCACTGGGATAGTGAGTCTGGAAGAACACACTAAATTTTGCTCTTATAAGGGATAATATGCTTAAGCAAGAGGCATGTAGAGTTCCACCTCACCTTCATGTTCAAACCAAACTTTCTAGGACGTTCACCAACAGCAATACAATAGCTTTTATATGCAGCAATGTGTTTGTTAGAAGAGTTTAATAAACAAATTACAGTTCTGAATGCCTCTTAGGTAAGGCTTCAGCCTACCTCTTCAAGCCAGACTTAACAATCATATTAATGTTATGACAGACATTAATGCAAGAACAGATCACCAACATAAGTAGACAATCTAGGGGGTCAATCTTTCCATAGCATTAGTATTAGCAAAAGTATTATCCAAAGTGATAGAGAACACCTTGTTAACCACAACATACTCCTCAAGCATAGCAAGCAAACGCTCAGCAATGTCCTCACCAGAGTGAGACACATCAATGAGCATGAGTCCAATGATTCTCTTTTCCAATTGCCAATCATAGCTAATATAATGGGCAACCACACTAAGATAGTCCTCCTTAGCATTTTCAAACCAAATATCAGATGTAATAAGACCAATAGAAGAAACTCCAGATCCCAAAGACTCAACGAGCTTAGCACGACAATCAGCAAAGTACATCATGATCTCTAGTCGTAGTCTACATATATACAGAAGAGAACCTAGGGTGCTGGCCTAACTTAATGTACTCTTCAAAGGCATGAGACTCACCAAAACAGATAGAAAAATCAAGTCTAGCAATCAAACTATAGAGTTGTGTACGAGCAACCTCAGCACTATACTCCCAATGATTAACACTAGCATCTGAGTTCTGAATCAAGGTTTAAGACATACATGGATAATGAGACTTGTGTTGCTAGCTTCACATCTTTCCTTATACCACGAGAGATGACCAGTGCCACTACTAGAGAAAACAGGGTAGACAAATTTGCAATGCTTGCACACAGCTTAGAAATGAATGTTCTTACCATCCAAAACTTTGTAGATCTTGTCGAAATCATTCCAGACATCAGATGTGCTCGGAAGCCGCCCCTTGGTACCGGTGATCACGTTCTCATTGTCGGTACCAGCATCACCAGCACTAGCGCCAGCACCACCATTCTTGCCATCACCAGCAAGATTAATAGGCGCGGCTGCATTGCGGCTGAGCAAGGCTTCCTGGTCTGCCCCAAGGTCATCTTCGTCATCTATAGGGAGCCCCAACATACAAAAATCATAGTTGATGTAGTGCCTTTGTGTCTCATAATCGTTGTCCATCGCCGCTGCTATAGTCCCTCCATGGCCAGCACAAGAACAAAGAAACAAGAACACAAGAATATAGGAACAAGAACACAAGAACAACAACGAGGACAATAACAAGTGCCTGACTTTTACCTGCTATGAGACCGGAGCACCTGAGGGCGGGGTCAATGAGATGCTGGTCCTTTGGTTCCTCTACGACTTCATAGATTGGCAGCCGATCTGCACAGCTAGAGCACTATAGGGGCCTCCGAGATGAGGATATAACGAGATGGAGCCCCAGAACACTAGGATCTAGGATATCAAGAGATGGAGCACTAAAGCAAGAACACAAGAACAAGAATGAGGACAAGAACAAGAAAATTGGTCTGACTTTTACCTGCCATGAGAACAGAGCACCAGGGTAGTCGGTGAGGTCAACGGAGCACGGCTATGGCCGACCAGCCCTCTGGTTCCTCAACGGCCAAGGTAGCTAGAGCACCAAAGCGGCCGCCGAGTCGAGGAGAAGATGAAAGACCTCTAGATCTAGACTCTGTAGTGGAGAGGGAGAGGACGAGAGTGAGGAATAGAGGCGGCAGCGGAGAGGCAGAGGTGGAGAGGGGAGCCAGGGGGGTGCTGTGGTGACACGGAGACCCGCCACTGAAGATCTTGAAGACAAGTGAGCTCGAGACCTAGTGGTTAGACGGAGCGGAGAGAGCAAGGCGAGGAGGCAGAGAGGCAAGTGAGTGGTGCTAGTATTTGGGGTGCCCCAATGGCTATCTGGGCTAGTGGGCTGGTTAGGGAGCCCCAATGGCTATCTGGCCTGGCCGAGGACAACGACTAGCAAGCCTGGTACCTGAGGTTACAAGAGCATCGGTAGCATCTGAGGTCCTAGGTTCGACTCCCTATGGGAGTGAATATTTTAGAATTTAACGGCGTTTGTGCTTTCAGTGGTAGGCGACGTTCCCATCGACAACGAGCCGCCTGTGGTGACTTTGTCAATCTCGAGAATTTGCCGGCTCAGTCTTCGAAGATACTCATAGGGGTACGGTTTGCGCTCGTGTGTTCATAGGAGTGAGTGTGCGTGCGTTGTGAGTGTCTGAGTTGTACTGTGTAATCTCAAAAAAAAAAGCAGGCCTGGTACCATATCGCTATTGTGCATGTCCCTTAGTCGTGCCGTGCCCGAGCTGAGATGGCGGCCCAGGCATGGCTCGTTGGATTGTGTCTGCCGGCGGCACTATTGTACTCGTGGTCGGCCATGCTTCGGGCCGCCCGTTGGGCCCGGCCCATTTGGCCAGCCATACTCTGCCGGCTGTTTGTAGATCGTCGGTAACCTCTCCACCACTGCACCGGATTGCAGTAAAACAAAACAGCATGTCTTTGCTCATCTGATCTCATTTTCTGAGACATTATTACTATATTTAGTCTTCAATATTATCGTACCTGTAATAACTAGCGTACATCCGGGTGATAGCCAACTAACTCGTTCTTTCTTCTCATTCTCTGCTGGCGGTGTTGTGTGCTTTCCTTCCAATGTTTGAACGAAACGAACATGCATATGCAGCACTGGTTTCAGGACTGCGACGCCGTCGGCAAGGTCACCGATGATACAGGGCGCAGGGCATTCGCGCTGGTGAATAGGACAACGGGACAAGCCATGGTGAACGTCCGCGACGAAGACGTGCCCGTGAGGCTGCTTCCCTACAGCGGGCATGTAGCCGTGCCGATCTCGATGCTGTGGTCGCAGGGTGTGCAGCTCGACGGCGGCTTTACTGAAGTAAGAACGCTCAAGGACATCTCCCTGACCCTCAACGGCTTAAATGGATATGTCAAGCAAGGAACGGTCATAGGGATATATAGTTCGGAGCCACATTCCCCTCATGCCATCTGGAGGATTGATCCCATTCACACACCAACCAACATGTCTCATGATCGATCTCTACTGGACGTACCCGATGTGTAAGCAAATCTGATTTATTTGGATTTCTAAATGTATCCCGTGCCTATTTGTACTACATACCACTACAAACCTGATGTTTACTTTTAACTTCAGCTGAGACTACTGTAGTGAGACATATTTAATTTTAAGAGTTCAGGCACCTCGATTACATTGCTTTGAAAGAGTTTTGCTCCCTCCATCTCTTAATACAAGCATAGTTTATGTTTTACAATTACAGGCTACGCTTTCGGTGCTCATGGGACCACGCATTTTTACGTCAGCAAGTTCAATTAATACCACGCTTGTGGTACTTATTTATGCCTTTGTGGTCACTTGATCAAACTTTATTATTTACCGGTCCCTAGCAGCGGACGCAGCAGTGTGTTCGTATGGTCACTTGATCATGGTCTCATACAGTAATTGTTGTATATACATAGGAATGTTTGTACTCTTACTGTTCTGTACGTAAGGGAATCACTTCTCCGAAGTCTTTATTTTCAGCTAAGTCTTTATTTTCCAAAGTTATTTTTTAATGTTTGGAACCACATTAAATATATTTGAGCTAGATAGTGTGATTTCACCAAGAACACTCCCTTATGATGACATCCTCCGAAGCTTATCCTCTGACGGGAAATCTAAAATCTTGTTTGCTTGAACCAAAGAAAGTGGCTGTTGGTTTTTGGCATTTTGAGAATTAGATATTTAGTAGCCAAATGAGAATTTTTCTTGTTACAAATGATGCAATTCAAGTCCGCCTTGCATTTCTCATTTGTATGATCGCGGCTCTTGCATTTGTAACAATGCAACCTCTTTTTCTTTTGACCGCTTCATGTTCTTGCTGGAGTTGATGTAGACCTCGAGCTGCACCCTGCAGTCCAGCTTCTGCTACGCTTCGACTTCCTGTGTGTTGACAGGCTGATAGCGCTGCTGGGGCTGCTGGCCACGGTACTGGTCTGTTCGCCCTGTTTAGTTCCAAAATTTCTTTCCTATAGTACCTATCACATCGAATTTTTCGACACATGCATGGAGCATTAAATAGAGTTGAAAAAAAATAACTAATTATACAGTCTAACTGATTAGCACGAGATGAATCTTTTAAACTTAATTAATCTATGATAGGATATTATTTGTCAAGTAACAACGAAATGTGCTACAGTACCAAAACCCAAACTTTTTCAGGAGCCCTGAGGATGGGACTGCTTTCATGCATGACGTCACATTGTGTACAAACAAAGCATATTTGTAATTGCTTTTTAAAGAAAACTCGTGGGGTGGTCGATCTTAACCCCACTGGTTCTAGTTTTTCTTTATATATAGCAACGACCTACAGACAGTTAACTATAGCTTGTACGTAAAATGGATCATTATATTTCACGTGTTGCGCCCGTAGAAGATAGACGTTGAATTCTTGTCACCAGCCACAAATACAGCAAATAAGAAATTCCAAAAAATACACAACTTTCAAGGACGAGAAAATTGTAAAAACAGGACTCCAATCGTTGCCCTTCGTAGTTTTACCATTCCAAACATCGTCATCCTAAAAATAGGACTCCAAACATCAACCACTTGATTGTACTGTCATTTGGTGTATTTCCTATCTTTTCTTTCTTTTCGTTTTCATGTATTTGGAGTGTGAAAAGACCCTTTTGCCCCATGTGATTTTGCTGCACTACACATTGGTTCAATCGCTTCCTGATCGCTTCGATGACCGCCGACCACTGCTCCGCCGCCGGCCTTCGCCGCCCAGCCGCGGGCCTCCGCACCACTGCCAGATGACACTCTGATCACTTCGATGACCGCCGACCACTGCTCCGCCGCCGGCCTTCGCCGCCCAGCCGCGGGCCTCCGCACCACTGCCAGATGACACTCTGCCCTGGACGCGCCATGCCACGCCGCCGCCAGACGCCGCTCTGCCACAGAAACGCCCGGCCTGCCCGCGCCCGCCGAGGCCAAGGGCGGCGGCGTGCCCAGCGCCAGCACCGCCCAAGGCGGTGGCATGCCCAGCCAGATTCATATGGAGGCAATTGAAGTGTGGTACAGCAAAATCACATAGGCGTAAAAGGGTCTATTCACACTCCAAATACATGAAAAAGAAAAAAAGAAAAGATGGAAAATACACCAAATGACAGTACAATCAAGTGGTTGATGTTTGGAGTCTTATTTTTACAATGACGATGTTTGGAATGGTAAAAATGCGAAGCACAATGATTGGAGTCCTATTTTTACAATTTTCTCCTTTCAGGATCATAGCAGGGCTTGTTTGGCTTCTTGATCATCCCGCCATGCATCAGCAGAGCCCAGAGGTGCGTGATGAGCTCGCCGCCAGTGGCCAGCTTCTTGACGTGGCCGGACACGTTATCCGAAGGTGCCACGGTCAGCAGCAGCTCCACCCACATCTCGGCTAGAACATTCCACCGCCGTGCCTCGTCAGGCATCTTGGCCGGAATTAGGCTGCCCAGCCTTATGCCATCGGCAAGGATGGCCTCCTCGTAGCCGCCGTTCACCTCGCTGCTGCTGGGTTCCATGGTGAACAACCTGTGGAGCATGTCGCCCTTGGAACGACAACCATTGAGCTTGAAGAATTACTCTATTCTTCGCTGCAGGGCTTCCATCAGTAGCCGTTCGTCGTAGATGGCGTCCGTCACCAGCTCGGGGGCTTGAAACAGCAGGTAGGCGCAGTAGTTGGAGAGCGTGGCGGCCACCTCACGACGGCTCCGGGTGATACTGCTGCCGCCACCGCCAGGCTGTTTGTCCGGCTGCTCGGCGTTGTCGCAGATGGTGGTGGCGATGTGCCAAATCAGGATGCTGCCCACGTAGCCGTACCTGTACCTTGAGGTGGACCAGTCGAAATCCTACAACAGATTGTTCCTCTGCAGGGTGCGGTCGCCGTACATGATGTACGAGAGCCAGTCCGACCGGAGAAGCTGGTGGATTGCCCGCTTCACCGCCACCGGCAGGCTCCGCCGCGTGACCCTCCTCGCTTGGATCAGGCGGCCCTTGACCCATTTGTGGAGCGGCATGCGCACAAGGCAGGACGTCTCGTTCTCAAGGCAGGCGTGGACAAGGGAGTACTGCCCCACCGAGTTGCTCCAGTACTGCGTCGTCAGCGTAGCCCGGCACATGAGCCATAGGAGCATCTCCAGGACGCGGCGCCCATGCCACGACGGCTTGCGCACGTACCTGCACAGCAACTTCACCTTGTGCCAGTCCGACAGCACCAGCGACAGGTACTGGAACAGCTCCAGGATCACGAACAAGACTATCACCAACCGAGCCAGCCAGATGTCGAGGCCTGTTGTGATGAAGAAGTTGATGTTGCCCCCAGCACCAGCAGGGCTGCTGCTGCTGCTGCTGCGGTACCGGTAGTGCAGCAACGGCGAGGACAAGAGAGTGCATAAGCTCAGAACCATGGCGCACGCGAACGTGACTGTCTCCGGGATCAGAGTCTGCTTTGGCGAGGGGTACCTTGCATAGTGGAAGTCATAGAGGAAACTCAGCTCCACCTCGATCACCCGGAACATCCTTTCATGATCTTCCCCGCCACTGGCAAGCCCCCTCCGGACAAAGACAAGCGTCCGGATGTCGTCGGGCTCGTGGAGCGGGCTCTCGTTCAGGCGCCGCCGGAGCAGCTTGAACAGGGCAAAGGAGAGGCACAGATCTTTAAACTTATTGCCTGCCTTGCTGAGTAGCAGACTCCCCTCGCACTGCCACACCCTGTCCACCGTGACGAGGTCATTGTCCGTGACATCCAGCTTGTACTCCCCGCAGCCATCCTGCGCATTCTTCTGGCCAGTCACCACGTACTTGTAGCCTCTCATGGTCTCAGGATCGAAGTCGTTGACGCTGCTAACGTACTCGTGAGCCATGTACTTGGAGATGAGCCAGTTGTCGGCGGTAAGGACGCGGTCGCGGCCAGCTGAGAGGAGGCTGTAGGCGCATCACAAGCTTGGCGACATTGAGCAGCCAGAGCAGCGGAAGCAGGATCTTGAGGTGCAGGTGCAGCGAACCGATGTAGGATAGCAGGAGGAGGAGCACGTAGAGGACCTGCGTGGCCTGGTTGAGCATGGTGCGCGCCTGGTTGTCGGAGCCGTCGACGCTGCATGTGGCGATGCCGTCGGAGCAGCCGAGCAGGAAGCAGGCCCACACGACCACCAGGTCGTTGTGGAAGGAGCCGGACTGCATCAGCCCGATGGTATAGGAGACCGCCGGGTAGCTCATCATTAGCGCCAGCCAGACCACGAAGCGGTACGCGGCGCTGCGGCTGGTGCGGCGGCCGGAGCCGAGGAAGACAAGCGTGGCGAGCAGGGCGCAGCTGACCGTCACCAGCACCTCCACGCGGGCCAGGAGCCCCACCGGGCTGGCCGCCCACGCCGTGGCCGCGCGGGTGGCGTTCCGGACAGACAAGTGCTGCTCCATCTGAGCCCTTGTGGATTTGTAATCTAAATTGTTAGATCGAGTAATTGAACCGTGGGAAGGGAAAGGAAGGAATTCAAGATTCCTTTCTTTCCTCCGTCCTACCAAAAAAAGAGCACACACATGGAGTGAAGTACTGACGCCGAAAGGAATCGCTCGCTCGTACGTGCTGGAGTCCCCCGCAGATCCAGGCAGCCTTGTCGCCGGACCGCAATGGATGCGCCTCCAAAGCGAGCCACGGGAGATGAGAAACGGTTCGATTTTTACACTAGAGCAACTGCCAACTGGACTGTGGAGATGATGATTTAATTCTAATTTGTTCTCCCATAAATAAATTAAAGAAAGAGAAGATTACTTTGTTCGTAGTTCGTACCGTGTTCCACGAATTAGTCGCCCGCGCCGAAATAATGAAGCCGCCGGGTTGTCGATCGAGCTACCCACGACCGGATCCAGGACCTCACGCCGGATCCAGGCACCCGTGGGGCGTCGCCGCTGCTCCAGGCACTGGCAGGAGGTCAGGCCAGGAGCTTTGGACGGCGGCCGGTAGAACACAAGGGCTCCTGGATCGCCGTTGGAGCAAGAACGGGCAGAGAGAGGGGGTGTCAATTGGCCGCCACTCTGAGACTCGTCAGGGATCGGAGCGCAAGCGGCAGGTGGCTGGAGAAGTGGAGACTGGAGACCGCGCACTACTAAAAAATGATTTTTAGCAACGCTACCTTTTTTTTCCAAGGGCGGGTGTAAATGTACCCCGCTCCTACAAAAGGAGGGGGCCGCTGATACCGTCAGCCGCCCCTAAAGATCTAATTTCCAGCGGTGGCTAGTGCTATCAGCCGCCTCTGAAAATGAGCCCCATTTTCAGGGGGTGGTTGATGGCTTCAGCCGCCCCTGGAAATATGTTTCTAGGGGCGGCTTGTGGAGTCATCCGTCCCTAAAAAAAATCATAAATATCTAGGCACGAGACCTTCTTCTTCCTCGCGACAGAACTCTCTCTTCTCGGGTGAGGTGCTATCCGAAAATGTCATAAATCAAAAATAGAGGAGGAAAGGTTTTGAACTTGATTTCCTTAGAGTTGGGGGCTCTAGGAGGTAAGTAGATGCTAACTCTATGTTTTTCATAAGCTTTTGGGTTAATTTGAAGGCTTAAATTGCTCTCGAATTCTCTAGCTAGATCTAGATCTCCATTGGATGGATTTACCATCTAAGCCACGATTTTCCTTAAATTTTTGGATAAAATTATGCTAAATTAGATGGAGAGCATAATTATGTTATTATTTGCAACCAATCTTCTTGTTTTAGCCTCATTTCTAGAAAAACAAATTACTAGATATATAAAGGAGTGAGAAAAAGAGTTCATTTCCTCTTTTTTCACATAATGTAATGGGTTGGGGTTTGAATTTTTTCCCCCTTTTATTTGTTTCCAATATCTACTCTTAGCTGTTGAGTTGTTTAGCATTTATTTCCAATATTATTTAAGAGCTTGTTTTAATCTGTTCAAATTATCTATTGATTTTATGTTGTTGGTGTTTAGAGATGGATAGGACATGGATGTATAAAGCATGAAGGATGGATGCATATTTCCATGAACAACTTAATAAATTTATTCAAGCTGCGAAAAATCATGCAAGAATTGAGAAGACACATCTGATACATTGCCCATGCAAACTCTGCATAAATATGGGAGTATTTAGCGATACAACTATAATTAGATCGCATGTCTTGATTGGTGGTTTCATAGACAACTACATGATCTGGAATAAATATGGTGAAGAAGCACCACCTCCGAGAGAGAATCAATTCGAAGAAATATTACAAGACCCCTAGTTTAATATATTGTTTGATGATTATGATGATGCGTGCGGTGATGATGAAGATGGTGGTGGTAGCTATAGTGATGGTTTGGATGGGGGGCCCATCGATATTGGCAGTGATGATGATAGCGATGAAATTGATGATGGTGATTTCCTGAGCCAGTTATTACACCACACCAAAGCAGAGCTGTTGGTCGGTAGTGCAAAGGGGATAGAAAATTTCGAGACGGTGAAGAAATCAGCAGAGAAAAATATATATGAGCGATCTAAAAGATGTCCGAAACACTGGACCGTTCTTTGTTTTGTACTTGAGCTATTGACCCTAAAGGCTAAGCACAGCTGGTCAGATAGTAGCTTCAATGATCTCTTGGCTATGTTGGCCTGGTTGCTTCCGAAGCCAAATAAAGTGCAAAGAAGCTTGTTAGCCCGTTCACAATGGGTGTGGAAAGAATTCATGCATGCCCAAATCATTGTATTTTGTATCGTGGGGATACTTTCAAAGACTTGGACAAATGCCCTGTATATTCTGCAAATAGATACAAAAATAATGCTGGTTATTGTGGTGGCGATAACCAAGGTCCAACAGACATGAACAAAAGGAAGAGGCAGGGTGCCTCAGTGGAGCCACCGGACACTACTTTAGGCATATCCGAGAAGAAGAGGCGAATTCCTGCGATGGTTATGTGGTACGTCCCGGTTGCCGACTGTCTAAGACACTTCTTCTCAAACCCAAAGGATGCTGAATTGATGCGCTGGTGGGATTCAGATAAGCACAAGAAGGGCGACGAAAAGCTTCGACATCCAGCCGATTCTCGCTAGTGGAAGAAGTTCTATGAGAAGTATTATCTGGAATTTGGAAAGGACCCGAGGAACATTAGATTTGCGTTGAGTACGGACGGAATGAATCCATTTGGTGAAAGGACTAGCACGCATAGCACATGGCCGGTAATCTTGACGTTGTACAACCTTCCTACATGATTGTGCCAAAAGAGAAAATATCTTCTATTGTCCATCCTTATACGAGGACCCAAGCATCCTGGCATCGATATTGATGTTTTCCTTGAACCTTTGATGCAAGAGATGGAAACACTATGGAGGGAGGGTATCAATATGTTTGACGGTTTTACACGGCAGACCTTTAATCTCAGAGCTATTATCTTCACCACCATCCATGATTACCGGGCTCTATTTGTCCTTTCGGGACAGATCAAAGGTAGGACGGGCTGTACAGTCTGCGTGGATGAGACTGTATCATCTTTTCTAAAAGGTTGCAGATAGTTAGTTTACCTTGGGTATAGATGTTTCTTGGTGGAAGGACATCGTTACCAAAGTAAGAAGTTCCACAACTTTTTTGATGGCAAGTCTGAATTACATTCTGCTCCAGTAAAAAGAGATGGGCACTATGTTTTCAAAACGGTGAGGGCCATCCAGGTCAGTTATGGGAAGGTGACAAAAGATGGGAAGAAGAAAAATAGAGATAAGACACCAATCGCAGGCGTACTATTTAAGAAACAGTCCATATTCTACAAGTACTTGCCATATTGAGGTGATCTTGAGGTCCGCCATGCAATCGATGGGATGCACCTGAAGAAGAATGTGTTTGGTAACACGATTGGGCTCCTTTTAGAGACATCATCAAAGACAAAGGATACCTTAAAGTCACGTCAAGACTTGGTAGCCATGGAGATAAGAAAGGATCTTCACCCTATTGAAAAAGGAAATGGAAGATATGAACTTCCTCCGGATTCCTACAACTTGACACATGATGAGAAGAAGGCAATGTGCGAGAGCTTACGGGGGATCAGAGTGCCTAGTCGTTTTTCATCGCACATAAAGAAACTAGTCTCGATGAAAGACCTCTCGCTATGCGGATATAACTGTCACAATTGTCATGTGTTGTTGACGTTGTTCCTCCCTATTACAATTAGAGCGATCAAGCCAGTATACGTGAAGATGGTAATCACTCGGCTGTGCTATTTCTTCAACAACATTTCTCAAAAGGTGATCAACGAAGATGAATTGAATGATCTTCAAGAATTTATTGGGGAGACTATGGCACAACTCGAGATGTGCTTCCCTCCTGGTTATTTTGATATAATAGAGCACTTAATGGTTCACATGGTCGACCAAATACGTGCACTGGGTCCACTTTACCTACACAAAATGTGGACATACGAGCGTTTCATGTCCATTCTAAACTGGTACGTACTAAATCGTGCTTATCCTGAGGGTTCTATGATCGAGGGATATAGTACTGAGGAAGTCATCGAGTGGTGCATTGGTTACCTAAATAATAAAGTATCCATTGGTCTGCCCGTTCCTCGCTTTTTTGGGAGGTTGGAAGGGGTTGGGACGATTGGGAGAAAAACATTTATTGACAAGGATTTTAAAGGAGTGCAACAAGCACATTATAGCATCTTGCAGCATCTCACGATAATGACTCCTTTAGTCAATGAGCACTTGAGCATGATTCGTGCCGAATGTAATGGCCGCTCAGATGATTGGATCATGAGAGAGCACAAGCGTCGATTGACTGCATGGTTGAAGGATATGGATCTACCAGATGGAGATACCTTGGAAGAACAAACGATTAAAAGATTAGCAGCTGGTACATCTAGCCAGGTCACATCTTCGCAAGGGTATGATATTAATGGATATTTATTTTATACTGCCGCAAAGGATAAGAAGAGTGTATCCCAGAATAGTGGTGTCCGCATTGAGGCCTTGGACGAGAGAACAGGCGAAAGTACCAATTACTATGGTGTCATAGATGATATATGGGAAATACACTATGATTACAATATACAAATACCAGTATTTCGGTGTCGTTGGGTCAAACACCCTAGAGGTGTTGAGGTGGATGCCTATGGACTCACGATTGTTGACCTCAATAATGTTGGTTACAAAGATGACCTATGGGTACTTGCTTCACAAGTCACACAAGTACTGTATGTAGCTGACCCTGCAAAGAAAGCAAAACATATTGTTGTTCCAGGAAAACAAGATATCATAGGAGTTGATGGTATCAACGATGTGGAAGATTATAATCAATACAACAAAATGAGCCTCTTCACAGACCTACCACAGAAGATTGAACATTATAGAAGCAAGCTTAAGAAAAGATGACAAGCCATGGGCATGCAAGGATGGCGAATCGAGAATTGTTGCCGCTTGAATCAGTAGCTATTTAGAATGGAGTGCATGTAATCGGATTCATGAAATTTGGAATATTAGACCTATTTATGAAACTTGGAATATTTTGTTGATCTCATATTTTTCCATTGTTCTATGGGTCTCAAAAATATTGACCTCAGATTTTTCCCTTGTTCTACTGGTCTCAAAAATGGTAGGGTTAAATTTTCAATTTTTTTGGATATGATTTGCTATTTTTTCTGGCTTGAACTCATTTTCTGGTGAATTTTTAAAAATATTAAAATTAAAATACTTTAATAGAGGTGGGTGACACGACCACCCGCCCCTACAAACAATTTTCAGGGGCGGTTGGTGCTGTCACCCGCCCCTACAAACCATTTTCAGGGGCGGTTCGTGATGTCACCCGTCCCTGAAAATGCTCCTACTATATATACCTGAGGGCTTTTAGACTTGGTCATTTTTTGCGGACCACGAAGGACGACGCCGCTAGGCTGCCGAAACGCGCCGCCGTCCTCCTCCGCCCGCGCAGCTGTTGTGCCCCTCCACCCACACCGCCGTCCTCCTCCGCCCGCGCCGCCTCCGTCTTCCTCGCCCGTGGCGCTCGCGCAGATCTACGGTGCCGTCTTCCTCCACTACGACGCCGACGTCCTCCTCCACTCCGGCACCCACCTCCGCGGCCGGAGTTAGCTTCCACGCGCCGCCCTGAGCTCCTTGGCCCGGCCACGCCCCGAACCCATCACCGGAGCGCCGCCGCCGCCAAGAACTGCCGCCGCCGCCCACTCTTCCTCGCCGGCGAGCCGCTTTCAGCCATCTCCGCCCCAACCGAAGCCTCCCTGAGGTAGATTGCCACTTCCTCTTGCTCTCTCACCCCGGTTCCCCCACCGCCGGTGACTAAACCCGCCGGATTTCGGCCGGCGCGCCTTCCCTGCTCCAAGTCCGGCCAGGGACTGCATTGCAAGGCCCCAAATCTTTCCAAGGGCCTCTGTGCAATGTTTCGTTTCTTTTTTTTCAAAACAGTGAACTTCAAAAATCCATAACAAATTGTAGAAAATTCAGAAAAATACAAACTCAATTGTTCTGAGTTCATTGTAACTAGATCCACACTTTTTGTTACATGCACTTTTTTATTTGACAAGTAGTTTTTGCTCTAGTATAAATATAAGTTTATTAGGTTCTTATTTACATCTCAAGTTATAGCCATGTACATAATGTTGCAGTGTAAAGTTTAGAAGTCCATTTGACTTTTCTAGATGTAGGTTTAGTTAAAGTTTGCTAAGTCCATTTGAATTTAGTTAATTTATGATTCAGTAGATAATGTAATATAAAAAATTAGGCATAAGATAATTTTTTTACTATTAGGCATGATATTTACTATATATCAAATTTGTTGATCAACAAGTATTTGTTGATTTACATGTAGATTGACCAACGCCGCCCCGCCGTCCGAAGGTGACCAACTGATGGCGGATTTCTACTGTGAACACTTCGTACGCTGCGGTTGGGTCCCACTCCGGCGTCGGCTCCCGACTCTCCAGAATGGAGTCGATGGAAGAAGCAGGGAGGGGGGAAGATGAAGGAGAAGAGGAGGAGAAGAGTCTCCAAAGGAGTTGGAGTCGGAGGAGGAAGAGATCGCAATTACTGGTGCTGGAGGATTGGGGTTTTCTGCGCTACTAGCTTTGGGAGGAAGAAGGAGTTTTGCCGTGAAGAAGAGCCGATTCAGGGTGAGATTAAATAGTGAAAAGATGAAAGACGGATCGGCAGTTTCACATTCTACGAGGAGCCAGTTGCAGAGACATTGCGTCTTCCTTGGTGGTTGCAGTGTGTTTAATGAGCATTAACGGGAAGATGAAGCGACAGAGTGGTTTTGGAACTATCATTGCCAAAACCAGGGGGGCATGTTTTATCGCCATAAATTAACAAGGTCAATTTATGAGCTGAAAGCAACATGGACTTAAAGCAGAAGATTAAGAAGGCTTGTAAATCGGCTCCTGCGTGAGCATTTGGGCCACATGGACCATGTATTTATAGAATTAGTTTAAGATTAGAGATAGAGTCCGATCGGGACAAGATTAGTTTAGATTGTTTCCCAAGTCTCCGGACTATAAATATGTACCCTATGTTATTCATGAAAGGGAGAGCGTCATCACGTCTTGCAAACAACAACTCTCGGCGTATCGCCACCCCTAACCTTAGGGTTTCATCCAAGTAAGCGCCATGCTGCCCTGATCGCGTCTTGCGATCAGGGCGGCGTTGTTCTTGCTTTTACCTTGGTATTACTCATACTGAAGTGTTTTTTATGGCGAGTAGTACTAGTTATCTCGATGTTCGTAGCATGGCTTTTAGTATATCTATTGTGCTTTGTTGCTTATCATCTACGAATATCATGTTGTTTCTATGCAGTCACGTTTCAATCTTATGCTAGTTCTTGTCGCATAGAATTAGCTGCACAGAGACAACACCCTGCTTCTTTTCTGTTTAGTAGATCCGATCTGTTATGGTTTCCTCTTATCTTTAGGAGTTGGCATAATATCTGCTAGGTTAGGCCTTGCAAACGGGTTGGACGATCCGGTGGTGTGGTAGATGCTTTATCTTAGCCTTGATAGGGATTGTTCCGGGAATCGGCTCTTGCTAGTTCTTAGGCCTCTGTTTTGGGTTGTGGTTTAGTTATCTATTATGTTCATTAGGCCCAGTCACGTGTAGGATGTTCCGATCTAGCAGTGAAGCTTTTACCATCATGGATTAGATTAATTAGATTTAATTGAAGCAGCTTTACAGTTATTTGCTTTATTCATCAACATCTGGATGCAAACAGATCTAATCTGACACCGGGACTTGATCGGCTCTTTAAAGCCGATGCAAGAGTCATCCCGGGGAGCCGACCACGGCTCGGACTTATGTTTCCACGTGTTTGTGTATGCAGTCTAATCGTTGCAAGCACGTTCGCACCTTCCTGATCAGGTATAGGTCAGGTGGCACGCCCTGCGTCTTCAACAAGCCGCGGTGCGCGCTGGAATTGCGGGCCGTCGACGAGGGAGCAGTGCCTGCCAGCGCCCCGGCAACCTCCTGGCTCTTCGTGTTGCCTGTCGCTGCTCGCCGGTGGGTTTGGACCGACAACACATTCTGGCACACCCGGTGGGACCCTTCTCGGCAACAACTTCCACTGCAACAATGTCTGGAGCTCAATATCAAGAACCCGCTCCCAAGCCCGTCACGTATGAAGAGCTCCCTCATGAACACAAGAAGAAGTACGATGAGATCAAAGCTCTCATCGGCTCTTTTGAGAGGACCCACAACCATGGCATTAAGTGGAAGTGGTTCTCACCTGAAGGCGCTCTCGACAACGTAGACCTGTCTGTACCATCAGAGGAGCGCACCAGGGCCCTGCGTCAGGAGATGAACTACATGGTGGCCCATACACTTCATCGGCACTCTCAGAGCCTGATGAATGAGCTTGAGCGCGTGGCACATCGCGTCATCCAGGAGATAATCAAGAACCAGTACTCTCCATCGGGACCAACCCTGGGGAGTCACACAGAGGAAGCTGCACTGCATTCTAGGCCGCTATTGCCGTTCTCATTTGCGGCTCCAAAACCACAAAATTCGCCGATCTACGTCGTCCACAAGATCGGCGGTGATCCTGGAGAAGGCCAATTCCTCACCGAGCCACCCAAGGAGATCCCGCATGGCTACACGTGCGCCTACATCCCTGACAGCGTCAATCCAACACGCTCGGTGCAGATGGTAAACCCAGGAGCTTCTGGAGCAGACACGGAGAAACAAGCGTGGCTGGCAAAGTACGCTACTGGGCCGAGTGTTGAGCCATCGGCCCCAGGAGTTCTTAGTGTGGAGCAGGTCAGTGCAATACTGAGAGACCAGTTCGGCATCCTGCCCAAGAGGAAAGCGATCGGCTATTCCAAGCCGTATCCAAGTGACTACGACTTGATCCCGTTGCCTCCCAAGTATCGGCTTCCTGAGTTCACCAAGTTCAATGGGTCAGAAGGAGCCAGCTCCATAGAGCATGTGAGCCGATACTTAACGCAGCTTGGGATGCTCTCAGTATCGGATCCTCTGAGGGTCCGATTCTTCGGCCAATCCCTTACAGACCCGGCTTTTGGATGGTATGCATCATTGGCTCCGGATTCGATTCGAACTTGGAGGCAACTCGAAGATCAATTCCATACCCAGTACCACTCAGAGGCTGCTGAAGCTGGAATTGCCGACCTCGCCCAAGTCAGGCAAAAGCGAGGAGAGACTGTGTCGGAATACATACAGTGCTTCAGAGAAGTCAAGAACCGATGCTACTCATCGCGCATCACAGAGAAGGAGGCAGTCGATTTGGCTATTCTGGGACTCGCTAAGCCGATCAAGGATCTGGCTTTTCAGTTGGAGTTCACCTCTCTGGCACACATGGTGCAGAAGCTTATGGCATATGAGCTTTACCATCCTGAGCTGTGCCCGGACAACTTCAAGCGCCATGTAAACATGGCCCAAGCGGATGGATCTGTTGACTCTGGCGAAGAGCAAGAAGTGGCCGTGGCAGAGTGGACTCGGGGGGCAAACCCTGTCCCGTGCAAGTGGGTCAAACAGCAGGGGCTTGTGAAGGTCTTCGACTTCGACGTGACCAAAGTAGAGCAGATATTTGATCTGCTCCTCAAAGAAAAACAGCTGAAGCTCCCAGAAAATCACAAGCTACAGACGGCACAAGAGCTGCAGGGGAGGCTGTACTGCAAATGGCACCACTCGTTCACTCATGCCACGGGTGAATGCAAGGAGCTGCGTCGTCAGATCCAGTCGGCTATCGAGCAAGGCCGATTAATTCTGGCTCAACACACGATGAAGGTTGACACGAAGCCCTTCCCACAATCTAACGTGGTGGAGCTATCAGATTTCAGATCTGAGGGCCAGAATTTGGCATTCCAGATCAACATGGTGGGACCCATGTGCCGCCATGACAAGCAGAGGAGAGAGGCCGCTTCTGGCAAACAGCCGCAGGATGAACACAAGCTGGAACAACAACATGTGACTGAAGAGCAAGTGCGTCACATCCGCAACCAGCTTCCAGCTTCTAATCGGCTTCTGGAAAAGTACCAATACCTGTACAAGTTGCGCCGCCAATACGAATCGGAAGAAGATGAGTACGAGCACCGCATAGGAAGGACACTGGGGAGACGCCAGGCTATACGCGACCACTAGCATTGCCCGTTCTTCAGGTACTGTTGGAATTCCAGCATGAGCCAATTGCCTACTTTAGATGATTTCTTGGAGTGCAGGCCTCGAGGACGCTAGCAGGACGAGACATCGGTGTTCCAGCGCTTAGGGCCCAGAACACGTCGTAATGACCGTGTGAGGCGGCCATCCAAGGGTGATTCCGAGCCAGAAGAAGAAGACAGGTACCATCATCCACGGTGGTGTCCTGACGGGCTTAATCGCTCGCAGAAGCGCAGAGTGCAGTGCTTGCGCAATATAGAAGATGCAGAAGCAAAGTACCTTGACGTGCTGAGGAAGGCGCGTCCAGATCTCGCGGAACAAGTTAAGCACCCGCGAAGGGTGGAAAGGCACCCTCCAAGAAAAGAGTGGCACCCCAAGCAGACAAAAGCCGATGAGAAGCCATCGGCTGATGTGAACATGGTGTTCGTGCTCCCATTAGAGTTCCGGGCACCCCAACCGGAGGATTTGTCTGTTGCACAGTTGGATCTTGGCCCACAGCCGATCATCTTCGAGAAGCCCAAGGAGAAGAACTACAAGCACCTGAAGGGATTGTATCTCAAGGGCTTCATCGACAGCAAGCCTGTGAACAGGATGTTGGTCGACACTGGCGCCGCAGTCAACCTGATGCCATACTCCGTGCTGCTCTGATTGGGTCGTTCTTCTGCCGACCTAATCAAGACCAATGTGATGCTCAACGACTTCAACGGACAACCATCAGAGGCAATGGGGGTTCTTAATGTGGAGCTGATAGTGGGCCACAAGATGATCCCGACTTCGTTCTTCATCGTCAACAGCAAGAGTACATACACGGTATTGCTTGGGAGGGATTGGATTCATGCCAACTGTTGTATCCCTTCCACAATGCATCAGTATCTCGTCCAGTGGGATGGCGATGAAGTGGAGGTGGTCCGTGTAGATGACTCCAGCGAGGTCTCATCCGCAGACATAAACGCTTGGGATGCGGAAGGACAAGAGCCGATCTCAGGGATCACCCTGGAAGATTGTGATCGGATCGAAGCAACAAAAAATGGACTGAGGCTGGTCTTATCCACTGGCCTCACAGAGTAGAAGCATCCTGGCATGCCACGGGATGTAAAAGAGATAGAGAGGCCGGTCCCAGCGACCGGCCCCCAAAAATAGAAAAATCATGTTTGGGTTCGGAAATTTTACATCATGTACATACGATGGCCTGCTCTGGTAGTTGGCCACTCATCGACTATTTGGTTCCGAATGATAATGGAATTATAGAAGCGGCCAGCCCGTGCGGTTGGTCAAATAATTTTTCTTGTCATCTCCTTTTGTTTGCCACTGATCTTGTCGATAATGAAGACTCACCTGCGTTCGCAGCTGGTTTTTCAGACGACGGCATGCTATGATACGGGTTCACGTCAGCTGACAATTTGGAAGAGGTTGACATCGGTCCTGGGGATAAGCCACGGCCGACATTTATCAGCAAGAAGTTGGATCCGGCCTTGCGTGAGGAGATGATTGCACTACTAAAAGAGTACCGGGATTATTTTGCATGGGACTACGCTGAGATGCCCGGTCTAGACAGAAGCATCGTCAAGCATCGGCTCCCGCTCAAGAAAGGGTTTCGGCCGTTTCAGCAACGAGCACGTCAGATGAAGGCCGAAGTCCTAGAAGAAGTCAAGAAAGAAGTGGAGAAGATGTTGGATGTTGGGTTCATCAGGCCATGCCGGTATGCAGAATGGATCTCCAGTGTTGTACCGGTGCAAAAGAAGGATGGCCGATGGCGTGTCTGCGTCGATTTTAGAGAACTCAACAGAGCGACGCCGAAGGATGAATACCCGATGCCTGTTGCAGAGACGTTGATCAACGCAGCTGCTGGCCACAAACTGATGAGTTTTGTGGACGGTAATGCCGGTTACAACCAGATCTTCATGGCCCCAGAAGACATGAACAAGACCGCGTTTAGAGTACCAGGCGCAGTCGGTTTGTTTGAGTACTTGGTTATGACCTTTGGACTGAAAAATGCCGGTGCAACGTACCAACATGCCATGAACTACATTTTTCATGATCTCATCGGCAAACTGGTAGAAATTTATATTGATGATGTCGTGGTCAAATCCAAATCAGCTGGGGGCATCTAGAAGACCTGTGTCAAGTTTTGGAGCAGACTCGAAGGTTTGGGCTCAAAATGAATCCAAAGAAATGCGCTTTCAGCGTATCGGCCGGTCAATTTTTGGGATTCCTGGTGCACAAATGGGGAATTGAGATCGGCCTGAAGAGTCAAGAAACTGTGAAGACGATGAAGCCACCTACTACCAAGAAAGAATTGCAGAAGCTCATCGGTAAAATTAACTTTGTCAGACGATTTATTTCTAATCTGTCTGGGCGTATCGAACCATTCATGGGTTTAGTGAAGATCAAATCCGATGATGAGTTTCGCTGGGGGGCAGAACAACAGCATGCTTTCGATGAAATCAAAGAATATTTATCAAAGCCTCCAGTGTTGGTTCCTCCTCAGCAAGATAGGCCGTTCTACGTGTACCTATCCGTGGGTGACACTTCTATTGCTTCGGTGTTAGTCCAAAAGCACGACGGCTAGGAGAGGGTGGTTTTCTACCTCAGCAGGCGCATGTTAGACGCCGAGACCAGGTATCCTGAGATCGAGAAGCTTTGCCTTTGCTTATACTTTACATGTACAAAGCTTCGTCATATTTTGCTCTCGGCGGAAACAATTGTCATATGCAAATCGGATGTCATAAAGCACATGCTGTCGGCTCCTGTCCTGAAAGGCCGGCTTGGAAAATGAATGTTTGCATTGTCAGAGTTCGATATTCGGTATCAGCCTGCAAAAGCGGTCAAAGGACAAGCACTGGTAGATCTTGTTGCAGACAGGATCAGCACTGATATTGCTGCATTATTTATTCATGCTTGGGCTATGTTTTTTGACGGATCGGCTTGTGATGATGGATGTGGTGTGAGAATTATGTTGGTCTCGCCTCGTGGGGCGACTTACTCCTTTTCCATCAGAATGACTGCCCCATGCACCAATAATTTGGTGGAATATGAAGCCGTTCGCAAAGGGATGGAACTACTGCTCGAAGCTGGTGCAGAAGCGGTGGAAATTTTTAGAGATTCAAAGCTGGTGATTTCTCAGCTCACGGAGGAATATAGATGTGAGAGCGAGGCTCTTTTTCCAATATGGATGCAGTGCCGTGAGTTAATGTCATGATTCAGGTATATCAATTTCCACTGGATACGCAGAACTCTGAACAATGAAGCCAATGATTTGGCATAGATGGCTTCTGGCTACAGGGAAACAGCCGATGGAGTCGATGTAGAGGTTCAGTTTCTAGAACCCGGAGACTGGAGAGCCGATATCTTCAATTACTTGAAGGATTCGGCTCGGGGGGCACCCAGAAGGATAAGACTCAAGGGCATGAAGTATGTTCTGATAGGGATGACATGTTCTACAGGACTTTGGAAGGACTACTGCTTAAATTTCTGGGACCTCCAGAGTCAAATCGGCTCTTGCATGAGGTTCATGAAGGAGCCTGCGGTACTCATCAATCGGCTCATAAGATGAAGTGGCTGATTAGGCGATCGGGTTATTACTGGCCCACCATGCTTGAAGATTGCTTCAAATATTACAAAGGATGTCAGGCATGTCAGAGGTTTGGCAAAATTCAGATAGTGCCAGCATCAGTAATGAATCCTATCATCAAGCCGTGGCCATTCAGGGGTTGGGCCATGGACATGATTGGTCAGATCAACCCGTCGTCTAGCAAGGGTCACCAATGGGTCTTAGCTGCTACAGATTATTTCACGAAATGGGTAGAGGCAGTGCCCATGAGGTCAGTAGCGTCAAAAGATGTGATTAGCTTTGTCAAAGAGCACATCATTCACAAATTTGGGATCCCTCAGACCATTACGACCGATGGAGGATCGGTCTTTATATCAGAGGAGTTCAGGAAGTTTGCCGATGACATGGGGATTAAGCTGATCAGATCATCACCATATTATGCCCAAGCTAATGGATAGGCTGAAGCATCCAACCAGAGCCTCATCAAGCTCATAAAGAGAAAGATCGATGAATATCCTAGGCGCTGGCATGAGGTGTTGTCAGAGGCTTTGTGGGCATATTGTATTTCATGTCACGGGTCCACCAAGACATCGCCGTACCATTTAGTCTACGGCCAAGACGCTGTGTTACCATGGGAAATTACGGCTGGATCAAGGCGTGTCGAGTTCCAGAATGATCTGACAACTGAACAATATGCAGCCTTGATGAATGACAACGTGGAGGACCTGACAGAGCTAAGGTTTTGGTCATTGGAGAAGATCAAGGAAAATAAGGCTAAAGTTGCTCGTGTGTACAACAAGAAGGTCAAACCAAAGAATTTTCAGGTTGGAGACTTGGTTTGGAAGGCAGTATTGCCATTAGGAATTAAAGATAAAAAGTATGGTAAATGGTCTCCAACTTGGCATGGGTTGTATAAGGATGATCAGGTTTTGCCTGGGAATGCATGCATGCTCGAGGAATTGGACGGCGTCAAGTTTCCTATTGCTGTCAATGGTCAACACCTCAAGAAGTATTTCCCGAGCATGTGGGAAGGCGAGTAACAAGAGCCGATGAGATCCATCTGGCTCTACCGAGAAAGGCCAACACGTTGAGTTGACCAGTAAAAAAAAGAGAGAAAGAGGCCAACACATTGAGTTGGCCAGTCAAAAAAAGAAAGAGAAAGAAAAAAAGAGAGAAAGAGGCCAACACATTGAGTTGGCCAGTAAAAAAAAGAAAGAGAAAGGCCAACACATTGAGTTGGCCAGTAAAAAAAAAGGAAAAAAGAGAAGGGGCCAACACGTTGAGTTGGCTAGTAAATATACATATGAAAAACGAGACAGCCGATGTATAACCATCGTCTTAAGGTGTTTTTAAATGAGCACAAGTTTCAGGTTTTACAGGCAACTTCAAATGTTTTGAATAGTTCTACTAGTTCAGAAATCTTTCTATGACATGGATGGCTTCTGCACGTACAACGTCAGCTTTTGCAATTATTTCTTCGTCGTCCTTGTCATCGCCTGATACTATCTGCCGACTCAAGGTGCTTATCTCTGCAAACTCTGTCCATATCTGTTCAGTCATTTCTTGGGCTTCCTGTTTAGTGTTTGCGATCGAAGCTTTCTCCTCTTGGATTAGTCTTTGGGTATTGCGGATTTTTTCTTCAAGTTCCATCAATTCCTTTTCCAAGAGGTTGAGTCGTTTTGTGCTCTCGGAGATATCAGCTTTAGCATCCAGAGTTGCTTTCTTTTGGTTGAGGGCTTTGCACTTTTGAGCTATGTCAGTTTTCAAAGAGACTTGAGAACGACGTGCTTCTATTCTTTGTTGAGCTGCCTTCACCTCTGCCCAGAAGAAAAGGAGATGGCCGGCTGGCCAAAGTTTGACTTGAAGTGATTCTGGAAGCTGGGTTTCTATCTGCCCGAGAATTTCTTTTATTTTGCTGGAATCATCAACCAGAGCAGTGATCGGAGCAGATAGTAGATCCTTGATGAGTTGAAGCTGATGTGCCAAATTAGTCGATTGCTGCAGAGATTGTGTTTCTGCTCTAGGGATAGTCAGACCCATTGATACCGGGTCAAAGGAAAGCAAACCTGAAATATCAAAGCTCTAGGGGCATATCTGAAGTTACAGCAAGATACATTTATGAAGCTATCGGCTGATTCAGAATTGGTTCTCATAAAAGTTACCTGTTCTGAACAAGAAGTGATGATCGGTTCAGGTGTAACCGATCCGGTTGGATTGGAGGTGACAACAGGGGCTTCGACTGTGTTAGCCTGTTCGTCATGCACATCCATCAGAGCATTTGAAGTATCAGTTTCAGGGGTGTGTTCAGTTGCATCCTGGAAATAGAACTACGGTCAACCAGAGTACATGTGTATGCAATAAAGAAAAGTTTTAGAAAGATGAGTTACCTGGTTGGTGTTCGACTCTGATGGACTCGGGGAAGCTGGTGCTGGTTTCTTGATGACTCGCCTTGTAATCATCTTCCTTTTCTTGGTCAAGACTCGGGGGGCAACACTTGCAGAAGTTTGTCTTCGTTTGGAAGCCGACTGAAGTAAGTCTGGCTGAATGGTCATTATTACTTTCTTCATTGGTGATGATCCCTTGCAGAAGAGTACGTCAGGGGTAGTTTGAAGAAAGTGGAATGGCTCCCCGTTGCTGGTCATAGGTTCTGGACCATCCTGTTGCTGCTAACAGAGTGAGCAGGATTAGTCAAGTAAAGGAATGGGTGATCTAGAAAGCGTAAAATGCATAAATTTAGTACCTCTTCCTCGGGGATTACATATTCAGGATCAATTAGCTGCAGTCGAGGACCTAGAGCTTTCCTGAATATATGAGTTTTCCACATTCCCCACCATGTGCTGAAGTCGATTGATGAGGAGGTGAAGGACAGATCGGCTGGTATTGGAATGTGGAGATCGTCGAACATGCTGTACATCTTGAGCTGGTGAGACCATCAGCCAGATCGGCTCTACTCTCCACCAAGTGGTGAATATGGAAGTGGGGAGGGACCTATCCTAGGCCAAATTGCCGAGCTACTATGACTGGTTGGTAAGATTCATAACCTGGCTTGATAATTCTATTAGAGGTGCTAATGCCAACGGGAAGGAAGCCAGGTCGGATCATTAAAGAGTATAAATGCCGAGTGCTGTTGTCATCGGCAAAATTGTCTAATCTAAAGGTAGTTGGGTTCTCAAAGGATTCAGATTAAGTAAATGGGAAATAGAGTGGATTATCTAGTCCTTTGTAGAAGACTCTGAACCAGTTTGCTGCATCTGCTGAATTCAGTTTACTACCAGGGAGACTGAATAAAGCTTGGCCATAGCTTGTACATCTAATTGGTTTGCCACTCTCATCAGGAAAAGAGTTCTTGGTCAGGCCTTGGAAGTTGGGAATATGGTGCTGAAAGTACAGTTGTGCCCACAACTGAATAAACCACCAAGGGCCTCCAGTTCTCAGTTTCTTTTTGTTAAGCAAATTAGATGTCATCAAATGGAGATATCTGTATGTTTCTCCAAGGAAAAGTTTGCCTAGGCCGGTGTGATTGCCATGGGCCAGGTGATAGGCCAAGGGAAGGTAATTCTTAGTTGGAGCTAAAGAAGGACCACAGAAGATGAAGTGCTCTAGCCAAAGATTTAAGAAGGCTGTGTGTTCCTTCTCAGTCACTGGACCTTTTGTTTTCATATGTTGATTCATATAAGTGCCCTAGTTTGTGCAGTTAACCTTGGAAGAAAGTCTGAAGGGGATTTCTGCCATTTTGTGGGCAGCAGGATTAGGAGAACTAATGTCTAGGCCAGTGATCATGGTGACATCCAGCAGAGTAGGGGTCATAGGTCCATGACCAAAGAAGAAACAGTTCAGAGCATCAGACCAAAAATAGCCGATGGTTTTCAGAAGATTTTCATATTTGTCATGTGGAGACAAATGATAAGCTAAGTGCATCGGCTATGTTCAAATCCTGCCACAAGGGCATATAAGTTTTTGCTACTCTGCTGTACCATGTAATCCATCTCTTAGGGGGATTAGGCCAGGCTCTCAAGCAGTCGGCCCAGAGGTTCAGATCGATGTTTTGACTCACAAAAGGAATCCTATTTGCTTCACAAGAGATCAAATCTATGGGGTTTTCATGGGTTCGTGGGCCAAGACAGAAAGATTTTGGATTGGAAAGATGCGGCAGAAGAATGTCTGACACCTGAAGTTTAGAAATTCAGAAGTATGCATATGGTGTCATGTTTCAGAGTTCAGTGTTTCAGAGGCTTAGTAAGCTGAAGAAAAACTAAAGGATTAGGCCGAATGTTACCTTCAGGCCGCATATTGCCGCATCATCGATTGCAGAGCTTGTCGTCTGAGCTGCAGAATCTGCCATGGTCCAGATCCATTGACTTAGGGTTTAGTTGCTGTGGGTTCTGATTCGAATTCCGGGTGCTTGGAGAGTTCTTGCTCGAATTTGTAAAGCTGGGTTTTCGAATTACGCTCGAATTTGAGAGTATGTCGAGTTCGGTTCAAGGTGGAAGTGATACTCTACTCTTGTGCGGGTTGCTTCTAGTTTGAATTTCGTCGGCTCTTGGATATTTATAAAAGCCTGATGCGTTGCCATCGGCTTTTCGGAAAGTAAGCGGACACACGGAATTGAAGGAAATTCGATTTCATTAATAAAAGATCATTACAAGGAAAGCCGATTGTTACAAAGGAATTAATCCTTCGGCTTTGTGATCCTATCCCTACGATGCTACCTACATCTACCAATCGTAGGTATCTGAGTACCTACGACGCTTGGGGCTTCGGGCCGGCGCATCCCCGCTGCCGTCGTCGTCGCTGTCATCGTCGTCGTCGTCATCGCTGCTGCCGCCTTCAGACCCGGAGTCGCTCCAGCCATCGCCGCCGCCGCTATTCTCTTCCTCGCTGTCCTCCTCGGAGGACCTGAGGAACCGAAAGGGCTTTCTGCCCATCGGCTCGTCGTCGTCGGAGGGGGAGTCGATCTCCTCTTCCGAGGAGGAGTCGACTCCGTCCGAAGAGGGGTCTTCTTCCTCGCCACTCTCCGACTCCTCCTGTAACAGGAGCCGGAGGTCTTCTCCTTCAGTTTCGAGCTCGTCCTCCTCGGAGACGACCCCGAAGTCGAACTCCTCTACATCCCAGTGCAGAGGAGCCAGCGCTTCGTACGCTGCGGTTGGGTCCCACTCCGGCGTCGGCTCCCGACTCTCCGGAATGGAGTCGATGGAAGAAGCAGGGAGGGGGGAAGAAGAAGGAGAAGAGGAGGAGGAAGAGTCTCCGAAGGAGTTGGAGTCGGAGGAGGAAGAGATCGCCGTTACTGGTGCTGGAGGATTGGGGTTTTCTGCGCTACTGGCTTTGGGAGGAAGAAGGAGTTTTGCCGTGAAGAAGAGCTGATTCAGGGTGAGATTAAATAGTGAAAAGATGGAAGACGGATCGGCAGTTTCACATTCTACGAGGAGCCAGTTGCAGAGATGTTGCGTCTTCCTTGGTGGTTGCAGTGTGTTTAATGAGCATTAACGGGAAGATGAAGCGACGGAGTGGTTTTGGAACTATCATTGCCAAAACCAGGAGGGCATGTGTTATCGCCATAAATTAACAAGGTTAATTTATGGGCTGAAAGCAAGATGGGCTTAAAGCAGAAGATTAAGAAGGCTTGTAAATTGGCTCCTGCGTGAGCATTTGGGCCACATGGGCCATGTATTTATAGAATTAGTTTAAGATTAGAGATAGAGTCCGATCGGGACAAGATTAGTTTAGATTGTTTCCCAAGTCTCCGGACTATAAATATGTACCCTATGTTATTCATGAAAGGGAGAGCATCATCACGTCTCGCAAACAACAACTCTCGGTGCATCGCCAACCCTAACCTTAGGGTTTCATCCAAGTAAGCGCCATGCTGCCCTGATCGCGTCTTGCGATCAGGGCGGCGTTGTTCTTGCTTTTACCTTGGTATTACTCGTACTGAAGCGTTTTTGATGGCGAGTAGTACTAGTTATCTCGATGTTCGTAGCATGGCTTTTAGTATATCTATTGTGCTTTGTCGCTTATCATCTACGAATATCATGTTGTTTCTGTGCAGTCACGTTTCAATCTTATGCTAGTTCTTGTCGCATAGAATTAGCTGCACAGAGACAACACCCTGCTTCTTTTCTGTTTAGTAGATCCGATCTGTTATGGTTTCCTCTTATCTTTAGGATTTGGCATAATATTTGCTAGGTTAGGCCTTGCAAACGGGTTGGACGATCCGGTGGTGTGGTAGATGCTTTATCTTAGCCTTGATAGGGATTGTTCCGGGAATCGGCTCTTGCTAGTTCTTAGGCCTCTGTTTTGGGTTGTGGTTTAGCTATCTATTATGTTCATTAGGCCCAGTCACGTGTAGGATGCTCCGATCTAGCAGTGAAACTTTTACCATCGTGGATTAGATTAATTAGATTTAATTGAAGCAGCTTTACAGTTATTTGCTTTATTCATCAACATCCGGATGCAAACAGATCCAATCTGACACCGGGACTCGATCGGCTCTTTAAAGCCGATGCAAGAGTCGTCTCGGGGAGCTGTAGGGTCGAGATGGCGGACTAGAGGGGGGTGAATAGTCCTTTCTAAAACTAATTACGCCGGCTAACCGAAAATTATGCGGAATTGAAACTATTCGCTTAGCCAAGACTTCACCCCTCTAACTATGACTCTAAGGCACCTCCAAAAAGGAACCTACACAAAGCAAATGGAGTACCAAGCTAGTAAGAGCTCTCCTAACAATTCTAATGCCAAGTCACACAAGCCTAAGCACTAGTACTTCACAAACCGGGGGAGCTCCTAAACAATTCTAATGAGCAAAAGCACAAAGCCAAACCTAAGCTCACTAGATGCTCAAGGACAAGGATACACAATCCAAATCCAAGAGCTCAACTTGCTTAGCTACACAATCTAAGCAAGAGCAACTAATTAAGCTACACAAGCTAACTAGTTACACTAGGATCTCTACTTCTAGCTACACAAGCAAGAAGATGATTACCAAGCTACACAAGCTAACTAATCACTAGAGAGCAACTACACAAGCACAAGATATAGATGAATATAAATACAATGCTTGTGATTTGGAGAATGCAAACCACCGAGAAGAGTAGACAAAATTGACACGGTGATTTTTATCCCGAGGTTCACTTGGTTGCCACCAAGCTAATCCCCGTTGAGACAAGCTCCAAGGTTGCCGCCGATCCTTTTGCTAGTGGTGACTCTCAAGTCACACTCTCCCACGTGGAGTGCTCACACCGAGCTCTAGCACATGATCCGGCCGGACCACTTGTTGCTCTTCACGTCTCGCTCAACTAGAGTTGCTCTTTGCGGCTCCCGCGGGGTGAGCACAATACCCCTCACAATCTCTTCTCCGGAGCACCGCACAATCTTCTTGCGGGCTTCAACGGAGCCTCTTGCCACCAAGCCATCTAGGAGGTGGCAACCTCCAAGAGTAACAAGCACACCGGCTTGCAACACGATCACCTAGTGCCACTCGATGCAATCTCTCAAAGCAATCGCACTAGAATCGCTCTCTCACTCGATCGGATGATTACTATCAAGTTAGAGTGAGTAGAGGGCTCTCAAGCACTCTCACACATGGACACCAAGTCCCCAAGGTGCTCAACATTCTAAAATGGCCGGCCACACCCTCTATTTATAGAGGGAGGCCCCAAACTAGCCGTTACACTCAGATCCCACGAAAACAGAGTTTTCCCGGACTGTCCGCCTCACAAAAACCGGACCGTCCGCCATTCAAAACCAACAGCTAGAACTGCAATGATTATGTGTCAGAGTCGACCGTTAGAGCCTTCGTGGACTGTCCGCGTCCTATTGGCGGACCGTCCGCAGTTCAGACACTCCGAGCACTCAGAGAGACAGCGTCTCTAGACAAACTTAAAGTTTGAAGGGAGGACCGTCCGCACCCCTTGAGCGGACCGTCCGCACCCCTTGAGCGGACCGTCCGCCCTTCACAACGTGCAACCCACCAGAAGCAAAAACGTCTCTGGTCATTTTCTCAACTGATCGGCGGACCGTCCGCTCCCCAATGGCGGACCGTCCGCCCTTCACTCTTAAATCCCACCAGGGACCCAACACGTCTCTGGTCAAAAAGTTAAGTGACCTGCGGACCGTCCGCGTCCATGGGCCGGACCGTCCGCAGTCCAACCTTTCAGCCCAAGCCAGAGAAACAACCTCTCTGGACGAAAAAAAGATTAGCTTGCGGACCGTCCGCTCCCCAGGGGCGGACTGTCCGCCGATCAACTTTGAAGCCCACCAGAGAGACACCCTTTCTGGTACAACTTCTGAAATAAAGTGGCGGACCGTCCGTCTACCTGGGCCGGACCGTCCGCCTACCTGGGCCGGACCGTCCGTGAGCCCATCAGAGACATTGCAAGCTCTCTGGAACGGTCGCGGACTGTCCGCCCCACGGGTGCGGACTGTCCGCCGTTACTCAGTCAGCTCTCAACCTTAGTTGCTTCCCAAAGTTGATCAACATCAACTCCAACTCTTTCTCCTTTGCAAATGTGCCAACACCTCCACGTGAACATCCATGTGCATGTGTGTTAGCATTTCACAATCATTTTCAAAGGATTTTCACTTGATCTCACCACGCCACTCGATCCTAGCAACATCGCAATGTTAGATCGCTCAAGTGGCACTAGATGACCGATATGCAATCAAGTTTGCCCCTCTTGATAGTACGGCCATCTATCCTAAATCCGGTCATGCACTTCTCTACACAACCTTTGACCAGTGAAATGAAATGCCCTACAAGTCATACCTTTGCCTTGCGCATTCCATTTCATCTTCCCAAATGTTGATGCCACATAAGCACCAAACTCCATCAAGCCTTTTGATCATCTTCATGAGTCAACACTTGGCTTGATCTTCCTTGAATGATATGATCCACTCCATATCATTACATGACCTCTTTGGTCCATCGATCTTGACCTTGCTCGCTCTTCACCGTTGCCTTGGTCCATCGGCGCCAAATCTTGCCCAAGCTTCACCGCCTCGCGGTCCCTCGCTTCAAAGCCTTGACTTGCCCTTCTCCATTGCAACCGGTTCATCAAACCAAGCCTTGTCTTGATCTTCTCCACTTTGGTCACATAACTCCATGTCATGTCTCATATGCAATGAGCTCCTCCATCACACTATATGAGCATAGCATCAACCCTTAGCCATTTCTCCTCCATGGCATATGTCGCTCATACTAGTGTCTTTGTGTGGACTAATCTCCTGTGTATCTCAACATAAACACTTATTAGTCCACCTAAGTTGTCACTCAATTACCAAAACCAAACAAGGGCCTTTCAATCTCCCCCTTTTTGGTAATTGATGACAACTCTACAAAGATATGGAAATTAAGCAAATTCCAAGCTAGCACTTCACACATGTGTAAATAGCTAACTTGGTTTGGATTTTATGTTTCTTATCCACTATTAAGACCACTTGAAAAAGATTGGATAAGCACCATAAAAATCCGACTTGGTAGTGATAACTCCCCCTACATGTGTGCTCAAGAGATTTGGTTTTAAACTCACACACATGCATAAATAAGAAATTTGTGGGATTGTTATCACTACTAAGTGATGCTAAGGTATATAGGATAAACCTTTGAAGCGTGATACCAATTTGAGTTGCATCCTTGAAGTTCATTCCTTAGCATCAATGAGTAACTAGACATTCATCAAAAACTCAAGATACCTCATGAGATCATCAATATTAGCAAGGCTCTTGATTCACTTGTAAAAAAAATGTCTAGCTACAATCTATGTATGCTAGTTATCAAACCATCAATCAAGTTCTATGACTAGCATACATCACACACAAGCAATGCATATATAAATTTTAAAACTTATGCAAATGCAAGCAAGCACATGAATATGCACATATCAAATGCAAGCAACCAAGTTCATGAGCTTGCTCCCCCTACTTGTGTGCTCCTCTTGTCCAAGAATATTGATCCTCTTGATCCATGTCCATAATCGCACTCTCATCTCATCTCCCCCTCCCCTTTGTCATCAACATATCTTTGTTCATTTCTCTCCCCCTTTGTCATCAATGACCATAAAAGGGTCGAAGCCACATGAAATTTGCCATGTGAAGATCAATGGTTACCACTTGAAGTTGTACCTCTTATACTTGTAGGGTTACCACTTGAATACCCCTTGTAGGCAATCATATGAAGCGCTTGTGATTTGATACAAGGAGTTAGACTTGGGTAGATGGTTGAGTCTTGAATCTTCATTTTTGATGGACACTTTCAATTTGATTAAAATTGACACCACTTGTAGTGGGGTTCCTCCCCCTATGTCAAAGTGTTTGTCAATCTACTTGAATCTTGAGCTCTTCTTGATGAGGGTAGCTTTGTTGATTTGAATTGATCACTTAAAGTTGAGGATCACTTGTGGAACCACCATTGTTGCACTAGATCTACTTGAAAGAATACCACTTGTATGACCATGTATAACTTGTGGAGATACAATGATATACCTTTTGTTGAATCTAGTATTACTTGTAAAATCATGATGGACCACTTTGTTGAATTTGACATTGATAACCAATTCTTGAACTAGATTGTTTCCATGAGCTTCTTTCTCTTTGACTTGATCTAGACTACTTGCCCAAATAATTCAACTCGGTTTGAACCAATGACAAGCTTCTTCACACCTCATTCTAAGGGTTATCTTGACAATGTTGAGTTAAACACTTGAAAGCTCATTTTCTAGATCAACTACTTGGGTTTACTAGCTCATGAATATGTCATATGTTACCACTAGATCATATCAAGCATAGAAGCAATAGTGGCATCATAAAACATTTAAAATTATTTTATTTTTCATGAATGATCACTATATATGACTATATGCACTAATCATGTCCTTAGCATGGTATGAATGCATATGTCAAGCAATTTCACCTTGCTATGTTGGAGTAGAGGATAGTCATTAGATTCCAATGTAGCTCTACAACTAGCATCATAAAGTCCAATTATAATAGCTTGGTGAAGACAATGAATATCATCCTTCACCCATACGAAATGAATATCACTTATCATCAAATGCATTATCTTGTTGTGGTTGGCTTGCTTCATCTCTTTGATCCTTGCTTGCATGAGAGAATACCATTTGAATATACTTGAATTATCATGAATCTCTCTATATTGGGTATTGCTTGCTTTTCTTGATCTTCCAATTTTAGTACCAAAAATGTGATAAGTACACTCTACAATCAAATGGCCTTGTACCTAATACTTGTCATGCTTCTTGTCATGCTTCTAGCTCCTCTCAAAACCAAACATAAGTTCCTCAACCACTTGTAACGATGATTCCAACTTGAGGACCTTTCAATTTAAGTGACTCAAGATCAATCCAACATTTGTCACTTTTCTGGCAGATTTTGTACTTCTCAAAGAATACATCAAATCTCTCAAAGTACATGTTGAATTGCCACAAAAATTTGTGGAGATGTGTGGCACTAAGTCATCTAGTAGCCATGAAAAATTGAGCTTCAATGCTTTTCTAGATTGCTACCAGATTTCACATCTTCACTCATGGGTGCATGCTGAAAACTGCTGCACATGCATTGACAAGATTCACTCCGAAACTAAAGTATTTCTCATCATATTCTCATGAAATTTGTACGGCAACTAGTACCATAAGTGTAGGGCATGCATACCAAATTTCAAGCCAATCCAAATAGATTTGATCATCCAACTATGGCTATCTTCTCAGCTTACTCAGATTTTCAATAAAGGATAGATTTTGAGCAATTGAGCTATACTTCATCAAATTGAATCAAACTTGATGTCAACTTGTTTGAATACTCTCACAAGACATATATTCAATTATATCGCATACTAAATGTCATCTCATGATCATATCCATTCAAATTAACTCAATTTTGAATACTAAGCATTTAATCCATTCAAACATCTTATAGCAAGCAACACGAGCATATATATCCAATTCAAACATCTCATATGCACCCAAATGAATGTGATCAACTAGTGATATACCTTTGTAGCTCATGATAAGTTCAGCTGTCAGGATCCTTCTTTTTGTCCATTCGCGGACTGTCCGCGATATCCTAGCGGACCGTCCGCCTTTGAATTTTCACACTGCCGCTCGACTGAAACTGCCTCTGGCAAATACTGCCCAACACAGGCGGACCGTCCGCGGTCCTTTGGCGGACCGTCCGCAGTGTATTTTTGCGATTGAGAACTTCTCTGGTGAACAAGTCCCATGAACGGCGGACTGTCCGCCTCTTACCCGCGGACTGTCCGCACTACCAAAATTCAGACAGCCCAGAATTTTGCCAACTTTCACAATTTCAATTTTGAATTTGTATCATTGCTCATATAAAAATCTAAAAATCTCAAATCTTGCATGAAAACCTTCCAAAGACTCATATGAACAAGTTACAATAAGAATTCAAAAATAAAACGAGTAAAATCATGAAAACTCATAAATGGCTCAAAATTGCTTCAAAAAATCAGAAAAATGAAACAAAGAGTATACATAAGAACCAAATGTCATATGTACTAATTTTCAAATCATTTTTTAGAAATCAATGACATTTAACTCATTTTCCAATATGCAAAATAATTTTTCATCCAAAACAAGATTCAACTCAAATAAATTTGCAAGCCATCAAATATTTCCAATAAATCATCGCAACTAGAAAAAGATACTTGTATGTTGTAGTACTTGGACTTCATTGTTTTGACTTGACATTGGGATGAGAATAGCACTAGGCTTCAATTACTTGACTCAATCACATGATGAACAAGATAAAACCAATTGAGTCAAGCCTCCAATGTCATTGGTACCTACACACATTTATCCACGTTTTGATGGTACCCAAACTAGGTTGGGTCCTCTCAAGTTAGGAGCAACATACTTTGGCAAAGCCTTAGTATGAATAGCGGGATGTTTTGCAATAGTAACAAATGAGGTACCATTACCATCCTTTCTAAGCATAATATTTGCATCAATTGAAATAAGCTTAGAATTGTTACCTAAGGGACATGAATAAGCCATGTGTCCCCTTTCCCGGCATAAGTAGCATCTTCTCTTTTGTTGAGCCTTTTCTTTCTTACTCATTTGATACTTCTCATTGCCTTGCTTCTCATAGTTTGCTTGAGCCTTCTTCTCAAGCTTGTTTGGGCAACCCGAAGCTAGGTGACCCAATATTGCACAACTATAGCACTTGATGTGAGCATGTGGATTCTTATCTTGAATCTTGTTCTTGCTTAACATCTTGGCATCTTGAATATGAGTTGGATGCCTTGCTCTTGCCTTGCCACCCCTTCTTGTTCTCTTTTTCATCATCTTCAAGTCATCAACTTGATCATCATGGTTGATCTTGACTTGAGGTTGGGGTGCCTTCTCTTGCTCAACTTGTGGCTTTGGTTGAGGTTCTTGTTGCTTCACCAATTGCTTGGTTGGGCACATTGAGGTGAGGTGACCCCAAGTGCGGCACTTGAAGCATTTGATATGTTTAAGCTTCTCTTCTTCCTTCTTCAACTTTAGCTTTTCTTTGTTGGGGCAACCATTTGCAAGATGTCACATCTCATGGCATTGAAAGCACATGAAATGAGATAGCTTCATTTCTTCTTGCTTCTTCATCTTTCTATTATATTTATTTTTGCCCCATTTCTTGCCTTTGGCTTTGCTCTCGATGGAACCAATGCCGCTCATGTCACCGAAGCTTATTTGATTTTTTATTATGCTTTCAAGGGTGACTTTTGATTTTGTCCATCTCTCTATCTTGTTGCTCAAATATTTTACTTGATTTTGGAGCTCTTTGTTTTCTTCTACAAGATTAGTCTCATATTGCATAGTAGAAGAAGAACAAGCATCTAAATGTGAAGTACATGGCATAGACAATAAATCATCACATGAGGTGGATACATGTTTCTTGCCTACATCACAAGGGTTAGCAACATTTTGCAATTGATCCTTTGACCCATGTGATGAGCTCTCACTAGTTTTAATTCTTTTATTACAAAGCTTGCTAGTGAGTAAAGCATAGTCTAGTACCAAGTTCTCATGAGCAATACTAAGCTCCTCATGAGTCAATTTTAACTCCTCATGTGAACAACTCATGATATAAAGTAGATGCTTTTGTTGTTCACATGTGTCTTTGAGAAAAGAGTTTTCTTTTTCAAATTTGATTGTTTTGGCTAACACTTCCTCAAATAATTTGGTCATGCTAGCATATCTATTCAAGAGCTCATCATATGAATTAGGATCAATCACATTGCAATTTGATACCTTTGTGTCACCTTGTGACATGAAGCAATGTGATGATGGAGATGAGCTTGAAGTATAAATATCATCCATGAATGAACCAACTTTATTAACAAGTGTGCTTGGAGTAGGATTATCATTTGCAACACTTGAATCATCACCATCAATTATGTCAAGTGAGCTTGTTGTAGATTGATCATCATCATCATCATCATCACTTGACCATGAGGTGGAGCAATCTTCCACACCTACCATGTCGTTGATATGCTCACCATCCTCATGTATTTCCTCTAGGGCCTTAAAATCATCATGATCATCGGAGGCCGCCCCATATTTCTCATTTAGATAACTCCAAATCTCATGGGCGGTTTCCTTGTCCATGACCTCACAAAGAATGCAATCATGCAAAGATCTAAATAATATGTTAGTAGCTTGGATGTCTAGATCTAGGCATTTCTCTTGTGTTGGAGTTAGATTTCCTTCATCTAACACATGAGAAAAACCTACATCCACCATCCACCACATTTGAGGGCAAATAAATTTGAAATTGCATATCATCCAATTTTTCCACAGTGCAAAGTGTGTGCCATCAAAAATGTGTGGACACTAAACATCTAGCCCATAAGTCGCCATCCTCTCGGGTCGGTAAGGACCACAAATGAGAGACCTCGGCTTTGATACCACTTGTAGGGTCGAGATGGCGGACTAGAGGGGGGTGAATAGTCCTTTCTAAAACTAATTACGCCGGCTAACCGAAAATTATGCGGAATTGAAACTATTCGCTTAGCCAAGACTTCACCCCTCTAACTATGACTCTAAGGCACCTCCAAAAAGGAACCTACACAAAGAAAATGGAGTACCAAGCTAGTAAGAGCTCTCCTAACAATTCTAATGCCAAGTCACACAAGCCTAAGCACTAGTACTTCACAAACCGGGGGAGCTCCTAAACAATTCTAATGAGCAAAAGCACAAAGCCAAACCTAAGCTCACTAGATGCTCAAGGACAAGGATACACAATCCAAATCCAAGAGCTCAACTTGCTTAGCTACACAATCTAAGCAAGAGCAACTAATTAAGCTACACAAGCTAACTAGTTACACTAGGATCTCTACTTCTAGCTACACAAGCAAGAAGATGATTACCAAGCTACACAAGCTAACTAATCACTAGAGAGCAACTACACAAGCACAAGATATAGATGAATATAAATACAATGCTTGTGATTTGGAGAATGCAAACCACCGAGAAGAGTAGACAAAATTGACACGGTGATTTTTATCCCGAGGTTCACTTGGTTGCCACCAAGCTAATCCCCGTTGAGACAAGCTCCAAGGTTGCCGCCGATCCTTTTGCTAGTGGTGACTCTCAAGTCACACTCTCCCACGTGGAGTGCTCACACCAAGCTCTAGCACATGATCCGGCCGGACCACTTGTTGCTCTTCACGTCTCGCTCAACTAGAGTTGCTCTTTGCGGCTCCCGCGGGGTGAGCACAATACCCCTCACAATCTCTTCTCCGGAGCACCGCACAATCTTCTTGCGGGCTTCAACGGAGCCTCTTGCCACCAAGCCGTCTAGGAGGTGGCAACCTCCAAGAGTAACAAGCACACCGGTTTGCAACACGATCACCTAGTGCCACTCGATGCAATCTCTCAAAGCAATCGCACTAGAATCGCTCTCTCACTCGATCGGATGATTACTATCAAGTTAGAGTGAGTAGAGGGCTCTCAAGCACTCTCACACATGGACACCAAGTCCCCAAGGTGCTCAACATTCTCAAATGGCCGGCCACACCCTCTATTTATAGAGGGAGGCCCCAAACTAGCCGTTACACTCAGATCCCACGAAAACAGAGTTTTCGCGGACTGTCCGCCTCACAAAAACCGGACCGTCCGCCATTAAAAACCAACGGCTAGAACTGCAATGATTATGTGTCAGAGTCGACCGTTAGAGCCTTCGCGGACTGTCCGCGTCCTATTGGCGGACCGTCCGCAGTTCAGACACTCCGAGCACTCAGAGAGACAGCGTCTCTGGACAAACTTAAAGTTTGAAGGGAGGACCGTCTGCACCCCTTGAGCGGACCGTCCGTCCTTCACAACGTGCAACCCACCAGAAGCAAAAACGTCTCTGGTCATTTTCTCAACTGATCGGCGGACCGTCCGCTCCCCAATGGCGGACCGTCCGCCCTTCACTCTTAAATCCCACCAGAGACCCAACACATCTCTGGTCAAAAAGTTAAGTGACCTGCGGACCGTCCGCGTCCATGGGCCGGACCGTCCGCAGTCCAACCTTTCAGCCCAAGCCAGAGAAACAACCTCTCTGGACGAAAAAAAGATTAGCCTGCAGACCGTCCGCTCCCCAGGGGCGGACTGTCCGCCGATCAACTTTGAAGCCCACCAGAGAGACACCCTTTCTGGTACAACTTCTGAAATAAAGTGGCGGACCGTCCGCCTACCTGGGCCGGACCGTCCGCGAGCCCATCAGAGACATTGCAAGCTCTCTGGAACGGTCGCGGACTGTCCGCCCCACGGGTGCGGATTGTCCGCCGTTACTCAGTCAGCTCTCAACCTTAGTTGCTTCCCAAAGTTGATCAACATCAACTCCAACTCTTTCTCCTTTGCAAATGTGCCAACACCTCCACGTGAACATCCATGTGCATGTGTGTTAGCATTTCACAATCATTTTCAAAGGATTTTCACTTGATCTCACCACGCCACTCGATCCTAGCAACATCGCAATGTTAGATCGCTCAAGTGGCACTAGATGACCGATATGCAATCAAGTTTGCCCCTCTTGATAGTACGGCCATCTATCCTAAATCCGGTCATGCACTTCTCTACACAACCTTTGACCGGTGAAATGAAATGCCCTACAAGTCATACCTTTGCCTTGCGCATTCCATTTCATCTTCCCAAATGTTGATGCCACATAAGCACCAAACTCCATCAAGCATTTTGATCATCTTCATGAGTCAACACTTGGCTTGATCTTCCTTGAATGATATGATCCACTCCATATCATTACATGACCTCTTTGGTCCATCGATCTTGACCTTGCTCGCTCTTCACCGTTGCCTTGGTCCATCGGCGCCAAATCTTGCCCAAGCTTCACCGCCTCGCGGTCCCTCGCTTCAAAGCCTTGACTTGCCCTTCTCCATTGCAACCGGTCCATCAAACCAAGCCTTGTCTTGATCTTCTCCACTTTGGTCACATAACTCCATGTCATGTCTCATATGCAATGAGCTCCTCCATCACACTATATGAGCATAGCATCAACCCTTAGCCATTTCTCCTCCATGGCATATGTCGCTCATACTAGTGTCTTTGTGTGGACTAATCTCCTGTGTATCTCAACATAAACACTTATTAGTCCACCTAAGTTGTCACTCAATTACCAAAACCAAACAAGGGCCTTTCAGGAGCCGACCACGGCTCGGACTTACGTTTCCACGTGTTTTTGTATGCAGGCTAATCGTTGCAAGCCCGTTAGTACCTTCCTGATCGGGTATAGGTCAGGTGGCACGCCCTGCGTCTTCAACAAGCCGCGGTGCGCGCCGGAATTGTGGGCCGTCGACGAGGGAGCAGTGCCTGCCAGCGCCCCGGCAACCTCCCGGCTCTTCGTGTTGCCTGTCGCTGCTCGCCGGTGGGTTTCGACCGACAACACACCCTGAGCTGTACCAGGAGAAATTCAAGTGCCATGTTAACATGGCCCAAGCAGATGATTCCGATGATTCTAGCGGGGAACAAGAAGTGGTTGTGGCAGAATGGACCCGGGGGGCAAACCCCGTCCCGTGCAAGTGGGTCAAACAGAAGGGGCTTGTGAAGGGCTTTGACTTTGACATGGCCAAGGTAGAGCAGATATTCGATCTACTGCTCAAAGAAAAGCAGTTGAAGTTCCCAGAGAAAAACAAGCTGCCAACGGCACAAGAGCTGCAGGGGAGGCTGTACTGCAAGTGGCACCACTCGTTCACCTATGCCATGAATGACTGCAAGGAGCTGCGTCGACAGATCCAATTGGCTATCGAGCAAGGCCGATTAATTCTGGCCCAACACACGATGAAGGTGGACAGTCAGCCATTCCCACAAGCTAACGTGGTGGAGCTATCAGATTTTGGTCCTGAGGGCCAGAACTTGGCATTCCAGATTAACATGGCGGGACCCAGCGCCGCCGTGACAAGCAGAGGAAAGAGGCCGCTTCTGGCAAACGGCCCCAGTATGAAGACGAGCCAGAGCAGCAACATATTACTGAAGAACAAGTGCGTCACATCCGCAATCAACTCCCAGTTTCCAATCGGCTTTTGGAAAAATACCAGTAGCAGTACAAGTTGCGCTGCCGATATGAATCGGAAGAGGAGGAGTATGAGCACCGCACGGGGAGGACGCTGGGGAGGCACCAGGCTATACGCGACCACTGGCATTGCCCGTTCTTCAGGTACTGTTGGAATTCCAGCATGAGCCGATTGCCTACTATCGATGATTACTTGGAGTTCAGGCCTCGGGGACGCCAGCCAGGCGAGACATCGGTGTTCCAGCGCTTGGGGCCCAAAGCACATCACGACGACCATATTGAGTAACCATCGAGGGATGATCTTGAGCTAGAAGGGGAAGATAAGTATCATCGTCCAGGATGGTGTCCTGACGGGCTCAGCTGCTCACAGAAGTGCAGAGTGCAGCGCCTATGCAATCTCGAAGAGGCAGAAGCAAGGTACCTCGACATGCTGAGGAAAGCGCGTCCGGATCTCGCGGAGCAAGTCAGGCACCCCCGAAGGGTGGAAAGGCGCCCTTCAAGGAGGGAGTGGCGCCCCAAGCAGCCAAGAGCCAATGAAAAGCCATCGGCTGATGTGAATATGGTGTTCGTGCTCTCGTCGGAGTTTCGGGTGCCCCAACCGGAGGAATTGACCGTCGCGCAGCTGGATCTTGGTCCACAGCCGATCATCTTCGAGAAGCCCAATGAGAAAAGCTACAAGCACCTAAAGGGATTATATCTCAAGGGCCTCATCGACGGCAAGCCTGTGAAAAGGATGTTGGTCGACACTGGCGCCGCGGTCAATCTAATGCCGTACTCAGTACTGCACTGATTGGGTCGTTCTGCTGCTGATCTTATCAAGACCAATGTGATGCTCAATGATTTCAACGGCCAGCCATCGGAGGCACAGGGCGTCCTCAATGTGGAGTTGACAGTTGGCTGCAAGACCGTCCCAACCTCATTCTTCATCGTCAACAGTAAGAGTACGTACACAGTGCTGCTTGGGAGGGATTGGATTCACGCCAATTGTTGTGTTCCTTCCACAATGCACCAGTGTTTGGTTTAATGGGATGGCAACGAAGTGGAGGTAGTCCGTGCAGATGACTCCAGCGAGGTTTCGCTCGCAGAAATGAATGCTTGGGATGCGGAAGGACAAGAGCTGATCTCAGGGATCACGCCGGAAGACTGTGATAGGATCGAAGCGACAAAAACCGGGTTGAGGCTGGTCTTATCCACTGGCCTCACAGAATAAACACATTCTGGCAGCGCCGTGACGAATGCCACCTGCCAAGGTGGTGCCCAGGAGGTCTGTCGAGGTCGCAGAAGCGCAGGGTCCAACGCCTGCGCAGTCTCAAACAAGCCGAAGGGGACTACCCTCAGCTGCTGGAAAGGTTCAACGAGATCTCAGAAATACCAAACCTACGGTCAAGGCGCAGTTTGGTCTGGAAGCGCAAGCCGCAGATTGATTCAGCTGCAGGAGCTAAAGACGCGACACGACATGATGTCCCGTAGGCTTCATGAATTCTACGGGATCATGCCCTATAGAGGCCGATCTAAGCGATCAGCCCCAGCCGATGCAATGCCATCGGGGCCCAGAAAAGCCGGTGCACCAGCATCGCCTTTAGAAAAAGAAAGTCAAAAGAAATAGTAGCAGAACAAATTAGCTGCATGGCTAACATCTGAGTCCGGGCTGATGGGCAGATCAGCCCCAAACACAGCCGATTCCAACAATCGGCGGCAAAACGTCTGAATTCTCTGGTTCATAGTGAATTGGGCACGGCCGATTGGAGAGCCGATCTCCTCCAATACATGAAGGATCCGGCTCGGGGGGCATAAGCGGAGATTTGGTGATGAAATATGGAGACCCATACAAAAAAAATTTCGTCCGGATGAAGAACTACCGCCGGTGCTCCTACAGCTTCTTCGCCATCGGCTACTTCCGCTCCTTCGCAGTTCCGGCCATCGACATCGGCTACTTCTGCTCCCATGTGGGCGTGGGAGTGTCTGATACATTAGCCGATCGATCTGACCAACAGTACTTCTGCATCGTCATCGTCATCGGCTATTCCCGTTCCTGCGAAACCATCGACATCGGCGAATTCGGCTCCTACGGGGTCAGGGCATTCGTCGCCTACGGACGGGTCCGCCTCGCCGGACCCCTGCGGATGGGGTCCGTCTCGCCCGACCCCCGCGGATAGAGGGTCAAGGCATTCGTCACATCAGCCGGCTGATTTAGCTTCTATGATCCTTCGATGCGATCAACATCGGTTACTTCATCCACATCGACAAAGCATTTGAAGAGCTCTCTACGACAACAGATGTGCTGATTAGACTTTAGGCTACAGATGTTCGGCTTTCTAACAGCCGATAGTTGTGATGAGAATGCATTATGGCAAGTACGGACCAGGCGGGATTTTAACCATCGGCTCGTCAACAGCCAATTTGATTGGTAATATTCAAACCCACCATTGCATCATCATACAGTATATGCGTTTATCACTTGGACTAGCTTCCTTGTATGCTTAGTAGCTTCTACTTGTGTTTTGTGTATATATTTTGAGGTGTGGATGCTGGTGACCATGTGTGGTTAGGCTCATTTGAATATGTTGAATATCTGATACCGAGCATGGCTTTTATTCTTTTGAAAATCTGAAATATGGTCACCACTTTACTTGGCTACTAGTATGTGTAGGCTGACTTTGCTTTTACTATCTTGTACATGCCTGGTAGCTATATCCTTTTCTTGGAATCATTTATGCAGCTCGAGTCTCAATGCTTATATGATAATCTTGTGCTAAATTACATTAAAATCTGAATGATGTCCATGTTGTGCTATAATGAAAAGATCCAGGTGGGTTTGATTTGTCTCACTGATCTAGTTCGGGACTGCTTGCTATTGCACTTTAGCATGAACTTGGACTAGGCTGTGAATGACCAAAACTTTTCTTTAAGCTTCTGATGGTTCAACGGGCCTAGGCTTAGCATTGGTTGGTAAGAAGTGGCCTGATAAGCAAATAACCCCTGGCACAGAACAAAAGGCTTGTTTGAGTTTCAAATGCAATATGTTTTATACCTGCAAGACCTGAGGGCATGAGTAATCAAGCTTGTTAAAAGATCCTTGTATCGGAGAGAGCTCACTGGTGTAGGTACTTGCTGGTTTTTGCTTGTCATGCTTTAATGTACTAGTTGGCTGGGTTAAGTGGTGATGCTTTTTATTTTGGAAATCCTAAAAATTGCTTGCTCATGTTCTAATATAGATATATTCTTTTGAGCTTTTCTATGCGGTGTCTTTATGCTATACCCTCACTGTATATACATGCTAGCACTTGTAAATGCTTTGAGACATACCTGGAAGCTCACACTCACTCTTTGCATGACATAGCATATTTTTGTGGGGGGAAGAAATTTTTATCAATGATGATGGTTTGGTTTATGTGGGCTGCTTGGCTAACCGAATATGATTCATCAGCTTTTAGCCGATTCACAATGATCTTTGTAGCGTTGGTTCGGCAAGTGATTGTTTTGCAGGAGAGGCCGTATGTGTTGATACTGAGCTGATGAAGCACGAGGATGATCACATAAGTCAGTGCTATCCATGGAATATGAAAACTAGGACCGGTCTGCAACAACATTGAGATTGGTCGAGGAAGGCGTGAGGCCGGTTCAAGCAATCAGTCACAAAGTCAGTTGGCTAATAGCCGATCTATCGGCTCGGGGGGCAAGACCATCAGTGGCATGAGAAGACAATTTGAGGAGATGATGTTTTTATTTGGTTTATGGCTGGCGCTTAGAAGATTCTGTCATATTTGGCCAAACTTGGGGGGCGTGTGTTATCGCCAGAATTTGACCAGGATTGGTAGGCCAAATGTCAGAAGAAGCCCACGGTAAGGGAGTCCGCCTAGCCAGGCTTATATCATAAGTTTGGCCAAATACAATGATAATTGGGCACTCAAGGGTCAAGCTGAGACGGGGTCACGGGCCTAATCCATGTTGAAGCCCAATCTATTCGCGAGGCTGGTTCGGACTACAAGAAGAGGCCGCATAAAAATGGACGCCCAGGCCACATATGGACTCCGTTTTGGACGTTCTAGATATGCATGGAAAGCTAAGGAGATAAACTTTCCAATACAACTAGAATCACGTCCAGATTCTCTCGGAGTTGACGGGAACTGCCGAAACAATAGGACGACCAGAATCTGCCACAATTATACGGCATGTTTCGGCTGATATTTGGAAGCTTCATGAAGATCTGGACCGGTGGAGGGAAGAGTCCATATCATGTTATCTAATCTTCGAGGCTTTATTGAGTTGTAATCTATCTCTAGTCTTCGTTTAGGAAAGAGTTTAGAGGTTGCCTTGCACGGCAAGAAGTCTCCGGACTATAAATATGTACCCTATGACATTTGTAAAGGAGAACGTCATCACGTTTTGCAACAACACCTTGGCGCAACACGCCACCCCTAATTCTAGGGTTTCATCCAAGTAAGCGCCATGCTGGCCTGATCGTCTTCTTGCGATCAGGGCAGCATTGTTCTTGCCTTTACCTTGGTATTACTCGTACTGAAGCGTTTTTTATGGCGAGTAATGCTAGTTATCTTGACGTTCGTAGCATGATTTTTAGTAGATCTATCATGCTCTTGTTGTTTACCATCTATGAATATCATGTTTTCTCTATGCGTTCATGCTTTGATCTTAAGCTAATTCTCGTCGCAAAGGATTAGTTGCGTAGAGTTAACACCTTACTTCTTTTCTATCTAGTAGATCCAATCTGTTATGGTTTGTTCTTATTTTATAAGGATTACCTCAATATCTGCTAGGTTAGGCCTTGCAAACGGATTGGATGTTCTGGTGATGTAATAGATGCTTTGTTCTAGCCTTGATAGGGATTGTTCCGGTAATTGGCTCTTGCTAGTTCTTAGGCCTCTATTTTTTGTTATGGTTTAGTTATCTGTTATATTCGCTAGGCCTAGTTACGTGTAGGATGTTCCGATCTAGTGGTGAAGCTTCTACTGTCGTAGGTTGGATTAGCTAGATTCAATTGAAGCAAGTTTTCATAGTTATTTGCTTTATCCACTGATATCTGGATATACAGATCAGATCTGACACCGGGACTTGATCGGTTCTTTGAAAGCCGATGCAAGAGTCGTCCCGGGGAGCCGACCACGGCTTGGACTAATATTTACACGTGTTTGTGCATGCAGGCAAATTGTTTAAAGCACGTTCGCACCTTCCTGATCAGGTATAGGTCAGGTGGCACGCCTTACATTCTCCGGAATCTTCGGCGTGTGCCGGATTGCGGGCCGTTGTCTGAGGAAGCAGTGCCTGCCAGCGCATCGGCGACCTCCCGGCTCTTCGTGTTGCCTATCGCTACTCGCCGGTGGGTTTTGACCGACAACAATGTCCGCGTCTAGAAAGTTGGACAAAGTGGTCCCTACGTGCAGCTGTGGCCAGTTTGGATTCAACCATATCATCTTCCACCGACTGACCCACAGGCAGTCGAGCACCACAAGAATGGTAACAGCAGTAATAACAGAACCTTGTTTCGTTTATGTTATACTATTCCTTCTAACAATTGTCGCTCTTATTGCAGATATGAGAGAAGTTAAAGTCCGATTACGTCTTTACCCTAAACCTGCCCCTTGCCAGGGTGCGGGGCCTTCTGGACAAGGAGGTTTACAAGGACAACAATGTCTACAATTATGTATGGTTCAACTAGTCAATACATCGTCCTAATTACATACTTGAGCACCCCAACAATCCATAAACTGCGCTACCTCATGTGGATTCTCATGCGGGTCTGATTGAGGAATATGAAGGCAGCCCCTCTCCACGTGAACAGGGAAGTGGATCCACCATTGTGGAGGAGACACCACCGGCCTCACCATCGGAGGGCACCGAACTAGATCTCAAAGCATATGGCGACGACGAAGATTCCGGCAACTACGAAGGTCCCACCCAAATAGTCTCCACACAAGGGTACATTTAGTTGAGCTTCAATCCTTATGTATACAACTATCCAACTAAAATAGAAGACCTTGTCCGATCGTCTGTTTGCTAACACAACTCCTTTACAGTGATAAAGAATAATAATTCGAAAGATGAGGAGACACTAGAAGCGGCAAGCACTCAAAAAAACTATGATAGATGCCACGAGCACGTGTCCTCAGGCTTGCCCACGGAGTACCAGTCTGTTCAGCCCACCGGAGCAACGTCGTCGTCGTGAAATACTCATTGCGCTATGTGTGCTTGTATCATTTCCCTTGCTTTCTCTATGAACTTGAGGTAATATGGACTACTAGCTAGTTGTATGGATTGTGTGTGATATTTAATGTAATGTATGGACTCATATCATTTCCCTTGTGTTGTATTTCCCTTGCGTTCTGTATGGCATTGCATTCTGGATGATGGAATGATTGTTACGTTTATTGCGATGAATATTGGATGGAGTTTCATATCGTTCTTTCTCGTCACAGCCGCGCCGCCTCCGGTACAATGCACCACCGCTGCCGTACACACTGAAATATAGTTCTACTAATTTTCCCTTGTTCTATGGGTCTCCACAATGGTAGGGTTAAATTTTCAAAATTTTTGGATATGATTCGCCATTTTTTAGGATATAACTCATTTTTAGGAGACTTTTAAAAATATTAATTCTAAAAAAAAGGGAACCTAAAATATATTCGGGGTTGCACACTATAAAATAAAAAACACACTGAGTTTTAAAAAAATGTGAAACTTTACACCTGCCATTATTGATAAAAAAATTCATTTAACTTCAGAAATCTACAAGTATAGGGTAATGAGATAGTAGTGAGAGACTATATAATGGAGTTTGCACATTATCAAATATAAAACACACTGAAATATAGATCTCATAAAACGCCCCTACAAAAGCATTTTTAGGGACGGCTTGTAACTCCACCCGCCCCTACTAATAATTTCCAATTACCGTCTGAAATTCAATTAATTCTAAAAACCATATAGTTATGTGATATAGTAGTGATAGGATTATAATGTGATTTACACACAATGAAATGTAATACATCCTGAAAACTTAATTCTATTATTTTTCCTTATTTAATGGCTCTCAACAATGCTAGGGACAATTTTTGAGTTTTTTTATATGATTTGCTATTTTTTTGGATATAAAACAAGTTTTAGGATATTTTGAAAAATATTTATAGGGGCGGGTTACATCACCACCCGCTCCTGCAAATGCATTACTAGGGACGGGTTACATCACCACTCGCCCCTGAAAAGGCATTAATAGGGACGGGTGATATCACGACCCGCCCCTACAAACTATTTTTCAACTAACTTCAGATATTCAATTAATTGATAAAAAATTGCAAAGGACACTTAAAAAAGCCAAATTTTAACCCTGAACCTATTTGTGACCCATATAATAAAGCTAAAATTTAAAAACTAGATTTTTGAGCATATTTGCCTTGATGTTGTGGAAATCTACAAGTGTAGGGTAATGAGATAGTAGTGAGAGACTATATAATGGGGTTTGCACACTATCAAATATAAAACACACTGAAATATAGATCTCATATTTTTCCCTTGTTCTATGAGTCTCAGCTATGGTAGGGTTAGATTTTTAGTTTTTTTATATGATTTGCCATTTTTTAGGATATAACTCATATTTTCAGGATAATAACCCGCCCCTATAAATCATTTTTTGGGGCGGGCTAAAACATAAACCACCCCTACAAAAGTATTTTTAGGGACGGCTTGTAACTCCACCCGCCCTTGCTAATAATTTCCAATTACCTTCTAAAATCAGGGGCGGGTGGTGATTTCACCCGCCCATAGAAATGGACGCCCTATAAATATCAAGGCGCGTCTAGGGACTTAGCAAAAATTTCGCACTCGCCACCGCCGCCGCGTCCTCCGGTGGGCCCCATGGATCTACTCCGCCGCGTCCTCCGCTCGTCCGCGTCGCCATCCGCCGCCGGGGCCGTAGCCAACCGGGACCCGAGGCTTCTCCACGCGCCGGCGTCGTCTTCTCCCGGTGACCCTCCCTCCGTGCCAGCGCCGCGACGACTGAGCTCCTCCGCCGCCACCTCGTCATTCCCGTGCCTGCGCCCAAAGCTCCCCGCGGCCAGCGTCCAAGGTTTTTTTTAATTTCTCCATGGTTCTTGATGTATCTACAAATATATGAAATTTGTAATTATGATTTGTAGATTTGCGCAGCAATATAGTTGATTTAGATGTACATGAAAAAATAGATTACTATTGTTTTGGTTCACGAAGCTATAAGGAGCAATTTAGTTGAGTTAGTTTATTTAGTTAATATTGTTATATAAAAAATTAGGCATAAGATAATTATTTTTAATGTAACTATTTTTTTTACTATGTACTATGTACTAGTAGTTATCAATTTAGTATTGTTTTGGTTCATAATAATTACTATATAACAAATTAGGCATTAGATAATTATGAAAAAATGGATTACTATTGTTTTGGTTCATGATATTTACTTTATAACAAATTAGGCATTAGATAACTACATATATTTTTTACTATGTACTAGAGAGTGATATAGAGAGAGTGATAATATTGACATTGCTGATTCCTTTTTGTACCAATGTTCAAAGATATGAAAGTAATTGTAAATCTGTAAACAAACTTAATAGAGTGAAAAATAATTCGGGTAAATGTCTCATCTATATTTATGGTTAAATTTTCTAGAAGTCATAAATGTCTCATCCAACGTCCCCTTCCTCGCAAGGGGAAAATGCGATGACACAAGACGAGGAAATTGAGCAAATTGCATCCCCGATGGACTGGAACGATCATGGCGATGCTCAAGATGAATATGGGGATGACGAAGGTCCCCAGATAGGACGAGGGGCTTACGTAGACAGAGTGTGGCAGGAGCCTCTTGATCCACATCCGTTCCCTCAAAGAGAAACACGTTCAAGGTCGGAGTTTGATCCGGATTATGTTCCGAATCCAATTTGGGTAAAGACTTACTAGCGAGCATTTATTATATATTTTCAACGACTACGCGTACTAAGTTGCCGAATTGTGTGGTCCATGTAGGAGCCTCCGACAGGAAGAGGTGATCGCCGACGCCAACCTGCAAACGCAACAGAGGAAGAACTTGAAGGCAATGAAAGCTCTGGTCCAGAACCTCTATCGACTTCCTCTAGCAGCCAAAATAAAAGGAAACGGGGTCAGCGTGGAAGAAACAAATACCCCGAAGGCCAATGGACGGTCAATGTAGTTAGTCCAGCAGGCAAGCCTATAGAGCCTCTTGATGTAAGTGCAAAGTTTTGGAATGCAATCGGTTCTATAATAAGAACAAAGATGGTTTTAGATCCAACGATCCCCGATTGGCCAATAGTTCCTGAGGGTAGGAAGGAGGCCATGTGGTAACTATTGAGCCGAACCTTTATTTTGCCAAGAGGAACTCAAGATAAAGTGAAGCATTATGCTAAGAAGAGTGAACTAAATACCAAGTATGTGCAGAAGGGCCTAACACCTTTTGCAGATTATGGGGACATCACACCACAACAATGGGAAGAGTTTGTTCGGCAAAAGAACTCTGAGGAATCTCTAGCTCTGAGCAAGAGAAATAGAGATCTAGCATTGAGCAACGTACATAAAGTCCGTCTTGGCCCGGGGGGATACCAAAGGTAGGCCGATCAGTGGCGGCGTGAAAGAGAAGCTATAATAGCCGCACGGCTACCTGACCCTTTTCAAGGCCTTACTGATCGTGGCTGGTTCTGGCTTGAAGCAAGGAAGCCTAAGATAGTGGATGGCAAGCCACATTTTGACGAACCACAAACCGAAGCCGTCGCACAAAAAATGTATGAACTTACCGACCTTCAGAGTTAAGGAAAGTTCAAAGCCAAGAGGGACAAGGATGTGCTTAGTACAGCCCTTGGGTCCAAAGTGCATGGAGGATGCGTCAGAGGCATGCCCTCTAAGTTGTCATTTAAGTATGGGTTCCAAGAGGACCGGTCAACCTACAAGAGGCATGACCGCTACAAGGAAGAGATGATACAAGTGGCAGAGCAAGCAGCAGAATCAAAATTTAGGGAAATGTTTGCACAAATTGCAGAGCAGCAGTCCGACTAGCTTGTGACGATGGCCCCTCCGGTATTAGCCCAATCTAATTCGACATGTGCTCAGAGCAGTGTTGCGTCAACGACAGCACAACCATACCCGGTGGATTCTGTAACAAGCACTACTCCATGTATGCTGCTCTATCCGATCGGTAGGGCTGGGAAGACGAAAGAAGTTGCCAAGGCCCACGTGGATCCTGCTGGGGCTTTATTTGAGGGAAAACCAATCCCGCCCCTATATGCATGTGTGCGAGTGTAGGAGCTCCTAAAATCAAGCTATGAAGACAAAGAGATAGACATCCCTGCTCCAGATGGGAAGACCATGGTTGGACAATGCGTTGGCATCACCATACTGTGGCACAAGCGAGATATTATACTGCTTGTTTCACCAGCTCCACCCTCGCCATCACCACAACAGTCTCTACCAGCTCTACCATATGTACCGGCCCCGCCAACATCGCCACAAGCTCCAGCATCTCCACCAGCTCCACCATCGCCACAAGCTCCTGCAGCTCCACCTTCGCCACCAACTCCTCAAGCTCCATCTTCGCCACCAGCTCTAGCATCTCCACCAGCTCCTAGCTCCACCTTTGCCACCAGCTCCTCAAGCTCCATCTTTGCCACCAGCTCCTCCAGCTCCACCTTCGCCACCAGCTCCTGCTTCCGGACCAGCTCGTCTACCAGTTCAAGCCTCATCAACACCTAGGCGAGAATCACCACGAGCGCACACGGGCTCGACTCCACCACCACAACTTGGCCAGTATGTACCACGAGTGATACGGTCTTATGAGAAGGAAGACTCAGAGATTATAAATAGATGGCACGTAGCAAACACCAAGCAGAGCTCAAAGGATAAGTCCAAGGATAAATCAAAGGATGTTTCGGATTCTAGTGTCACCAGACGACCGGGCTTTTCCTTGCCCCGCACTGACTACGACTTCCATCATTATGTTGGGGTCGATAACATAGCAGATTTACCGGAATGTCCGCTAAAATTTGAATATGGTAAGCCATTTCTACCCGACTCTTTGATGGAAGGGGTTCCTCCTTTTATGAAGATGATGCATAGTTGGTACACGAGAGCATGTAGACTTGGACTCAAAACCATTTGGGCTCGGTATGATCCCGATATTTTTGGAGCCCAAACTGAGGGTATCTGTGATATCATGTTCGATTTTGAAGATATCCATGACATGTTCCGCCTCAAACAACTCAACATAGAAATGCTCAGACTCTGGTGCATGTAAGTGTTGCATCCAAACTGATACCTTATATGCAATGACCTATAATTATATATGCATACATATCTAATTAGTTGGGACATTTCATTCTATAGGATGCAACAACGACAAGCGGATGCTATAAATTGTAAGGTTGCGTTCCTTGACCCGTTCGCTATTTGTGAGGCAAGGCAATACGAGCCAATGTTGTGGAAGGATGACCACGATGAGCTGAACAAGTGTTCAACGCGCAAAACAAAAGCGGGAAAGCGAAGAGAGTTACACAAAGATATCGTAAGAAAAGTTGGTGCATACATATCGCTTCAGATGCAACAGTGTAATTTCAATCATTTGATATAATATGCACTTGCTTCGACTAAATGCCTATATGATATTTTTGCAGAAGTCACTGGATTGCAATTATGTTACAACCGAAGCTCAGAAGAATGCTTGTATTTGACTCTGCTAATTTTGAGAAAAAACATACGCAGAATTCCTATCCATCCTAAAAATGTTAGCAAAATTGTTATCCTCTACATTTATTTTTTTCATATATCGTATTGGACATCATACTAAATTTTTCATATAACTTCTTATTTATTTTTTCCATAAAATAACAGGGCTTACAAGCACTACATTTTTAAAGGAGGAATTCATCCCCTAGATAGACAAGAAGAAAAGGTGATACGCACACACTTTCCATGCCACAAGCAACCTGCAGGTTCTGTGTACCGTGGATACTACATGTGCGAGCACATGAGGGAGCTCGATAGATACACAACAGATCCCCAACGTGTAAGGGTCTACATTTTGCTAGGAATAGAAGGATAATTGCATATTATTCTGCTTGCATCTAATGGATGTTTTATTTGCAGGTTTCACGGGAAAAACACCAAGGTCCACTCCATGAGCGACAACTTCTCAATGTAGTTGATGATTTATGTCGTTTCATATTGCATGAAGTGGTCCATATAGATGGATATTTTGTTCACCCGGAGCATGAACTGTCAACTGACTCAAAATATAGAAGCCTCCATCAGTGGGACAATCAGCAACTCCGAGCCGGCTATAGTAGCATTAGTCAGGAGAAATAGGACAAAACTATGCAATTAGTTCTATGTGCAATTTCATGATGAATGTATGTACTCTAATGATACATTGTATTGATACTTTTTTATAATTTTGTTTCGAAATTGTGATTAGTTATATTTAAGCATCATCGATCAGAAAATCCTCAATTGCGCGCTAGCTTCATATGTGAAAATTCACGCGAACCAGAAGTGGGAGACAAATTTGGTAAAAATTGGCGGGAAACAAATTTATAAAAATTGGCAGGAAACAAATTTGAAAAACGGGTGGGGCGGGAACCAATTTCCAGGGGCGGGTTGTGCCACAAGCAACCGCCCCTGGAAAAGGATTTTCAGGGGCGGCTAAAGGTATCGTCCGCCCCTGAAAACTCATTTACAGGGGCGGGCCCTTTACCCGTCCCTAAAAATGCTATTCTACCCATCCCTACAAACCGTTTCTGTAGTAGTGGCGGTGGGCATCTTTGTAAGCAATTTGTTAGGTAGAAGGGGAATTGGAGAGGTGAAGAGGAGCAGAGAAGGGGGAGAACGAGAAGAACAGGTACCAGGAAGGAGGTCAGATTAATCAAGGTGTTCGATTACAACTTGTTCAGTGGTTCTCTCTACTCTCAAGTCCCTATAAATTAAGGAAAAATTTCGAGAAAACCAAAAATCCTGTTTCTCCATGGAGTCTGGTTTTTTGCTTATCACCCAAAATTTTCGGTCCTTTTGAATCCCCGCCCAAACCAAATTGGTGCAGCCCAATACGAGGCCACCCCGCTGCCTCCTAACACAAATATTTTAAATAGCGGGCTATGGCATTTAATGGCAAGGATTCTAAAATGCTGATAGCAGAAGCTATAACTAAATATAGCGGGCTATTTCTTTTGGTAGCTGATATACCCCCGATCTTCAGAACCGCCAGAGACCCCCATGCCGGAGCTCCTGAGAACGAAGCAACTCCAGCGGCTCCCAGGTAGCTAGAGACGATGGCATGGCCCACCACTTGACCAGAGCTTCCTCCACAGGGTGCTCGGCAGCTATCAAATTATGCTGAAGGATCCTCTCCGGAAACTGCATGGAAGTAGTATCAGCAGGAAGCGAAGGGGCCATAGGAAGTGTACCATGCGACTTCTTGAGCTGCGACACATGGAACACCGGATGAATCGACGAGGATGGGGGCAGATCCAACTTGTAGGCCACAGCTCCGACGCGAGCAAGGATCTGGAACGGGCCGAAGAAGTGAAAAGTATGCGGCGAGCTAACGACAACTGCACGTAGTGTTGGAGCTTGAGATAAATCCAGTCGCCAACCTGGAACTCACACTCCGAGCGAAACCTGTCAGCCTGACATTTCATCCACTCTTGCGCACGAAGCAGATGCTGAAGCACCAAGTCGTGCATCACAGCACGCTCGTGAAGCCGAGAATCAAGATCTGGCACATCCACAAGCTGAGACGGGTAAATACCCAACTGCCTTGGGGGAAACCCATACAACACCTCAAACGGAGAGCGGCCCAGTGCTGAGTGGAAGCTGGAGTTGTACTAGAACTCCGTAAGAGACAACCAGTGCGCCCACTTGGTAGGACAACAGCGCAGATAGGACTCGAGGCACTGATTAACGCATTTCGTCTGCCCATCAGTTTGCGGATGGTAAGAAGTACTCATTCGAAGAGGAACGCCTGCCAGCTTGAACAGAGACTGCCATAGATTGCTCGTGAAGATGCAGTCACAATCTCAAATGATGGAAGTAGGCAGCCCATGCAAACAGTAGAAGTGATCCAGAAATAACTGGCTACTGTGAACGGGTGACAGAGAGGAACAAAATGAGCAAACTTGGAGTAGTTGTCAACATCGACCCAAATCGCATTGTAGGAACCAGACTATGGAAGGCCCTCGATAAAGTCCATTGAAATGATTTACCAAGAGGAAGCAGGCACTGGCAACGGCTGAAGGAGGCCGGGATACAAGGAGCGTTCGAGCTTCGCTTTATGGTAAGTAACACATGACTGCACAAATGAAGTTGCACCAGCTTTCATTCATGGCCAGAAGAAAAATTGTTTCAGGCGCTTGTAAGTAACAGGTATGCCGGAATGCCCCCCCCCCTCCCCATTGGACCGGCATGAAGAGATTCGAGTACTTTGAGCTGCACAGCCTCGGAAGCACCAAGTGAATGGCGGTAGATCCAGGTAACTCCCTACCGAGTGGGGTCCCTGCATCCAAGTGGCTATCCTACTCAACTACTCGGTGGACAGACACTCGGCTGGACGATAGAAGGGTCCCTTGTGGATCAGGATGAAGGCTGGAACAAGGTGCCCAGATAATTAGGGATCTTAACCGACTTGCTTTCTTATAAACAACCCGAGTAGATCTAAACCCTTTCTTATAACCCATGACTCCTGGGCTATAGAAAGGGGTCGTGATGGTACACATAGGACACATCTACATTTTCGCCGTATTCCACCAGAAACCCTAATACCAGACATAAAACAGGACGTAGCTAAATTCGTCCATGAATTATGGTGCTCGACTCAATTTGGTCTTTGAACTATAAAAAGTCCAATTCAGTACCTAAACTATTCTAACCGGTCCAACTTCATCCTTGAGTCCGATGTGGCACACCATGTAGGTTCCTCCGGTCACCGCCCAGTCAGCTTGGAGTGTTTTACCCTCCATCTACAAAGCAGGTTTAACACAGGCAGCTCACTCGCAGTACCCCCACGCTACATGCCTCCATGCCTCCATCTTTGGTCCTCAGTTTCAAAGTCAAGTGAAGTTGAGGCTAAAATATGCTCCAGGCCTCCATCTTTGTTACTCGTTCTCCATAACAAAATTGAGAAAAAACGAGAATTGAAAAAAAACTCTCTACACAAAACAACTTCATTTCTTCAACTCATGCTTCTTTTTTTTCCAATCACGGCCACCCTCTTTGTTAAACATTGTGTATATCCTCCTGTATTATTACATGTTACGACTTTATATAAATCACACATTTTACAAATATCTCAACTCACTGAGACAGAATAGAGCTCCGAGCTTCTCCTTGTAGGAATAATGCTGGAGCCGATCCATTGGTCAAATCAATATTTTACCGGTCAATTCCCTCGATCTTGTCCTCAACCTCCGAGTAGAGCTCCCGGAGCCTCTCCAAGTTCTCCTCCGATGTCTCCCAGTAGCCTCTGCCGCTGGCTTCTAGGAAGGTCTGGACCAGCTTCCTGAACGAGTTGGGGTTGGTGTCCATGAGCCTCTTCCTCATCGCCTCATCTTCGATGAACGTGGAATTGGCCTCCTCGTAAACCCAGTTGTCCACCTGTCCGGATGTTGCGCTCCACCCGACAGTGTTTGTGAGCCGCTTCTCGATCTCCCTGACTCCCTCGTACCCACTCTTCATCATCCCCTCGTACCACTTGGGGTTGAGCAGCTTCGTCCTCGCATCGAGCCGCACCGTCTCCGACAGCGTTCTCACCTGCGCGTTCGCCGTGGTGGTGTCCGCGATGTACGAGGAAGGCGCCCGGCCATCCTTGCGCAGCCCTTGCACCAGCTTGGTTGGGTCGGAGTCGAAGTAGTGGCTCACGTCCGTGAGTGAGATCTCCGACGAGTCGAGGTTCTGGAACGTGGCGTCGGCGGTGGCCAGGGCAAGCTCGAACGCCTTGCGCTTCTCCTTCATGCCTGCCCCCGGAGCGTCGCTGTCGAAGGCGAAGGACTTGCGGCTCAGGTACATGTCCTGGAGCTGCTTCTCGTCGGTCCACGACGCGTTCTCCACTGCCAGGTTCACATTGGATGAGTAGGAGCCGGATGCGTTGGAGAACACCCTTGTTGCTGCCTCTCTCAGCGAGACGCCCAGCTCCTCTGCCTGCTCCTGGGCATGCTTGCGCACGTAGTTCATCTCCACTGGCTCATCCAGTTCGGCGACCATCTTCACTGCACGGTCCAACAGGTTCATCTGCACGCCACGCATCAAATAAAAAACATTGTTAGTTAATTAGTTGTTCTGTTCCATAACTAAGTGAATCATTCAGTTGTTCAGTGCAGCAATGCATCAATTCGTACCTGGTTGATGAAAAGATCCCTGAAGACACCCGAGCAGTTGACGACGACATCAATCCTCGGGCGTCCAAGCTCCTCAAGGCTGACAGGCTCCACACGGTTGACACGGCCAAAGGTGTCAGCCACAGGCCGGACACCGATCATCCACAGAACCTGGGCCAACGACTCACCGTAGGTCTTGATGTTGTCGGTGCCCCACAAGACAAGCGCAACCGTCTCAGGATACTTGCCACCATTGTCAGCCTTCTGCCTCTCCAGCAGGCGGTCAACAACAATCTTGGCACTCTTGAGGGCAGCTGCAGTTGGGATCGCCTGCGGGTCAAGAGCATGGATGTTCTTCCCTGTCGGGAGAACCTTTGGGTTACGGATCGGATCGCCACCGGGGCCAGGCTCAACGTAGCTTCCCTCAAGGGCAAGCTTCAGGCTGCCAAGCTCGTTGTCCTGCACAACGAGTTTCAAGCACTCCCCCAAGAATCCAAACAGGACCCTCAGCTTCTCTCTGTCTGCTCTGATGAACTTGGTCGTGGACAGGTACTGCACCCACGGTTCTGAGAGACCAAACCCAAGAATGGTGCTGAGATTGTTAGCGACATTGACGACTTGCCCTTTGCTGTTTGTGGTCTTCTCAACAAAGGCAGTGATGGCACCACGTGAGGCTTCAGTTATCTGCCTCAGAAGCTCAACATCAGCCAGTATGCCCTTGTCACTCCCCCTGTACACATCTTCAATGTCCCTGCCCACTGTTGCAGCAAGTATGCCGGGCAGTGAGCTGATGCCTTCCTCTGGGCGGTCAAGGGCAGCAATGTTCACCAGTGTGGCCACAGCCTCGATGGCACTCGGCGGCTCACCGATGACGTGCAGACCGCACGGCAGGAGCCGTGATTCAATCTCCATGATCTTGGCGTACACCTTGCCAACAATGAGGTCACGCTCCTTTGGTGGGAGCTCCTCGCCTTCCTCAGGCAACGGGACATCCTTGTCAAGGTTACACTGCTTTGCAGTGCTGATGATTGAGCTCACAATCTGCGCACCACGGCCGGTGTCCTTGAGAGACTGGTAAGAGGAGATGAGCTCTGACAGCTGCTTGAGCCCCTTGTAGAGACCGGCATTCTCGGCCGGTGGTGTCAGGTAGCTGATGGTGTTTGCGTAGCTCCGGCGCTTGGCGACGGTGGCCTCTGAAGGGTTGTTTGCGGCGTAGTAGTAGATGTTGGGGATGTTGCCAATGAGACTGTCAGGGTAGCAGGTGTCACTCATCCCAACCTGTTTGCCCGGCATGAACTCAAGGGATCCGTGTGTGCCGAAGTGCAGAACAGCATCTGCCTGGAAGATCTTCTCAACGAAGGTGTAGTATGCTGCGAAGCCATGGTGAGGGCTGGCAGACTTTGAGAACAGGAGCCGCATCGGGTCACCTTCATACCCAAAAGTGGGCTGCACGCCAATGAAGACATTGCCATACTGCTTCCCATAGACAAGGAGGTTTTCACCGTCAGAGTTGAGGTGACCCGGTGGCTTGCCCCAGTTCTCCTCCAGCAAGGAGGCGTAGGGAGTGAGATACTGGTACTCCCGCACATTCATGCGGTAAGCGACATTGAGGTTGGGGCTGTTGAACTGGGCCTCCTTGTCATGGATCACCTCCTCGATGAGGGCTTCAGGTGTATCCGGAAGACCCTCAACGTTGTACCCATCCTTCTTGAGGTCTGAGAGGACAGAGTAGATGGAGTTGAACACATTCAGATAGGCTGCAGTCCCAACGTTGCCCTTGTCTGGTGGGAAGCTGAAAACAGTGATTGCAAGTTTCTTCTTCTCCTGCAACGAACAGACCAAAAAATCCGAGTTAATTTCAGATATGCATTTTTCATTCTCACTCATAAAAATGCAAAGCTTTCGCTGAGAAAAGAAAATAGCACAAAACAGGCCACTATGCAACCAAAGTATTAATCTTTTCCGTATGTACACAATCCATTGATGCTCTTGAGTTACCAGTTGGCAGCTAACGGTTGTCATTACAAGTTACCTGTTTTAAATAACATGCTGTTTTGTCATGAGATGCGATGCGTTGCAGAGTCTATATCAGGGGTTTTGTCAGTTGTTTAAGAAATTCTTCAGTTTTCAGCTCCGCTGCTTCAGTGTCAATCTGAAAACCTATCATAGCATACTACTTGTGGCATACCCATTATCGCTACTAGTTAATTAACATGTATCCTAGAATGTCATTGGCATGTACTACTAGGAATTCTTCAGTTCTGATTCAGCATGACAGTGAAGCAGCTGCGGAGTGCGGAGCTAGTTAAATGTTAGCTACGATAAAGCTAATTGCGCAAATTTTTGTGGAAGAAGAGAAGAACAGCAGAATTGCCTACAGTACTCAATACTAGAATTTGCAATTCGTGTAGTACTAATGCACAGTAACTTTGAGGAAATGACAGCCGTACCTTAGTTTTCCTCTTGAGTTGAGCCCATCTGATTGCTCTGGTGCAGAGCTGCTCGACCCTCTTGTGCAGTGCATGTGATTTCCCTGCATGCAGCACAAGTAGAAACATTTAAAACTCTGCCTGCTTCGACGAGTACAAACGAATAAGACCAACCAAGAGAATCTCTCTCTTTATATATGCAGAGTTGCAGACATTCAGAATGAATCAGGTAATATATGTAGCAAGGAAGAATAGCGGCTTGCCTGTCCTTGGGTCCCTGCCGGCGAAGACGATGGGCTCCATCCCTCCGTCGAGCTCCGGCAGTGCGACCTGCAACGCAACCTGGATGGGGTGCAGCCCCAGCGTGCTGTTGAGCCACTCCTCCGTGGTCTGGAACACGAGCGGCAGCGCGACAATGTAGGGCACGTCGAGCTTCTGCAGCGCGGCGATGGCCTTGGGGTGGTCCTGCCTGGCCGGCCCGCCGACGAGCGCGAACCCGGTGAGCGAGACGACGGCGTTGACGAACGGCTTGCCGGTGACCGGGTCGACGAGGAAGCGCTGCGTGGGCCCGGAGAAGTCGAGGCCGCCGGCGAAGATGGGTATGACCTTTGCTCCCTTGGCCTCGAGCTCCATGATGACGGCCACGTAGTGGGCATCGTCGCCGGTGACGATGTGGCTCCGTTGGAGGACGAGGCCGATGACGGGCGCGTCGGGGTCCCGGAGCCCGTCGCCGGCGTCGCGGCGCGTGCCGTACCAGTTGAGGTACTCCTTGACGTCGTCGTACATTTGGGGCGCGAGCGGGTGCCAGATGCCGGCGTCGAGGTACAGCACAGGGTCGTCGTAGGCGATGCCGCCGCCGGCGCGGAGCGCGGGCACGTAGCTGCCGGCGACCATCTTGAAGAGGTTCTGGAGGTTGTCCGGCGAGCCGCCGAGCCAGAACTGGAGGCTGAGGATGTAGAGCCGCGCGTCCTGCGCCTTGTCGGAGGGCAGGTACTTGAGCACCTTGGGCAGCGTGCGCACCAGCTTGAGCATGCTGTCGGCGAAGTTGCCGGCGTTGGCCTTGTTGCGCTTGAAGAGCTGGAAGAAGGGGCTCTTGGACTGGCCCAGCTGCGACATGCTGAAGGAGCCAAGCTTGTTGAGGCGCATGACCTCGGGCATGGAGGGGAAGACGAGGACGGCGTCCATGCGGCCGCGCACCTCCTGGACGGCGTCGCGGACCCTGAGCGCGAGCTCCTCGACGAAGATGAGGGAGCCGATGAAGACGTTGGCGTCGGCGAGGTCGGCGCGGAAGGTGCGGTAGGTGTCCTCGTCGCGGAGCTCCTCGACGAGGTAGCCGACGACCTCGAAGGCGGCGGCGCGGCGCGGGTCGGCGTTGAGCTGCTGCACGGCGGCGGTGACGGAGGACTGGTACTGCGCCTCGAGGACGACGTAGACGAGCTTGACGCGCGGCAGCAGCGGGTCGGGGCCCGGGACCACGCGCCGCACCTCGGGCTTGGTCTGCGTGAAGAGGCCGTTGCCGCCGGCGACGGCGCAGCGGATGGTGGCGGCGGCGCGGCGGACGCCGGGTGGCGCCTGGCGGCGGGCGCTGCTGAGCAGGAAGGAGTGCAGCGGCGGCGCGGGCGCCGGGAGCAGCCTCTTCTGCGCCGCCGCCGTCCCGGCGAAGGGGGTGGACACCAGAGACGACGACGCCATGGGCGGGCGATTAATGTGCAGGGATCGATGGAGAGGAGGAGGAGCCGGGACAGTCAGTAAAATAATCTACAGGTACAAACAATCTGTGAACAATAACAGATGGCTGGCTTGTTCTTGGCTGCCGCTGCCGGCGGCACTTCCCTGGCTCTAAAGAAAACAGGGGAAGGAAGGAAGGAAGGAAGCGAGCGAGCAGGGGAGAGCGGAGGCGCGAAGATGTATAGGTTGGCACTTGGCAGCGAGTTTCCTCCCGGCGAAGGGGTGCCTCAGCCCAGGGGAGTCTGGCTGGTGGCGGGAGCCGGGACACGTCGGCGGTGACGGGGAGGCCATGGATGTCGAGGCATCAGAGCGGCCGAGCTGGAAAAGTGGGGATCGCGATCGCCGCGGCGCGCGCTGTGATTGGGCGCGGGGGATTGCGGAGGCGATGAGGCCGCGGATAAGTTGCGGTCGCTGTTGGCGGCCTGCGCGCAGCCGCAAGCCATTGCTGGGCTGATGCCATTGCTGGGCTCGGCGGCAGCAGATGGCATGATGCGCCCGTGAGCGCGTTCGCGGACAAACTGGTACGGGGATGATGGATGGATGGATGTTGGTCGACGTCGCCTGAAGCAGGAACGGCGGACGTGGCGCTTCTTTCTCCCCTACACAAAAGCACGGACCTGTTCTGTCAGCCCGCATAAGGACATCCACAAACCAATGTCGACTGCATGCTTGCATGGTTTAGGACTGTTGTAGGACTGCATTTTATTAAGCCACTACTACTAAGCACAGAGTAGCACTGCATGCAGGAGGAGCGCCAGGGTTTTAGACTAGTGAACACCCCGTTCATTATGCTACTACGCTAACACTATAGCCGGCCACATGTGGTTAGGGATGAAAGCGGTCGGGAAAACCCCCTAACCACTTTCGTTACCATATACGGAAACAAGAACAGAAATGAGAATGTCGGTGAGGAAAACGAAAATGGAATTACGGGATTTTGAAAACCATGCATTTCGATTGGTAGCGCGTCCGTAACAGTCAAAAAATCATATTTCAAATCAGGAACACCAATACCATATAACCACCTCAACCATTCAACTTAATACAAGGATTATAGCCATATATGATATATATGCAAATAGTCACCACAAATAATTTTACCAATACATAAAACACTAGTGACCAAAAAGGATACATTTCTAAAGAGAAAAATGAAGTCGAAAAGAAAAGAAATGACAAGAGCATACCTCAGCTCCTAGGGAAATAAGTTCAACGAAAAAGCTGACGGTTCATGTAGGCACGATTAAAGAAGATAAGGAAGAAAGTACTAAAAAAAGAAGATAAGGAAGAAACAATTAAACAAAAAAGAACTGCATACATGCATGGCCGGCCTTTGGGGTGCGCCCAGCAACTCATCTACGGAGGCCCATTGCGGCCCACTACCCACGGCAGCAGCATAAAAGTGCCACCACGCTTTCTCAAAAAAAAAAAAAGTGCCACCACGCCTGTCGCCTCGCCTGGCATGCTGCGAACCTGCATGCACCTCTCAGCTTTAGTGCCACGTGGATTTAGGGTTTAGGGTGCGTTTGGTTGCGGCCATTCGGCGTAGCCTGGTAGGTGTGAGAACATGTTCAATAATATAGACTGTTATTGTCTCTTAAATTTATAAGAGACACCTCTCATACAATAGATTGTCTCTCACTTTGTCTTTTTCAGTGGATCTATAATCATTTTTCGTTCTTTCTCTCTCCATTTCATTTACTGTCACTACCTAGAAACGTGTGAAGATGCCTCTCTTGCATAAGGGCACTCGCAACGGTTATAGAGAGCAGCCCTCTATAATGTTGTCCATGTTAGATATAGAGAGCACTATATATTAATCTTCCAATGAATTAGCTATAACACTTATTACCAAACTTTATGGCAACACGTATCACGATTTTTTTAATCAGTCTTCCTTCTCACCAAGCTCCTCTCTCTATCGGCCTATCTTCATCCTCTCTCTCTCCCATCTCAGTTCACAGTTCACACCCCACTGCTCCTTCCCGCCGGCCGCCGACCTGCTGGCCACACCACACGCCGGCGCCCCTCCAGCTGCGCTCCGGCCGACCCTTCGCCGCCCGAGGAGGCCCCTCCCGCCGCGCCTCGGCCGCACCGCTACCCGCCCTGCGATGACTGCACCATGGCCACGCCACGCCTCCGCGCGCCGCGCGTCGGCTGCACGCTGCAGCCTCCCCGACCGAGCGCCGCAATCCTCCCGCTGCGCCGAGGCTCCTCCATGCCGAGGCCGCGTTCCTGCACCAGAGTCGGGCTCGCCGCCCGCGGACACCTTCCCGCACCGGCCGCGGCAGCCGGCCTGCCTCGCTGGATGCGGGGGACGAGCTTGTCCTCCATGCGTCGGAGTCCCAGCAGCGGCCAAGCTCCTGCATGCTCACGGCAAGGCTACACTCCGTCCTTGTGCCAGCGTTGACGGCGGTGAAGATGCATGGTAAGGGTCCGAGCCTCCAAGGGACTGAGGAAGATGGGATAGGTAGGCATGGGCATGGCGATGGAGACGAGAGAAGAGAGAGATGGAGTGGATCCCAGTCAGCATGGGGAGATGTGCTATCGGCTCTCGCCAGGGTCAGCGACATGTTTTTCTCTCTCTCAATTTCTCGCAGCTCCACGTAAGATAAAAGATGACGTGGAACTGCTATAGTAAACCACTATCGGCCGTTGAGGCTGCCCTAAGAGTCTCTTCAACTTTTTTACCTTTCTCTCTCTGCCACATAAGCAAACAAACAGCTATAAACCCCTAGTTGTACTTTCTGATAGGTTAGCTGGATGAGCTTTTGAGCCTGGTCCATGTAGTGCAAAAGGCCACTTCGGGCCTAGCTCTGCAGATGCGGTAAAATAGAGGGATGTGTGTTGGAGCAAGTATTATGGGCGGTTGGGAGCTAGCTGAATCTGATATGGAAGAGAGAGAAAGTAGGAGAGAGAAGCAAGCTAGCTACTCACCATACGCTAGCAAAAATGGGGTGCATGGCTGTTCACCATGGATTCCTAAATTCCTATTAGTTCATACTGCACAAAGATCATTAAAGTAGCACAGCAGGCTGAGAGCATAAGCCTTGCTCTGGGTGAAGGTGCACTGAGATATAAAAAGCGAATTGGTTGAGCGGGTAACCAAACCGAATTTTGGTGTAAGCATGGCTGGATGCATATGCAAACCAAACAAAATCAGACCCGTGGGAGCCTGCAGCTTTCGTGCGAAAGCTGGCTGGCTGCGTAAACCAATCAGGCCATATACTCCCAATACTCAAGACCGCTCCAGCGGGTGATCTGGTGGACCGCTCCATCGGGTGATCCGTTGGTCGGTTGGCTGGGCTAAGTAGGGTCTGGTCTGTGGGCTAAAATAAAATTTTGCTAGCGTTAATATGGGAAATACTGCGGGATTTTTCTCAGCTAAATACGGGAATCGAAATTACGGTTAGGAAAATCCCTTAACTGATTCCACTTCTGGTTTTGCCTGTTGTTCCTAGTTTTCTGTTTTTCCTGTTTTCACATATTCGGTATACATTGCCGGTCGGGATGGAATTTTACCGTCCGTTTTCAACCCTACATGCAGTTTTGCCAAGGGGAAAATGTCAGCATCATCTAGCAAATATATATCTAGTTGACTCTCCAAATCATACAATAGTTTTGCCTTTCATCCGTGCTACTCTCCAAGTCCTCCTAATAAACACTAAAGTGCCAGATTTATACACCAGTATCACTGCCTAACTGCACAAAAACCGAACCCACGCACTCAAAACTCCTCAACATATCCAATTTAGGCAAAGCATAATCTCCAGATCTTGATATGCTATTTACCAAAACCGTTGAACAAATACCAAAAATGTAATCGGTAGAATTTGAACTTCTTCGTTGTGCAAAGATAAAAAGTGTCGGTACCCCTCCATGCCATGCAGTGATCAGGCCCGGCTCTGGGCCTAGGCGGGAGGGGCAACCGCCTAGGGCCCATGGCCGAGGGGGGGCCCAGGATCAAATATGTATACACTAGTACCTACACATCAGAAGAGGCCCAACAGGCAGCCTGTCGATCGCTGGCTTCGGCAGTCGAAACGTCGCGGCGTCCACCGGCTTCGCAAGTTCGCATCGCATCGCATCGCAGACTTCGCTGTGGCCGCCGCCTCCCGGCCGCCCGCCCTGCGTCCGGCGACTGCCGATTGGTGATCGGCTGATCGCCTGCTACTGCACTCGTGAGCAAGCCGCCAAGCTAGCAACGTTTTGCAATTGGTAAGTAACTATTAGCTTGTACTAGTAATCTGCTACTTCGTGACTACAGTTGGATACTTAGATTTTTAGGTTTAAACTTCTAATTTCTATATTCATTTTCATTCATAATTTAGGTGTTATTATAATGTTACCTAAGAAGCATTTGTCGGGATCTCAGAAAAGGAAAAAAGGAAAACAAGATGAACGGCTCGTTGAATCACAAAAGGGTGCTTTGCACAAGTTCTTTCAACTGTCAAGTAATGCTGATTTAAATGAAGATCAAGAGTAAGAACCTGATGAAATGTAGGAAAATGATCATAATTTAAATGCAGAAGTTCAGGCTAATGAAAATGTTGGAGGGGAGCAGAATTTAAGCAGCATAGAACTTGGTGTCAACGGGGATAGTACACCGGAGGAAAATTTGCAAGCCTCATCTGATCATGAAAATCAAAATGAAGATGAACAAGAAGATGCTCTTTTATCCATCTATGATCCTAGAACATGGGATAATCTTGACAACAGGAAGAGGGATATATTAATTGAGAAAGGGCCTGTCAGAGAATTGAATTTGGAGTTTCCAAAGGATGCTACTGGTAGACACTTTTCATATGGTTACTACTCCAGAAAGTTAGCTAATAAGGAGGTTGTTGATAGAAAGTGGTTGGTTTACTCTAAACATGTGGGCAAAGTTTATTATTTTTGTTGCAAGTTGTTCAAGACAAATCAGAGCAAGTCTTTGTTAGCATCTGATGGATTAAATGATTGGAAGTGTCTTAGTGGGAGACTCAAAGAACATGAGAGCAGTGTTGAGCATTTAACAAATATGAATACGTGGAATGAACTCAGATTGAGGTTAAGCAAAAATAAAACAATTGATGATGATATGCAACAAGAAATTGCAAAGGAAAAAGAGCGTTGGAGACAGGTTTTGGTAAGAATAATTTCTTCTGTGAAGTTTCTTGCCAAACATAATTTGGCCTTCCGAGGATCAAACGAGAAGCTTTATCAAGATAATAATGGCAATTTTTTGGGCACAGTTGAAATGATTGCTGAGTTTGATCCTGTGCTGCAAGAACGCATTAGGCGCATTAAAAATAAAAGCTTCTTGAAGGTTGATGACACATCAGGGTTGGGCCTTTTTAATGTATTGATAGAGACATTGGATAGGTTGGGTTTGAATGTCGCTGATGTGAGAGGCCAAGGTTATGATAATGGTTCTAACATGAATGGTCAGAACAAAGGTGTCCAAAATCGTTTGCTTCAAATCAACCCCAAAGCATTATACATGCCATGTGCTTGTCATAGTTTGAATCTTACCCTTTGTGATATGGCAAAATCTTGCAGACAGGCTATTTCATTCTTCGGTGTTATACAACGAATATATGCATTGTTTGCACGTTCTACTAAAAGGTGGAAGGTTTTGCTTGACAATGTCCCAAAATTGACTGTGAAACCTTTATCTAATACTCGTTGGGAGAGTCGAATAAAGAGTGTGCAGCCTATCCGGTACCAAACTCCCCAAATAAGATCAGTCTTGCAGAAAGTAGAGGAGGTTTGTACTGATGACCCAGCAGCAGTAAGTGATGCTCAATCTTTAGTCAGTACACTTGAGAATTTTGAGTTTATACTTGGTATGGTTATTTGGCATGATATTTTATTTTCTATAAATATGGTGAGCAAAAAATTGCAGTCTAAGATCATTTGTATGGATGCTACTCTCAAACAAATTGAAGGGATCATCTCATATTTTCAAAAGTACAGAAATGAAGGCTTCCACTCTAGTATTGAGGCTGCAAAAGCCATTGCATCTGATATGGATATAGAGCCAAAATTTCCTACAAAACGTCAAAGTAAAAGGAAGAAGCATTTTGATGAAATAAATGATCAAGATGAAGAAATTCAACTATCTGCTATGGAATCCTTTAGAGTTAATTATTTTCTTGTCATCGTTGATGCTGCAATTGCTTCATTGACTAGTCGATTTGAACAGCTGAAGACATTTGAAAAGGTGTTTGGTTTCCTATTCAACTCAGAGAATCTGAAGTCCTTGGATGATAATGATCTGCGAAAACATTGCACCGCTTTTGCAGAAGTCTTTTCTGATGATAAATCATCCGATGTTGATCTAGATGATTTTTTCTCTGAATTAAAAGTATTGCAAGTAACTTTGCCAGATGATTTTATGTTAGCGCCAGAGATTTTTTAGTTTGTTACAACTTTAGATTGTTATCCAAATGTCTCTGTTGCATATCGGATCCTCTTAACTGTACCTGTGATGGTAGCTTCAGCAGAAAGAAGTTTCTCAAAATTGAAACTCCTGAAAAATTATTTGAGATCAACTATGTTACAAGGAAGATTAAATGGCTTGGCTATGTGCAGCATCGAGAACGCCATCTTGGGCATCATTGATCTTGATACTATTATTAATGATTTTGCATCAAGAAATGCCCATAGAAGTTTTTTCGCGAAGGACTGAAGTATTATTATTTATAAAGTATTTGAGGTAACTATACTAGCTTTTTTGCTGTTCTTTTAGTTTGTACTATCGATAATGTTCTTCAAAAATTAAATATATATTATTAGTACTACTATCTTTTTATCATGTTATATAAGTAAAAAAATATTTAGTCTAAGGGGGCCCATAGCATCCGGTTCGCTCTAGGGCCCTCGAAATCATAGAGCCGGCCCTGGCAGTGATGATCAGCTAACCTGGGTTTTCAGTTGGCCTCCAACAACGTGCTGGACTATTCTTTGTTCATCAAAAGCCCATGATGATTCATCTTTGACCAGGGTCAAGGGTGCATTTTATGTAAGTTATTCAGAAAACCATGCAGGAGCTTTTACGCCCCCTCTTTTTGTCATGGTATCAAATCTATATATAACTCTCGAAAATATGGCTAAGGAGAACTACATATCAGAAAAATTTGACACGTTGGGTCGGGATGATAACAAGTAGGCAACCATTATAAAGGATCCACTATCTCAACATTGTTTCACCAAAGTCTGAACTCATGTAGAAGGTACCTAATGATTAAAACTTTCCAAACACTTGGTTGGAAAGTTCAACTAATATAACAGTATATAAGCAAACAGCAGAGTCAATGGTTCATGGGGTAAAGTAAACAGCCTTGGCCAAAATACAAGAGCAAGGATACCTCTTTGGCAATCTCTGAACTTCACAAACATTATAACAGATCCAGACCTTCGAATTCTTTCATCAACGTGGTCTTTGAAGACACAGAAAGAACGCACCCCATCTTTGTCATCTGCAGGCAACCAATGATCCTAATCACATGAAGTAAAATGGAAAGGAACATATGGAAATATTTTACAGGCAATAAAATATCAGAATTACAGATACAAAACCATGGAGTGGAATGATAAGCTGAGTGAAGCTTACGAATTAGTGGGACCATATGAGTGATGACAAAAGATTTGCATTTAGGAACGTTGTGCTAGCCATATTGCTCCCTACACAAAGTGAAATTAAATAATCAAACAACATACTACGAAATTACAAATTGGGGCTGCTAAGAGAAGGACAAAGGAATTCTTTTTCTTCCACACCGCAAGGTTCAAGAATGAAGACAACCTACTATGGTTTTGACAAATAGTGAGACACTAACAAACCTCACGCACAAAAATATGGTTTTGACAAATAGTGAGATACTCATATTGAACTTGCGTTTCTTGCTATTTAGGGCTAGTGAATTTGAATCAATTTCATCTTGCAGCATACCGGATAAAGAACATCAAGAAACTTTAGACACCTAAGGCTCAACCAGCTTATGCTAGTGTGTATGCAACATTCCTACACTGATAATCACTAAAACGTACACTACTACAAAACAGGCCTTTGTTCCTGGCCATTTGTCCCGGCAGCCTTTGGGCCCGGGACAATAGGTGGCTTTTGTCCCGGGTCCAACGGCTAGCCGGGCCAGCGGGGGGGACGGGGGCCTTTTGTCCCGGTTGGAGACACCAACCGGGACAAAATGGGAGCCTTTTGTCCCGATTGGTGGTTCCAACCGGGACAAAAGGCCCGCGTAGCCTTTTGTCCCGGTTGGAACCACCAACCGGGACAAAAGTCCCCCCTTTTGTCCCGGTTCGTGCCTCCAACCGGGACAAAAGGCCTTGCGCCCCTTATCCCCTTCCCTCTCCCCCCGCCCGAGCCATTCAGCTCACTTGTTTTCTTGCTGTTCTTGGCTCGGGATAGAGGAGTTCTTGCTCATTTCTTCACCACATTTGTGAAGATCTTTGATTCCCCGTCCATCCATCTGCTCTAAAGGTTTGGGGCTTGTTTTTCTCTTCTTCCTTGGCTTGTATAGCTCATTTCATACTTTAGAAATAGAGAAAATGTGTAGCTAGCTCATTTCTTGGACATTTAGCTAGCTAGATTGCATATGTAGGTGTAATTTTCTTTTAGATTTAGATGAGTATATGGATAGTAGAAATTTTTAGAATGAGTGTAGATACTTCATGTGATGTACTTGTATATATGACCATATTGTGGATAGTTGATTTTTTTATTCGTGAATGAATTAATGAAATGAGTATATTATAGAATTTTTTGTATTATGAATGGATTATTTTGACACTCTAGTGATGTATTTAATCAGGCTCACATTGAAACCATCTAGAAGCTAAAAAAATCTTTATTTCGAAACAAGTATACGTCGTTAATCTCCATCCAACGGTGATGGCACTACCTTTCAGGGATACACGATGCGCTATAAGGACGTCGCAAATCGGTTGGTCGCATCACCAGCACTTCCGATTGATAAGAAAACAGCATTTGACGCAGTCAGCATGCCGTTGTTGTACTGAGAGCATATGAACGAGCATGCTGCCTGTGCCAAGTGTTGTGCCTATTAATCGTAAATGTTGGTGCTGCGACTAGCCGATTGGTGACATCCTTGTACCGCACCGTGTCCCCCCGAAAGGCAGTGTCATCACCGCAGGGTTGAGGTTACTGACATATACATTTTCAGAAATAAAGGTTTATTTTTCTTCTAGAGGGTTTCTGGATATTGAAAAGAGTGTACTCCTGGAACTGAAGGGTGTCAAAGTAATTAGAAGTTATAGAGATTTCTTTCAATTAATTAGAGATTTCTTGAGGATTAATGATACATTTCGTCTTTTTTTATATAATTTCATTGTTATTTGCAAGAGTTATTAATCTGATCATTGTAATTGTAATAGTAAATAATTTTTGCTTTGTAATGGTAAGAATTTATAATTTTGTGGAAAATAAAGGTATTTTTCAGTAAAATATGGCTTCAGCAGCTGGAGGGAGTGGCGCCGGTGGGGGTGATCGTTGTCCTTCTGGAGAGAAGGGCACAACTCGAGTAGGTCGTCGGTCCAAAAAACCTAGTGCTTTTCATAGGGCAGCGCTCCGTTATTTGGAAAAAGAATATAGAGAATGCATGGCAAGGGGCGAGGAACCTCCGTTTGATCTTGAGGATTTATTGCGGCGTTACGGTTCGTCACCACCAAACTCGGAGGTTTCAGCTCCGCCATCTTATTCTGCGCCAGCAAGAAATCCGTTAGAACATTCTGCGTTCCAACGCAAAGACGGTTGAAAACCTATGTGTTGTTGACCGAATTTTTAAATTTCATGTATAGTACTCCTTTGTTAAGTTCTGTAATGGATTAAGTACCCCTTTTAATTAATCAAGATGTATGATAGATATTGCATATCTTTTAATTATTCATGTTATGTTACATTTAGTTTAATTTAGGTTTGATATATTTTATTTATTCGATACGTGTAAAGAATTCAAATCGATTTATTTAAAATGCAGATGGACCGGCAATGGATGTACAATGCTGACCGACGTTCGAAAGAATTCATTGATGGCCTGCATTATTTTTTGTCTGTGGCTGAGGCAAACAAGCAGAATGGTTTTATGTGTTGCCCGTGTGTTCATTGCAACAATAACAAGGATTACTCATCTTCAAGAATCCTACACAGTCATATTTTCGCAAATGGTTTCATGAAAAAGTATGTTTGTTGGACGAAGCACGGAGAACAGGGGGTTACCATGGAAGACAATGAAGAAGAAGATTTTGACGACCACTTTCCCGGGAATGCTGGAATCGGTGCATTCGATGATGATATTCCCATGGAAGAGCCCGAAGTAGATGTAGCAGAAAATGATCCCAGCGACGATCTGGGGCAAGCATTGCACAATGTGCAGGCAGACTGTGAGAGTGAAACGGAGAGGTTGAAGTTCCAGAAGTTGTTAGAGGACCACCATAAGTTGTTGTACCCAGATTGTCAAAATGGATTTAAGAAACTTGGCACCACCTTGGAGTTGCTGCAATGGAAGGCGACAAATGGTGTATCCGACAAGGGATTTGGTGAATTACGCAAACTTGTTAAAAAAATTCATTCCGAGAGACCCCCCCCTTCAGACTACGAATGCACAATTATCAAAACTACTGAGAAAAAGAAGAGACAATCAAAGTCGTCGTCATCCGACGTTCCACAGCTCGGAGCCCAAAAGAAACAATCAATAGAGCCTCTCGTAGTGGGACAGACGACGCAAGAACAAGACTTTGTTACATTTCTGAAAGAATCAAACCTGACGGCCGCTCAGATTGCAGGGGGAGAAGATATTCCAAAGGCCGATGTGGTCGTCAAATGGACGTTTGAGATCGGCAAAACTCTTGTACCCCCCGAAGTAGTGTCTGTGCTTCCAACGCAAATGTATAAGCTGCACCAGCACTACATGCGTGCGATGGCCGATTGCATCTTCATGCAGGGCGCAAAGATTAAAGATGACGATTTCTTACGGGGGGAGGCCATTATATGGATAAACTGGGAAGAAATTTACCAACTATTCCATCAGGAGGCCCTCGACATCTCTATGGTCGGCTTGTGGGTTTTGTAAGTATTTTACTCTCCTTACGTATTGTTTTGCATGATCTCAACATACTGATCTCTTGATTTATTCGGTATCATGTAGAATGGAGATACATACTTGCAGAAGAAAGGGATACTCTCACCTCAGCTTCATCGACCCAATTACTTGTAATTGGAGGCTTCTACGGGACAATCCCGATGACATATTCCAAAACTTGTTCAAGTACATAAGCGTTCATCACAACAAACAAATGATATTGTTTCCTTACAACTTTGCGTGAGTGATTCCTTCCGTCTAACTCTTTCTATTCTATAATCGAATTGTTTAAACCTTAACTACCAAGAACTGCCTCCGTATAATCTTGCAGTGAACACTTTGTCCTAATTGTCATAATTCCCGAGAAGAGCCTACTCGTGGTTATGGACTCATTGAGGAGACCTCCAGAACAATACGAAAATCTTCTTAACATGATGAAAAAGTAATTCTACCACTACTCCGTCCATGACCGATAATTTGAATCACTTTGTTACTTGACTATAATTGTTCTAATCATGCACAGGGTTTGGAAAGAATTCGCTAAAAATCATCCAGGCAAATTTGACAAGGAATTGAAGATCAAGACAGATTTTCCGGTACGCGCTTGGATGATTCGTTGCACGATTCATTAGTTTTATTATATATTCATGTAAATACCTGATAATTTCTTCTCTCTTAAAGTGTATGAGGCAGAAACCAGGCACTGTATTGTGCGCATACTATGTATGCGAGAACATCCATGGTCTGGTAGGTCCTCCAAAGGGCTGGACAGATTGGGAGGAGGAAGTAAGTAAAAAAACTTGTTAATATTTGAACTCGTATTTTAATTAGTCGAAATTAATTATCCCCTTTTTCCATAGGTCGGGGAGATGCGCGATAAACTCATACCGGAGGAAAAGGTTATGGCGATTCAAGAACAATTCTCCGGATTTATTGTTGAGCAAGTCCTCGATCCAAAAGGCGAATTCTACTATGATGGAATATCTAATATTGACAATCACAGTAAATATGACAATATACGCGTATATATGTAATTAAGAACGAATATAACTATGTAAATATATATGTGTGTCTATGTATTAAATTTCTATTTATGAGTATGTATGTATGTATTAAATTTCCAAAAGGCGAATTCTACTATGTAATTAAGAACGGATATACCTATGCAAATATGATGGAGTATGTATGTATTATATATATAAGCACTCCAATAATATATATGTGTATATATATATATATTTATATAATATTGGTCCTAGACATTTTCATATGTAAAGGAATTCACATGTATAGATATGTGTATACATATATATATATAAGTGAATTAATTTATATATGAAAACTATCTAGGACAAATATTATATAAGTAACTATATATATATATGTATATATTAGTGGAGATCATACACACTGAATTCCAATACATAAGTTTAATTGAAATGCAAAAGTATAATTGAAATAGAAAAAGAATTGAGAAAAGAAAAACATGAAAAAAAAAGAGACCTTTTGTCCCGGTTGGTAACACCAACCGGGACAAAAGGGTGCGCCAGCCACGTGGGCGCTGGCTGCACCTTTTGTCCCGGTTGGTGTTACCAACCGGGACAAAAGGTCCTCTTTTGTCCCGGTTGCCACACCCGGGACAAAAGGGCACCCCCTTTTGTCCCGGACAGGCGTTCCCGGTTGGGAAACCGGGACAACAGCGGTTTCCCAACCGGGACAAATCAACGTTTTTGTAGTAGTGGTAAGTGATCCAAACTTTTTATATATGAATACAGTTGGACAAATATTTTGGTCCGATGTTAATTATGCGTAGCATCAGGATAATAATACATACGTCATATCCCCATAAAGGGCTTGAGGTAGGAATACCTATCTAAAGCTGCTCTGTGCAAAGGGGTTGCAGCGTTTGCTTTGTTTCCCTTTCAGCCACATCAAAGCCATCCTTAATAACAACTAAAAAAACCCAAAGACAATGAATTAAAGAACTATATACAACAGAGCTCCATGTAGTTTGGTATATTGAATTAAAGAACTATATACATCACTAGTCCATCTTCTATTGCATCGCGCCCCGTGCCTGCTCTCCTATGCTTTGGGATGGTGTGGGGAACAGGGGAGGTGGTACACTACGGGAGGGGCAGCAAAAATCGCAGCGGTGCACCACAATGAGAAGGCGACAACGAATGGGGCAATGTAGTTGTGCAGTGAGGGCGAGCAGGCAAGGGGTAGATGTGGGGGGTGGGGAGCCAGGTGGTTAGGGAAGAAGGCCTTCCATTACCAACTGGCGCCCGAGGAGGGGGTTGCAAACTTGGAATGGGCCGTTACCGACCGAATGCACATCCCATGCTACCCAGCAAGCAACTGGGCCTTGATGCAAAGTTTGGTATATTGAATTTTCCGTGCTAGACCATCACATACAGGGCCAACCATCTGCTATGATAAGTTAGAGGTTGTGAGACTCGTGCCTCTTTGTGATGTAAATGAGATTTCTAGTCAGAGGTTTTTTCTCCATTCTCCATTTGCCTCAAGGACTTAGATATGCTTCTTTTTGTTCTATTTCTTTGCATTTGTTCTACCGATGTAGTACAAAATAAGACCGTACATCAGGATGGGCATTGGCTCCATGTGTTGAAATGTGTATTCAATTTTCAGTTCTAATCCCTTTGATGTGATTTGACACTAATTTTCAATGCTACTTGAAATTTTTGAGAAAATGTGAACAGATTTGATATGTTCCTGGTCAACAATGGTCGTGTGATCGTAGTTGACAATTAATTAGAGATTGGCGAGCTGCAGTAAATCATCTCAAGAGATGTGGACTAGGAAATTCACTTAATTTCCATTGTTTCAATCGTTACAAAGTTTACTTTGCCTATCACATGTATGACAGTATGAGGACTCCATAAAAACCTCAGCTCTAGATTGCAACAAGGGGTATCTTCACTTGCACATACTACATGGCCACGAGATCACAATAAGTAGCCAGCTTACCAAACACAAGTTTCTTAGCACAGACTTGGCTTATGCAGCAAACCAAACAAGAGTAAGTTGCACATATACAAGGTTTGCTTAGGCTGCACAGGTTAAGATCATAGCCGGGCTACATCCAGTCCTAATCAAACACCAGTCACCTTGCTTAGGCTCCAATCTCTCTTTCAAAAGTCAAAGCACCTTAGCTTGGTGCCTTTTCAGCTAGCGCAGCTTAGAGCTAGCTTGATCTCGTACGGTTAAACAACACATGGCCACCTAAACATTGCTGCTAGATACCTCCACGCTAAAATTGGTTGTTTCGGATGAATACAGTAAAAAAAGTTATCGCGCTCATCCACGCTAATTTGAAATTGTCTAACAATAAATAGTATGCAAAGAAATTAAATTAAACTATGTTTAATGCTTTTTTCCAGTCCAAACTATATATCAGCTTTTTATTGAACCACAAACTTTATCATGGCTCGATCGACTACGTAGCTGTGGTCAACCTCGCGAGCTCTCCGAGGAAGGCGTCGGCGTGCTCCGGCTTCACGCACAGCGACGACACGTTCACGGCGTCCCCCCGGCACGGCGGGCACACCATGCATCCCAGCAGCAACGTCCGCTCCTCGTGCCACATCACGCGCGCCGCGGCGCCGCCGCCGAAGTCTGCCGCGTCGAAACCCAGGTTCAGCCAGCTTACCACGGCGAGCCCGTCGTACCACTCGAGCTGCTGCGCTCCCGCTGCTCCCCCGCCGTCGGGTGCTGCGGCCTCGCCGTCGCTGGAGCCGGCCGACACTAGGTCTGGCACTTTCTCCTTGGCGCGCCTGATGAGGCGGGCAAGGTCGGCGAGGCTGCTGCTCGCCACCGCGCCGCTCGTGGCCGGCACCGCCTGCCCGACGATGCAGTTGCCGTAGTAGCCTGCCGTGGCGCCGACGAGCGCGCGCGCGTTGCACGGGAAGGAGAGCGGTGCGGGTGTCTCTGTCTCGCCGCCGGGATACATGGCCGTTGCGCGGGTGCGGCACCGCCAGATCACCGCCGCGACGGCCTCGAACAGCGTGCAGCCGGACTCGGCCTTGATGCGGCCGATCAGGGTCAGCGGCACGGCGATGTCGTGGCGGACCAGGTGCTGGGGTCCGTTGTCGTCGGCCGTCGGCTTCTGCGCTGCGATCATCGACGACGGGAGGCCCGGGAGCGAGTCGTCCCAGCGCCGGACGGGGACGACGGACGGCGGCGACACCCCCCGCGCGAGCTCGCCGACGGCCTGCAGGAACTGCTCAATCCCCGCGCCGTCGGCCAGGACGTGGTTCCACGTGACGCCGACGGTGAACCCGCCGCAGAACTCCGTGACCTGCACCAGCAGCAAAGGGTCAGCGCCGCGGCAGAACGCGCCGGGGTAGCCGGCGGTGAGGTCCATCTGCGGCAGCGTGCCCACCGCCTCGTCCAGCGCACAGCCGGCCGACGCTCCCACGAACGGCACGCCCTCGCCGGTGCACGCGATGCCGCCCCTGCCGTCGAGGCGACCGGCGGCGGGGCGGTAGTGAGCCAGCGCCCGCGCCAGGGGCCAGGGCCCGCTTTATCGTCTCCACGGGCTCGTCGATCGGACGGTCGAACGCGAGCAGCAGCTTCATCGGAAAAGGCAGGATCCACAAGTCGAACGAGGAGAGGGCGATTGTGTCGTCGGCAGCCATCACCGGAGCCGCCGTCGTCTCCGATTCTGATGGGACGACGAGCTCCGGCGAGGACTTGGCCACCACCACCGCTACGCTCATTGTGTCGTGATGTGCTTCCCCTCGAGAAACAATTGTGTTTGTTATACCGGGGGCCGCTCGAAGCTAGCTGCAAAAGTGGTGGTGGTGGTATCGACCTGAAGCATCATTGTACTTGTATCTCCAATATTTTCACATGTACTACTTCATTAACTTGAACTTTGTCAACTTAGATGCAGCAAGTTGTCAATGTTTACGGAAAAAATGAGAATCTCAAGAACACCTACAAGGATAGAACATGGATTGCTTGGTCAAGGAAACTTTGGGCTGTTTTCTTTTGAATGAAGTTCTTTTTTTAAAAAAAAAATTGAATGAAGTTCTACGTGATCAAACCGGAACACCAGATGGATGTATAAAAATTAATTCAACAGAAAATAGGGTGATTAGGATGAGTAACAGAAGTGGTGCTGGAATGTAAGGATGAGTTTGGTTAGGGCGGCTAGGGATGGAACCACTCTTTTCATGTTACTAGCATAATACACGTGAGCGAGTTGAATAGCATTTAGCGCACACTTGTCAACTCTGTTCTTAGAGCATATCCAAGAGAATAGGTAAATTTCCTTGAATAGGCAAATTTAAATTAGAAGTGGTAAAAAACCCAATCCAACAGACTCTCTTTTCTTCCTTCTCGCTATCCCGTTCGTCATCTACTCCCCTCCGCTCGCTTCTTCTCCCGAGCGCATCCCCCTCGCTACCTCCATCGTTCCCCACGCCCCCGCTTCCGCGCTCCCCGTGCGCGTCCTCCCTCACCGGCAACTCCTCCCTCCGCCCGCGCGGCCTCTCTCCGCCGGCACTGCCTCCCCCGCAGGCGGTTCCTCTCCTCGCGGCTCGGCTGCTACTGCTGTTCGCTCTGCTTTGCTCCAAGAAGCTGCCTCTGCTGCTGCCGCCGTGGCCGCTCGCACCGCCGGTGGCCCGCGCCGTGGGGAGTTGGAGGAGGCGCGGCGGGAGCACCTACAGGTTCTTGAGCTCCACCGGCCGTGAATCGACCTCCGGCACCGCGAATCGAGCTCTACCGGTCGCGAATCGAGCTCCACTAGAGATTTGTAGGAGCAGCGGCCTGCGGCCAGCGGTGGAGCTCGCCCTCGGGCGGAGCTCGCGCCGGCGAGGCGGCGGAGCTGCTGTGAGCCTGCGATGAGCGGCGGGACGGCGGCCTGCGGCGAGCTCCCTGCAATGAGCGGTGTAGCGGCAGCGGAGTGGGCGTGCGGTGGCGGAACGGAGCTGGAGGTGGCGATGGCGCGCGGCAGTGGTGGATCCGGCACGTGGCGGCGGACAAGTGCTAGAGAAGGCGCGCGGCGGAGAGGGCTCGGGGCGGCGGACAGATGTGGCTCCGGTGGAGGGAGGAAGAAGATAAGATAGAAGTGTATGACAGGTGGAGCCCACTGGCAGAGTAGCATTTGGAGAGTCTAGTTATAGAGAGTCTGTTGGGAAGCTTGACAGATTGGGATGCTTTTTATTGTTTAGCTAGCCTTCAAATCTCAAAATTTAGCTATTGCTATTGCTAGTCTCTTGGAGTTGCTCTTAGCAGTTTACTCATGTATATCATGTCTTTCTTTGAAATCTCAAAAGGGGTTCACAAAAAATTGGATTACTTCCGTTCTAGATTTTTTTGGCAAAGCGATGAACACAAAAGAAAATATCGGCTAGCAAAGTGGGATATCCTGTGTCAAGCGAAGGACCAAGGGGATTAGGGATACATAATCTAGAACTAAAAAAATATAGCATTGCTCCGTAAGTGGCTATATCGTCTGCTAACGACAGATGGTACATGGCAGCTGTGACATCCCAGAGTTTTAAAATGCTAAGTAAGAAATGTTAAACCTGTCATCATACATCATTAACATTTATATGTATCTCAAGTGTATGCACATGAAATGAATGTCTCTATGTATGTGTGTTTATGTGTATTTGAACTCAGGTGAGAAAACTTAAATAACTTTTAAAATGATGCAAGTTTGCATCTGAAATTGAATTGACATATCACTAACATCTTGGTAAACCAAAGTCTAGTTGATGTCAAGGGGAGAAAATAAAATTTTACACATGAAATGACGAGTTCTTCAAATCAAAGTTTTTAAATGTTTAAAATATCTTTCCATTGTAACAAACAGGTTTTAAAAATAAATTTTAAACCGTTATTCAAATGAACTTTTGTCCAAAACCAAAGTTGTAGGGTTTTGAAAATAAAACAATTTTTGTGTTAAAATATTTTCAAGTTGCTATGCAAAAAGTGGAGAAAAGTTTGAATTTCGAAATGTATAGGACATTTTCAAATGCACTCAAGTTTTAAAATTCTATCTTTCAAATGAAGCCTCAAATGAATTTGTGCCTGAAACAAAAGTTGTAGTACTTGAAGTTTTGAACAATTTTCGTATTCAAATGTTTTTCGTTTGACCTCGGGAGCAAGGAGAAAAATTGAATTTACAAACTGAACTTTGGAACTTCAAGTTAATTATGAGTCTGCCATTACTACATCTCTCCCTCCTCTGTTTCCTCTCACGCCGTGGTGACGCCGTGCCGACGCCGTACGCCGGCGCCGCCACTGACCGGCCACGCACCGAGCTCTGGCCAAAACCGCCATCGCGCCCCCCCCTCTCTGGTGCTGCGCAAGCATGCCACGCGCCCCCGACGCCCCTCCGCGCGACACGCCGTCGAACGTCGTCGTCTCGCCGTTGCCGCTCTCGACGTCCGAGCCAAGCGTCGCCGTGCCACTGTCCCCACCCATGTCGTCCTTATCTCGCTCGTAGGCCAGCTCGCTCCTCTCCCGAAGCCTCTCCGTGCTGCCTGAGCCGCCCACGCCTCTCCCTCTCCCTCTCGCGCGAGCACCGCCGCCCCCCATGGCGCTGCCGCCCCTACCTCACCGTGGAGCCTCTAGCTCCGGCCTTCCCCGAGCCAAATCAACCCCGCAGAGAGCTTCCTCTCACCGCAGTGAAACTCACCGGCCCCTCCTCTGTCCACTCCGGCCACCAGAGCTCGCCGGAGCAAGCCCGCCCCGCCGCCGCCCCTGCCTCCACGGCGCCCCGTGCCTCTGCCTCTCCCCAGCCCCAATCCTCCCCGCAGCAAGATCCCTCTCGCCGTCCCGAAGCTCCTCGGCCCAGCCAAGCCGCCTCCGCCCCACCAGAGCATTGCCGGTGAGCCATACCCGCCGCCGCCGAGCACGGCCGCCGTGGACAGCCCGCCACAGTCCACCTCTGCCCCAACTGAGACCAACGGAAGGTGCGCACGAGCCCCCTCTAGCTTTTCCCCCACCCTAACCTCGCTGCCGGCGATCCCCATTGCCAGGAATCCGGCCACCACCCCTCCTCTTCTCTACAAGTCCGGCCAGGGACCTCCCTGCAAAGAAAACAAAACTTCCAGGGTTTAAACTGTAAAATAGACATGAACATTAAGCTGCAAACTTTGAAATTCAATAACAATTCGTAGAAGAATCTGAAAAATGCAAACTCAAGTGTTTTGGAATCCTTGAAACTAGATCTACAACTTTTGTTACATCCACTTTTACTTTTGACCAATAGTTTTATCTTTAGATTAAATATTATTTTAATCCACATTTATATGTATCTCAAGTTATGCCCATGATATTTAGCTGATTTTTGGACAGTGTGCTACACCATAGATGAGTATCTTACTATAAAAATTTGAGGATATTTTGACAATACTAGCTATAGGTTTCATTAGATCTTGGTTTATGCCTAGGTTAAATAGATTTATTTCTTAAAGTTATTATGATGTGTTTCATGAGCTAAATTTTTTTACAAATCCTCTATACCAGTTTCTAGTTACTGTAGAAAAAGTTTGAGAATTTTTAGTTATGCCTAACTAGACTAAATGATTTTTGTTAAGAAGAAATACATTAAATGGAGAAAAATAGTTTCTTTGCCCGGAAAAATCTAGTATTGTTATTAGAGATTGTCTTGAATGATAGAATTATTCTGGTAAATTAGGAACCTTTGTAACATTGTAGAACTATCTGTAAAAAAAATTAATCTTGTTCCATACAACTATACGTTGTTATATTTTTCATGCAATGTATACTTATGTTCCGAGTCTTGAAAATTTACAACAAAATCATCTTAAGGATTATAATCTTCAGTTAAAAGATCATTACCAGCACTTACATTCCCTAGCCTGGGGAATTATTTTTGGGTAGAAATGCTTTTTCTGTACTAATATAAAAGAAAAGCTACACACCCAGCTCTTTTATGAGTTAGTATACATAAAATTCCTACTCTATAAATGACTGCCCAGGAAATGTTAATTAAGAAGTTTCACATCCAACTCACTTTATGTTAGACTACAACTTTATCGTGAAGGAAAAATAATAACATCTATATTGTTGAGCAACTCGGAACTTTGCATTCATACATATGCATTGTTGCATTACATTTAGGTACGATAGATGTACCACGTGAAGGATGTGATGTTGGAACCGAGCCAGAAGACGGTGAATGGTGGACATGTCTAGAAGATGGACGGATGGATCCCGATGTGCACGACCGAAGGAAGATGCTCGCTGAGCAGTTATTCTATAACTAACACTGACCTAGTGTTATTCCCAGGCAAGCCCCGGAGCATGTCCTTCTATTTCAAATTTATGCAACTTATTATTGTTCCTATCTACTTGTGCATTTAAGTTTACAGGAGTTGACTGGAAACTTAGCTGCATGATCCTAGGTACCTATGCTTGAACACTAGTATGTGTAGGTCGCTAGTTGGCTAGACTAATGGTTCGGTAGAAGTCGAGTGATTTCCTGTCACTCGCGAGAGTTATAGGAATTGAATGTTTATTACATGCTGCAACTATAAGGCTCACGGGCGGGGCTGTGATACTTGTGATGCCCCGTCTGTTTAGTGAAAAATGATAAGGCCGCAGTGTGTGGTAGTGGTGGTTAAGCTTTTGAATGTACTAACCACATGTCGAGAAATATGGTAATCGGTAAGCTTAAGTACCTGATTGGCCCGACGAGTGGACTTCTCCCTCACCCTCTTTAAACGTTGTTCTCATGCGGCCACATGCGGGTGCAAGAAGGCTCACGACCTGATGTACTGTGGCGTGGATTCTTGTAGTCGAAGTGGGTGACCCTGATCCACAACCCGAAAAGAAAGGGGAAAAGTCGTGTGGGTGACTTGGTTCCCATACGTGTGTGTTAGGTCTGCCTGGCTAGGTTAACAAATTCGATTCGAATCGTCCGCTTCTCATGGTTTGGGACTACTTAACCCTTTTGCCACATAGAGTAAGAAGTGGAAGATGATGATGATGATGATGATTTTGGCTAGTTGGATGAAGAAAGATAATTGTTTTCACCATGTATGCTATTGGATAGATGCTTACTTAGAATGTTTAATTGAAATAGCACCTGGAAGGTAAAACCTGAAATTAAGGATCAACTTTTTACCGCTTTTCGGCAAACAAACCCCTCAAGCCAAAAGCATTGCATGTCTAGATAAAGGGCTAAGTATACCCTTAGTCAGGTAAGCCTTGTTGAGTATTAGTATACTCAGCCTTACTTGTGGCTTTATTTTTCAGGTGGTACATCTGAGGATATGGTTGACGTCATGTACGGGCTTCATCATGATATCTTGTTTCGTTGGTAGAATATCGTTCATTTCTCTGCCGCACTTAAACTCTGTTGTATTTTTTTTAAATTCAAACTCGGTTTGTAACAGTAATTCAGTTTCATACTCTGTTTTGTAAAATTTGTGGAATTTGTATTCTTTGAAGTGCTTTGTTGATCCTGTTTCAAATGGTTTAATCGGGATTTTACCCGACAGCACTGCCGGATTACTCCGTTTTGAGTGCGTGTTAACCCTGTTTGCCGTTTCGGTGATGGTTAGCGCACTTAAGCCGGATTAATTTAGACGGGGCTGCCACAGCTGGCATCAGAGCTGCAAAGCATACTTCAGAGAGGACAACAAACTTTTAAAACCTGTTTTCTTAAAAACTTGACCACAAAAATCGCGTTTGCAAATGTGTTGGTCCGTTAAGGATTGTGCCTAGATCGTAAAGCCCTAGGGGGAATTATGGAAGTTGTTAAGTGGCTATCTACTTATGGTTTATTTATATCTGACTTCCAGCACTTTACATTTCTGTCAAACCTTACTTTTGTGCACAATCAATTTTGAAATTTTGTAACGACGCACCTACGCTAAGGTAAGAACGTAAGGACCATCAGTCAATTATATTGGGAGTAAAGGAACTCGTGAATATGCTATCTCGGTGGAGTATGTTAACATTGGTCATTCAGCGGAAAATTGTATGGCTGCCGTTTCTATAGTGAACGGAAATGTATGGGTGAATATGTGGGCAACTACATATGTGTTATCCATGTGGCGTGGGACACATGGGGGCCATTCGTGAATGCTGACACGAAGGGTCCAGTCGTGAATATTTATATATATATGCTGCCAATTCTCTGCAGGTACGCTAACCACGATTGTGATAGGTTAAAAATGAATAGAATTCGGCTAAATATATATAGGGAGATACGTAATTTGTGCCATGCCACCGGCATTAATGTAACACCCCAGTGTTAATTGCGATGCTAATCATGTGCTTAACCCGCTAATGATGGACTTAAGCTCATCGTTAGCGTTAATCGAGTTCGCGTGGTAAAACTTTGTTTAGCCGCGTTCGCTCTCATTTTTCTCCCTAATCCGAGCTTCGAATCAATTTTCGCCCAAAAGCAAAGTTGTAGATCTTTTCTTCCTCTACAACTTTTATTTTGGCCAAATTTCAAGTTCCTATATGGAATTTTGAGTTTCATTTGGTCAAAGTCCGGTCAAAATTAGTCAAAATGACCATTGTACTTCCTGTTTTTTTTCCTGTGCCCGTACTGAACCCATGCCGTGACCGACCGTCGGCGAGCTCCTCCACGTGTCGCGCACGCCAGCGATCCTCGCCATCCGTGCTGCGTCGCCCTTATCCGCTCGCGAGCTTTGGAGGCTTCTCATCCTCATCTCTTCTCCTTCCTCGCGACCTCGTCAAGCCAAGCCCGAGCACGAGCGAGCAGCGACCGCCGCCGGCGCCGATTCCGACCACCCCTCGCCGTCTCGCCTCGATCCAGTGCGCCCCAACCTCCATCGCCGCACCCCGCACCCACGGCGCCCGTCCCTGAGACCGTTTGGGCCATCCCCCGGCCGAATCGAACCCCACTCCGGCCGGCCACCCCTACTCTCCGCCGGAATGCCGCCCCCTCCTCGTTGATCTCCCCTCTCCGGTCCACATCGGCCCGATTCGAGCACCCTGTGAGTTTCCTCACGCCATACTCCTCTTCCCCGGACATTTTTCCCCTTTGCTTACGGCGCCGCTGCCGCCGGAACATCGCTGCGTCATCACTGTTACCTCGCGCCGCCACCTGTGCCGCCGCGGGCCGCCCTGACACGGGCTAGCGCCGTGCCACCACGCGCCCCAGGGCCACCTGGGATACCTGAGCGCGAGCGAGCTCCGCCCCTCTGCCGGTCTGGGCCGCCGGCGGCAGAACGCCGCGCGCCACCGCCGCCCTTGCCCTTGCTCGCCGCCGCCGCTATGCGTGCGCCTCCGCCCCATCCCGCGCGCGCCCCGCTGCCGCCCGGCCGTCCTGGACGCGGTCCGCCCTGCTGTGCCGCCGGCCGGACCTCGCCGGCGGGGAGATGCGCCGCCGCCGCGGTGCTGCCCATGGCCGTGGCCACGGCCATGGCGCGCACGCGCGAGCAGGCGAAGCAGGGGAGGGGGCGGGCTGGGCTCCCTGGCGTGTGGGGCCCAGTCGTCAGCCCCCCTCTTTTATATTTTTTGTTTTTAATTTTCATTTTTTGTAATTCGGCTGAAAACTTTGAAAAGGTGTGCAAAAATGTAGAAAAATGAGAAAAATGCAAAATAAATTTTGTTAGGTTTCTAAAATCAAGATCTTCAGAAAAAAATACTTGTGCTTGGGAAATGTCACTTTTTGCCCCTGCAAAAAATTTAGTCTGTGTTTAACCTAGTTTATTTAATACCGGTTGTTCTATTGCTCTGAAAATTATGAAATTTGTTCAGTAAATTACTTTTTGTATGTGTGGTTCGTTGAAAAATTTCCATGGGTAAAAGCTTTGCGTGTGTTGCAAATCCATTTATGTTCAGTAAAAGCTTTCGGTGTTATCGTTGCATCTTGAACACTTGTGTCATTTCATTGCACTAGTTTAATTATTGCATGGCATCCTTTTTCATACGTGTAGACGTCACGAGCGAAGCCATCTATGAGTTGGCTGTTGAGCCGATCCAGGAGCCGCAAGCAGGAGAACCGCAAACCGAAGCAGCCGTCGAGCTGGATCCAGAAGTCGCTAACCCCGCTGACTGGCAAGGCAAGCCACGGAGCATGACCCTTGTTTTAATTACTCCATGTTATATTTAAACTATTGTGCATTTAAGTTCAAGGAATTGATTGGAACCATAGATGCATAATCTTGGCTACCCAGTGTCTCTACTAGTTCAGTTATCGCTAGTACTGCTATGCTTAAGTAAACCCGGTAGAAGTCGAGTGATTCCTGTCACTCGCGAGAGATAGGTCTTGTTACTTGTGGAAAAGTTTCTGGAGAACGAATCCTTGAGAAGAAGAAAGGAAAAATGGAGACCGGGCGGAGAGGAATTTGGTTATGGATATGGAATGGATGGAAAGTAAGCCTCCGCCTGTGTCGATTAAGGACCGTACCGTTGTTGGCCGTGCTGACCGAGTTTGAACAGTACTAACCGCATGCCGGGAGTAGGAGGTAGTCGAAACCGGTAAGCTCAGTACCATATGTGCACCGGTAGACGGACTTGATACTGTCTTCACCAGTGGAGCTAGTATGCAAACTCATGGCTGACCCTTCGTTGGTATCGGTGGGGCAAGCAGTCCCGGGTCGCAGGGCAGTTCGACTATTCGGTGTGCATATGTGAAGGGTTGCCACGTAGGGTCCGACGGGGCCTATATGTGACGTGTGTGTTAGGTCCACCTTGCAAGGTTAAATCGGATCGATTCGCCGTCTCTCTCGGTTAAGAGAACCTTGGTCACTTCATCACATCGTAGTAAAGAAGTGGAATGAGATTGAACGGAGAATGTTTGCTGTGGTACTCTGAAAAGATAATGTGATCAACCATGCGTGCTCTAGATGTTGGTGCAAACCTAGTTGGTATTTGTACAATAACCTTGAGCTAAAATACTGAAAGTAAGGATTCACTGATAGTAGCTTTTCAGCAAAATAACTCCAGAGCCAAAAAGCCTTTCATGTCTAGTTAATGGGCTAAGTATACCCATGGACGGGAAAGTCTTGCTGAGTATTAGAATACTCAGGCTTGTTGTTGCCTTATATTTTAGCAGGATGCGTTCCGGAGGGCTTCGAGGAGAACTGCGCCTCGTGGATCGGTCAACCACTTCCTCCGAGTTGGTCAGTCGAGTGGGTCCCGTCTTCTCCGTGAAGTTCGGGCAGGTGAGCCTCACATCAGTGGGCAAGATGTGAAGTTCGTCTTCTGTCGTCGACGTTATCTATCATTTTGTTTTTAAGCTTGTTTTTAACTCTAAATTACTTTCCGCTGCGTTTGAACTCTGAGGTTTGAATTGTAAAACTGGCTTGTAAACTCTTTTTGTAGTTTAAGTTGGTGCTTCTGTTAAAATCGGGTTGTAAATGGCTTCAAACGCTTTTGTTGCCGGTAATCATCTGTGCTCGTCTTTTGGCGAGAGTTCCTGTGTAATCGATCCTGGTTGCAGCAGGCGGTCTGAGTGTACTGGTTGAGTGCAGTAATTCTGGTTTGAGTTTAAGTGTTAATTATTGCACTTGATTGGTATCATTTGGACTGTTCTGTGACAGCTGGCATCAGAGCTAATTGCACTGGGGGTTGATTACTGGCATACTTAACTACGTTAAGTAAACTTGGTTTTGCAAAATTTCGGGTTTTCGAAAAGTTGACGCTAGATGCGGTAAGGAATAGATTTGATAGTTCGTATGCCCTAATTATGTTCTATAAGTTAGGTGGCATCTAAGTATCTATTTTATTCCAGCACTTACAGCATTTACTTCTCGTTAAACCTTACTTTTATGCACAACTACTATTCTGTAACGACGCACCTACGCTGAGGTAAGCAAGGTGAGTACTCTGATAGTCCTTAGAATAGCCCACGTGTTTCATACGTGCGCGGGTCCCGTATGTTGAGCAGACGAGGAGGTGATAAGGCTCAATTCAAACGAGCCTGTCGCTATCTGCCGCCTGATATGGAGTGCGGATTTCTTACCGTGTGATTGTGATCATGGCCATCTCGTAAGGCAATGTTACGAGGTGAAGACTCGTTATGCAGTTGGTCATAACCGTGTACCTTGGGACACGTGTACCCTTGGGTGTCCCGTAAGGCGATTTGTACGGGAAGTGAATACGTTGCTTCGGTAACGTATGCAGCACTGCCCATTCAGCGTCGAATGTTTGGGTGCCATCTCTATAGTGGATGGTAATGTATGTGTGAATATGTGAGAAACTGCATATGCGTTACCCGTGTGGCATAGGACACATGGGGGCCGTTCGTGTGTGCTAGCACGAAGGGTCCAGAAATGGATATTTATATCTCTCTCTTGTTGTCTTGGTTTGTTTGCAGGAACACTAACTACGTAAGCACGTTATGAATCCTTGATCGTAGGAACGACTAGTATATATAGGGAGAGTACGTAATTGTGCCACTAGTCGTCTTCGTATACCATAATTGGTAATTGTTTGGTGAGAACGATAGAATGTGCATGCATCTTACATATTCGAGTTGGTTGGTCACTTCGTAGTTAATAATTTGTGCAACCTTAAGACTGCAACGTTATAGCTAGCCGAGTTACCAACCTGCTGTTCAACCCGATTAGATGCGGTTTCAACTGAAGCAAACCATTTTGTTCACTTGGTGAACCATATCGCGAAGGGAACGATTCATGCTGTGTGTTCATATTAGTTATGCACATTCTTTATTTGCATGGATTAGTCCCGATAGCGGAATGGCTAACCAAGGGATGGTGATTTTACAGATGGGCAATAACAACGCTGCTAACCGTGGAAATGAGGGTCAAGGAGCACAGCCACCACCGTCTCCCTCCTTGACTCAGGCTATTGCGGCTCTTATCGCTGACCACAATGAGCAGACCAAATTGTTGAGACAACTGGTGCAAAGTAATGCTGGCAGAGGTCGACAAGCACCACTAGCAGAAACTGACTACGTCGGTTTTCTTGCCACCCAACCACCTCTATTCCACAAGGCCGATGATCCCCTTGAGGCAGATGCTTGGATTCGCACCATGGAGGACAAGTTTGGCATTCTTAATTGCATAGAAGTGGACAAGACTGCCTTTGCAACGCAACAGCTGAGAGGCCCGGCAAAGATATGGTGGGCTAGTCATTTAGCTATGCAACCAACAGAGAGACAGATTCCCTGGTCAGAGTTTAGAGAGATTTTTAGGGCACATTATATTCCAGAAGGTTTCATAAAAGTTAAAGTGGAGGAGTTTCTAAATCTGAAACAGGGGAACAAATCAGTGATGGAATATGCCAACATTTTCAATCATCTTGCACAATATGCTGCACATCACGTAGATACCGATGAAAAGAAGCAAGATTGTTTCCAGAATTGTTTCCACCCAAGCCGAGAAAAGGCTCTAGCAATACAAATAAGAAAAAGAAGGTGCCTTATATTAAGAATGGTTGCGTGAGTTACACCACTTGTGCGGACGTGCCAGAAGGGGAAAACGTGATGGCGGATGTATTTTCCCTCAATGATCATCCAATTAGGGTTCTATTCGACTCTGGTGCTTCGCATACATTTCTTAGTAAGGCTTGTGCAGATAGGCACGGATTGAAAATTGATTGCATGACCGTTTCATATAAAATTCAATCCCCAGGTGGTCAAATAATCACAAACCAAATGGCAAGAATGGTACCAATCAACTTGGCTGAGAAAATCTTTCCGACCAATTTTATCATTCTCCCACATCAAGGGATTGATATCATATTGGGTATGAATTGGATGAAGGCGCATGGAGTGGTGTTGGATACTCAGGCGCATGCTGTTCATATCAATTCACGTGCACATGGTTCTACGGTGTTATCTTTGACTAAGTACAAGGCACACAATACAACCATAAATAAATTGGAGGGTAAAAGCTTAGAGGAGATACCTGTAGTGTGCGATTATTCAGATCTCTTTCCAAAGGATTTACCTGGACTGCCACCTGATCGGGACGTTGAGTTTGTTATTGAACTCCAACCGGGTACAACACCTATCTCTAGAAGGCCATATCGGATGCCACCAAATGAATTGGCAGAACTGAAGGTACAATTGCAGGACCTACTGAATAAGGGTTTTATCCGTCCAAGCTCATCACCGTGGGGATGCCCAACTTTATTTGTGAAAAAGAAAGACCAAAGTTTGAGGTTATGTGTTGATTACCGGCCTCTAAATGCAGTTACCATCAAGAATAAATACCCATTGCCTCGCATTGACATTCTCTTTGATCAGTTAGCCGGAGCTAAGGTATTTTCTAAGATAGATCTTCGATCCGGTTATCACCAAATAAAGATCAAACCTCAGGACATTCCAAAGACTGCTTTCTCTACTCGCTATGGTTTATTTGAGTACCTAGTCATGTCTTTTGGATTGACTAATGCTCCGGCTTACTTCATGTATCTTATGAATTCGGTCTTCATGCCTGAGTTGGACAAGTTTATTGTGGTATTCATTGATGACATCCTGAAATACTCCAAGAATGAAGAAGAGCACGCCAAGCACCTTCATATTGTTCTTCAACGTCTACGAGAGCACAAGCTGTATGCAAAATTCAGCAAATGTGAATTTTGGCTTAAAGAAGTTCCTTTCTTAGGCCATGTCATATCTGCAGAGGGTATTTCAGTTGATCCAGGAAAAGTTCAGGATGTGTTGGATTGGGAGGCTCCAATATCAGTTAAGGAAATCCGCAGCTTTCTGGGATTAGCTGGGTATTATCATCGATTCATCCCAGACTTTTCAAAAATTGCTAAGCCTATGACCGAGCTACTCAAGAAAGGTGTCAAATTTCATTGGAATGACAAATGTGAAGAGGCTTTTTATGCTCTGAAAAAGTTTTTAACTTCTGCACCTATCCTGGCTCAACCCGATACATCAAAACCATTTGACATATAATGTGATGCATCTGGTACTGGTATTGGTTGTGTCTTGATGCAGGAGAACTGAATGATTGCATATGAGTCTAGGTCACTCAAACGCCACGAGGAAAACTACCCAACTCATGATTTGGAATTAGCTGCTGTAGTTCATGCTCTGAAGATATGGCGGCATTATCTCTTGGGTAGTCCTTGTCGCATCTACACTGACCACAAGAGCCTTAAGTATCTTTTTACTCAACCTGATTTGAACATGCGCCAAAGGCGATGGTTGGAACTGATCAAGGATTATGAACTTGAAGTGCATTATCATCCTGGTAAAGCGAATGTAGTTGCAGATGCGCTAAGTCGCAAAGCTCACTGTCATTGCATCTCAGCTATACCATTAAGCGAGTCTCTTTGCTTTGAAATGGAAAAGCTGAACTTGAGCATTGTACCACATGGCACACTGGCCCATCTAGAACTCACTCCTACTCTTCGTGATCTAATCATCACAGCACAAAAGAAAGATAAAGGAATAAAGGAAATTCAGAGGAGATTATCAGAAGGAGATTCGAAAGTAAGTTGTTTCCACCAAGATAGTGAGAATGTGTTATGGTTTAAGAACCGATTAGTGGTGCCTAAGGATTTTGCACTCAGAAAAGCAAATTCTTGATGAAGCTCATACCTCTCGACTATCAATTCATCCTGGTAGCAACAAGATGTATCAAGACCTCAAACAACAGTTTTGGTGGACTCATATGAAAAGAGAAATTGCCAAGTATGTGTCAGAATGTGACATCTGTCGTAGGGTCAAAGCTAGTCATCTCAGACTAGCTGGAACGTTGCAACCCTTGAGTATTCCTGAATGGAAATGGGAAGACATCAGCATGGATTTCATTGTCGGTTTACCCCGAACTCAAAAGGGTTAGATTCGATCTAGGTCATTGTAGACCGCCTTACCAAATCAGCATATTTTCTCCCAGTTAAGACAAAATACTTGACCAAACAATATGCCGAGTTGTATATGGATTGCATCCTATATTTACATGGAGTGCCAAAGACTATCATATCAGATCGAGGGACCCTTTTGTTGCTCGCTTCTGGGAACAATTGCATACTTGTTTAGGAACTCGATTGATCCGCAGCTCAGCTTATCACCCTCAAACAGATGGCCAAACGGAGAGAATTAATCAGATTTTAGAAGATATGCTCCGCGCATGTGTTTTAGCCTACCCACAGAAATGGGATGAATGCTTGCCGTCAGCTGAATTTTCTTATAACAATAGCTATCAAGAAAGCATTAAAATGGCACCATTCGAAGCTTTATACGGTCGTCGATGCCGTACACCACTGAATTGGTCCGAAGTTGGAGAGAGGACTATTTTTGGACCTGACATGGTTAAAGAAGCCGAAGAACAAGTTCATCTTATTCAAGAGAACTTGAAGATTGCACAGTCCCGTTACAAGAGTTATGCGGATAAACGGCGTGATCCACTTGTTTTTGAAGTTGGTGACCACGTCTATTTAAAAGTATCACCTTGGAAAGGCGTGCAAAGATTTGGGATAAAAGGAAAGTTAGCTCCCCGCTACATTGGTCCATACCCAATTGTAGAAAGATGTGGTCCTGTGGCTTACCGATTGAATCTTGCAGAAAAATTTTCGGCAATTCATAACATCTTCCATGTATCGGAACTCAAAAAGTGTCTTAGAGTTCCAATTGAAGCTATTGACAGTGACAGCATTCAGTTAGAATCTGATCTTACTTATCCTGAGCGTCCTATCAAGATACTTGATCGCAAGGATCGAGTTACTCGTCGCACCACCAACCGATTCTACAAAGTTCAATGGAGTAATCACTCCGAAGATGAAGCTACTTGGGAGCAAGAGGAGTTTCTAAGATCCAAGTATCCAGACTTTTTAAACGCTCATCAAGGTACTTCTCAAATGCCCCATCTCATCTTATACGTTTTCTCGTGCGTGAATCTCGGGACGAGATTCTTTTAAGGGGGGAAGGCTGTAACACCCCAGTGTTAATTGCGATGCTAATCATGTGCTTAACCCGCTAATGATGGACTTAAGCTCATCATTAGCGTTAATCGAGTTTGCGTGGTAAAACATTGTTTAGCCGCGTTCGCTCTCGTTTTTCTCCCTAATCCGAGCTTCGAATCAATTTTCGCCCAAAAGCAAAGTTGTAGATCTTTTCTTCCTCTACAACTTTTATTTTGGCCAAATTTCAAGTTCCTATATGGAATTTTGAGTTTCATTTGGTCAAAGTCCGGTCAAAATTAGTCAAAATGACCACTGTTCCTCCTGTTTTTTTTCCTGTGCCCGTACCGAACCCATGCCGTGACCGACCATCGGCGAGCTCCTCCACGTGTCGCGCACGCCGGTGATCCTCGCCATCCGCGCTGTGTCGCCCTTATCCGCTCGCGAGCTTTGGAGGCTTCTCGTCCTCATCTCTTCTCCTTCCTCGTGACCTCGTCAAGCCAAGCCCGAGCACGAGCGAGCAGCAACCGCCGCCGGCGCGATTCTGACCACCCCTCGCCATCTCACCTCGATCCAGTGCGCCCCAACCTCCATCGCCGCAACCCGCACCCACGGCGCCCGTCCCTGAGCCCGGTTGGGCCATTCCCCGGCCGAATCGAACCCCACACTGGCCGGCCACCCCTGCTCTCCGCCGGAACGCCGCCCCCCCCCCCCCCTCGTCGATCTCCCCTCTCCGATCCACCTCCGCCCGATTCGAGCACCCCGTGAGTTTCCTCACGCCATACTCCTCTTCCCCGGCCATTTTTCCCCTTTGCTTACGGCGCCACCACCACCGGAACATCGCTGCGTCGCCGCTGCCGCCTTGCGTTGCCGCCGCGGGCCGCCCTGACGCGGGCTAGCGCCGTGCCGCCGCGCGCCCTAGGTCCACCTGGGATACCTAAGCGCGAGCTCGCTCCGCCCCTCCGCCGGTCTGTGCCGCCGCCGGCGGAACGCCGCGCGCCACCACCGCCCTTGCCTTTTCTCGCCGCCGCCGCTATGCGTGCGCCTCCGCCCCATCCCGCGCGCGCCCCGCTGCCGCCCGGCCGTCCTGGCCGCGGCCCGCCCTGCTGCGCCGCCGGCTGGACCTCGCCGGCGGGGAGATGCGCCGCCACCGCGGTGCTGCCCATGGCCGTGGCCACGGCCATGGCGCGCACGCGCGAGCAGGCGAAGCAGGGGAGGGGGCGGGCTGGGCTCCCTGGCGTGTGGGGCCCAGTCGTCAGCCCCCCTCTTTTATATTTTTTTGTTTTTCATTTTCATTTTTTGTAATTCGGCAGAAAATTTTGAAAAGGTGTCCAAAAATGCAGAAAAATGAGAAAAATGCAAAATAAATTTTGTTAGGTTTCTAAAATCGAGATCTTCAGAAGAAAAATACTTGTGCTTGGGAAATGTCACTTTTGCCCCTGCTAAAAATTCAGTTTGTGTTTAACCTAGTTTATTTAATACCGGTTGTTCTATTGCTCTGAAAATTATGAAATTTGTTCAGTAAATTAATTTTTGTATATGTGGTTCACTGAAAAATTTCCATGGGTAAAAGTTTGTGTGTGTTGCAAATCCATTTATGCTCGATTTATTGTAGTTAGTAGCAAAGTAAATGTTTTCTTTCTCAATAATTGTTAATAAATTTTTCTTGCATGTGTTATCAATGTGTTTTCCTGCTAGTAAAGTTTTGTGATTTATTCATGTCGGCAAGTCGAGTTCCTGCGCGTGTTTCGCTCCTAGCCGCAATCTTTTCTTTTTGCGCTGCCAAATAATCTTTCTTTCGGTGTTATCGTTGCATCTTGAACACTTGTGTCATTTCATTGCACTAGTTTAATTATTGCATGGCATCCTTTTTCATACGTGTAGACGTCACGAGCGAAGCCGTCTACGAGTTGGCTGTTGAGCCGATCCAGGAGCCGCAAGCAGGAGAACCGCAAACTGAGGCAGCCGTCGAGCTGGATCCAGAAGTCGCTAACCCCGCTGACTGGCAAGGCAAGCCCCGGAGCATGACCCTTATTTTAATTACTCCATGTTATATTTAAAGTATTGTGCATTTAAGTTCAAGGAATTGATTGGAACCATAGATGCATAATCTTGGCTACCTAGTGTCTCTACTAGTTCAGTTATCGCTAGTACTGCTATGCTTAAGTAAACCCGGTAGAAGTCGAGTGATTCCTATCACTCGCGAGAGATAGGTCTTGTTACTTATGGAAAAGTTTCTGGAGAACGAATCCTTGAGAAGAAGAAAGGAAAAATGGAGACCGAGCGGAGAGGGATTTGGTTATGGATATGGAATGGATGGAAAGTAAGCCTCTGCCTGTGTCGATTAAGGACCGTACCGTTGTTGGCGTGCTGACCGAGTTTGAACAGTACTAACCGCATGCCGAGAGTAGGAGGTAGTCGAAACCGGTAAGCTCAGTACCATATGTGCACTGGTAGACGGACTTGATACTGTCTTCACCAGTGGAGCTAGTATGCAAACTCATGGCTGACCCTTCGTTGGTATCGGTGGGGCTAGCAGTCCCGGGTCGCAAGGCAGTTCGACTATTCGGTGTGCATATGTGAAGGGTTGCCACGTAGGGTCCGACGGGGCCTATATGTGACGTGTGTGTTAGGTCCACCTTGCAAGGTTAAATCGGATCGATTCGCCGTCTCTCTCGGTTAAGAGAACCTTGGTCACTTCGTCACATCGTAGTAAAGAAGTGGAATGAGATTGAACGGAGAATGTTTGCTGTGGTACTCTGAAAAGATAATGTGATCAACCATGCGTGCTCTAGATGTTGGTGCAAACCTAGTTGGTATTTGTACAATAACCTTGAGCTAAAATACTGAAAGTAAGGATTCACTGATAGTAGCTTTTCAGCAAAATAACTCCAGAGCCAAAAAGCCTTTTATGTCTAGTTAATGGGCTAAGTATACCCATGGACGGGTAAGTCTTGCTGAGTATTAGAATACTTAGGCTTGTTGTTGCCTTATATTTTAGCAGGATGCGTTCCGGAGGGCTTCGAGGAGAACTGCGCCTCGTGGATCGGTCAACCACTTCCTCCGAGTTGGTCAGTCGAGTGGGTCCCGTCTTCTCCGTGAAGTTCGGGCAGGTGAGCCTCACATCAGTGGGCAAGATGTGAAGTTCGTCTTCTGTCGTCGACGTTATCTATCATTTTGTTTTTAAGCTTGTTTTTAACTCTAAATTACTTTCCGCTGCGTTTGAACTCTGAGGTTTGAATTGTAAAACTGGCTTGTAAACTCTTTTTGTAGTTTAAGTTGGTGCTTCTGTTAAAATCGGGTTGTAAATGGCTTCAAACGCTTTTGTTGCCGGTAATCATCTGTGCTCGTCTTTTGGCGAGAGTTCCTGTGTAATCGATCCTGGTTGCAGCAGGCGGTCTGAGTGTACTGGTTGAGTGCAGTAATTCTGGTTTGAGTTTAAGTGTTAATTATTGCACTTGATTGGTATCATTTGGACTGTTCTGTGACAATTAACCCCGTTAGTCCAAAGTTATTTGGCAGTTGTTTTGTTTTGTGAGGACATATAGGACGTGCATGTATCATATCATGTTTGATTTGAAAATTGGTTAATGGCAAACAATGTTATGTTTCTTATCAAATTTCCTTGTATGATTCCTACTTGTTTCGGATCATGCCATGGGTTAATAATATCAATTTAGGTGCCTACCTGTGGTCTGCACTAGAAAATGAAATGTCTTTATGCATGATCAACTTTCAATATCCATGCATTTCACCATTCCATGATAGCATTTCAGCATTATTGTTAGATGAAAAGCACATGATCTAACCATTACATGTGCATTTTGGAAAAAAAAATGTAGGTTAGCTGTCCATAAGCATTTCTGATCTTCTATTCTTCCCTCCGTATCTAGTTGCGATATCCTTGATTTTGTAATTATTTTCTTTTGCAATGGGTCACTGAGCAATCATCTAGGGTGCCACGATATAACCAAGAACCTCGTGTATATATCTATTCTGTTTTGGTGCATGTGGGCTTGTACTTGGACGGTCATCTGGTACCATGACAACTAGTACACCTCTGCTTGTGCTGAACAATGGAGGTTGCACGATTGTTCATTGGCGGAGCGTTGGTATCTTAGATTTACGTGAATGCGGCCCTACTGCATGGATCTTCACACCTCTATTCCACCTCCGCATTGCATCCTCATGATACCTCCAAGTTTTTGTATGTGATCCATTTTGTTATCCTATATCAATTCTAATGTACCACTTCATCGGAATCTCGGGACGAGATTCTTTTTAAGGGGGTAGGCTGTGACATCCCAGAGTTTTAAAATGCTAAGCAAGAAATGTTAAACCTGTCATCATGCATCATTAACCAAGAAGCATTGAAATGAATGCACGTGTATGCATGAATGTCTCTATGTATGTGTGTTTATGTATATTTGAACTCAGGTGAGAAAACTTAAATAACTTTTAAAATGATGCAAGTTTGCATCTGAAATTGAATTGACATATCACAAACATCTTGGTAAACCAAAGTCTAGTTGATGTCAAGGGGAGAAAATAAAATGTTACACATGAAATGACGAGTTCTTCAAATCAAAGTTTTTAAATGTTTAAAATATCTTTCCATTGTAACAAACAGGTTTTAAAAATAAATTTTAAACCGTTATTCAAATGAACTTTTGTCCAAAACCAAAGTTGTAGGGTTTTGAAAATAAAACAATTTTTGTGTTCAAATATTTTCAAGTTGTATGCAAAAAGTGAAGAAAAGTTTGAATTTCGAAATGTATAGGACATTTTCAAATGCACTCAAGTTGTTAACGGGCTAAGTATACCCTTAGTCGGGTAAGCCTTGCTGAGTATTAGTGTACTCAGCCTTGCTTGTGGCTTTGTGTTTTCAGGTGGTACATCTGAGGATATGGTTGACGTCATGTACAGGCTTCATCATGACGTCTTGTTTCGTCGGTAGAATATCGTTCATTTCTCCGCCGCACTTAATTAAACTCTGTTGTATTTTTTAAAATTCAAACTCGGTTTGTAACAGTAATTCAGTTTCATACTCTGTTCTGTAAAATTTGCGAAATGTTGTATTCTCTGAACTGCTTTGTCGATCCTGTTTCAAGTGGTTTAATCGAGATTTTACCCGACAGCACTGCCGGATTACTCTGTTTTAAGTGTGTGTTAACCTTGTTTGCCGTTTTGGTGATGGTTAGCACACTTAAGCCGGATTAATTTAGGCGGGGCTGCCATAGCAGCAAATCTTATGCAATAAATATCAAGGGACTAAGCCACTGGTACAAGTCCAATGGAAGAGCGGATATTCCCATTTTTGGGCAACTTTAATGAAGGTTAAACGAGACTTCCTAAGATTTGGAACATTTATAATAAAGGATGGGTCTCAAATAAAATTCTGGGAAGACATATGGCTAGGCAATAGATCTCTACGAGACCAATACCCTCAACTATATAACATAGTTAGGAAAAAAAACAAGATACGGTGGCTGAGGTACTACGTACACAGATTCCAAACCTATCTTGGCGCAGAGATCTCGTTGGTAACAAATTAGTGATGTGGAACAATCTTGTCTCATGTCTGCCAATAGTGGAACTAAGCCAAGAGAGAGATGATTTCAAATGGAATTTAGACCAGACAAGTGTTTTACAGTAAAATCACATTATCTGGGACTAATCCATCAAGACATTCCTAACCTCAACAAGAGAATTTGGAAACTGAACCCCACTCAAGATAAAAATATTTCTTTGGTATTTTAGACGAGGTGTCATTCTTACAAAAGATAATCTAGCTAAACGGAACTGGCAAGGAAACCAACAGTACTGCTTCTGTCATGAAAATGAAACAATACATCATCTGTTTTTTGACTGCCGATTCACGCGAATGGTATGGACCTCGGTCTATGCGGCCTGGAGCATATCCAAACCTCGAAATGTGTCCAATATGTTTGGGAGCTGGCTTAATGGATTACCAAAAACTTTTAAACCACTAGTCCTTGTGGTCGCAGCAGCCATATGTTGATAAACACAGTGGTTTTTGATAAAAAACAATCTTACTTTTTGCAGGTTATCTTCTCGACTACACACTGGCTTCGTCCGGGGGCTATCTTTTAGCGGCAAATTTCGTAGGATATTCTTGTAGTGGCGTCTTGTTTTTTGGCACAAGTGGCCAAGGACTTTTTTTGCCCCGGCACATGGGTGGCGATCTAGTCTTAAAATCGACAGTCATTAGTGTCTCAGAATTCTTGTCAAATTTTTATAAGTTGTGTGCTCTTTGAGCAGAGATCAGGAATTTTTCAAGATGATAAAATTTCCCTTATAAAAAAAGCATTTAGCGCGCACGGCGGCGCTCTCGTCAGAGCTTTGAAATTACTCCCCAGCAGCACGTCCAAGTAAAAGGTGCCGCCGTGCTGCTAAATGCTTTTTAATGCTAATTTAATGCTACCTTGACTAGACAGATACATATCTATCATGCTTTAATCCTCGCTTGACCAAACAACCTGCATCCCTGGAGTTTTGGCGCAATATCTGTTGACCAGTCATCATGCGCTGCCACGCAATGACAACATAAAATTAGGATGTTGAGCATCTCCAAGAATTTACCATATTTTACTTGACATATTTTGTGTTTTGCCAATTTCTAAAAAGATATGCCAAGTAAAAAAATAGTTTATTTCCAACAATTTGACATAATTCACTTGCCAAATCCATATCTAACTTACATCAGGAACCCTGAGAGAGAAACAAAATTATATTTATGCCCTTTCACCTCTTGAAAACTTAAATCAGGAACCTTCTATGTTATTTATTTCTTTTTTCACCCTCCCACCTGACTAGAAACCACGATCCAACCGCACGCCGCGCGCGTATATTTACGCGCTGGAGGCTGATTTTTCCCAAGTTGCCAAAAATTGCCAAGTCTTTTGCCAAACTGTTGGAGGAGTATTTTTAACATTTTTGCCAAAAAATCAAAAATGACAACTCGATTTGCCAAACTGCTGGAGATGCTCTTATGACCTGGGTGTAGGAGTAAAAAGGATGCGGCGGCGCTTCCAGCCAGACGTCCGACCAGCATCTAGAACAGTAAAAATCTACCAATTTGTGCTGCAACCGTAAAAACTAGCTGTAGACAAATTTTACATCCCATCATTTTAGCACCATTTATCCCATCATTTTAGCACCATTTATCCCTCGGATCCTCGGCCACCTGCTGAATTCTACACAACTACACCTTTGATCTCGAAGGATTATTCCTTGTTTATACGGCCAATTATTACTCCTTGTCTATGTAAATGCAATTATGAATTTTTCTTATTCTACATTCCTTTGAACACTAAATATTATAAGTTGTGTCGAAAAGTAATAATATTAGTACAATAGGGGAATATATAATTACTTCTAGTTGAATTGAAAAGTAATTTGATATTAACTGGGTTTTATAGAGTAATTTTCTAGGATATGAATCTTATGCATAGTAAAAAGATTATTGACATGATACGTGTCACTAAGTTTGCTTACAAGAAGCTATAAGGTTTTCAGTGGGAGTATTAATTGCAGGGTGTGATGTTACAACTATGAAATTTTTTTGAAACTGTGGCATCATTTGGATGAGAGAAAAATTTCTAAAATGGTAGCTTGATTACAATGATAGAAAAAACAAGATTGCTAGCTTCTTAAATGGCAAAATAGCCACTTTAATCCTTCAACTTTGCTCCAAGGGTCAATTTGGTCCTTCAACTTTCAAAAAGACCAATTTGATCCCTCAACTTTTGTTTTTAGGCCAAACTTGTCCCTATATTGATGTGATGCTCCATAATACCATGAGATAGATGTGAAAGTCATTTTTACCCTTATCTTCTTCTCATACTCAGTTTGCATTATTGTATAGTTGTAATTAATCAATAATAGGTCACAATAGATCGGTTATTCTTTCGGCTGATTTGATGTCTCTCGTATTCGTTGAAATACCCTTTCATATTTAATTTAGTCTAGATTACATAAGAATACCATGCATATGTTTGATTAACTTGTTGCACCACAGCTAAACATGCAAATTGTGAAGGAGAGGAAATAGCCAAGAGTAACGATGACTTTTTAGCATAAATCTCATGGTATTATGAAGCATTACATCAGTACAGGGACAAATTTGACCCAAAAACAAAAGTTGAGGGACCAAATTGGTCTTTTTGAAAGTTGAAGGACTAAATTGACCTTTGGAGCAAAGTTGAAGGACCAAAGTGCCTATTTTGCCTTCTTAAATCGTCATAAACTCTTGGACATGGAGCCATCAACTGCTGCTGCTGTAGTATGCTCGTCATGCGGTGTATCATGGGGTGGTAGTTGTTACTGGCCTACTGTTGTAAGGAGTAAAAATGAGCACCACCGTACCATGGATATCATCAACTGCCATGCTCGTCAGGGAGGACGAGATCGCCGCCGCTCCGAGCTCGGCTATGGAGGTATTTTGCGGTGCGGTGGAAGGGGGATTGTGTGGACGAGTGTGGACCAGATATAGGGGATGCGGCGTGGGGGCCGTCGGGAGTCGCGGATCCCGTCAGCGGATCGGCAGAGGGGCTTGAGTCAAGATCGATCCGCCCACAGTTCGGTTGGCCTTCTTGAAGGAGGGGGAACTCAACACCTCCTCGTGCGAGATCGAGGTGGTCTTCTCGAAGTAGGGGAACTCAACAGCTCGGCATTTTTCTCTGGATCAAAGTTGAGAAGGGCTAGGTTCTTCGAAGATGCGGCGCGCGGCGGCGTGGAGCTAAATCGCTAGGGATTCGGCGCCCTCGACCATGACGAGGAGGTCCCGGAGGGGCACCTAGTGGGCATCGGCTCGGAGGCTACCAGGCGATGAAGATGCAGAACTCTAGGAGGAGGACCTAGACGCGGCGCCAGCGGTAGGAGAGGACGCTGGTCCCGTTGGCAGTGGTGGTGTCGAGGCGAAGGAGGATGAGGACGAGGATGTCGTCGGGGAGCGCGTTGAGGCGTTGGGGAGGGAGGGCAACGGCAGTGGCGAGGCGAAATTGCTCACGAATGTGAGGAGAGGTGTGGACACGGCGTGCGCGCACAATTTTTTTTATCGCATAAAGTAATTGAGGCGGACACATGTGAGACAGAGGGCAGGCACATCCTATACTTCATTTTTTTTAAGTAGTAGTAGATTTTATCGCTGCCATTGTATAAGAAGGAATATCTTAATTTTCACGTTATTTTGTCTTTCTAGTAGCCAAATTAGAGTCAACGACAACACTAGAACATTTACCTGAAAAGAAAGGGAAAATTTTGCAAAATTTGAAACAGAAAATAGAAAAGAACTTAACATCGAATTATATACGAAACATGAAATGATAAGAGAAAGGGGGAGGGGAGACATGAAAATGAACACAACATGATCCCTAAATAAAACTCAAAGACGTAGTAAAAAATAAAAAGAAAACAAATAAAAGAACAAAATGGGCTGAAAGAGAACATTGAGAAAAGCATGGGGCATGAAGGCTAGAATTTTGGACTATCTAAACACAAACAAACAGCCCAGTGCGGCAGGTATTGGATATCGAAAGGTATGGAAAGTTTGGCTGAAATGTCCGGCCCAATCCATCTTCTTTCTCCGGCCCAGTCCAGTCCAATTATTGGCCCAATCATACACCAACAGAAACCCTGGAGCCGCCGCAATCTCCTCCCCGTCCCCTACCTCCTTCTCGTCTTCGTCGGCGCTCCCCCGCCGCCGGCCGCGGCCGGCATCCTCCCAGATCGGCGCCCCAGCCGCAGCTTCCCGCGCGTTCCGCTCCCTCTCAGGACTCCCACGAAACCCCAGTAGCAGCCCCGTCCCCCTCTCCCCCTTCCCTTGCTCGCGGCCAGGCATGGTCAGTACAGCACGGCCACTCCGACCCTCTCGATTTCTCGCGCGGCCGCTTGCTTGTTCCGGCTTCGAATCCGCGTGTCTTACTCGCTGCTGCGTGCAGGAGAGCAACAAGCAGTGCTGGAAGGCCGCCCAGGAGGGGCAGGGCGGCGGCGCCGGGCAAGTGGATCTGGATCACGAGGACGACCTCGAGGAGTTCCGGCTGCCGATGAGCCACCGGCCGACCGAGAACCTCGACACGGAGGGGCTCGAGCAGGCCTCCGTCCACACGCAGCTCACCGCCTCCAACGTCGGCTTCCGGCTGCTCCAGAAGATGGGCTGGAAGACCGGCAAGGGGCTCGGCAAGAACGAGCAAGGTATTTCACTTCCTCTACTACTATGCTCCCTTCTCTGACTGCAACTGTACCCCCGCGCGCTCATGTCTTGAATGACTCCGTCTCAGTAGCTGGCAGTTGAAAAATCCACAGTGAGTAAATTGAATTGCTGCTTATTAATGATATAGAATCGGTGAATTCGCATGGCTGTGGGCTGTGGCATGTCGAACGATGTTCCCAAGTCATCAATTAATAGTTTTTTTAGACTGAATCCTTCGACATGCTCATGTTCATGCAAATATATGCCTGCCATGCTAGATCTCCTTGGTTATTGAGCTATGGGATAAGATCAATGACAATCGGTTTGCTAAAATCAGTCTGATGCTAGCCTTTAATTGCTTCACCCTCATTTATCTCATCAGCTACCATAGTACACTATCAGTAGTTATTTCCTCTCGGTTTTCCAAAGTTTTGGTAGGAAAGAGTGGGCACCTGTTTTTATCTGTCTTGTTTTAGCAATTGCCTTCTTAACCTGTGCGTATCCTTTATAATTTGCAGCACAGTGAGTAGTATATTCATCTGAACATTTGACACAATTCCAAATTTATTTTGCCACTTACTAAAGTCCCTCTTGAAAGACATAAATACTGATATACCCTTTGCATTTACTTATGTTCTGCTTTACTTTTCTTGAACTCATTAAGAGGTTTAGGTGCATAGATATCCCTTTTGATATCTGTCATTTTCTACACCTCTAGCGCGGTTGATTATCAAATATTCACCTTGTATTTTTCAGCTAACTAAGATGATGGTGCTTCTACACCTTAAGAATACTTATCTTTGTTGTGATGCAGGTATACTAGAGCCAATAAGAGCCGACATCAGAGATGCAAAATTAGGTGTTGGGAAGCAAGAGGAAGATGACTTCTTCACATCTGAAGAGAATGTACAAAGAAAGAAATTGAACATTGAACTTGAGGAGACTGAGGAACATATAAAGAAGCGTGAGGTATGCAACTGACTACTTGATCTAATTTCTATAAATTCATGTACATTTTGTAGATAGATGCCTGACATGCTGGAAACCTATATCTAGGCGTAAGCGTTATATAGCTTGTAGGTAGCTGTGCTTTCATGATGTGAGAATGGCTAGTATCAACCATTAGAGTCTTGAGCATTTCGTACACTTTTTATTTGGTGGTTTCTTTTCCCTGCTTGGTGCAAATCATGACAATCCAGGTCATAGCAGAGCGTGAGCACAAAATCCGCACTGAAGTCAAGGAGATACAGAAGGTGTTCTTTTGCAGCCTCTGCAATAAGCAATACAAGCTGGCTCATGAATTTGAGAGTCACTTGAGCTCATATGACCACAATCATAGGAAGGTAATACATTTTGCATGCTCTTTCAACTTTCCTAATGCATTGTATTGGCTTTTTTTCTGGATATGTTCGTCAGCACCATTCGTAATACCTTTATTTTGCAGAGGTTTAAAGAAATGAGAGAAATGCAGAGCAGCAGTGGTAGCCGTGATGACAGGCAGAAACGTGAACAACAACGGGAAGAGAAGGAACTAGCAAAAATCGCACAACTGTATCCATTCATACTCTATTTAATTGTTTATTCAATATAAGCTATGTTATTCTTAAGATATGCATTAGGAATCTAGGATGTATGTGGATCATTTAGTTTCCTTAATGGACTTTAAGGGCAGATGCTCATAGGAAACAGCAGCAGCAGAAGCAAGAAAATTCAGAGGCCCCAGCAGAGAGTGCTGCACCAAAAAATATTGCAGGCCCTAGCAATCAGGATCAGCGGCGAACATTGAAGTTTGGATTTTCCAAAATGGCTCCTTCCAAGGTTAATGTCTTGAGGATTTGTTGCCCATTTGTTTGCATTTCAGGACTACCCTCCAAATTTCATCACTAACAGATGATTCCATGAACCATATATAGTTCAGATGTTGAGGCCGTGTTTAGTTCCAACGCAAAAAAAATTTGCGATGAAATCTTGCTAATTTGAAGTACTAAATGAAGTCTATTTACAAAACTTTTTGCACGGATCGGTTGTAAATCGCGAGACGAATCTAATGATGCTAATTAATTCATGATTAATCCATAATTAGCGAATGGTTACTGTAGCATCACTGTTGCAAATCATGGATTAAGTAGGCTCATTAGATTCGTCTCGCGATTTACAGCCCATCCATGCAAAAAAAATTGTAAATAGACTTCATTTAGTACTCCATGCATGTGTTAAAACATTCGATGGGACGTTTTTTTTGCGTTTACGGGGTTTACAGGTAAAGATCTAAACAGGGCCTGAGTGTCAGCTGACAATTTTTTGTGGCCACTCCTGAAAATTCTTGTTGAATTACAATTAATGAAAATTGGCTTTTCATTTCCTACAGTCTCCAATATTTAGAACAGAGAACAGCAGTATGAATCCGCATGCTACATGCCAGTCTTTTCTTTTACTTTGATTATTAAATTAAACTCGTAATGCTGTTGTGTCATTGCTTCATTGCTACTCTAAATAATTGGACACTCTGAGAATGCTTATTGAATCTTTCATTTTTACTGAAATTCCTATGCCTATAATTGTTAGATTGATCACAATTTCTTTGCATGTACAGGCTCCAGTTGGCAATGCCAGCAAGAAACCAAAGGTGGCTACAAAAGTTTCTTCAGTCTTCGGCAACGATAGTGATGAGGACTCGTGATCTTTGCCAGAGGGTGGTCGCACTTGCGCGGAAAATGACTTTAAAGGTCCCATGGGAATGTGAGATGCCATCTATGTATCACCTTCTGTTGTGCCACTTGCTTGGTCCTGCTACGGATGGTGGCATCTGGACAGCCTCATATGAACAAACAGGAACTTGAGCACAGCCCCGCCAATTGTATGAACTTGAGGGTACATTGTACAAGGAAATCTGTATTATTCTCGCTGGGTTTTGAAAGCTATTTATACCAATTCGTCCTTGCACTGGGGCAATGCCCTTTAATTTGGAGACGAGCCTTTGTAGTCTGTGCTATCATTGTTGGCTTTTAATGTAATACTTTTGTATTAGATGCTACTATTGAGTCACATTTTGTATCGCAAAGTTGAAAGCTTCGTGTTTGGGACCTCTTGCTGGTTCTTGCTCTTGAGGAAAGTAGCTGACGACGGAAGTTTTTTCTTTTAAGCTGTTTTTTTCCGATTACGTGTCACTTCAAGTTGCCATTGCTTAAACTTGCACTTAACTGCAATGAGTAGCATGTCACAAAAATGACATTTTTTAGAGAATAAAGTGGAGGGCAATCAAAGAGCAAATGGATGGTCTAGCGAGCCCATGACCATGAGGGAGCAGGTGGCCGGCTGGATCTGCGTCCTTGACTCCTTGTGTTGTGGTCCATGAGAAGGGATGCATTTACAGGTAGCCATGCTTGGTCAGAGATGAGAGTTACTCTCATACATGTGGATCACATCACCTGCATCATACACCTTTACTCCTCACCTCGACAACAAGTTATTGCACAGCACGGATCTGTGGCGTCGCCATTTGCATGCAGATCAAGTCAGTGCGTGCATTGCAAGCATGTCAGAACCGATCAGGTAGGTATTATCCACATCATCCAAAGATTACAGTCCAACAAATTCAATTATTGGTAAGATTACTGTTCTTTGCTTTTGATGTCAAGTACGTTTTAGAAGAGTTTAGCAGACTGATCTCATCTCGATTCCCTTTTTATCTTCTTAGTTGCGGTATTCAGACACAGGGAGAGCAGAGGGCTGGTCCTGCATTGCACAATATGTTTGTTTGGGGTCTGCTGTGAAGTGTGGTGTCATGCGAACCGGCAGCTAGCTCGTCCTGAAGATGCCGTATACCCACCACGTAGTATTATCTCTAATCCTGATGATGATGGCGATGAAAATTCAGACAAAATATGCCATGGTTGATCTGAAAACAGGAGGCATAATAAGTTTTCATGTCATCTAGCGTGCCAACATTACAACATTAATTCCCATATTGCCTTTTTCAGGCAAACATGCATTTAACCACAGGGGACTGATTACTGTAGTTCAGTTGAGTGACCATGCTTTGTCTTCAGTGCTGATCTTGTTGAATAGGGCCAGGCCACAAGGAGGACTGCCAAGTATAAATCCCTCCACGTGGCCAGGCAAAATTGTTATAAATTCATTCGTATTTTTTATAAGGCAAAAAATTTCTCCATCAATTGCATGATGGTTCACCAATAGTGTAGGAACAAAAAAAAGAGACAGAAATGTTAGAAAAAATTAAAAAAGAACTGCAAAATAAAACCAGCCATTTAGGCGTAGTATAGACAAGAAAATGACGATTTTTCATGATGACAAATTTATTCATGGTCAGAGCTGTGGTTGATCCAAAATTGTTGCAAGTGGTGGGGCAGTGAGGCAGGGCAGTGGTTGGACTTGGACATGCATGGCAGCATCTGCCTTGTTGTGTTGTGCTCTGGACTCTGGAGTAGCTAGCAGTAGGATTGACATATATTATCAGGTGTTCTGTGTTTTGTTTTTTGATAAACTCCAGCACAGCACGAGAGAGTTGCTAACTCTGTACTAAACAGATATGCCTCCAGTTGCTGCTTAACTGCCCTCTCACTTTATCCTTGTCTCTTTCTTGGTCTCTTCTCCCCCAATAAACAAAATGTAATGATGTTGATGTCAGAAGATTCATCTACCTGTCCTGAGTCCTGACCTGTTATCAAATGATTTATTTAAGGTAATCTCTCTACAGGGAGACACTGTGGTTTGCATTTCTTACCGATAATTTTGGATGGAAAAGATTGATGGTGCCAGGTCACATGGAGACAGATTGGTAGGTCTTGTGACCTTGTCCAACAAAACGTCAGCTATGTAGACATGGACATGTAATATCGTATACAATGCAAGATACAGTTTATATTACAAGTTTTGCAAAATGGAACATGAAAGGAAGTAGGTTTTTCCTTCAAACAGGTGCCGAAAATTCTGCTTTCAAAAAGAAGTTAACAGGTAATTACGAATCATGAGTCCGTCGACAATTTTTTCCACAAGAAAGTACTTTGTTTCTTCAGGGAGAACCCTAACCTGTTGTAGGCTAATTCTTAGGCTAAGATGATGTCTCCTACTACCTACTATGACACGTATAACGAAACATACAGGACAGGAATAATCTTTGTTAGGGAGGGAAGTCACTGAATATGCTCTTTCTCACTTTCTCTTTTCAAGGACACCGTACCTTTTTTTTTTTCTCATCACACATCTGCATAACAATTCTTAATGCAAAAATAACAGCATCAAGACGAATATTAATTGAGCTTGACTTGGTTCTACATGATCGCCAACTGTTTATTTCCACATGGGGTTTTAAAACCAGCGCAGCTAATGTACCACGAATAATTAGCTCAGACCAAATTCTGCTCATGGCGTCTTGTCTCTTGTGTGGTACTCCCTGCGTTCTGAGATACTAAGGCAATGTGGTAAGACCAAATTCTGTGTTTATATGGTACTATATTTGTTAAAATAATTTTCATGGTGAGGTTGATTCGAAAGAAAGGTTATGTTCGGTTGTCTTACCTCACCTTCCCCAACCAATATTTTTCTTGCTTTCTTAAGAGAGCCAAATTGGCTCATCGACTAGCATGGCTTTTCTTGCCACTAGCATGACTAGCTAGAAATGTCCATTTAGTATGACTTGTGCTAAAGTCATTTGGATTTGAAAAAGCCAAGTGCTCCCTCAACGGAAGGATTTTCTTCTTGTTCACAAGGAAGCATGAAAAAGACCAAAGTGAGATGTACAACTTCTGTGACCAGCTTCTTCCATAAGCTATTCTCTGCATAAACATAACTTATATCAATAATGCAGTGAACTAAATATTGGTGCAGAAGCTGAGAAATGCACTCTGATCTGCCTTTTTCTTTACAAAGAGCATTAGGATTTGAAAAAAAAACTTTGATCATCAAATTTTCCTTTTAATCAATTGTTAAAAATCAATGCTATATTGAAAGATATGTCAAATATGATTCTACTGGTATATATTTTAGACAGTTACTCTGTTCGGTTGGATATATACATTGATATATTTGACTATGTATGATCAATACTTACAATGTATGATTTTGATGCCCTGTTGTAAAGAAAAGGAGGGAGTACTTGGTTCTCAGTGAGTAGGCCACTTCGTGGCCCTGGAGTCCTGGACCCTAGGTTGCATTGAAGGCTTTCTTCACTGTGACTTATTCAGATGAGATACAAAACATAGAATCTTTTTCTTTCAAGCATTATGGATAAACTGGAAGAGCAAAGGCCCCTTTTCATACAAGAAAGAAATTTCGGGGATATTCTCAAGAAACACATTATGAAGCTTCTAAAGTTCAAGCAGGAATATTGGAGGAAAATATATACTGTGAGATGGACAAAGTTTAGAAATGAAAACACAAAAAAATTTCATGCTGCTGCCACAGAAAGATTTAGACATAATACCATTACAAGTCTTGAAACAGAAGATGGAAGAATAGTTTATGATCACATCCAGAAGGCAGCCCTACTCTTTGAAAATTCTAAAGCCAGAATGGGACAAACCACTGAACCTCATATGCACTACTGCTTGGATGAATTAATCAATGAGCACGATGGTTTGGATTGTATTTCAGCACCATTCACCAAGGAATAGATAGACAATGTTGTAAGAAGCATGCCAGTTGACAAAGCTCCAGGTCCTGATGGCTTCAATGGAATGTTTCTCAAAAAATGCTGGCACATCATAAAGGAAGATGTCTATCAACTCTGTAATGATTTCTTTTCTGGGACTGTATCTTTGCAAGCAATAAACAATTCTTTTATCACACTGGTTCCAAAAAACAGTAACCCAGTCACTCCAAATGACTTTAGACCAATCTCTCTTCTCAATTCTATTCTCAAGCTGATCACAAAATTAATGGCTGACAGACTTCAAGCTCTGATAATTCCCTTGATACATAGAAATCAATATGGATTTATTAAAATCAGGACTATCCAAGACTGCATTGCTTGGGCCTTTGAATGTATCCATCAATGTCAACAATCTAAGAGAGAGCTGTTGATTTTAAAATTAGACTTTGAGAAAGCCATTGACACCATTGAGCACATCTTAATTCTTAAAATGCTAGAAAAACGTGGCTTTGATGATGTTTGGATTGGCTGGGTGCAGAGAATTCTAGAATGTGGATCTACCTCTGTCTTGCTTAATGGAACACCAGGAAAACAATTTCAGTGCAAAAGAGGGGTAAGACAAGGGGACCCCCTTTCCCCACTCTTATTTGTCCTAGCTGCAGATTTCTTGCAATGCATTATCAACAAATCTTATGTTCAAGGGCTTTTCTCCTTGCCAATTGAGGCTGACCCAAGCAACAAATTCCCCATAATTCAATATGCTGATGACACCATCATGATAATGAAAGCCTCACAGAGAGAAATTTTTTGCTTAAAAGGGCTGCTGCAGTCCTTCTCTGAGTCAACTGGTCTGAAGGTCAACTATGGTAAGTCCCAAATGATTCCATAAAATTTGCCTCAGGATCAAGCTATGAATCTGGCTAGAACTTTTCGTTGTCAACTAGGCACCCTTCCCTTCACTTATCTTGGTCTTCCACTTGGTACAACCAAACCCAGAGTGGATGATTATATGCCTTTAATGGACAGAACTGAAAAAAGGCTTACCTTAGTCTCATCATTTCTCACCCAAGCTGGGAGATTGCAGCTAATCAATTCTGTCCTCTCCTCCTTACCAATCTATGCAATGTGCAATTTAAAAATTCCAATTGTAGTATTGGAATTCATTGACAGAGCAAGAAGGCACTGTTTATGGACAGGATCTGAGTTGAATGCAAAGAAAAAATCTCTTGTTGCATGGACAAAAGTCACCAAGCCCAAAAATAAAGGTGGAACTTAGATCCCAGAATGAGGCTCTTCTAATCAAGCATCTAGATAAATTTTATAACAAAAGAGATATTCCTTGGGTAAATATGATTTGGCAAGCACACTATTCACAGGGGCAAATCCCACATGCTGCTACAGACAGGGGTTCTTTTTGGTGGAGAGACTAATTACGCCTTTGTGATAAATTCAGAGGAGTGGCCAGTTGCACAGTAGGAAATGGCACAACTATACTCTTTTGGTTGGATGTTTGGAATGATCATCATCTTCAACAAAAACTGCCAAGGCTCTTCTCCTTTGCAAAAGACCAAAAAATATCAGTGGCTAATTTACTCTCAGTCACAGACATGTCTTAGCAGTTTCACCTCCCCCTCTCAGACCAAGCCCAACAGGAATTTTTAGAATTATAGGGTACAGTACAAAGCATGCAAGTAAGAGAAGAAGATAATGATTAATGGCATTATATTTGGAGATCACAGAAATACACTCCATAGAATTTCTACAATCACATGTACAATGAATTCCAGCCACCTAGGCCTTTTCTCTGGATTTGGGACTCTAGATGTTGTAACAAGCTAAGAGTTTTCTCTTTGTTATTGCTCATGGACAGGCTAAACACTCGGAACCTCCTAAAAATGAAAAAAATTCAAAGTGGAAGGAAACAATTAAAATTGTGTTGTGTTCTCTGTACTTCTCACAGAGAAGAAACAGCTATGCATCTCTTCTTCACTTGTCCCTTTGCAATCAGATGCTGGCAGTTGGTTGGAATCCAATGACACTAAGGAAATCCTTTCTTTCAAATGCTCCAAATGGCTAGACATGATTTTAACCAGCCGTTCTTCATGGAAACTTTCATTATTGTAGCTTGGCAGATCTAGAAGCTAAGATATGGACTCATTTTTGAAGGTCGCCCAGCCAATTTCAACCTGTGGAAAAAAAACTTCCAGGAGGAATGTCTCAATCAGGCTCATAGAATGAAAACCTCTCTTCAGCTTCCTTTCCTCTCTTGGGTCTCTTCTGTTGTATAGCTCTGCTTCCCTCTCTTCAGTCTTCAATTTTGCCCTGTTTTTTAGGTAATGTTGTATATTCTCTTAGGTTATGTTGCCCCTTTGTAAGTATTTCGCTTCCTTGCACTCTATTATTTAAATAAATTTCACCACAGGGGCTTCCTCGTGGTGTTCCAGTTCAAAAAATAACAGGAGTTGAGTTGAAACCTCATATATGGCATACTCCCTCCCCATGTTGCTCCTCTCCATCTCAACAAAGGAGACCGAGAGAGAATGGGTCATAACTACCCATAGGCAGGGGCCTTGGACTTTGATGGGCACTTTGAACTAGCTCTACCAGGTCCAACTTCCTATACCTTTCTTGCTCCTCTCATCTCCATTCCCAAGCACACAACACACCATATATACAACAAGGCTATTTAGCATATATAGGTGCTAGTAGTAAGAGTGCAAAGGACACACTAGTAGACCAAAGGTTTCATTCACACATGGCTCTCTCCACTCTCCTGCTCCCCTCCTCCTCCTCGGCCTCCACGGCCAGCAAGGCCGCCGCCGGCGACCACTCCGACAGCCGGCGTCGTGACCACCACCACGGCAGCAAGCGCAAGAAGAAGCCGCCGCCGTCACCACAACCGTCGCTCTCGTCGGCGCCAAGAACCCCGCCAGGCGCACGAAGCCAGCGCGGCATGGCCGTGGCTGCGTCGTCCATGAAGAGCCCCAAGGTCGCCGCGGCGGCCAAGAACCGCCCGCAGTACCAGCAGCACCGAGCCCAGTCGACGAAGAAGGCAACGGCGTCCTCTTCATCCTCGTCCTCGTCGTCATGGGAGCAGGTGAAGAGCCTGCTGAGCTGCCGGAGCGCAACGGCGGCGGCGCGCGTGCACGACCCGGCCGCGCCCTCGGCGCTGGCGCGGCTCCGCGGCAGCAGCGCGGGGGCCTGCGGCGCCTCGCTCTGCGCCATGCGCGACGTGGTCGACGCCGCCTCCTCCGCCGCGTCGTCCGCCGCCGCCTCCGCCTCCGCCTCCCGCGACACCGCCCCGCTGAACAACCGCCGCCGCGCGCACCGCGCTGGCTCGTCGTCGTCCTCCGCTGCCGGCGCCGGCGGCAGCAGCAGCAGCCACCACTCCTCCCTTCGCGGCCTCTCCGGCTGCTACGAGTGCCGCGCCATCAACGTCGAGCCCATGTCGAGGTCAGCTTGTGATTTGTTAAGCTTCACTGATAATCAAGATGATTTTAAGGTAATCATGATGTGGTGATTGCGCCTAGCTAACTGTGATTAATCTGTTAACCAATGCCATGATTAATTAACTAATCAGGCGGTACCCGAGGCCGAGGGAGCTGTGCGCCTGCCCGCAGTGCGGCGAGGTGTTCACCAAGGCCGACAGCTTGGAGAATCACCAGGCCATTCGCCATGCAGGTACCTTCCTAGCTGCTCTCCACTCTCTAGCTCCCTTGCTTCTTGTGCATCAACAACACAGAGGGCCTGAATTTGTATCTTTTTTTTTTGTATGTATGGGGGGTCAATAGTAATAATACTAGCTCGTAAGAAATTTCACAGAAAAGGAGTCATATAATAATTTTTTTCAAAAAAAGATGGTGCAATATAACAAAGGTAGGTTTAGGTCAAGCCAGGTGAAGCTAACATTAATGGTGTTCATGGTGAAGGCTAGAGATCTGCGAGACAGCTAGCGTCGGTGTCAGGTCAATGTGGTTTGTTAATCATGATTAAGTGGTTCTACCAAATTACTACTCCATCCATTAGTATTATATAAAAATAATCAATTACTACTCCACTACGAATATACTACTCTAATTAGTATTTTACAAGAGTAGTATAATCTCTTGGCACATGTATCCATCCATGAAGTGAGTGGAGGCAAAGCTAAGCCAGATGAGAGGAGACAAACAGAAAGGGCAGGGAAGATGCTGCCCATCAAAGTTACCCCTCTGCCTCCTTTTTCATCTTTTCCTTTGTCTTTTGTGGTTTACAAGCAAGCAACAAGCACTGTATTCTCCAAAAAAGCATAAATACTAGTTGTTTATGTAACCAGATCACACAAACAAATTATAAATCCATGGGGCCATGACCCAGCACAAGCCCATCAGTTGCTTGCACTATGTAGCAGCAGCAGCAGCAGATGTGCTGAGGCTCTCACAGCATTAATCAATAAGCATGCATATGGTGGTGCCTTTGAGTTAACAACAGTCACATGAAAGATAAAGACGCTCCACATGACTAACAGCATATAGTATTGGGCATGAACAGCTTGTGGTACAGTAGTTGACATAGTATCCATCATCCCAACTGGACTTGTAATGGTTGGTGTAGAGCACTACTGTAGGCTGCAGCAAGCTGGAGTAATTCGATGGGACACAGGTTGATTCAGAACTTCGTGCTTAATTAGCCTGAAACAATTAAGATGATTGCTAACTAATCAAACATGACAAAGTTCATGCATGATGTTGTGCAATAAAATAAAATAAAATAATAAAAAAAGGTATGGCATGAAAAGGTAGAGAGAGTAATGAGTTCCATTGCAATTGCATGCATGAGTGTACTGTGCCTGCACATGCTTTTGAGATGCTTTAGGTCAAGAAAGGTGTCCTGAATCACAGGACAGCTGAAGCCATTTGCCTGAATGCCATGCCATTTCCATTGCCATGCCTCCCCTGTTCATTTCAAAGATGCCACCGGTACCGCCGTACCTGCATAGATTTCAGAACATTCATTGCACACTCTGCTGTCCACTGTCAAGGGTAGACAGACATTAGCAAAGCTAGAGGAGTTAATGGTCATCACATGCCTTGTTGCTTTTGGTTAATCGCCGGGCTAATCAATGCTCGCAGTGTCGGAGCTCGGACCCGAGGACTCCGGCCGCAACATCGTGGAGATCATCTTCAAGTCGAGCTGGCAGAAGAGGGACCGCCCCATCTGCCACATCGACCGCATCCTCAAGGTGCACAACGCGCCGCGCACCGTGGCAAGGTTCGAGGCCTACCGCGACGCCGTGCGCTCCCGCTGCCGCGCCGCCGCCGCGCGGGCCGCCGCCGACGGCAACGAGCTGCTCAGGTTCCACTCCGCGCCGCTCGCGTGCGCGCTCGGGCTCAGCGGCGCCACCTCCCTCTGCGCCGCCGCCGACTCGTCGAGCCGGAGTAGCACGACCGACACGGCGTCGTCGTCCTCGGCGGCAGGTGCAGGTCCTTCCGCCGCCGCCGCGTGCTGCGGCGTGTGCACGGCCATCCGGCACGGGTTCGCGCCGTGGGTGGGCGCGCACCCGCTCGGCGTGCGCACCACGGCCAGCAGTGGCCGCGCGCACGACTGCGGCGCGGCGTCGTCGTCGTCCGTGCAGGCTGACAGCGGTGGCTGCCGCGCCATGCTGGTGTGCCGCGTCATCGCCGGCCGCGTCCGCCGCGACGGCGACGCCGCCTGCACGTCCGCCGCCGGGGAGGAGGGCCCCTTCGACTCGGTGGCCGGCGAGGACGCGGCCAGCAGCAGCGTGTACGGCAACCTCGAGGAGCTCTTCGTGGCCAACCCCAGGGCCATCCTGCCGTGCTTCGTCGTCATCTACCGTGTGCTTGAATCTTAATTATATTGAATGCTTCTTAATCACTTCATATACATTTTGTACTACTAAAGAAGAATGTCGCCAAGATCATGTCTGTTAGTTTTTCTTCCCTTTTCTTGTAAAAAACTACTACTTTTATATGCCACATAAATATTATGCCTGTAACATTTTGTTTTGTAGTTGCATCGTCAATATATGTATATATATGAAAAATTAAAGAAGGATGAGTTGCTAGTTTAGTTAATGTGATGATTCAATCTTTTGGATTTGCTATTGCATTTGTACACGGGCATGCTTCTTTCCCTTTTCTTGGAGCACACCACATATATAGGATTTATTTATTGTGATCGAGTAGTTGTGGAAATGCTCAAGTCAACAGCTGCAGGTGGACCTTCTCATCTGCATGTTGAGGTGACTAGCCATCTTCAGATCCATCCACAGACAGGCAGAATCTCACTGGCCTCTTTGGAAGATGTTGATGGCTGCTGTTTTGCTCAAATTCTATCATATCACATCCACAAGGTCAACCACATGTGGCTGGTGGATCTCAAGAAAATGTATAATTCGGTCCTCATCTTTTCCCCCAAATTTTCCTTGGAAGAAGCAGAGGAAAAAACCTGACAGGAAAAAGACACACTTTATTTGTCTGCTCTGATCTGTTCAATAATCTAGCCTATTGGCTGAGACAAACCTTGATCCACTGAAATGGCGAATCTGAGGCTGCTATATATTGATCATGTGACGTTGTTGGCATGCGAACCCTTGTTTGTTTACTTGTAGTTGTATTTATGTACAGGCATCTCCTCTAAACAGTGTGTTGAACAATAACTATCAAGTTCAGTAGGTTTCATGCCAGCCTAATATTAGGATATCCCCAAATATGTACCACAAGCATGTACAGAATCTGTCCAAATGACACTAAGTCGAACTACGTGCTCACCAACCAACAGTTACAATGTCAAAATAAAGCCTACTCACTCCGTCCTGAAATGTAAGATATTTTGTTTTGTTTCAGGTCAAAGCAGTTTATGTTTGACCAAATTTACAGAGAAGGATATTGGCATCTAACACATCAAATAAGTAAATTATAAAAATATATTTCATAACGAATCTAGTAATTCTTATTTGATATTAAAAATATTATTACTTTTTTCTATAAATTTTGTCAAACTTGAACTATTTTGACGTATGACAAAGCAAAATGTCTTATATTTCAGAATGGAACGAGTATGCATCTTACTAATTCATTAAGTCTCCCCTTTTAATAATATTTGTAACATAATCTGCCTAGATGAAAATTTTATTTCTAACACTTTCAAGATGTGCCTGGTGTCCTAGCGCTAAATACGCCAGCACAACAATGGTGCCACGCTACTTTAGTGCATCCTTGCCACTGAAGCCCTCTCTCTCTCTCTCTCCGGTCTGACCCGATCCCCCATCGAATTTGATCCGCCCGGGTTGTTTTAAAAATATTATTAGAAGAGTATATATAATCTGTCCAAACTACACAACGTAGTATCCAAACCGAGGCAGTTAAAAGGTCAAAAGCCTAACTAATCAACAAATCCACCTGGGCTGAATTAGAATTTCCACAACACACAGGTTGACCACATGTCCAAGTAGGGATGCAAGTGAGTACCCAATGGTGTTTTATGGGTCAACTAAATAATTACGATGGCATGCCATTCTAGTTCATTTCTTCTTCTAAATTAATTACGCATAATGCCATCCTAGTTCATTTTATTAAAATTTTGGGTCGACCCAATGACCCAAAATAAATATAACTTGCATCTCTATGTCCAAGGATAGTACCATGTGCAGGTCTCCATTTGATGATGAGTTGATGACGCATTCGTCATGTCAATTGTGGCATAATGTTGGATTGGTCATTGCTGACTAGTATCTCTGGATATTTCAGAACAATGCTACATTAAAATGTACAAGTTCAGGGCTTAAAATGCTTGAAGACCATTTTTTTGCACCAAATTAAGGAAGTTGTCCCTTTTTTGCTCTGTTTTCACCATATGATTATCATAGCAAATAATTTGATCCTTGCAGCATGGAAACATTCTCACTCTTCGAACAAGACCCTACTTTGTTGTTTCTTTCTTTATCTATGCACAACCGGACCAGACAGTGCACACCCTCTAGTCACCAATATGACATTTTGGATAAGATATGTTCGAAATTGTGAAGCCTTGAAAATACTTCGAAATTTGAATACAGCTGTACGATTTCCATACCGTCCATATACTTTAGTTTGATTAAATGTAAGTCAAACTGTAGCATTTTTAAAATGAAACGCGCCTTGTATTTATGAGCAGAGAGAGTAATAAAGAGAGTGGAGCCATGTTGGCCGAGGTTCACTTGCCCCTTGTCGAATTCATGACTACTTGGCTTGGGGTCCTCAGTCCTCTGGCCTTACGGCCTGGCACATCAGTATAAACTCTCGTGGTGTCCCGTTGATATCCAAATGGTCCTCCACACTGTGACAACAGTGTATCGATCATGTCAGCCTGTGAGTGTGCAATGAACTACCATGAATGGCACACAGCCATAACGTGAAAACGAGAAGGCAGCGAACATGGCATGGCTACATCATGTACTATCTCTTAAACGGATTTGATCATTAAGGTTGTCCGTTCGAAATCCTTGTAGGGTCATCTGATTGTTACACATGAGATACGAAAACTTTGCACGGTCCAACTCACAACTTTAGTTTGTCTAAAAAAAACTTTGCAAGACGACCTTAATTTCCCATCGAAATAATGTGATGTATCAAAGATAAATGTGGTGATGTATATGGTGCACCCCTCTCATTTTCACACTGGACCCAGGGGTAGATGCAGGATGGTAAACTAGGGGTGCTCGTTTTCCCCTCTTCTTCCTCTTCTTGATTTCTTCCTCTTCTTCATCTATAGCTACATTTTTTTTGGGGGGGTTGGGGGGGGGTGGCTTTGGGAGGCTCCATGGCTGGATCCTCACTATTGCCGTGCCCTAAAAGACGAGCAGATTAGAACACAATGTATAAAGCTTGTTTGGAATGAAGGAAAAGAAATAAAAAAGGAAACAAAGGGATGACAGATAGAGATTATGACAAAATAGAGGAATGGAAAATGAGGCTAGGCCAAGAAAGCTTCTTTTTCTCTCCCTCCGTCCACTAAGTTGCACCTCGCTTCGACCCTTGTTTGGTTCACAAGGGCTAATCATTAGTTCCATCATAGTAAATATTTAGATGCTAATTAGAAGGATTAAATGTAGATTAATGATAAAATTCATTTCATAACTCCTAGGCTAATTCACGAAATGAGTCTGTTAAACCTAGTCAGTCCATGATTAGCCAATGCGATGCTACAGTAACTATGTGCTAATCATGGATTAATTAGTCTTAATAGTTTCATCTCGTGATTTAGCCCTAGACTTCTACAATTAGTTTTATAATCAGCTTATGTTTAATCCTCTTAATTGGTATAAAAATATTCGATGTGACCGGGCTAATGTTTAGCCCTTGTATCCGAATGAGGAATATTTACTGTTCATGTTTCCTGTGGTTCAAAGGGAAAGCATAGGAAACTTTCCCGAGGAACCAATTCCTCCAAAATCCTTTGAAGTTCCTTTGATCCAAACGGTCCTGAAAACAATATCTGTGTTTCATGTTTATATTTAAATTAAGCTGCCATAAAAAAAAGCAAGGATTGTACTTTTGTCAGACTTGGTGCCATATGCTGTCTACTTGCCACATAAATCAGTAGTGTACCTGCAGGACATATGATATGTTTTTGCCACTTGTCCCAAGACCTTGACTTCGTGATTGCAGAATAATGGCCTCCCTAGATCCATGTTGCCTGGCAACAGGATGCTGTGTTGGATCGAGGCTTATACTGACACGTTGTCCCTGACTGCATTGCTTGGAAGAATCTCTTGAATTCTTTATGTATTATTGGGCACACTTTCGGCGAGGGTAAAGTGTGAATGAAGCAATTTCTGGGTCGGCACAGATATTGTTGGGTGATTGTTAGTCCTCCGTTCCAAAATATAGGTCGTTTTGCCTTTTCTAAATTTATAGTGTTTGCTATGTATTTAAATATAATATATGTTTAGATACATAGTAAAATATATAAATCTAGAAAAGTCAAAACGACCTACATTTTGAAACGAAAGGAGTACTTGTTTTCTTCAGCATCGCCCTTTGTACTAAAAAAATCCTAATTTTATGTAGAGAAGATTCTTTCTAAAAGGAAGCATGTACTCAAAGAATGTGGTGATGTATTCAAAGAAAAAATAAAGGCTTTAAGAGTATGATCAAATTAGAGTAAATTGTACCCACCATACAACTAGTATGGTTTTATCACTTTGGCCAAAGAAGTTGTAAAATATGCAAATGGGTGTATGAACGGTCTTATTCATACGTGCACCACACTACCAAGCGTATTTTGCTACGCCTGATGATGCATTATGAGTATATATATGACCGTCCCGGTGGCGGCGGCAGCTCGTGGCTAAGCCGAAGTTGGCTCATCAGCTCGCTATGTCACCCTTTCCCATCTCCCCCCCCCCCCACCTCCCTCCTCCCCCGGCCTCCAAACCTTGTTGTTCCTCCTCTGCCGCCAACCACCGGGTTAAATCTATGGCTGACCTTTGGAGCCGGCACTCCGGCGGCTCCGTTGTGTCTTGTGGCCATGCACATGGGCCATGGGCTCGTGGTTGCGCTGCCACCGCTCGCCCCAGGTGCGAGCCACTGGTAGCTCGAGTGGTGGGGGCCATGGCCACACCTTGTCCACCGCTACTCTCGGGTGTTCGGGGGCCACCGCCACAGTCGCTTGCCCCAGGGAGCTGTGCCTCGCTCTGGGGTATTGTGCCTCGTTCTCGGGTGGCCTGGGGAGTAGGACTCCTAGGGGCTGGTTGCCGGCCTCCGACCTGGGGTGTCGACCTCCAGTCGCCCGTCTGGGCAGTTGGCTTCTACTACCCACTGGCCACCCCTTCTGGTGGAGGTTTGGGTGCGGTGCTAACCGGCGGGTTCTGCTGCATCGTGGTGGCATTCGGCTCTTATGAGGAAATCGAGTAGTGGATGCGAAAGCCTAGGGTCCACTTGCCGGCAAATTATGGAGATGCCCTTGGTTTCGTTTACCTTCTTGGAGGTGTCATTCTTTCCCCTTTTCCCTCCTCTCCGGTAAGCTTTCCATGTGAAAGCCTTGACCATGTTAGTCGAACAACGACTGTGCCTGTGGCGTTGCTCCCTCTCTTGAGGCATCGTCTTGGGAGCTCTACTGGTGGTGGTCGTCTACTCTCCTCAGAGAATTTCCATTTCTACGCCTACCTTCGCTTTGTTTTGCTTGCATCATCAGGGTTGCGTTGGTCATCAGCCGGCGGATGATTTGCCACCCTTCTCTTTGTTGGAGGATACTTTACCGCCGTTTCTGCTATGGCGGATGCTTTGCCGCCATCGCCCTGTTGCATTTTTTGAAGATCGTTCTAGGCGGATGCTTTACCGCCTTGATTGGTTGTTGGGTGGATGCTTTGCCATCTTTGTTGTATTGTAGACCTTGCACCCTTAATGTTGTGGTATGCTTTAGCAGGTTGAGTGATGTGGTCGTGGCTAGGTTTGTGGGTTCTGGTGAATCTCCTCCCCTGATGTTCTTGCTATTTTTCTTTGATGTTGGGGTGGCCTGCCACTTGCTTGGTGGTACTCTGCTTCCACCTTAATAGCTTCTGCCTATCAAGATTTGTAATGGTCGTATTGCGTTTCTCTTATTGAAATATCTGTCAGGCACATTCGCAAAAAAAAACAACCGCAAAATTAAACCATAGAGCTTTTGCACCAAAAGAGGCTGTTCATTTTTTTAGCCTGTTACACTTTATAATTATCATAGGAAATAATTCAATGCTAGTAGGAATTTGGAAAAACTCTCATGCGTCAAGCAAGAAAATAGAGACATTTTAAAAAATGTGTAGATTTAATAAAAAGTGCTTTATTGGATTCAATCATCCATATTACCAAGGCTATTACTCTGCCACCACGGAGTTAGGCCTCCCCAACAATAGCACGTCAGCTAGCTTAGAGCTAGCTGACATAGGATTGCTGCCGATGTGGATGGGATTGAAATTGCAAAAACCTTCGCGCTAGCGTGGGATCAGTAGACAGACGAAATTGTGCACCGAGGAAACTGGGTCCCACCACTTGAGTATCTGTTTCTCACCCTACAGCTCTTCTCTTTCCTGGAGCCTGGAGGACCCCGCTGCTGCCCAAGGAGAGAGAGCTGCATTAAGTTACTGCTGTTACTTGGGCCTCTTCCATGTCAGCTCATGCTCCATGTCAGCTAGCGAAGTTGCCGACCCTGTTGGACACAGCTTTAAGGACTATAAAACAAGATAATCAATATACAGTAACTACATGTTTCTGGGGAAAAAAAGTAACTACATGTTTCTGGAAAAAAATGTAAGAATAATGTGGTCGTGTTTTATAGTGCCCTCCACCGAGATCGCTTGGTTCACTTTATGAGTTTTGGATGCAGTTTGTTGCTAAACCAGTATTTTGGTTGCTACTTTCATTTTTCTTTCTTTCTTTTAAGAGAATCCGGAATTCTGAAGTTTGGTCATACAAGAAGTCAAGAACACAACTGGAAGCAGTCATGCATTAGATCTGGTAACATTATTGTGGTGTTCTGAAAGGCCCAACATATGAACAGCATCGACAGACAGGTCCAACAGCAGGGTGGCAGCATAAGCCCAGGAACAGGAACTGATAATTGAACCCAACCCAAGGAGAATACTGTTCAAGGGCGACCAAAATTAATTGATATACAAGACTTGATTAAGCTCTGGTCTAAAAAAGACTTGATTAAGCTTATAGGAACAAACATTTACTGAATTTGATTTGGTTGGCAAGGCATTATGGTGACCTTCCCTATAAATAATTGATATTGAATCGAAGTGAGCCCACGGCCCACATACCAGTTTAATAAGAACAGAAAAATTAATAAGAACAAAAGGCAAAGAAATGTATCAAATGTACATGCAACTACATTTTGCACGAACGTGGTACTAATTGCGCGGAGGTGCTTGGCTACTCGATGTGGTACTAATTAAACAGTTCGATGCAGAGGACAAGCATGTTAGGGAACTGTTTCCGCCCAAGTCAGAGCGACGACCAGTACCATACGTCCACACCTGATTTCAGCGTGCTATTAATAAAGTTTACCGAAAAAGATTTCAACGATTTTGGTCATGGTGAGCCAAGCTCGGGCAGAAATGGTTTTTGTTTTTAAGAACATACAAGAAATGATTTTGCTGGTGGTAATGTTAATGCACTATCTATATAGTTAGTATATTTATGCTTTTGGTGGTAGATGGCAGGTATGCCGTACGACATGGCTTGTGTTTCTTGGTAACTACTGGCAAGACCAGGAACGTCTAGATTCAGTGTTGAAGATAACACGGGCGACATGCATGTTGGGGAGAAGAACAACAATTTTGCTTGGACAGTTGGACTCCTCACACTGCAAGTTATTGTTCTGCAGACTGCAGTTCTCAAATTTTTCGAACGAAGTCCGGCTGATTAGGCATTAAGCTGAAGTGCAACTATGTGTTTAATGCCACGTCAGCACCATCTGTTAGGCGATTGGTGATTCGAGTCAACGTTGCCAAGAGCAAATTTAGGAGAATGGGCGAGACATCCTTCAAACTTTAGGACTAGTGATGAAATTTTGTCAACGAAATACATTATGATGGAGAAATGGCTGCAGTTGTTGGCGCGCCCATTAATTTGGTTGTGTGATTTTTCATCAAAAAAGTTGGTTGTATATATGATCTTAAATTTGGTGCTTATATTTACTCCGACGGCTGTGTCATATAACTAATAAACCGGTATTTTGGCTTGTATCAAGGACCCGAATGTCTACATTGTTATGCTCGACGCAAGAGTTTATGAAACAAAGAATCAGGGTACAGTTGGCGGGCTGGACTGTAAGGCCACTTCCAATGAGAGTTTTATAAGGGTTTCATGCACATTGATTATAGCATGCCATGTAGGATTATATGACGACATGACATAGAATTTAAGAAGAAAGAGAAGAAATCAGTTTTATCTAGATGAAACTCTCTCTACACGAATACAAATACTCTATGAGTTTTAAAATTAAATGCAACATAGATCTCATGAAACCACAACATTAAATTATGCATTGAGAGAGATAGTTTCAAACATTGTTTCATAGTCTTTTTTGCTTACATGGCTATGTTGGAAATATCAACATAAAACTCTCCACTGAGATTAGCCTAAGTACCGATGACCCGGAAAAACCAACATCAACAAAAAGGATAAATACTAATTGTATGGCCCATCTGTAAGGTCTTAGCCAAGCATTAGAAATTAGAACTCTATTGTCAACAGCCTTAAAACTCCACTATCATTCAACATAATAATTTACTAAATTTTATTTGATTTGGTTGGGGTGTGCCAGGCCTAGGCAGTAGTGCAATACCTGGGCGACACAAAAGAGTCCTAATGGCAAACCACTATTGTGGACTCTCCCCCATAAAAAAATAAATTTAATATCAAAGTGGGCTATGCCCATATATTAGATATTAAACTGATAAGAACAGATACTACACTTGATCTTAGCCAAAAGGCCGAGAAATGTACGAGTTGCAATGGTTAGCTACAACTTCTTTTATAGCGCACAGTCATGGGTGTACCCCCTAGCTACTCGATGTGGAACTAATTAAACAACTACTGCTGTACACCTCTACCAAAGATCTCCTTGCTCCCCCGTGGGCTGTAATACTTGTTGAGCACTATACTTGTTTGCTGGGCCCAATTATTAAGGCCAGCCACAGTCAATCAGCTGGAGAAGAAATTATTTATCTTTTCCTTCCTTTTTGAGCTGTTAGGTATGTGGATGGAGCCTTTGTTGTACACATATTACATTGATGGCAAAATAAAATAAGATCTGCCCCGAAACGATAGGGCGGGGTTAGACGTCGCTTCAGGCGACATTTGCGCCAAAGCGTCACCTGAAACGAAATTAATTTCCTCCTCGAGAGATTTGAGAATGTGCACGTTGCTTGCTGCTGGGCCGAATCTCAGGCCCGTTACCAGAATTTTGTTCCGACTGTTTCCGCGTTAACCGCGCGTTACCGATTCTAACATTAACTCATCAACTAGCAGTCCGATCTTGCGAACGCTTCGGTGCAAGAGATATTGCAGTTAAAGATGCTACATCTACGCCTCGGCATCCGCGAGCAGCGTTGAGCTGTCGATGGATTTGCATGTCATGTGGGAGGCTTGCATGCGCGTATGCGAATGGATTTGCATGCAGCAGAGGTAGAGTGTGTCAGCCCATCAGGCTTGCTTGCGTGGGAGATTATGACGCAGAATTAATCAGCCAGTGGCGTTAATCGAGAAATATTAACTCACAGGAGAGAAGATTACTGTGTATTTAACTATCTCCTTGGTCTGTGTACCCAGATGAAATACGACATCTAATAAAAAATGGAGGGAGCATTACTTTTCTTAACAGATGATTAGTCCTTTCAATAATAAATGCATGCATGCAGATGAAGATAAATTGATGATATCACTCACATGCAAGGGGAGTTCACACTCAAAAAAATCTATAAATCTTAAAGTGTGCGTCCAAATTAAATTACAATTGCACCATTATCTTTTTTATGATAAGATCTTTAAAACAAGGCATCACTTGCTTATGTTTGCATGATTTTTTTAAAAAATATTTTTAATACTAAATAATTATTTTCAACTACTGGGAACAAATATTTTAACAACATGAATAAATTATTATATTCTATGAACAGAAAATTAAACATGACAAACAGATAATAATGTACTACAAACAAAATTTTAATGAAAAATATCGCAAACAAATAGATCAATGTTATAGAACAATTTAACCTACAAAGGGAATAAATAATTTAACATTGTGAACAAATTAGTTATATGCAGAAAAATAATTTTACATGAAGAACAAATGCAGCTACGTACGCGAACAATTTAATCTACACGGCAAATAAATAATTTGACATTGGGGATAAATTAGTTACACATAGAAAAATAATTTTACATGAAGAACAAATGCAACTATATAGTAAAAATATTATCATGAGCATGTATACACGTGCTAAACAAGTTAGTATATAAAGGAAATAATCATTTCACATACCAACTTATGAGTCTGCAATACAAATAAATTAGAATACATTGTATGCCTCCTTATTAAAATATGCACAAATAATTTTGTACTACTATAGCAAAGGATAAGTATAGATCGATTAACGTGTGATTATATAAAAAATAAATATGGTTAATATAAATTATAAAATAATAAATTATAAATTCAGGTAAAAATTATGTATGTGACGTTCATAATCAGAAAATAAAATTAAGAGAGAATAATAAATAAAAAGATGAGGATAAATAAATTAAAATTAAATGGATGGAAGGAACTAGGAAAGAGAAAAAAGAACGAGAGAAGAAAATAAGAAATATAGAACATGTACAGAGAGAGAAAGAAAAACAAAATGATAGAGGCCGCATAGCGAAAAGCATGTAAGTTGCGCTCATCGTAAAAAATAATAGAACTTGTCAGACTTCCCACCTAATCTGGAGAACAAAACGAACCATAATAATATATATTGGGCCAAATATGTCATCGAATCAGCCCAAAAGTGAGGTACTTCAGGCGATGGATCACTAGTTTGTAGCACGAGCGACAACTAGTCTCTTCGATTATATATTACTTGAAGCGACAGTTTTGAAACCGTCACCTGAAGCGCGTACATAGATAGAATCTTGGGCTCTAATTAAGCCCATTTAAGATTGACTGTTTTGCATTATACTTTCATTTAAATAAAGAAAACCCTCTCAAAAAATTAAATAAAGAAAAAAGATATAAGTATAAAATTGGGCATCCAAATTTAATTTGAATTGCACCATTATCTTTCTTATAACAAGATCTTTAAAATAAGAGCTCACTTACCTATGTTTGCATGATATTTATTAAAAAAAGTTTAATACTGAATAATGAATTTCAGCTACTGGGAACAAATATTTTAATAAGTCGAACAAATGATTATTTTCTATGAACAAAAAGTTAAACAGAATGAATAAATAATAATATACAACGAACAAAATATAACAATCACGAACATTTGATTATATAGGATAAATAATAAAAAATAAATATTGCGAACAAATGAGTCAACATCACGGAATAATTTAATCTTCAAAGCGAACAAATAATTTGGTGTTGCGAACAAATTGGTTACACACAGATAAATAACTTTATTTGAAGTTAAATACATTTACATCACAAAAATTTATTTTTATAAACATATTTATACCTGCTAAACAAGTTAGCATATAGAGAGAAAAAAATCATTTCACACACAAATTTATGAGTTTACAATACAAATAAGTTAGTTTACATTGAGTATCAATTATAAGTATATTTAAAATAAAGAAAGAAAATAGAGAATAAAAAGAATAAACGAGAAGCAAAGGAAAACAGGTTAAATACCCTCCGTCCCACAAAAACAAATCACTTCAGGATTCAAAATTTGTCCCAAAAGCAAGTCATCTTACCCTATTTGGAAAGTGCATGTGCACGTAAAATTCAATTAGTGCTAAATATGGGTACGGAAATTGTCATTTTGCCTTTATGTTAGTTTGTCCTAAAATTCTTAGAATGACTTATTTTTTTGAAACGGGTGAGTACAATTTAGACACTCACGCAACGCACGCACGCTCACTCCTATGAATACACGTATGCAAGCATCTTCGAAAATTGAGCCGGCAAATCTCTCAAGATTTATGAAGTCAACACAGGCGCTTCACGTCGACGGGAATGTCGCCTACCACTAAAATCACAACACCATAAAATTTTGGAATATTTGCTTCCACTGGGAGTCAAACCCAGGACCTCATGTGCTACCGAGGCTTTTATGACCACCAGGCTACATGCCCTTTTGCCACTACCACATCCTCTAGCTTCAAAACTACCACCATAATTTCACAAGTTGAGCATTGCTCAATGGTTAGGTTTCTGCTTATTTTTTAGAGTAGCTCAAGCAATGTCTTTAAATCGAACCATCTAAAGCCTTTAAATCGAACCCTCTAAATACTAGATGGCGAGTGCCTCTATTTTGTAGGGACCTCCAAATTTGTTTAACTTCAGCAACAACCCTCAATTCTAACATATAATAGAGGTGTTCCTAGAGATCCCCTAGGAATTGAGGGCAGAGAAGGGAATTTGGAGGCCTCATCGGAATAGATGGCCTAGTAAAGGGTCTTCTGAAGTGTATTGTTTTACATTAGCCCTCTAAACTTATGATAGAGATTTGTTTAGAGTTTCTGCTAGAGTTTCTCTTATTAGATCATATGATGGGGAGAGCTGTCCATTCGAGTTTGAGTTCCCGACTTAGTATGGGTGTTCAATTTTTCTTATTTTTTTTACAGCAGCAAACAACATTATTCTTTCAATGATAGGTAACATGACAATCGATAGTTAGGCTTACGGGCTGACTACGTTAATCTTAAAAACTGCTAGCACATTCTTTCAGAGATGCTTATAGAGGCAGCGTGAGCTTGTACTCTTATTTGAGTGTGAGTGGGTATATGTGGTCGTAAGCGTCTATGATGTATTTTCGTAAAAAAGATCAACCAACATGACATGAGGTCATAGAGTGGACCACAATGTCAGTTTGAGGTGCCACTCAAACAAAACGGTTGCTAACAGTATTGTTTTGCATTTCTTCTATCCACTCTAAGTATAACCATGTTAAAATTACCATACCCCCCCCCTCTTTCAATGGTGGATCACATCACCCCCCTCAACTTCAAAACAGGGTTTCTCACCACTCACCTTTGCAAAACCAGACATTTAACCCCCCAGGGTGGTTTTGCAGTCTGATTTTGGTATAGTGGCGCGATTTTGTCTTTTTTTTCATTTTTGCTGAATTTTTATAAAAGTTATAGTATATCACAAAAAAATCATGAAATAGGAAATTAGTTTTGGACTCCACATGAGTAGATCTACATAGTGAACATATAACATGGCATGCTTTAGCAAAAAAAATTTTGTTGTAGCTTTAGATATATGCTCTTCTGCAATTAATCGGAATAATTCATAGATGCAGTTTCTATCATCCAGTTGTGGTGAAATTTTTATGGTGGGTGAATTATTGTATTATTGAACTGTATTAAAAATTTCATACTCATTGAATTATGTATAACTTAGTTATAGATTTATTATGTATAACTTAGTTATAGATTTATTTAGGTTTATGCTTGTTAAATCTATACTTTATCTATAACTAAGTTATACATGATCCAATGAGTATGAAATTATTATTACAGTTCAAGCATACTATAATTAGCACACCATAAAAATTTCACCATGATTGGACCATAGAAGCTGCATCTATGATTTATTCCAATTACTTACAGAAAAGCATAGATCTAAAGTTACATCAAAAAAGTTATACTAAAGCATAATATATTATATGTTCACTGTATAGATCTACTCATGTGGAGTCCAACAAAATTGAATTTTCTATTTTATGATATTTTGTGATTTACTATAATTTTTAATGTTTTGGCGGACATTAATAAAAAAGAAAGAGATAAAATCACACCACCATACTAAAACCGGGCTGCAAAACCACCTTTGGGGTTATATATCTGATTTTGCAAAAGGTTAGAAATCCGATTTTGTAGATTAGTGGGTGATGTGATCGATCATTGATACGTTGGGGGGCTTATATAGAATTTTTCCATTGAAATTTTCTCCACATTGAATAACAATGGTAAAATTACCATAGTCTATTTATGAAACTGAGAAATTGTTCGGATAAACTGTGTTGATTCATGCACACAAATTGTTGCTGGGTTTGGTGCCTCCCGCGCTGGCGAGAGGCCGTGCAAAGGACACAAACAAGGGTACTTTGGGAAAACTGGATCGAAAACGAACAATAGTGTGCCACGACAGGAATGATGTACCTTCTGTAAAGAATTACATTACATGCAACTTGTTCTTGACAAGTTGAGTTTATTTTTACACGACGCCATGGCATCATCAAACACATGGATCCATGATCGATGCACCCACCCCATCCATAACCTAATAAGCTACCAACTGATCTTCCTCACGCATATACATCCAACCACATGTACAGACACCAACCTGGACATGATTCACCTAATTCTGAATTCACAGGGCACATGCTGCAGTCGCATGCAAAGGTGACGCCGCCGTGCTCGCTTCCACCACGGCGGTGGCCGGGGCGCCGCCGCCGCCGGCCGCCGACCGCTTCAGGAACTCGATGCAGTCGTCCACCGCCTCGCTCCGGTACGAGTCCGTGTACGCCACGGACGCCGCTGGGCTCACGCGCGCGGCCGCTCTGGAAGGCGTCGCCGTCGCCGCCGCTGTCGCCGTCCGCCGCAGGGTTCCCGGGGCGCCCTTGGCCGTCGTTGTCGCCGTTGACGCGGCCGACAACATCGCAAGCCGCAGCACGACGTCCCGGACGCGGTCCAGCATGGACACCTGCTGCGTGGCAGCGACTCCCCGGCGGGATCGCCGGCCGCCGCCGCCGCGCAGCCTCGGGATGCAGGTGACCGTCGCCTCCTTCAGGTTGAGGTGCTCGGCCTGTAGGTTCATCTTGTTGGATAGATGGATCTCTCTCAAATCTGTGCTAGCTACCCTCTCTTGCTTTTCTTGGGCTCTTCTTGATGAACTTGCCGCTCTGCCGGGTTTCATGGCCGAGCTTTATATATATGTACAAGGAAGAGAAGAGCCATTTGATTCTTGGCCTGTCAACACTGGATTTTAGCAAGAAAAAAAAATATATTACGATGCTACCCAACTTGCTGATTCACATGTTGCACGCAAAGCAAGGGCAGACCAGCAGTATGTTGCATATCTTTCAGTTGCATGATTGATTGTACAGACAATCAGGCTTGTTCGTATCTGCACCGTACTAAAAAAAAAACTTACATGTATTCCCTCGATATCCGGATGTCCCTTCTGTAGTGTAAACCATTGGGCACAGAATGTAACACATTTACACACACAGAGATGCCACTTCCTAGAGATGTAAAATGCATGCAACCAATTACAGAAAATGCAAGCCATAAATACATGAAGCAATTGGAGAAGAAGACCCCCAAATAAAGGGCTTCCTTCTGATGATAGTGATATATTACTGTCTAATACTAACTGGAACAGAAGTATAAAACATGAAACCATTTACGAAATAACTTCGCATAGAGACTATGGTTAGTAGGTGCCTTTCTAGAAGATTTGGTTGAGTCAACAGTCATCCAAAGGAAGATCAACACCCTACAAGATACTTATACACTAGTGTGTGTGCTCAATTTGTTAATTTTGAACTCAGGCTCATGCTGTCTTATGCATGACCATGTGGTAGAAGATGCCAAATCAGTGAGACACAACAGCCCTATTTGGAGGATCGGATTCCTCACTTTCAGCAATTTGACCCCCAATTATCAAGCTGACCACCCAATTAACTAGACCATCAAATAAATGTGGCTCTCTAATAATTTAAACGTTAGCAGATAAGACGAGCTACATCTTCATCTGATTGTACGTGTTTAGCCCATTATACTAGCTGTTGGTTACAGATTAGATTCCCCAAATCTGAAAAAGCAGGGAAGATTCAGCAAGTAGAAACTTAAGTTATTCCAGAGAAAATTTTGTATTCATTAAAGAAGAGCCCTATGATCATTTTTGGCATCAAAATTTTGAGACCCATCCAATTTGCCACTTGTTATCATTTGGCAGTAAACTTTGCCCCCTAAAAATTAAACACTTCAGTTTTCTGTTTATTTCAATAAATTAAACAAGGCACACATGATGTCGCTGGGCAGTGTGACAATGGGTCATTGTGTGGCCTGAAATGGAGATGGAAATGATTTATGGGGTCAAGAAGTAGAGAATAAAAGAACATATATTATTCAGATGAAGGGTAAATTTTCCATTTTTCACCCTACTAGATAATTAACCAAGAAATGACAAAAGAAAAGGAAGCCCCAAGATCATATAGTGATATAGCGAATGCAAGCCAAAGGTTTGAATTCATTATCTTAGTGATAAGTACATAATTTTCTCTTTGCTAGAGCTGTATGGTGCAAACGTAGTACGTTTTGGGCATGGTCTATGAGTTCTCGCATCATGTTTTTTTTAACATCCCATAATTTTTACGAAATATTATATAGAAATAATGTGAATTTTTAAAAACTTTTGTATGCAAGTGCAAATACTTAGAACAATATAAGGTTGACCTCTTCCACACCTCAGTTTTCCTAGTGAATTAAAAACAAGTCAAATATAAGGATAGTTTGTTAGTGTGCAAACATTTTGGAGTTATTTGAAATCTTTTGAATCTACATTGTTTGAATGGCTTTGAATGTATTTGCTTGAATTGCGTGGCTTTTGATTTGAATCCAAACATTCAAATCAAAAGCAAAATGCTAACAAAAACCCCCAAACCGACCTTGGGCTCAACCCCTACCTAAACCGGCCCAGCTCAGCCACCCCACCTACCCGTCATGCGTGGCCCAACCTGCACACCTGGCCCATCCCCGCACACCCCAACTCGTCGCCGGCCCAAAACTTGCCTCACCCTTCTTTCCGCCACAGTCGCTTATGAGTGGGTCCCACTCGTCGGGGGCACCTGTTCCCCTTTCTCCTTTCTCTCACTCATCTCTCTACTTTACGCCGACGACCGTCTCCGTGCACCCGCCTTTCACGCCGACGCCACTCAGCCTCGCTTGCGTCAACGCTGCCCCCCCGCGCGCTTGTCCCCACTCCACGACACGGGCTCGCAACCACCCGCGCCTGCCCTGTCGGCCACGACGCCACGCCGTGCACCCGCCCGCTCGCCAGCCGTGTGGACGCGCGCCATGCGTCTTGGCCCAAACGCCAAAATCTGGCGTGCCATGGCCTCGCAAACCCTAGAGCGTCGCCCATAAAGCCCCAATCTGTCGCGAACCCTTGCCTCGGTGCTTTTCCTTTCCGCTGCCACCACAGAGGAACAGAAGAGGGGGAAGGAGTAAGGGAAGAAAGGGAGGGATAAGAGGAGAAGAGGAGGAGGAGGAGGTGCGCTCGGAGCCGAGGAAGGAGAGAAGCAGCTGGAGCGCGAGGAGGCCGCCGCCGCCGCTGCCGAAGCTTCATCATGCCGTCATTGATCGACGACAGAGACGTACCCACGCGGCACTACATGGTCACGACCTCGCCCGCGTCACCTCGCCACGGCACCAAGCACCGCGCCTCTGAACCCGACCGGTGAGCCGCCATGTTCCGTCCGCCGCTCCCATCCCCTGTCTTTTTGTCCGGCCGCCGTGCCGAGGAACCTCCCGTAGAAGAGCCGTAGGAATCCCCGTACTACTCTTGTGCAGGAGCCCGCCGCCAAGCCGTCTCCTTTCCCACTGCCGCGTCGCCGCCGCAGGCCCGGGATGCCGGCGTCCCCCGCGTGCTCACACCTCACATGCATTGTGGGTCTGGAACGCCCAGACTTCGCGCACGCGAGCCCCCTTGCCTCGTGGCGATGCCGTCCCTCCACTATCTCGTTGCCACGACCACGCCACAGGACTGGTAAGCCAGAACCCCCGCACGCGCATCCGCGCATGCCCTCTCCCGGCCTCGCCTCGCCATGGTAGCCGTTCCGACACGCCATGGCTTCGCCGGTGCCAGCGTCCTGACCGGCCAAGGCCATGCCTTTTTGGCATGTTCGCCCATGCGCAACCTTGACTGCGCACCGTGTGGCCTCGTCGTCACCTCACCCACGCGTTGCACCACTGTGGCGCCACCGTCAGCCGCACCACCGTGCCTTGGACCTGGTGGACACGCGCATGGCAGCGACGTTGCATCGCGGCGCGGCCAGGCCATTCGGGCTTTTCGTCGAACAGCCTGATGTTGCTCCCTCACCAGACTGAACCAGCACATGAAGAACCACACACACACACGATCCACACCGGATCAGGGCTTTAGCCACATGGGATCCCGCACCCACTGATACCCGAGTCCCGCATGTCAGCATGGGCCGGCACTATTGCCCAGTGGGTCTCCTCTGTCGGAGAGAGAAAGGGTGAGAGAGGAAAAATCGAGATGGGCCGTGGCCTTGGCTTTGAGCCTGACAAGTCGAGCCGGCCTACGAGCCAAACAGCGAGCCGGCCTTCCTACGCGTGAGCCGACCCATCTCCGTGCCAGCCGGCCTGGCAAGCCGAGCTGAGCCACCTTGGGCCGAACCGAGCCGGCCCATGCATGACCTTTCAGCCCAGTGAACCGAGCCATCTTTTCTTTATAACCCCGCTCACACGTGGGTCCCACCTGTCAGTGAGATCTAGCGGCTGACACATGGACCCTATGAGTCGTGGTCCTGTTAACTAGTCAACGGCCAATGTTGACTTGGTCAACGCTGACGTCAGCAGGGCCCACTGCTGATGTCAGCAGACCCGACCCCCCCGATGATGTCATGCTGCCAGAGGCTGCCACACTGACTGTGATTTTCTTTTTCGTAAAATGATTTATTAATTTTAGAAATAAATTTAAGTTTCAAAAATTCATAATAAATTAACTAGAGCTCCGAAAATTATGAAACCAGTTTCATAATCTTTCTAAAATCATGATCTACCCAATAGAGTAGGTTTTGTTGTGATTTGAATCTTATTTGGATACTTTTGTGCAATTTTTCCCTTTGGCCCCTATATTAATACGTAATTACGAATAGGCCCCTAGCAAGGAGGAGCTGATCGACGCACCGGACGCCCAGGAGGCCCAGGAGGACATCCGAGAATATGAGAAGCACCCAGAGACCTAAGACGACTACGAGAAGTCTCAAGTTCATGCCCATATATGAATTGATTACCTATTAGGCATTGCTTGCTAGATCTGCTATTGCTTTATTATTGTTATGAGAAGAACTTGCATAGCCATTTGTATGCCCTTATTCCTTGAACTCCTAATATATACCATGTTGAATGGTTGATATGCTTGCATGTGTATGTGTGGGATTTCTCGTGATATGATAGTCTTGGCGTGAGTGAAGATCCACCATACATCAGGAGTTGGTGATTAGGGCTTTTAGCTGGGGGCGAGTGACTGGCTGGGATGAGCGTTTGGGCACATCCTGCGGAGCACCCATGGCGGGTGCAGGGTTTAGGAGAGGCACACCCGTTGTGGGTGCCTATGGAGAGGCGATACATGTTATGGGTGCCTTTGGTGGACCTCTGCGGAGGACTGCGCGAGGAGATGCTTGCCCCGGCATATGAGGACCGGTTGGGGTAACTATGATTATTGGGACTTTGTGAGCATGCACACCACTTATCCACTATGTGGGTGCATCCGGTCCGAGGCTAGTAAGTGTGGTGCCAAACCTGTAGGCGAATGTAGTATCAGTGTAGGGGAAGCAAGTGTTGGCCTGGTGTTCCCCGACTAGCGGGATTCGTTTGGACCCTATTCTAGATGGCTTCACAGTCCAGGGGCGACCTTGTGCGAAAGGACGTGCCCAAACCCGGGAAAGCAGGATGGTACCATGGCGGCTAGTTCTTGTTCTCAGTAGACCGGTGTCTCATCATCAGTTGGTTAGCTACTGGTTGGCGGCGTTTTGAGTGGGTCCAGGTGTACAATCCCTGTAGGGTGAAAACTATACGTATAGCCGTGTACTCGGTCATGTACATCCCTACTCTTCTGTTACTTCTATTAGTTAGTGTTACTTGATATCTCTACCTCCCTCTAGTCTACTTTCCTGCTCGGACAACAATTGAGGTGCAAGAAGAGGGAGTTCTCGCACCGACTTGGATGGGTATCAGGGACTTAGGTGAGTCTCGAAGGTGTGAGTTGACCAGGAGTCTAGGATGCTGGTATGGCTTGCGCTAGGAGATCTGGCTGATGCTATACTTGTTGATGCTACGCATAGGAAACCATAGCCATATCCGTTAGCTATTCTTTATATACTATATTGCATCCACCTAAAGCTTGCAGACGGATGGTGATGTGAGCCTATCCCGTCCTTGGGGATAGTTTGGTAGATGCAGGATCTGATTCGAAGACCGACGACGACATTAAAGGAAGGACTAAGGATGACTCGTGCTTCGCTCAAGTTGCCTACAGGAGAAGGACATCAAGATGGAGGAAACCCAGAAGTCTAGCTACCGCTTCCGTGTTCTGTTTGTTTCTTTTAGCCCAATGGGCTTGTATCAGATTTTCGTACTACAATCCACTGGATTATGCAATAATTTAACTTTGTTGTGTTTTATCGCAAAGTACGACTGTGATATGTAATTGAAATGAATTCTGTATATGATAGCTATTGATCCAGGGACTATCACGACAATACAGGGAGTCGGGTTCTCCTTTCAGGAACCCAGTTCGTTTCATTTTTGCACTATTGTAATCTCATCTTTTGTAAGTATGAGCTATGGCCCATAGAAAACCCCATTAGTCAGTTGTGGGCTTGTGGCATCCAAATAACTAACCATCCAACAATGCGGTTATTAACACTATTTCAAAAAAGCTTTTTAGAGGTAGGTAAAAACGTATTTTTAAGGGTGGGTGTGGTACCCACCCCTAATTCTCGCAGTTAAAAATGTTAATTTTAGGGCCGAGTAATGCGCCCGCCTCTAAAAATATTTTTTAGGGGCGGGTCATGGCGTGACCCGCCCCTAAAATTAATTTCTAGGGGCCGGTCATACCATGACCCGCCCCTACAATTCAGTGTCCAGAAAATAAAAATGGTCCAAAAAATCAAAAATAGCAAAATAAAAAAGAAAAAACATCCTACCAACCAGCCACCACCACTAGCCGTACGGTATCAAGCTACTATTTTTTTTTGAAAATATACACACATGCAACACCTTGGATCCGAACCGCCTACCTCAAGCCTCGCACGTACGTTTGTTATCACCACACCACACAATCACTTGTGACTCTTTGGGACATTCTATTCTTTTAAATTAACTTGAAATTGATTTGGACGCCATCATCCGGCCCTACAATTGCATTTCTACGGGCGGGTGACGCTATCACCACCACTAAAATTATTTTCCTATTTTATCTCAAAATTCATTTAATTGTTACATATAGCAAAACAAATCAAAAAATGTGAAACTTCTACACTATTGTTATTGTGAACTATAGAAACAAAAAAAATATGCCAAATATATTTGAGTGTATATAAAGGTTAAGATTATGGAAACCTTAAATCATGAGATGCTATATAGTTATAGCTATCAGAGAAATTATAATAATTTTTTTGGACCATTAAATGACCTTAAATGAAAAAGTTGTCAACTACAAGTTTTAGAGCTCATCATTCTCTACAGTTTTGCTATAAAGTTTGACTTCATCCGAAATCATTTGAAAAAATTATGATGCTTTTGGCGTGAAACCATTTGTAGAGGCGGGCCATGCAATCACCAGCCCATAAAAATACTTTTTTAGGGACGGGCGAGGCCATGACCTACCCCTACAAATGCCATCATTTTTAAGGTCGGTTCTTGGCATCATCCGTCCCTAGAAATGCTCTTTTTTGGGTCGAGTGATGCCATTAACCGCCCCTAAAAATTGCGCTCATTTTCAGGGACGGGTGAGTGGTGACCCGCCCCTAAAAATATTTTTCTAGGGGCGGGTCACGTGCTACAGTAATCTCACTCCATTTGTAGCAACGGGTGAAATTTTGGTCCGTCCTTGAAAAATGGGCCGTTCCTACAAATTATTTTTGTAGTAGTGTAATTTAAACATCCGCATATGATACGAGCTGTCTTAATGCAGTTCTAAGATCGGGTACCCAAGATCTAGAAGGTAGGAAAGATTCTACAAGTAGCATTATGATTTGTTCGAAAGGTTTTCTGTATTCCCATCAATGCTTCGTTTGTTTTGGCCCGGGTAGACCAGGAACGCGGCATGTTCCACTTGGATCGACATGAGCCGGTTCGACATCAGATCTGACCAAGAGTGGCTGTTCGGTTAGATGCTGCCCGGAACGAAAAGTGATCAATCCAGGCCTTTTTCCCCTTCTTGGCTAGGAATGGAGACGGACCATTATTTGCTTGGATGGTTTCCATGTAATGTCCCGTATTTTTACAGAATGTTATATAGTGCAAAAATATGAAATTTTAAAAACTTTTTGTGTGGATATGAAGATAGCTAGAAATAATATAAGGTCGGTTCATCTCCCATCTCAAACTCTTAGTAAAATAAAATTTAAACTTAAATTAAGGATGATAATGTTAGCGTGCTATATTTGGAGTTGGAGTTTATTCGTATCTACCTTGTTTAATTTTGGTTTGAATGATTTATTTTTAAATTGTGTGGCATCTGATTTGAATTCAGCCATTCAAATCAAATGCAAAAACTAACAAACCCTTAATCCACTAAAGGCCAAAAACCCAACCCCTACCAGCTTTTCGGCCTGCTAACGCCAGCCCGCACCGGCCCAATCACCTCTCCCTCACCCGCTGGCCCGAACGGCCCGTTCCGGCCCAGCACGCCGCGACCTGCCCAGCTCAACCCAGTTCCTGCCGCACCCCTCACCCTTTCGCCACACCTGCTGACACCCCGGGCTCGCTCGTCAGCGGCGCCCCTGTACCTTTTTCCCCTTCCACCCGATGCCTCTCTGCTTTTCGCGGATGATGCCGCCGCTCGACCCGCGCGCTCCACCTGCTTCGGCGCGACCGCCTCCGCTCCGCGACAAGGGAGCGAAGCCCGCCTGCCGCCTTTACCTTTACGACCTTGACCGCCCGCGCTCCGCGTCGCGAGCCCCCGACGTCGAGCCGCTTGATCCCGCCGTGCGTCCGTGGCAAGGACGCCGGAAATCATCGTCCGCCCACGCCCGGTCTCGCAAACCCTAGAGCCCCCTCTATAAAACCCCCAATCGGACGCCGCAAACCCTAGACGCCACCTCGTTCGCCTCAATCGGCCGCCGCCGCTGCAATCGAGAAGAACAAGGGAGGAGAGGCAGGAGCAGAGGAAGAAGAGGAGAGGAGAGGAAAGGAAGAAGAAGCCAAGGGAAGGAGCTGAAGAGGAGGATGACTGCCGCCGCGGCACAACGCCGCCGGCCATCACCAGGCCAAGGAGGGAGGTGGAGACGCCGCCGCCACCGCATCGAGCGTGCAGAAGTGAAGGACGCCATCGCCGAGGACTTTCTCACGCCTGCGCCGAACGACAACACTAGTGCTGCGGTTCTCCCTGCACTGCTATGAGCCACCAGCCTCGACTCGCCACCGCGTCACGCCTAACCTCCACGAGCCTGCCGGTGAGCTCGCTGCCGACGCCGCCCATCCGAGGAACCCTCCGTAGCTAGCCATAGGAACCCGGCCTATCCTTTCTTGCAGGGACCCGAGGTCTGTGCCTCAGCCGTAGCCCCAGCTGCCATCACCCTCTTCCCCGCCGCGTCGCCGCCGCGGGCCCGGAACACCGGTGCCTCGCGCGCACGCGTCGTGGCACTGGAACTCACCTAGTTGTCGCGCGCAAGAGCCCCCACAGCCGCACGCGACCGCTTCACCTTCTTGTCCGCCGTCGGAGCGCCTGAGCCCTGCTGGTGCTACCCTGGCGGTTCTGGTCGCCTAGAATGCTGCGAACACATGCGCACGGCTGCTTGCACGGACCAAGGCCCCGCCTTTTGGCCTGGCCGCAAACACCGACTCGCCACGCCGTGGCCCTGCCCGGGCGTCCGCTAGCACCAGCCAAGAGTAGCCTTTTTGGCTTGTTTTGCACGCGCACAACCTCGCCGTCACGCGCCCTGACCCCGCCGCACTTACGCCGCCGTATGGCCGCACCGAGGACCCGCCACGGCTGTGTCCAGGCATGCACACACACCTCACCGAGGTCGCGTCGCAGTGGTTCGCGCGCCCACTCCGCACCTCACGCGCGCACTGGCCAAAGGCCGAGACTTTTGGCTCACGCGCACGCGCACACCACACCCATACTCCGCACCGCCTCGACCAAAACCCCCTTGAACACGAACACCGTCGTGCCGTCGCATTCGCCACATGGCCAGCCCGTCCAGGCATTTCGTCGAACGCCCTGAGGGCGTGGATCACGCACACACCCACAATCTGGTCGACCGCACACACGACCACGCAGACCTGCAGCCGCACCGGATCCGGACTGGCCACACTGGATCCGCCCTACCACTAACAGGTGGACCCCACCTATCAGTGGTGGGAGAGAGAACCGCCCCGCGGGCCCAGCCTGTAAGAGAGATAGAGTGAGAAGGAGCCGTTCGGGCCGTTGGCCTTACTTTCGGCTCGACAAGCCGAGCCGAGGCTGAGCCAGCCTGCGAGCTGTTTCCCCTAGCCGGCCCGTTCCTGAGCTGAGCCGAGCCTAGCCTTTGGAGCCGAGACACGAGCCAGACCAACAAGCCAAGCCGGCCCATTCACCTTTCAGCCCAGTGGACCAAGCCGCCCTTTCTCTTTTCTTTCTTTTAAACCCTTTTTAACCCGCGGGACCCACATGTCAGCCTCTGGTGTGAGACTGACTGGTGGGGCCACTGACCCGGGGACCCCGCTGACCAAGCATTGACCGTTGACTATGTGTTTTCCTTTTTTCGAAAATGATTTATTCCAGAAATAGTTTTAGGCTTCAAAAATTCATAATAAATTAATTGGAGTTCCGAAAATTATGAAACCAGTTTCATAATTTTTCTAAAATCATGATCTACCTGTTAGAGTAGGTTTTGGTGTGATTTAGATCTTCTTTGGATACTTTTGTGCATTCTTGCATTTTGGCCCCTATAGTAATTCGTAATTGCGAATAGGCCCTTAGCGAGGAGGAGCTGATCAATGCCCCGGACATCCAGAGGACCTAGGAGGACGTCCCGGACTACGAGAAGACTCCGAAGACCTAGGACAACTACGAGAAGTCTCAAGTTCACGCCCATTTATGAATTAATTACCCATTAGGCATTGCTTGCTAGATTGCTATGCTTTATTATTTGTTAATGAGATAAACCTGCATAGCCACTTGTGTGCCCTTATTCCTTGAACTCCTAAATATAAACCATGTTGAATGGTTGATATGCTTGCTTGTGTATGTGTGGGATATCTGAGATTGATAGTCTTGGCGTGAGTGGAGATCCACCATATCAGGAGTTCGCGATTAGGGCTTTTAGCAGGGGGCGAGCAAGTTGACATTGCCGGGGGTGTGTGTTGGGCACACCCTACGAGCACCTGTTGTGGGTGCATGTTGGTGTCATTGGACACGATTGGACTCTTGAGGTGTTTTGTGGGCCTTACCTGTAATGGGTGCCATGACTTTCCTATTAACATAGGCCTACACCAGGGGTCAGCATTGAGCTCTTATTTATTTGCTTTAGTGATGGATGAGGTCACAAGGGATATACAAGGTGAGATCCCTTGGTGTATGCTCTTTGCTGATGATGTGGTGCTAGTTGACGAGAGTAGGGCAGGGGTTAATAGGAAGTTAGAGCTGTTGAGACGCACGTTAGAGTCGAAAGGGTTCAGACTTAGTAGGACCAAGACCGAGTACATGATGTGCGATTTCAGCGCGACTAGGCATGAGGGGGGAGATGTTAGTCTAGATGGGAAAGTGGTGGTCCAGAAGGATACTTTTCGGTATTTAGGATCGGTGCTACAAAAGGATGGCGACATTGATGAAGATGTTAGGCATAGAATTTCAGCTGGCTGGTTGAAATGGCGGCAAGCTTCTGGCATCCTTTGTGATAAGAGGGTGCCACAAAAGCTAAAAGACAAATTCTATAGGACAGCAATTCGTCCGGCGATGTTATACGGTGCTGAATGTTGGCCTACAAAAAGACGACATGTGCAGCAACTGAGTGTAGCAGAGATGCGGATGTTGCGGTGGTTTTGCGGGCACACAAGGAGGGATAGAGTCCGGAACGAAGTTATTCGGGATAGGGTCGGGGTGGCACCAATTGAGGAGAAACTTACTCAGCATCGGCTGAGATGGTTTGGACATGTCCAACGAAGGCCTCCTGAGGCGCCGGTGCGTAATGGGGTTCTTGAGCGGGTCGATAATGTAAAGAGGGGTAGAGGTAGACCTAAACTGACGTGGGATGAGTTTGTTAAGAGAGACCTTAAGGATTGGAATATCTCTAAAGAGATAGCTTTGGATAGGAGCGCTTGGAGATTAGCTATCAATGTGCCTGAACCTTGAAATTTTTTCTTTCGGATTTCATCTCTAGCCTACCCCAACTTGTTGGGGAAAAAATGCTATGTTGTTGTTGTTGTTGTTGTTGTTGTTGTTGTACCTGTAATGGGTGCCATACGCAGACCGCTGTGGCGGATACGCATGAGGACGGAGATGCTCGCCCTGGCATATAAGGAACCGATTGGTGTAACTATGATTAGCGGGACTTTGTGAGCGTGCACACCACTTATCCACTATACGGGTGGATCCGGTCCGAGGCTAGTAAGTGTGGTACCACGCCTGTAGGCGGATGTAGTATCAGTGCAGGGGGAGCAGGTGTGGACCTGACGTTCCCCGATTTGCGGGATTCATGGGAATCCTATTCTAGATGGCTTCACAGTCCCGGGGTGACCTCTTGCGAGAGAACGCGCCCAAACCCGGGAAAGCAGGATGGTACCATGGCTGCTAGTTCTTGGTCTCAATAGACCGGTGTCTCATTGTCAGTCGGCTGGCCTCTGGCTGGCAGTAATTTGAGTGGGTCCAAGTGTACAACCCCTGAAGGGTGAAATCTATACGTATAGCCGCGTACTCGGTCATGTACATTCCTACTCTTCTGTTAATTCCATTAGTTAGTGTGCCTTGATATTTTTCTACCTCCCTCTAGTCTACTTTTCTGCTTGGACAGCAGCTGAGGTGCGAGGAGAGGGAGTTCTCGCACCGACTTAGTTGGATATCAGGGACTTGGGTGAGTCTCGGAGGTGTGAGTTGACCGGGAGTCCGGGATGCCGGAATGACCCGCGTCAGGTAACTTGGCAGATGCTATACTTTGTTGATGCTTCGCATAGGAAACTCTAGCCTTATCCATTGGCTATTCTTTGTATTATATTGCATCCACCTAAAGCTTGCATACGGATGGTGACTTGAACCTATCCCGTCCTTGTGGATAGTTTGGTAGATGCAGGATCTGACTCGATGATCGACGACGACTTTGAAGGAAGGACTAAGGACGACTCGTGCTTCGCTCAAGATTGCCTGTGGAGGAAGGACATCAAGATGGAGGATGCCCAGAAGTCTAGCTACCGCTTCCGTGTTCTGTTTGTTTCCTTTTAGCCCGATGGGCTTGTATCAGAATTTCGTACTACAATCCGCTGGATTATGTAATAACTAAACATTTGTTGTGTTTTATCGCAAGGTATGACTGTGATATGTAATTGAAATGAGTTCTGTATGTGATAGCTACCGATCCAGAGACTATCATGATGATACAGTGAGTCGGGTTCACTTTTCGAGAACCCGGTTCGTTTCATCCCAGGCATGAAATGAATGACACCAAGTGAGCTAATTCCAGACCCGAATTGATTCATTTCCTGGATTGGACCCTCAGCTGCCGAACGAGGCCTAAGGGCAGCTCCAGTGTCGGCTTCGATTTTGGAGAGGAAAACATCGACCGCAAGCACGGTTCGAGACTACTGGCGTGGAGTTCGACTGGTGGGACCCAGTGGAACATATAAAAATTGAGAATATTTCCTATCCTGGCTTGTCCTTTGCTGGTCGCTGCGCCTGTGATGAATTATTTATTTGCTGAAGTCGAACCGAGTCTCGTGTTCGATTTTTATGTCTAACAACGAGCAGTCGAATCGTCTCGGTTCGGTTTTCCACCCTCACGATTCGATTTTGTCCAACGCTGGAGCTGGCATAAAGAAGAGAGCCATATTATCTCATCTGGGCTTGTGGTTTTATTCTCCACGTTGCAACTATTCATTGTTTCTTGCCACTACAAAACATCCCTCATGGCATGATGCTTCACTTTGTTCATTTTGCAATTGCTCATTAGACTGAGTTTCTCTAATTTCCTTTGTGCACTTCCTGTCATAGAGTAGCAAAAATGTAGAACAAAAACTAAAGTTCACTAGAGTTTTTGTGTTCTTTTCAATAGGAGAAGGTGTCGCACTGCAGTAGCAAAAATGTAGAACAAAAACTAAAGTTCACTAGAGTTTTTGTGTTCTTTTCAATAGGAGAAGGTGTCGCACTGCAGTAGCAAAAATGTAGAACAAAAACTAAAGTTCACTAGAGTTTTTGTGTTCTTTTCAATAGGAGAAGGTGTCGCACTGCAGGGTAGCGGAGTGCGGAGCTTGATTTTTATATGAAAGTAATAATTATTAAGATTTGTTTTGTTGAGATTGCACAATACAACTCAAAAGACTAAGCTCTACCGCTATAAACATATGTACGCAAGCCTAACCCTATGAGCATCTTTGAAGACTAAGCCGGTAAATCCTCGAGATTGACAAAGTCACCACAATGTCGCCTACCAGTGCCGTTAAATCCTAAAATATTAGCTTCATGGGGAGTCGAATCTAGAATCTGAGGTGTTACAGATACTTTTGTAATCACTAAGCTACAAAATCTTTGACAGTAGGAATAATTATGTCATGATGGTTTAAGATGAAGTTCTTCTCACCTTAAACACAACCCTCATAGATGCCCGGCCTGGTAGAGGTCATGGAGGTTTTAGATGGGCCTTCATATAGGAATGTAGGATGCTTGATTGCGACATGTGGACCGAATTGGAATAAGGCCTGACGTCTTCTGCAATATACCTTGTTCCTTTTGGTTTCCTTCTCCTTTTCTTAAGAAGTACTCCCTCTATATCTTAATAGATGACGTTTCAGACCAAAAAATTGCACTAAAATGAACTAACATTTCTTGTCTTAACGACAAGTAAAAAGATATGGAGGGAGTAGCTAGCTACGGGTAGGCCAAATTAGGCCTACTAAGGCCCAATCAGGAAGCTTCAAGGCACATCCTAGTCTTAGCGATATGCCGTCTTGTCTTTCTGTCCAATTTGATGATTGGAGATTTTGGATTTTTCTCGGTGCACTTGCTGAAGAATCACATGAATTTGAGTCTTGTATTTTCTTTTAATCTTGTACTGGCATTATACTAGTTTGTTTGTTTTTGCTGGTACTACCAAGACTTCTGGATGTACATAGAGCTGTTTTCCACTCAATATGACACCAATTGAGCGATCACATATTCCAGTATGCAATAATGGACACTGCGAAGTACATGGTACCGTGTTTATAGGGTACATACAAACAGTTCTCCATTAGACTAGGATGCCCTTGTCTCCTACAGATGTTTGGCTGCCCTTAATTTCGTAATGTTTTATCTATTTCTACTTGTGGTGGTGGTTATGAGCATCTGAATGTCTAGTTAATATAAGTTGACAAAAGCACTACGGACTCCATGTGTCTGCGCTAGCTGTTAACTAACTAGCATGCATTGCTTTAATTCAATCCATTATTTTAATTAAAGCTAAGAGAGATGTGTGTAATCAACAAAAAGGACTGGCCGCAGCGATGGCTGCTAATCATGTGTGTTCACGCTCTAAAAAAACCATTTGTGTTCGTGACCTTAGCTTCTGAACCCTCCATGCAAAGATTAACTTTTGGACGAAGTTTGTGGATTTCTCAGTTAACGCCAGACACCTGTTACTGACCACACAGTAGCAAAGATTAACTAAGTATATCCTAGCTAGTAAATAGGCTCATAAAGGATGGATAAACAACCATTATCCAGAAACTAAAGTCACATCACTCATCCGACCAAGTTGCACAACTTTAGCACTAAATTAAAATCGATCTGCAGTAGGATAGATTTTACGTACCTTCAAGCATGTTTCTTTAGTTCCTCTACACGTTAGATGTTCCTAAAGATCCCAACAACAACAATGGATCATCGATGAAGTCAATTAGTAGCTGGTAGTGACCACCTGCTTCGTTATCAAAGATATTACTAGCAATCTACTGAATAATTTTCACCTATACAAAGATAAGAAGCATTAGATCGTGCGGTTCCGTCAGAAAATTGGTGTAGGATATTTATCCACTAATAACGTTATAATCACCTGTATCCTATGACCTAGATAGGAACTACTACATGCGCATTACCTAATACTGATCACTGTCACCTTCAGACGGACAACAAATGTGGTTTCTCTTAGATGATGGTAATGTTTTTATGTCAATAATATCATGGAAGTTCATTCCACGAGCAACTCCAACATCCTAGCTAAATCTATTTAGTTAGGTAAAAATGAAAAAAAAAAGAGCAAAAAACTCCATCCAACAGACACTCCATCGGGCTCGCTTCGCTATCCGGCTCGACATCCCCCGCCTCCCTCTAGCCATATTTCCCGAGCTACTTCTCTAGCTATCCACGACCCCACGCCTGTTGTCCCTCCTTGCCGTCTCCCCCTCGCGCTCCCGCCGTCACGGCCCCGCGCCCACCATATCATCGTCGCCATCCATGGCAGAGGACGGCGCGGGCTCCACCGTACCAGTGGCGGATCTAGAGAAATTGATTTTCTTTTTTTTGGGGGGGAGGGGTCATTTTCCTCATCTTCTTCCTCCCCCCTCTCTTTTTCTTCCTCAATTTTTTCTTCCTCCTCTTCATTCATGGTTGAAAATTGTATGTAGGGCTGGCTTTGGGGGGCTGCATGGGGGTAGGGGTCTGGAGCCCCCCCCCCCCCCCCCCCCGCACCCCCTGGCTCCACCATTGGGCTCCACGGCCTCGAATGGGTGAGTCAGGAGCAAGGAGGAGGACTCAGAGATGACAACGAGGGCGGCGTCGGGGATGCGCGGGCATAGGGAGAGGTCGAGGGTAGTGGCGGCAGGGTAGTGTGCGAGCTCGGTTGGTCGGAGGAGGGGATGAGGCGGCCAGCAGTGGAGGGAGATGGGGGTGGCCAATGGCGAGAGGAGGCGGATGGAGCAGGAGGAGGGTGATAGAGAGGGAGGCCCACTTGTCAGTGGGTCAGCGGGAAGAGTGTAAAGGAAAAAAATGAAGAGTGAGATTTGACTACTCCGTTGGAGTAATACTGAAATATGGAGAGGAAATCCTGGCTAAATTGATAGCTAATTAAATTGGGAATATAGAGAGTGAGATTTAGCTAGGATTTTAGAGATACTTTGTCAGCATGATATTTGTTCATTGTTAAAGAACTAGAGTACTAATAACGTGTGTGTGTGTGTGTGTGTGTGTGTGTGTGTGTGTGTGTGTGTGTGTGTGTGTGTGTGTGTGTGTGTGTGTGTGTGGTGGACATAATGAACTCCAAATTTTCTTCTGGAAAAAGTAAAGCACATATATATGTTAATTACTTAGGAAGGGCCCCTAACTAATTGGTGATGATTACTGCACATGGAACCTTGTACCTTAGAGCCTTAGAATTTCCAAAAGGCACACCGTACCAGTCTTCATCAAAATGCTTCTGGCCCATCCCCATCACTCCATCAACAACTAACAATGTATAAAAACAGAGCGCTACTAGATACAATTTCTTTGCTGCAAATTATAAATTATTGGGCACCTATTCATAAATAGGACCATCGATCGATCGACCAGTGGACACTTGTAGCTAGCAACCTTAGCTTACAACTCGAGACCACCAGATCGCCGCAATTAGGCCAAATCACCGGCCCTTCAATTGGTTTAGTACCAAACAAACACAATTAGCACTAGAGTCTGCAAGTAGCTACTAGCAGGAGGTAGCATCAAGAATGTCGAGGCTGCAAGCGAAAAGCTTTCGGAGGAAAGCCTCCCACAGCCACAACAAGGCGCCGAGGAGGTGGCCGTCCAGGCTGGTGGACGGCTTCAGGAGGATGCTGGTGGGGCTCTTCTCCTTCCCGCCGCGGCCGCCCAAGGTCACCTTCTCCGTCGACGAGCACCGGGCGGCTGGAACGGCCGCTGGAGGCGCCGCCGCAGCAGCAGGAGGAGGCGGTGGCAGCGGCGGCGACGCGTCAAAGCGGTCGTCTTGGAGCAGCTCGAACCTGCACCCGCTGAACGCGCACTACGACGAGGCCATCGCCGACTGCGTCGAGTTCTTCAACAAGTCCGCCAGGGTCGACCTCAGGTCAAGGCCACACTTTTGAATTTGATTGCTCTGTCTGGATGGATAATCTAGTGATCGATGCATGATCGAAATTGTTTAGGTAGATCCATTTCGTCCCTGATGCACTTCATCTCCGAAGTAAAGATCGATTTGGGATCCCATAATAAGTCTGTCCAATCTCATCTGAGCGAGAGCGACCAAATTTGGCTCTGTCTGTAGGTGTGTGTATGATCAGTGTGTATATATTTCTGTATGTGTACGTACGTCTACTTAAGACTATTAATCAGATCATGAATGCATGTTCTCTCTCTCTCTTTATATTCATAGAATGTAAGTTAGTTATTGCGCCTATTGTTTGGTATAAATGGCTAGAAATGTGTATGTCCAAATATGGTTACCTCAATGGCAATACTGTACTCCACAATATTAATGAGAAAAACCGAGCACTGTTGGGTAGTTTGTGCCTGTTTTTTAGAGTATACGTGGAGAAAAATAAAAATAAAAAGAAAATTCTCATTATGGTTATATTTTGGACAATTGAAATAGATCTAGTGAGTAAATCGACTCTAAATTTTGTTAAGGTACAAAAAAGTGGGTTTGTGAGGATAATAAATTAAACTTTTTCCAACTATGTATTACTACCTTCGTCCAAAAATATAGTTATTTTTAGGTTTTCTTCAAGTCAAACTTTTAAATTTTGACCATAGACGGTATAAAAATCATAAAGATTGACAACATAAAAATAAGACGAAATTGCCAAATTTGTCCTTGAACTATTGAGTCCGGCTCAATTTCGTCCCTCAACTATCAAAACGTCCAATTTAGTTCCAAAATTATCCAAATTGGCCTGGTTATATCCTTGTGCTGAGGTGGCGTGCCATGGTGGAGTGCCTCGTCAGCGCAAAGTTAGATTAGGTTTCCAACTTGTGTTGAAATGTCCATTTTACCCCATTTGTTCTCAACACATCGGTTTGTGCGCTAATGAAGCACTCCACCATTTGCACGCCACCTCGACACGAGGACGTAACCGGACCAATTTGGATAGTTTAGGGATTAAATTCGACGTTTTGATAGTTGAGTGATGAAATTGAGCCGGGCGCGATAGTTTAGAGATGAATTTAGCTATTTCGCGTAAAAATAATATAAGTTTAATGAAATATTAAAAATTTTGAATTTAAGCAAGTCTAAAAGTTGTTATATTTTGGGATGGAGATAGTAGTGACGAGTGTGTATCCATGTGAACGTCTGCTTTGGCAGCGTGCATAAAAAAAATATCATCAACCTCATCAATTGATATTTTATACTGAAACAAACACCAAATGCAAATTTTTGGACCGGAAACTTAATACTATATATTATATCTCTGTGTACACATTTTATTATTAATCGCAGCAGGTCCGTATAGTATAAGCCAAAGCATTGTGCATTCTTTTAACTACACATGTATGAGGATTAATTAAAAGTTTAAGATGAAAAACTCTTGAGTGATTAACTTTCGTGTGCATGGTTGTATATATGTATCGACGGATCAAAACGGGTCGTCGTGGCAGCTGCTGCTGCTGCTCTTCTTCCTCCGCATGAAGAGCGCGCCCACCAGCGGGATCAGCGGCTTCTTCTTCTTCTTCTTTCTCCCCTCGTCAGCCATGGCCTTCGCGGCCTCGTGCCCGGCCGACATCTGCCTCTGGAACCGCGGCTCGCGGTAGTAATGCGGCTGCGGCGCGCGGTGCAGCTCCATCACGACGTCCGGCAACGGCGGCGCGCGGCACGCCGCCGCGGCCGTCGGCGGGTCGGCGAACGTCACGTACCTCTTCTTCTGCAGCTCGCCCCCGGCAGCTGCTGCGATGCCGTCGTCGGAGGAGCCCCGTGGCGGCGCCGGCTGCTTCTCTGCCTCGGTGAAGCTGAGGCGGCCCTCGTCGATCTCCAGGTCGATGATCTTGGCGTTGGCGCCGGCCTCCTCGTCCTCGCTCGCCTTGAGCCTCTTGAGCTCCCTCATGGCGTGGCTGAGCTCCTCCTGCAGGGACTGGATGCACCCGGCCATCTTCTGCTTCTCCTCCCGCTCCTTCTCCAGCTCCTGCTTCGCCACCGCAAGCTCCCCGGTGACCGGCGGCACGGGGCGTGGCGTAGCGGTGGTGACCGCGCCGGCGGTGACGCTGACGGCGGGGTAGTTGGGTCTTGTCGCCGTCGCTCGGTTCTGTACGTAGTATGTTCGATTGAAGAAAGATGAGCAGGGGAAATGGGAACATATTAAGAGAAGAAAATTACTCCATGATCAGAAGTGATATGTTACACAAATTTTTTAATAAGACTAGTGGTCAAACTTGAAGTTAAAAAGTCAAATGAATTATAATTTAAAATGGATAGAGTATAATTTATTAGCGAACAATCAACTTTATGTGTTTGACCCCTATGAAAGTTCTCACTCATTTTAACCCCTCAAACAATATATTTAAATTAGTCCACTATGAAATAATAAATTTGACATCTCTCTCTCTAGAGTCTTGATAGAAGTTGAGTATTAAAAATTTTGTATGATGATGTATGAAATCATTTCCTGTGGTAAAAAGAAAAGGTGCTTTATTAGGGATTTATTATAAATAGGTTATACAATTTTCATATATACCACTAGGGTGTAACAAATTTAATACATTTTCATACATTAAAATACTATGAAAATATTTAGTACATTTTCATTCGCAAAATTTGAACTTGAAACTCTAATTCTAGAAGGTGTAACAAAAAATCAAATTTCATTCAGAGGGTAGATTTGGCCATTTTAAGTAGTTTGAGAGGGTAAAATGAGCCAAAGTTTTGTTTAGTGATCAAATAGGTATGTAAAATATTGAGGACAACAAAATATACATTTTCTGATCAAACGCATTTTCGAGTTTGTAGTATCCTGAATTTGTAGCACTTTTATAGCGCTGCCACCCCATGTGTGGTGATAATATTATTTGTAGGACATACACAAAAGCGAAGCGACTAAAGGCTCCTTTATCTACCCTAGGTGATGATTAAGGGACCGAATTACGGTACACTTATGCTATCATCAAAGCGATAGAGGTTGTTATAGTCTTGAGTCTTGACGCATAAGTACACTTTAAAGACATGGAATGTACATAGTAGTGTCACTACTTTACTGTAATTGATGAAAAGTGATCCAACAAGTGCTGTAAAATAAGCAGATAGCTGGGTTCTGGAAGGTGTCAGCATGCAATGCATCTGTAATGCTGGTTATTAGTGCGTGGGTTAGTAGGAGAGAGCGAGCATCTGAAATTAACAAAGGGAACCATGTACATAGATGGGTAAAGAAGGGAGAAGGCTAATAAGCTGCTTTTTGGAGCACCTTTTTTGCTTGGCGCAGAAGAAAGGAATAGAATGGTCGTCGTCAAGCGTTTTGACATCTAGGTACTTGCTAGCTCGACCTGAGAGCTTCTTTTTTTTTTTTGAAGGGTTGAGAGCTTCTGTTGGATCATCTATCAACTAAAGAACCAACCAGCAGTAAACCTCAAATATGAATATAGACGATATATATGTTTCCAGATATATATTATTCTACAAACAATTAATCCAGTGGCTAATAATAATACTAATTCTTTTGAGTAATGGCTAATACTAATCTTCTAGGTAATAAGCTGCAGGTATCGATCATGCACTTGCATGCAGTGCCGCATCAACAATATTATTGCGGTGCCGTCTAATTAATAAAAAACTATTCATATCTGCAACCGTCTAATATATGATGACTGGTGTGGCAAGTTTATTAGTGCAGGGACGATCGATCATCATGCATGCCACTCATCACCAAGAAAACATTATTATTAGCAAACATTAACCCAGGATCGGAGTCCAGGACTATATATATACACACACAAGCTAGGCATGCGTATTAATAACAGGGGTACGGTGCACGTACCTCGTTGACGGCGGCGGCGGGGAGCCGCAGTCCGGCGTAGAGCTCCCCGGCGAGGACCTTCTCGCCGAAGAGGGCGACGGCCTCCTTGACCGAGCGGAAGGGCGCCCTGGTGTCGATCTCCGCCCGCCCGACCACAACCACCTCACCGCCGGCGCCGGCGTCTCCTCCTACCATTTTTGTTTGCTGCTTTAGCTGGCTACTGCGGCCCTGCCGGCTGAGTCGATCGATCGATCGCAAAGCAAGGCGAAGATGTATATATATGGGTGTGTATGTATATGATGACAAGCCTGAAAGCCGGAGCTTGGACAAGACAAAACAACCGATGGATGGGTGGCCACGAGTGGGAATGTAGTTGCAAGCAATTGGCTTCGTCGACGTCGTTGGAAAAAGAGGGCACTGCATATAGCTAGCTAGTGCTATCTATCTATACCTATACGATATCTGTTAGTAGTAGCTAGCTTCAGAAGCACAAAATCAAATGATGCTGATAGATGTATGTATCTGCTAGTGCTAGAGCATGCATGTGGGTGGTGTTGGGTTAGTTTAGTTATTGGCGTATGGTGAGAGCTAGGTGTGGGTGTGGGTGTGGGTGTGGGTTCCTTGCTTCGCGTCCACTGCACTGTAATATTCCCGGGCTGCTGCAGTGCTGCTTCTTCTTCTCTTCTATTCTAAGTAGCTAGCTATACTGATCGATTAATGGGCATGGGCATGGCCCCGCTTGCCGGTGGACGGTCCTGATCGATCCATCGGTCGGTCTTGCCGACCACCGTAGTACTAGTACTCCTTTTGCTTGCTCAGCTCGATTCAGCGCACTGCGGCACTGCTATGTATACCAACTACTTACTAGATAGTCTCTACCACTATACTGTAAGCGTGCATCATCATAGCTTGATGTATAAACAATGCAAGATCGATCGATGTGTTCGTGTACTGCTTGTGGAGTGTAGACATGCATGATGGATGGAATGGAGGCGGCGTGCGGTAGACGTATATATGTGATAACAAGGGACGACGACGACGGGTCACCAGCCAGCAGCAACGAACTAGCATCGGCTCCAATACTCGACCGGTCACCCATCTCGGTCAGTTTCGCCTTCAGTTTGGTCGTTATAGGCTCGTGGGGGGAACATGTACGTGATGCGGCTACGCAACCATCCACATCCACATGTATAGTATCTATCTATCTATACTATAATATACTATATAAAGGATGAAATATTCTAATACATTTTTGAAAGAAGTCTGATTTACACCCTCCAACTAGTGTAAAAGTCCGATTTTCAACCTTCAACTATAAAATCGGACAACATAAGCCATCCAACTGTCGAAACTGGGCAAATTTGCCCCTTGGAGTGATTTTGAACGTGGTTTTCATTTTTTTACAAAAATAAAAAAATCAAATTAGATCTATAAAATTCAAACTAATTCATTTTAAATCAGAAAAAAATGAAACGTGTACCAAATTTTTTTCTAAAAATGTAACCTATCTATTATTGCTCCATTTGAATCTTAGTTATTCAAAAAAAAATAGGTATAACTATAAGCAACCAAATATTATAAATATAAAAAATTTAGATCTAAATAACTGACAAATATTGTGCCTATATATAGGTTACATTTTTAGAAAAGTTTTGATACTCATTTCGTAATTTTTTTGACTTAAAATGAATTGCTTATGAATTTTTTATTTTAAAATTGAATATTTTTAATTATCACAAAATGGAAAACCATCTTCAAACCATCTAAGGGCCAAATTTGTCCGGTTTCAATAGTCGGATGGTCTCTGTTATCCGGTTTCGTAGTTGAAGGTTGAAAATTAAACTTTTGTGATAGTTCGAGGGTGTAAACCGAAGTTTTCCCTACATTTTTCACCAAAATTAATCAACCTATACCACTCACAAAACACATCTTAATGGCTCACATGACAGGACCTGGGTGGACCGAAAAAAATAGGGTGCAGCAAAATGATTCCACCCACATCTTAATTCTTTTGTCACAGATCGGGCCATTTGTCCCGGTTCCAAAGGGCTATTTGTCCTGGTTTTGGAACCGGGACAAGGCCGCCGGGACAAAAGCGCTGGAGGCTTTTGTCCCGGGTGGTAGAACCGGGACAAAATGTCCCTCGCGCTAAAAAATATTTGCGCCATGCGGGATTGGAACCCAAGACCTATTGCCTAGCGCATGACTTCCTTACCAACTCAACTAAGTAGTACATGTGACTCAGTAAAAAATAACTCCCTTTTGAACTATCACGTGGAGGGGCCTTTTGTCCGGATTGGTAACACCAACTGGGACAAAAGGGTCCTTTTGTCCCGGACCCTTTTGTCCCGGTTGGTACCACCAACCGGGATAAAAGGGTCACCCTTTTGTCCGGGTTGGTGTTACCAACCGGGATAAAAGGGGTTGGACCTTTTGTCCCGGGTGGAGCCACCAACCGGGACAAAAGAGGGGCCTTTTGTCCGGGTTGGTGGCTCCACCCGGGACAAAAGGCCCCTGTCCCCCCGCTGGCCCGGCTAGCCTTTGGACCCGGGACAAAAGCCACATTTTGTCCCGGGCCCAAAGGTAACCGGGATAAATGACCTGGAACAAAGACATATTCTGTAGTAGTGACCCACAGTTCTAATTTTGGTGATTGGCGCACCAAATCAGGTGCCCCAGCAATTGTCTTTCCATATTTGTGATTTTCAATTCTTTCCTACCTCACGATGTGCCTCCCCGCCGCGCACCTGCCTCCAACGCCGCCACGCCCCGCGACGCCGCATCATTCTCACGTTCTTTCTGATGTCAGGCTCCACATGATCGGAGTGATGGCCGGGACGGAAGTGACCCCCTCAAGCTTCTATAGCGAGGGCCGGGACGGCGGTAACCACCGTGAGCGTTGCGATCACGGTGATCTCGCTGGCGCTGGGCTAGAGCACGGCGATCACAGTGAGCGTTGTGGCCATGGCGATGTACGACTTCCACGGCGTCCAAGGCGTTTGATGCGACCACGGCGTGCGACCAAGGCGCTAGTCGTGATCGCGAGCACGACGTTCCTGTATCCATCCTCCATCCATGGATCAACGTCTGCCGCTTGGAGATATAATGAACGCACCCGACAGGGTGTGTGTTCTAATAATAATAATAATAATAATAATAAAAGGGTAAGAATTCATGAAGACGGTGAGTGCCACAATATTCTCTGATGATGCATTTTGTTTTCAACTTTCTAATCAAAATTCTAATAAAAATGTACGTGTGAAATGTTGTGCAGATGATGAATTGAGAAACATAAGGTGTCAAAAAGCTAGAGATCACTATGCAAATATGCCATTAGATAAGAAGGCAGAACTTAATGCAAGGAAAATGAAAAACTATCATCGAAAGAAGGCAGAAAAGCAGTCAGGAGGTTCATTATCATGTTTTGTTTGTTCAAATTGACATGTTTGTTCAAGAATAGAGATAAAAATATATAACTAATGAAAGGTAGATGTTGCAGCGTTAACAGACACACCCCAGTCGGCAGTGTTGCATGTTTCTGGCGCTGCATGTTTCATGGCCACACCCCCGATAGCAACCATGCACGTTGTTGGAAATGCAAGTTTGAAACCACTACATTTTTTGCAATAATATATATATTATTGCTGCGATGGTACGGTGTTATTCATTCGTATGTCATGGTGTTAGGATTAACAGACACACCCCAGTCGGCAGTGTTGCATGTAGATGGAGCTGCATGTTTGACAGTGACACCCCAGATAGCAGCTATGCACATTGTTGGAAATGCAGGTTCGAATCTTCTACATTTTTTGCAATATATATATATATATATATATAATTGTTGTGATGGTGTTATTCATTCATATGTCATGGTGTTAGGATTCACCAACACACCACTTTCGGCAATGTTGCATGGAGCTGCAGCGTTGCACTTTTTTGCTGGTCCACAGTGCAGGTTGATGGTCTCTACAATTAAATTTTTATTTTTGGTTTGCAGATTTATTACAGGGTGTTGGGGCAACTCAACATACAAATAACATGCCCGTTGATCACCATGAGGCTGGTTTGTTAAAAAACATTACACCCCAATTGCATGTGGAGCTAGAATTTTGTTTCAAATTATTTACTGATGTGCAGATGTCCTACTGGATATTGGGCTAAATGATTCTGATGACTAGCTTCATCGCAGTGATTCTTCCACACATACCAGCAGCAAAACTCCTATGGCGAACCCAAATACCGCAGAAACGGGTGCAAGTTGTATTCTGTGGAATCTTTTTATGGAATCTTACAGGCTTGGTTTTATGGTAATGATAGATGAAACTGGTATGGTCTCTGCTGTTAGTATTCAGGAGAAAAATAGGGGAAAACAGAGAATTAGATTTGCAACAATGTCTAATGAAAAAAGGCCGAAAGGAATGCCAAAAATAGAGAAACATACCATGATACTACCAGACAAGGTGTGGATCAGATTTAATTATTTACATTAGATTAGATATCGAATATATTGATATTTAGATTTAGATATTTGGTTTTGAATAAGATTCTGAGTTGATGTATCGTGGTTAATGCAGGTCTGCACTTTCAATCACCGGTCATTATTGGCACAAACGTTTTTTGCTTTACTCAAATGTGTGGGCTTTCTACTGTAGTAGGTGAATAATGTGCATCCTGTCTGTTCATTACATTTGCTAGTTATGCAGTTAACCAAATTATTTTAATGCAGAAAAAGAACAAGAAATATCACGTGCAAGTAATAAAAGAGAGATAGAGAGACAGAAAGAGGTATGCTAAGATGTCGGCTCTATCAAAACAAGAAAAGATAATGAAAACTAATGAAGGAAGAAGACTGAAAAATACATCTTTGCCAGGTACACTGTTGGCATTTCTTAAGTTGATACCGGGTTTGCGAAGATGTATTTTTCAGTCTGTTGGCGGTACTTAGCGCAATCACTAGAAATGAGAGCGCCGACTCATTCTAGCAACTGCACCCAAGGGGTGCCACTCACGTGGTATAATCTATACGATTACAGATGGATCCGCAAGCGCACGGATATACCGTTGTAGCATTTCACCCGCAGAGTAAGGGTATCGTTATTTATTTGTCTCAAAGGATGACAGTGGCAAAAGGTATTGTACTCAACATTAACCATGACATTGTGCCTCAAGCAATAGGCCAAACTCTAATAGGAGTAAGCCAAGATAAAGAAATAAGCAAGGTTAATGTGACACAACACACAACCACACTCCAGGAGGAAGAAAATAAAAGAGAGAAACGACAAAAACAAAGGACTACACTATCCTACGTTAAGTCAGCTGGAGTTTAGGCTAGGTTAGGTGTTCTAGTGCTTCTATCCAAAGCTAGGGTCATGTTAGGACATGGTTAGGACTACAGGTGCCAGAAAAATGGGATAGCGGGGAGAAGGTCCCGTGCCGGAGTACATCCAGTCCCGTTACCTCTTTGCATAAACTCCTACACCGAACCCGAACGTCGGGGAATACGCTAAACGCAATAAAGTTGTTACGCTGGACGGACAGGGCTGTCACCACCTGCCGTCTACCCCAGTCACACCGTGGAGCATGATCATATCCGAAGGATCCCGCATACCCGAGCACCATGCTCATGCATGAGGTCACTACCCTAGCGTCCCCGGGTCTCTCATCCTTCGGATGGACAAGTAAAACGTTAGAGCAAGCCCGAAAGCACAACGAACCCCTATCCGTACCCGAATCATCTGGCCTAACCAAGAACTTAGCATAACTCATGAACGAACTAAGCATAAATTGATAAACTATCAAGATAGCAAAGCAACCATGGCTTATCACTATATTATGAATAGAAATCTGACAAGTTGAATATAATGTTGGAAATATGCCCTAGAGACAATCATATTTCCCTGTATTCATGGTTAATAAAGTGTTCCTTGAATATTTATGGATGACAACTTGCATTGATTAATGCTTATGTGAAGTATTTGTGAAACTCTTTACTTGTATGAATATTCTAAAGTGTTCCTAGTCGGAGTTCATGTGAGGACACACATGAATATTAAACTAGCACATGTATTAGTTGATTGACTACGTTTCACAAGTCATGGACATGGTGATGTCAAACTAATAATGTGGGCTCATGTGAGACATGAGATTGAACTGACCCAATACGAGATGATGACTTCTCATTACATAATATGTACGCTGTGTCCTAAGACCTGAGATCGTCGTATGTACTTAAGATGTGAATCGACTTACTTAGGAGCCATCAAACGCTACACCGTAACTGGGTAGTTATAAATGTGGTTTTCGGGTCTGTCAAGAAGCATGTTGTGAGACATTGTCGGTCAAGATGGGATTTGTCTCTCTCTGCAAGAGAGAGATATCTCTGGGCCCCTCGAGTGATTCGGATCAGGAAATGCATGGCCATGCTGGGGTTAAGAGTTAACCAAGGATTCCGAATCACAGGATCGAGAAAGAGCGGTTGGCTTGGAGCTAGACCAAATATCGTGAGGCAAAAGGAACAACATGTATATGACATTGTGACGGCTCGTCTGATATGATCTTTGCGTGCGTATAGGAGTTGACATGTCTTGCTAGAGGCCACTGTCTACTATTGGGCCGAGTAAGAGTACTCGGGTCATGTCTATTCGCGTGTGAGCCCATAAAGTCACACACTTAAGGGAACGAAGCCTGATAAGGATGAGATCCGAATTAGACTGGGCTTAGGTGTACTAATGGACCTCTCAGGCCCAAAGGGGCGCCCAAGGTGGGGCCCAAGAGGAGCCCACCAAAGAGAGCGCCCAGGGGCTATAAAAATAAGGGGAAGGGGGGCACCCAAGGCTAACCCTAGCCTTTTCTCGCGCATAAACAGTACGTGATACAGTACCCCAGGCATAAACAGTGCACTGCTACAGACACAGCAGAGCGCACGTCAGCTGGTGACCGACACAGCAGAGCGCGTCCCCCCGTCCCTGTCACCTCCACGTGGGTCCCACCGGTCAGAACCGACGACTGGTACAGGTGAACTGGTTGGCAAGGCAAATGACCTGGGGGGACTTCAGCAGAGCATTCGTCCTCTCGTTCCTCCCCCTCCCCCGCAAAACCCCCGCGTCGGCCTTCTCTCCGGAGGCGAATAGGCGACGGCTAGGGTTTCGTTCCCCGGGGACGCGCCGCCCCCTCGAGCCCCCGCGCCACCGGATCCCGGCGACCGCGCTCCGCCCTCAGCCTCCCGCCGTCCCGCTCCGGTCGCCGCCGCCCGACCCGGCTGCTCCTCCACGTTGCCTGCAGCTCCGCGTCGGCGCCGGTTGGTTAGGGTTTGGGTTTCCAGTGGCCGAAGCTGAACCCCCCCCCCCCCCACGCAGGGGCTCGCGCCGGAGGGCCCGAGCTCGCGGAGCTCTCCTCATCCTCCTTCGCTCCTGGTAAGAGGCCCTCCCTGCTCCCGGAGACCACGCCTCCTCGATTCGGTCCGTTTCCCCCGATTCGCCTGGTAGCCTCGAGCAATGCTGCTGGTCTGGGGGTTCTTCCTCCCCGTATTTTCGCTTTCCCCCATGCGCGGTTTCAGCTGGGTTGGGGTGCGTTCGAAATGGTGAGCTGCATTGGGGGCGTGCGCATCTGTGCGGCGGATTTTGGGGAATCGAGTGTTTCGAGGTAGAGATTTATGGGGGTTTTTCCATCAGTACAGTATGGCCCGTCTTGCACAAATGCCGCGGTTGCGTGAACTAGCTAGAAACTGGCTGAATTTTAGGCTCTTTTTTTTGGGCGCTTAGTGGATGGTGTACAGCCTAAGAGAAAACGATGCTAGTGTTTATTCAGGGCATGCAAATCCTGCGCCATTGGCTTCATCTAGTGAGGGTTTCTTCGGTTTGTTCAGTCCTCCATGAATTTCCGTTTGCTGCGCAGGGTGCTTCCAGTTTGTTGAGGGGTCTTGTTTAGGTGTACTTGTAGGCAAAATGCTAAATCTCTAGTCCATGCTTGTTCACTTTCCTTAGCTCCACGAGCATTCCAAGTTATTTGGGGATACTCTGTCCTGAAAGATGTACTATCAGTTCAAAATTTAGCCCATGGTTTTCCTGATGTCAGTTGAATATGTCTGTTCCAAACACAGACTGCTATGACTGTTGGGCATGTCACCTGCATTTGAAAATTTTGGCCATCAATTAATATTTTTTTTGTCTCATTTTGTTGTTCCTTTATGCTTGTTGATCGTTACTTCAAGTCCTTTTTGTAGCGTCTGATGTAAGGACGTTACTAAATATGAAATTCGTTATTTTTTGCATTAGTGGTCTAAGGAATTTCCATGGTTAACTTGTTCTTATTGATTTCAGTTGGAAGTTGTCAAGGAAGCTTTTCTACAGTGTCTTTTCTGTTGCATGAGTCAGTTATAGTGCTCGTAGTTAACAATGCATACCAGGAAAAAGGGTGCTGCAAGATCTTCAGTTGGGGATCATGCCAGTCCTAAAACAAGCAGGCCATCGAGAAGAACAGCTCAGCCTCCAGTTGCTCAAAAGAAAGTAACTGATCTCATTACGTCGTCTTCCAAGAAGCAAAAACCTGGTAATGTTCCATATTTAATTTGGAATTGTTTCTATGTAAATGTTGTGATCTGATTCCCCCCTACAGTTCAATAGGCAGAAGAGAAAGCATATTAATTATTTGCGTTATCCAGATTAGCTAGGAACAAACTTATTTTTCTAATGTATAATGTAGATGGTAGAAAGACTGGTTACTATATTTTTTTCTCATTTAGGATCTGTAGTATGATATTGTTAGCCTAAGCCTGGTTATATATCTTGTGTGCAAACTTTTTTTCTCGAAAGCGCAGGAGAACTACGCTTCATTATATTAAGAAGAAAAATCTTGTGTGCAAACTCTCCTTTCTTTTTGTGAATTATACCTAATAAATTATTTTAGCACTACTTTGAGAAGAGGTTTGTTTTACTCATATCATTAGATTGTTGGATGTGAATATGTGATTCTGCTGCCTCTCTGGTTGCAAATCTTTTGCACTCAACTGTTACTTCTGATGTTCTATCATCATGTTGATTAACTATTACGATCTGAGCATCGGCTGAATTTGATTTCTATAATTGTGTTTTTACCATGCAGTTGGAGCCACTTCCAAAAAGCATTCTAAAGGAGGAAGGAAGCTGTTAGCTGCATGTGATACAACTGATAATGAAAATGAGGTGCCGCAAGTGGCCCCTAGTGTTCCCCATGATCTGCAGGTAGAGTTCTTGGTTAAGTTTAAACTGAATTACTTGACCTTTTAGCTGTACTCTCGCAATTAAAATTAAAGGGCGTACCCAGTGCCGTAGGCTTCCCGCACTGTGCGGGGTCTGGGGTAGGGTTGTTTTTAAACCCCAAGCCTTACCCACACAAATGTTCAGAGGCTGGGGCTCGAACCCGGGCTCTACCGCTGCACCAGGCCCGCCCTTCTCGCAATTAATATTGCTGTTGTTAATTTCTGCCAAGCGAAACTGAAGGGAAGTGAAATGCTGATAATCTGATTGTTGTTATGCACCATGTTTGCTTATACTTCTGTTAGTCAAGTGTTAGATAAGGATTGACCAACTATGACTTGCTCATTTTGGGCCAATTGTTTAATTTAGCTGTGGTGCATAGGTGTACTCCCTTGCTCCAGTAACAATTTTATATCAGCAGTGCCTGGATGGTATGCATAACTAAACTGTTTTGTGTAATATTTTTGGGTGAACAAATATCAGGGGACAAACATTTCTCTTATGTTTTTATTAGTATGCATACTCATGATTTTGTATTTATTTCCTGGTCCAGCACTCTGATGACGGTGCAGATGATCGCCCAAACAATTCCATATTCTCCCCTACATACCATCATCACAAGGATGGCGGTATGAATAACCTCTCAAAAGGTATATAAATAGTAGACCAGATTCTTAGCCCATTATCCTTTTCTGGTAGACCATCTTTATGTTTCGTCATTTCTTCTGTTGATATGATATGTGTTTTTACTCAGTATCATCTTAAATGCATTGCAAACATTTACATAGTTTTTCCTTGTTTAACTTAAAGGTTCTTTTAGGCAGTGACTTTAATATGCCATCAGGCAGTCAACATCTGAAAATGCTTTCAAATTAATATCAATCAATAGTTCTTTCTATTATGCACAAATTGTGAGTTTCAGTTCATTAAATTTAGAATGACAAGCATTCCATACTGTGGCAATTTTGTGTTACATGGCAGCTCACACCACTTCAAAACAGACGAATCCTGTTCTGTTTTCTTCTTAATATAATGATACGCAGCTCTCCTGTGCATTTGAGGAAAAAATAAACAAAAAAATGATTCCTGTTCTGGTTTCTTAGTAGCATTTTAGAATTTTCAAGTTGTCGAGTTGTTTTGTTTAATTCTATTTTGAAGCTAAATATTTAAACTAAATCTTTAGCAACCTGTTTCTGATCTTTTTTGCAAACTTGGGGACCAATTTTACGAATGATTTGTTTTCAAGGGAATAATTTGATATCCAGCTTTGACATAGGAAATTTATAACTGGGGTCTGCCATGGGCATACTTACTTTAAATGGCCCTGAACCGAAGCAATGTGACCATGTCGATGAAAAGCAGCCCCACCACAAGGGCAGGGATAGAGGGAGATATAAATTCTTGATCTATTTCTTGCTTAATTAAAAGCAACACTGATCCCATCCTTATAAATGAAAGACTGGCCCCCCTAAGAAGCTAATCTTTAGAATTAAGGAAACAAACCAATCTAATTTTGTCTCTAAATAACAGCCAAATCCTAAGTCTACTATTCCGCGTGAATAGTGCACCAACTCTACGGAGCCTGGTTCTGTTGCTCCCTCTCTAATGGGCTGCCCATGATAGGGTCAGTTTTAATTTCAGTCGTACTTGTTCATTGAGCAATTGAATACCTCGATCTCCCTGGAAGTCTCTGTCTATAAAGGATCACCTTGAAATAGTTGAGAATATCAATTTTTGAGTTGGTTCTATAAAGTGTTGCAATCTGTTTCATTTTGAATAATTAAATGCTTAGCATTCACTGTTGGTATTTGATTTGTTCATATTTTCACATATTTAGTTTTTCCTGTGTGACTGAGTTGTTGTGTTTCTGAAGCCAGGTTACATCTAAATAATCTTTTGGTAGTGTTGACAGTTTATACATCATCCATGCTTCACTCGTGTCTGTATTTATTTTCATTTTCAGTCCATGTTTCTTCATTGATTGTTGATGCATGGCTTATATGCTAAATGTGCTTCATTTGTTTCAGCTGGCTCATTAGAAGAACAGATGGCACCTGTTCATGGTAGCAAGGAAGCTACCCTAAAATCCGGGCCAAACCTTGCATGCAACACTTGTGATGGGGCAAGTGACCACTCTTGCACACTCAATTTGCAATCTTCTGGGCAGAGCACATTGCTTGAAGTGGATGAGTACAGTGAATTGGGAAACCTTTCTTCAGAAGTGTCAGCAATATATCTTGCTATGCAGCAATCTAAGTTGGAGTGCATTGATGAACAGAGTCAAGATTCTACCTCAACGGAAGGTTATGGTGATGCTGAGGAGACTGAGGAGTATGATGAGTTTGATCCATATTCTTTTATCAAAGATTTACCTGATTTATCTATGGTGGTCCCCAAATTTCGCCCTGTCCTTCTTCCAAAGCAGACCCGGAGTTGCCCAACAACTACACTAGTACTTGATCTGGATGGTAAGACCTGGCTATATAAGTACTTAACAGTCTTCAATACTGTGTTTTATCGCTTCTTATAGCCATTTGTATTAATAACTGCAAAGAAAGCTGGTCTTGGTATCACATGTTGTTCAGACCTGCAAAATTTCTGCTGACTCTAGAATGCAAAATTTTGAAAGGAGAATGCATTTGCTAAGAATACTAGTTAGCTAAAGATTGAGCTCAGCAAGATCTGGTCTTGTATTATTGTAACTTGGAACAATTTTCTTGCAGCTACGGTTTGGTGTGTGATAATAAGTCGAATTTAAATTATGTCTAAAGGGTCCTGAATCTGGTAGACTATATCAGTATCATTAGCACACTAATGAATTTGTACCATGACCGTTATCACGATCACAGCCATTTGGAATTCAGGTTCAACATAGTCATAGAAGATCTTGGTTATTAGATTTGAATAGGCAATTCCTGCTATGTGTTAGTAATCCTGCACTTAGTAGTTTGTTGCCTTTGTTGCCTGAAACTTACCTAAACCGTACTTTGGACCAAAGCCTTTTATTTACTTTTGTTTTGCTTGCCTGTGCCATGTTATGACCAATTATAAGTTTGGAATCATCGTTCCTTGCCAATTTGATGTTAATTTTGTGTTTGTCATGCTACAATGCAGAAACACTTGTCCATTCAACTCTCGAACACTGTGCGGATGCTGATTTCACATTTCCAGTTCATTTTAACTTTAGAGAGCACACAATATATGTTCGATGCCGCCCCTATCTCAAAGAATTTTTGGATAGGGTTGCCTGCATGTTTGAGACGATTATTTTCACTGCTAGCCAAAGCATTTATGCTGAGCAACTCCTCAATGTTCTTGATCCCAAAAGAAAGTTGTTCCGTCATCGTGTTTATCGCGAGTCTTGCGTCTATGTGGAGGGCAACTACCTAAAGGATCTGACAGTTCTTGGACGGGACTTAACCCGTGTAATGATTGTTGATAATTCTCCACAGGTATGTACTATCATCTCCTTTACCTTTCTGCAGAGTTTTGTTTTTTCAATTCAATTTTCATTTCTGTAAGCATCTTAGCCCAGTGATGGCCATTTGATTTCACCACTGGCATGTATGTTTTATCCTTACCATTAGCATCTTTATTCATTGGCACATCATACTTGGAAGATTCTGATTGAAACTTAGTTTGGACTGGTAGGAAATGTCATGGCTTAATGTAGTTTCCTGTGCAATGCATGGTTTCACAGAGTTATGTGGAGTGCTGATATAAGCTACTAAGTAGAATCTTTGTTGAACAAATAAGTAAAATTTGTTTAGTGGATCCATGCTGGTATGGGAATTGAGGCTAGTCCCTTTTTTTTTTTTGATGACTTGAATTGAGGCTAGTCCCTTGGAGCACTTGCTGACATCAGGACCGAAGGGTTGCTGCCTTGCTGGAGATTCTGAATAGTGTATGTCTTTAGAGTAGCCAGTTGCAGGAACCTTTGCAGTTCTGTGACTTCTCCATTTTCCCCCTTCTTTTGGCTGTTCATCAGTTATTATCAGTATATATTTATGTTGAATTAGCTTGCTTGCAACTGTTGCATATTTGGGTACCTGGGAGGATTTGGATCTGAATCCAAAATTGCTTTGTTGCTTTCAGGCCTTTGGGTTCCAGTTAGATAATGGCATACCTATAGAGAGCTGGTTTGATGATCCCAATGATACAGAACTTCTGAAATTACTCCCATTCCTAGAAAGTTTGGTTGGCGTTGAAGATGTCCGGCCTTATATAGCAAGGAAGTTCAACCTTCGGGAGAAGGTAGCCACTGCAGCTTCTCTCACAATGGACATGCAGATGTGATGCATCCAGTGCTGTCAAGGATTATTTCCGCGGCATCAAGGAGGCAGTGGTGATAAATGTAGAAAACGACCTGATATGGTGATTCTGTAGATTGTAGCAGCATATCAGGTTCCCCTCATGTTGCAATGTTGTATGTTCTGGCATTCACCTTGTACAATTTGCTGCAGTTTGGCAGTTGTAAACTGTACTTGCTAGGAATAAACCATCTTCAAATGTGAAGGTCTTGTTGCAAATTGTGTCGCATTGTTAACATCATGTAGGTTGGTCGATGCACTAGATAATCAAGTTGTGCAGCGAGCAAAGCAATCCGTAGTTCCTGCATTTTCTGCAACATGTGTAAAAGTGGGTTAAGATGGCGATTGGAGCTGCAGGCACTCTAACCAAAGTGTCAGATATTTAACATGCATGATACTCTGCAATATCTGCATACAATGAGAGTAGTCACTTTATAAATCTCTTAAGATATGATGGTAAGTGTAGTGAATTAGTGATGTACTGTATCTGGATGTCCGCGTCAGAAAGAAATGATCATGAATCTATAGTATTCATATTTTATACTCTATCTATAACCCCACTTTCAATTTCTACTATTGGATAAAGAATGTCAAAAATTTCCTATATGTCAAACCTGCAGATTGCATCATTTCACCGATAAAGGAATTACATTACAACTTATATAAAAAGTTGCAAATTGGATGTGATATCACCTTATTTCTTTTCACCTTCCTGGGTCCCACCCCATCACCATCACTCCGAGCTGCTGTCCTTCCACCAATACAAAACCGACGCCGCCGGCTAGCCTGCCGGCTGGCCGTTCTTGGCGACCCCGCGGCGCCGCACAGGTCCGCGCCGGCGGAGGTACTTCCCCACTGTCCGGTGCTCCTCCATCGCCGCGGGAGCCGTCCTGGACGGCCTGATGCTGCACTTCGCGGGGCCACTGCCTGGCTGCCGGTTCTGCGCCGGGTAGCGGATGCCACGGCCGTCGGCATGCGTACGGGCTTCGCCGCAGACAGCGGCGGAGAGCTCAAGGTAATCCCCAGCTACGTCCACTCCCCCGCCGGGTAGCTGACTCAACAACTAGCTCGACATTGTTTATGATTAGCAGTTCATAATTTTGTGAATAGTGGTCGTTTAGAGGGAACCTTGTGGGGTTATTAGCGTATTCTTTGAGAATTGAGACTCCGAAAATTCCAAAATCTGGAAGATTTGTGAATAATCTATGCTTCAATTTCACGTAATCATGTCTTAATCTTTCAAAATTATTACCACGTAGTGAGACAGAGTAGTTAATCTGAGCTCTGAAGGTCGTTCCTCTGTTGATTCTTTCAATTAGCTATTCAGTCCAAGAACTTGTCCTTCATCTGGTCGATCATCCCCTTTTCAATTAGTTTATTTCGGGATGGTATCAATTAATATGATAAAGTGTTCTACAGTCCCTGTATCTGTTACGGTTGGAACCACAAATTTTTTAAGAACAAATATTCAGCAATACTACAATCTGAAAAGTTCTGCCAAGGGTAGACAATTTTTCTATTAAGTTGTTCTTTCAGTTGGATGTACATCTACTTAGTATGTTCTCAATGAAACAGGCTTCTAACCAAACCTGATTCTCAGTCAGGTTAATAAATCTTCTATGTACGTGAGGTGAGGAGGTATGTTTGGAAGGCTGTGATTGCATCATAAAGATGGACTGCAGGCTGGCTGGGGCTGGTATTGCGGTTCTTTGGAAGATGGAGGTCGATTCCCAAGGACTGGTCTGGACAAAGAACTACCATTACAATGGACGGCATCCTTACAGGATGTAGATGAAAGAGATTGTGTAGAGATACCCCAAGGAATCGAAGCACATCATCACTGATCACATGTGGCACTGCTGGCTGCAGTAAACTCGAAGTATGCTGCTCCGTTCTAGGTATGGCCATTACTAGAAACCTTGGAAGTTGTTCTTTTCCTTTATTCAATCTATCGTAATAAGGACGGTGGACTGGCAGCTTGTCCACTTACTTATACGATGTTATTGTTGGCTCAGTTTGCGGTACTTTTAGATCCTAGCATGTGATGGATGACTCGTATGCCAAGTTACAACTAAAATGCTAGTAGCTGTGCAACTTACTGGTTTTTTTGTGTAAAAAAAAGAGTTCCTGAAGTTAGGGCCTGTTTGGTTGGCCCCCACACTTTGCCACAACCCAGTTGGGCGCATTTGGCTTACTTGAGCTGGCATTTCTTTTTCTTCACACCTTTGGCATCCCATATTCTATTTGCTTAGATGCTATACCAGAAACATAGGCCTGATTTGAGCTGACTATTTTCACTACAAAAACTGTAGCAAACCACACTTCATCACTGGAAGTTCAAAAAGCATGGCTTTCAACAAACGGACATCTCTGATTGCGAATATAGAATCAGAACATTGCAGGGAATTTCTAATTTCACCACGTTAAGCTCTCAAGTTTATGCTTTATGCTTGATGACTTCTACGCACTTGCTTTTTTGGTGCTGCTGATACCTTATCACCATATTAAAAGATCCATACAAACTACAAACAATGGGCCCATTATTGAGTATAATGCACCTGGAAGTTGATAGGAAACCTTACGCTTTTTCTAAAAGAATGAAACTATTATTTTCCTCCAAAAGTCCAAGTATATCTCCAAGAAAAGGCAGTATGCAAACTTATGGGTGCAAGGCAGCTGCATTTTTCGAGTCTTAATGTTCTGAAACTGTCTAAGAACGGGAGTTTCCTCATGTGATTTGAATATTTACCAGTGAATGTAGCAAACCATGGATAAGAAAATAGAGCACTGATGATAATCCAAGGGTCTATCAATCAAATACAACTATTTAGTAAATATCAAGAGCAAATATCAATTATTCAGTTATCAGCTTGGCTGCTTCCTTTCTGTCTTTCCTTGAGATTTGACAACCAGAGAAACAAATGATCAATTTGTTGGAGCTCAAGATGCTGTACGCTGGCGGCAAGAGGTCGCACAGGCTTCGAGCCTGCGCACATGCTCAAGCCTTTTGATGTTGCCAATGTGCAGGCTGCTGGCCGCAGCTTAGCACGCCCTTTGGATGCCCCTGTGCTGCAGGCTGCAAGCACAAGGGGATAGTTTAAGCTGGGCTGCCAATAGCTCACTGAATTTCTTTGCCCATCTGACCTCTATGAAGCAGGTTGCCCCTGTGCACTCAGGAGCCTGGGCAGGCGCCCGGGCTCGCCAGGCCATGGGCCCCCCCCCCCATGCCTACACCCTTCACAAATGGTAGAGCAACCATCTATGAAATATATGGAATTCGCTTCTTCCCATCCAACAAGCATGAAACATATTTTTTTTAAAAGAAGATGATGGCTTTTTGGAGGCTCGACTGGTAGGGATCAGAAACATGGATAAACTTAGATATTATTCTTTTATAAGAAGAGCGATATTGATGCATTTTGGTATTAAGTCAAATGTGAACATACCATCTCAAGCCTAATTCAACATTTAGTGTTAGAATAGTAACTTCCATAAAAGAGGTAATTTGTCAATTGTGAGTGTTAAAGATGTTTCTAGTGTGAGAATATTCGATTAACTTTTTTTTTGAGATTTCACCCTACATATTTTAAATTTGACAGTAGGCTGTCATTCTTGAATTTATATTAATGGGAAGGGTTGCATGCCACAGAGTTGGTTTAGTACTGCTATACGTACAATCCATTTGTGCGACCACATTAAAACCGGAATGTCAAATGGTTAAAATCGTTTGGGTGTGTTAGTCTGTTATATATATATATACTTGTATTCTCCCCATTGTATAAGGGGTTTTGTGCATTTTGCTATTACCTGTACATGTATATATTTGGGTTGAGAGTCCTCATATTGAACACAAGTGCTATTGGTAACAGGGTGATGGTTTGCTAATTTACCAAAGAGGTTGGATTACCTGGTTCTAAAGCCGTTGTATTAATAGGTTGTATTTTCCTTGTTTGCAGTATACATTCCTAATTCTAAATCAGGCGCATTTTAGGTGGAACGCTCGCAACCAAAATAAAGGAGTTAATGATATCCATAACCTTTTCAGGTAGAAGACAAATGTCATGCCTGTCATACAGATCACGTGCCCGTGCCACCGAGCAGGCGAGCCCAGCACATACCAAACAGGCTGACCAAGTGGTTGGAAAAATTCCCCTTTTGCTCTCATGGCCATGGAGAACACCGCACCGTGCGACGATTTCTTGATGATCATGGCCGATCTCGAGTCTGAGAATCCGGTTGCCAACGTAGCAGCTATAAACCATGCCTCGGCGTTGATAGCTAGAGGTAAACTCCCTGAATCCCTGCTCCTATGCCGCCTAATCGCTGGCCTTGCTTCCAATTTGGCGAAGCCTCACCATGAAGTTATCGTCAAGAAGGATGTCTACTCAATCTTGAAGGCAATCAGGGACGTCATCATCAGCAATTACATGAACATGGACTCAGCTTGTGATGAGGCTCTCCATGCCATCCGGTGTTGTTTCATGGATGAATTCTTTCGCCATATTCAGCATAACCCACGCATGGTGAGGCTGTGGACAGTCCAGGACCAATTGACTGCGCTGAAAACCTTATGTACCTTCTTTCGTAGCTCACCGGAAAACATCAATGACACTAGCTGTGTTGCAGCCTTTGCCTCACTGATGCTGTCACCGCATGTCACCGTGGTACGTGCATGCGCGGGCACCCTTCCCTCTCTGTCCATTGTTCCAGGCTTTGCATTTGCATTGGCACGAGCCTATTGCAATCTTCTCGAAGTATTTCCACCGCAATCATCACTTCAGATAAGCAGCGCGGTTTTAGTGCTTGACAGGCTGAAGCAGATTAGCATGACCTTGGTGGATCACCCCAGGTTCGATGAGCTGGCCCTGGATGTACTAGGGGCTTTGGCAAATCCCAATTTTGCTGTGCGAAAGAAGGTTCTGAACTTGGTGGTGAGCTTCCTCACCCCTGGGAATGTCGGTGATGTGCTACGGATCCTTATGAACGCACTGGATTTGGCAGCCACTTCAGACATCCCTAATGAGTATCAAAAGATGCTGGATGAGGCGATTACAGAATGCCACTCTGCTTATCGAGAAAGTATTATGCAAATCATACTAGATCCAAAGTACCTTGTGTTCATCAATTGTATTCGCTACATGAAGGACATCATGGACTGTAACCCCTTGTTGGGTCCCCAGCTTCTAAAGGGTCTTCTAAGGGCGCTCCGGCATGTCAGGTCATCGCCTGTGTGTGCTGCTGCTGTCTGGGCCATCTCAGTGTGCTCTGATTCACTGTTAGAGACCCGTGGCGCCATGGTTGCAATTTCACCTCTCTTCAAGGACCTACTGGATCGACGTGATCTTGAGAAACTGATAATTGGAGGTGGAGAAGTGGAGCATGAATACATGCTTGCTAGTGATTGTTATGGTATTAAAGAGGGAGATGCACAGGAACAGCCCCTGCAGCCATGGCTGATGGAGATGGAGGAACTTCTGTTTGTGCACATAGGGCTCACAAGGCAAGCAGATGGGAGCTATGCCATAGCTTCGAGTTCCCAGAGCAGTGCTAGTTCTGAAGATGTGCCATCATTGAACCATACAGACAATCTGGCATTCGTTGTGCAGTCTGGAGATGTGTTATTGGCAGATTTCGTGGAAAGCATGCTGTCCAAGCTTGTGGATGAGGATGAAGAGGAGCAGTAATGTTGCTATAGGGTTCTTGAGTTTTGAAGTAATAATTTACCGGTCTTGGGCACAGTGGCTATACTGATTCATTGGCCACTTTGTTCCATAGAGCTCTAGGGCTTGAAAAATTAAATATGCAGCATAGTTGAATCTGCATTGTCAGTACCTCAATATGCATAATACCATCTTTTTGCATGGAAGAACTGCCAATTTTTTTCTGTCTGCTTATTACTTCTGTTATTACTATTGTTACTACCTTTATTTTTAAAACATTTTATCCTCTGTTTCGTGTGATCCTGTGTTGTTTCATCACAGCCTAGCCTAACCTACTGGGATTAAAATGTCATGTCCTGCCCATCCAAAGTAGCAGTGCCAAACCAGGTTTCCTAAGGCTGGTTGGGTACTGTAGGGAAGGTCCGTTCTGTTAGAGATTAGGTTAGATTGGTTTGAGTTGCTATTTGTTTCCTTATTCGAGAGATAGGATCGTTAGAGGTCAAGTTGTGCCATGTATATATAGATGGGGTTTGTATCCGTTTTGATTAAGCAAGAAGAATATTAATCTATTAGGGTTAGGTCACTTATCCTCCCATTGTGGTGCGGCTGCTGGGCATCAGCGCGATGACCCCTGCTTGGGTATAGGTTCATCTAAAGTATGCCCATCCATAACTGTTAGTTATGAGCAGTTGATGGGTGATTAATCTATTTCTGGGAATATCCAAGACATAAAGATTAGTACTCGCATCTGCCGCCTTAAGATTGCTTGTGACTTGTGAGCCTTCAAATATTTGGTTGCTCTTTGCTTGCTTGTGTGCAAACAAATGTACATTGGAATATGGATCATCCTTCCCAGTGATGGTATGCTGATGTTGATGAAACTATCATTCCTTTAAACATTATTTCTCTGTCTTCCTAGCTCGACAGTAATAGTGGTATGATTTATGTAAGCACCAACTCCTTTGTCATCATGAAATTAAGCTTGGAAGCCCTCAAAAGACAACTGAGGTTACAGACCCTTACTCTACAGAGCTGTCTCTCCCTATGTCAGAAAACAAGACCAGGAACACAAGATCAAAACATAAGTGGCTGGAGGTAGAAACTCCTCGAGCGGTCAAGCCCCAGCTATAGACCACTGCCGCATTTCCTCATTAATGACCGAGATGACACTTGTCAAATTAGGGGTAACCCCATCGAAAACACAACGGTTGCGGTGGTTTCACAGAGATCAGGTTCCTAAAATGATATGGAGTTTAAACCTTTTCAAACTTGACCAGAAACCCTACAACTTGCATCAGCCCCTAGTCTTCAAAGAACAGATCATCTACTTGTGGGGCAACTGCATGTAAGTCAACTTCCTGCAGAATGTTGAGCCACATCTGACAGGGTGAAAACACATGAGACCAGCAAATGGTTAACTGTTTCCTCAGCCTGATTACACAGTGGACATACTTCAAGATGATAAGTCCTTTTCTTGCTAGGCGATCAGCTATCCAACATTTCTTATGTACGATTGTCCACATTAAGAATTTGCATTTGCCAGGTGCCCAGCTCATCCAAATTCTTTCCCAAGGATTGAAATGAGTACCCCCAATAAATAAAGCTTCATAAGCCGATTTTGTAGAGTACTTGCTAGAGGCAGAGAACTGCCAAATATGCATGTATCCTCTACTTCTGGTTGCAGTTCGACACTTGAGAGGAGTTCTCATAGGTTTAGATACTCGAACAGACTGTGAGTACCCCCCCTCCCTTATTTTAAAGATTTATCTCCTATCCTTGAGAGCATCATAAACTGTTCTTCTTGCTCTGGCAGCCAAGCAGGAGAGAAAGCAAGGAATGCAATTATATGCAATTCCCAATTCCTCTATTACTCTAATTGATGGTCCAATGTTATCATTCATCAAATTTCTCTATTACCCTGATTCGTGAGTCATTGTGATAACACTCCAAAAATATATGCTAGAAGCAGCACTCTTCCTGCCAGTGGAAATGGGTCAGTTACACCCTTACTGACTTTAAATGAAAGATTAACATCCTTCATATTCTATAACTGAATATCAGACCCTGTGTTGACATCTCTCTGTTACTTAAGACTCAGTCTATTATCAGCATAAACTGAATATATCCAGCAAGCCTTACAGAAAATTAGTGATGAAGCTTCTGGAATCTTTATAAGTGAAATAACTGTATAATGTATCATTTTAAGTTGGTCTCGTTCATGTCATAGGCAATACTGTTATATAGAGTTCTAGACTAGAAAACTCTGTAGACAGTCACGGAGTTAACTGGAATAATTGAGGAGAGGAATTCTAGCATTTGCACTTCTAGTACCTTGATTTTCGCAAAAACAAGGTCTTCGATTCTGTCATGGATGAGCTTATTGCGTCTCTTTGTGTGGACCTGTTAAGTGCGCACACACACACACACACACAAAAGTGTATATATGATGTATCTGATCCAACGAAGAGTATGTATGTGGAGTATGTGTTCATACTAGAATATATATGATGATATATATGTTGGGTATGTGACCATACACAGAGTATATGGACATACTTATTTATATACTAATACTAAGGTATAATCATAGTATATTTAAAAAATAGGTCTGCTTTTGAAATTTTTCATGTATATATCTTTAAAGTATCTTAGAATAAGTATACGAACATACTCAAAGTGGTAAATGAGTATGCAGACATACATATGATGATATACTGATAATGAGAGTAGCTACAAGCGAGTGTAGAAAAAACTCTATGAACTTAAGAAGTAGCTAGTAAGGTAAATATGTAAGTAAATAGGAAGACAAAAACTATGCTTACTTGCTCATACGCACTCCAGTTTCTCTCGCATGCTGAGAAGCTACTAGTCAGACCAAGGATTCTTGCAGCCAATTTCCTAATGTTTGGTGCACTTGTGCCATGATTAATCCACCACTTAGCTACACTAAATAACAAGACACACTAGAAGTTAGAAAATGGGTCAAAAAATGAAAAATAAGATTACAAATGAAGCTATTATCAGACCTGGATCAAAAATTTTGCTTCTCCATTGCTTTCTAGCAATTTATTTGCCAAATGATCCATCCCCATCCTGATATTGCTCAAGTTCAGTAATGATGTTGTCTTGAATATCTTCATTGCCAACCATCTTTGTGATGCAAGTTATTAGACCTTGCCTGAATGTTTCTAGTTCAATGTCCAGCTTGTTTGGATAGTAATAGTATGGGTTTAGTAGTAACCAGCTCTATGCAAAGAGTTCCTAAAATTTGCTATGGTCTTTTCCAAACCTCTCAGAGATGTCATTCTTTGCTTCCAAAAAACCCCACTCCTGGTACATCTCTGTCCATTCTCCTCAGCACATTAACCAGTGGCTCAAAAAATTTGGTAGCAGAGTCTATTCCTTTCCAAAATGTTTCAGACCTCATAACTTTGCTGGCTGCCAGGGATATATTTGATTCAATAAAAAAAAATCAAAGTTTATTTTTTCCACCAGCTGCAGGCTGCAGCTAGCGTCTACATCAAGTATGCACAGTAACAACCAACGCATCTTCAGTTTCATCAGAACGAAAAAGCATGGAATGGAAGCACAGACAGTCTCATCTCCTAATCCATGTATTCAATTACATCAGCATCTTATCAGATCACAGCAGATTAGAATACATCAGCATCTTATCAGATCAAGGCGACTTGCTGCAGCTCTGCTCTGGTGCACGGCCGCCCTTCGATCCCTCCAAGCGAGCGGGTGCAGAATCACTGGCTAGAATCCGGATGTTGATGTGAAAATACCTATCTACACTTTCAACTAGGTTCTTTTGGATATATTTAGGTTCCTCATGATAGGTTATTTTAACCATTAGATTTGTACTCATGGAAGGTTGTCATTCTTTTTCCAAGCACCCTAAAAGTCCTGATTTTTAAAATACAGTATTTCTGTACCGTCATTATGTTTTGATTTGTGAAATTGTACTTAGTGCTTGCCAACTTAGGCCTGATATGCATTATTATTATTATTATTGTATATTTTTAAAATTCTCAAATGTTCTTACTTGTTTGTAAATTTCAACCACATACAAGATTAGTTCTGTTTGAGTGGTAAACAAACATAAAAAAATATGTCAAAATTTAAGTTAACACTGTAATTTCGATTTTGCACAGGGCCCCCATATACCACAGGATCCCTGGATTCAGCGCGTGAACCTGCCTGATAATCATGATATAATTCACATCAAACATCAACATATTACATATGAAAGCACAGATAGACAGATATTGCCTTGCTCATATGTATTAAAGTTCACACGGTCTCAACATTATTATTACAATATTCCAAGCAATTAAACCAACTACCACATATAAGTAAGACAACCAGCCGAGTACTCAAGACATTATTATTCCTAGCAATTTATGAAGAGAAACCGACTACACAATTCGCCATACATAGAAACATCCACACTTATTATGAACATAGACGAGCATCGAAATTAAAGAATACGGTGACAAAAGGGACCTCAAGGTGCAACAAGCCACAGCAATACTGGCCTATGCTGCACTGGAGTGCACATACGGGATGGCTCTCAAATGCAGGTCCATTTTCTTGCTTACCCCCATCCCGTATTTCTCAGACATGTCCATCAACTCCGGGCTCACTCCATCAGGAAGCACCCAGTCAAAGTGGTACAGAAGGTTTGCCAATGCAATCTCCAAAGTGGACACGCCAAACGTTATCGCCGGGCATTGTCATTGACCCGACCCGAAGGGCGTGAACTCAAATTTTGTTCCATTGTAATCAAGATTGCTGTTCTCAAACCTCTCCGGGTTGAAACCTTCCGGGTCGTCATTCCAGTATCTTGGACCCCGAGAAATCGCAAATGCATTGACAAGTACCTTGGTTCCTTTGGGAATGTGGTAACCCAATAGTTCACAATCCTCTCTGGACTCACGAGGGACGAGTAGAGGATTAGGAGGATGCAACCTAAGAACCTCCTTGATGACCATTCGCATGTAGCTGAGTCCAACAAGATTTGTATCCTGCAAGCAAGAGGATTCTCAGAACTTTGGTGCTCATGGATAATGGATCTCCTCACCACCTCCAAATCCGCAGTGTTGGTGAATGGTGTTCCTGGCCCCTGGTTCAGCTGTAAGCGGGGGCTACGGCAAGGCGACCCACTGTCGCCAGACCTGTTCCTCATAATTGCCGATGTTCTCCAACAGCTGATCAAGCATTCCGGCGGTGTAAGGCACCCGATTGACACAAACCTTGCCTGCCCCATTCTCCAGTACGCCGATGATACCCTGCTGCTCCTCCCAGCAAACCGACTGGACCTTGAGAATCTGAAACACCTGCTGGACATGTTCTCCCTGGCAACAGGACTGGGCATCAACTATCACAAGAGTACGATTGTGCCTATGCATGTCAGTGAGACGGATGCTGCTGAACTCGCCAACATCATGGGATGCCAGTTGGGGGGCTTCCCCCAGACGTATTTGGGGCTCCCTCTATCCAGTGACAAACTCCGCCTTGCAGCCTTCGCGCCCGCCATCAGCAAGGTCGACAGATACCTGGCCGGGTGGCAAGCTTCCCTCTTGAACCCCATGGGGCGCGCCGTCCTCGTCAACTCAGTGCTTGACAGCCAGCTGATATACCTGATGTCCATGATGCTTCTGCCCCAGGGAGCACTCGACGCTTTTGACAAACGCAGACGAGCATTCTTGTGGGCCGGTGAGGGGCAAGTTCACGGCGCGCAATGCCTGGTCGCCTGGGAACGTGCCTGCCAACTCAAGGAGCAGGGCGGTCTCGGCCTCAAGAATATTGCCATTCAGAACAAAAGCATGCTTCTCAAGTTGCTCCACCGCCTGCACACCTCCGACGACTCCTCCTGGGCACGCTGGGTCCGTGGGAGAATTGACATGATCACAATGCATGGAGATATCTCCGGCCCCCACTGGCAAGAGCTGGAGAAACTGCTTCCTTTGTACAGGTCGGTGACTGTCTATGAAGTCAACAATGGAGATTCCACGTCCTTCTGGCTTGATAGGTGGCTGTCAGTTGGCCGCCTGGTTGACACCTTTCCGCTGCTCTATAGCCATGCCACTGATCCGGTGGTGTCTGTGGCTGAGGTCGTTGCTGAGGGCTTGGATCAGTTTCTGGTTCCACGCCTCACCTGGAGAGCCCGTGCCGAACTTGACAAAGTCAGTCAGCTCCTCGACATGGTGACCTTGCAACAGGCCGACGATCGCCGAACCTCACCGCTTGCTGCAGCAGACAACGTCCTCCGGGCTGGTCCTGTGTACCGCCTTGTCATGACAACTCTGGGTGCCCCTACCAGCCCCTTCTCCACTTTTGTCTGGGAAAACAAGACACCGCCGCGAGTTCAATTCTTCACCTGGCTCTTGGTGCAAGAACGAATTCAGTGCAGGGCCAACTTGGTGGTGAAAAATGTGATTGATTCAGCCACTTGTGCTCTCTGCCAATCCACGGATGAAGACTGCAATCACCTCCTCTTCTCCTGTCCTTTTGCAGCAAAAGTATGGCAAGACGTCGGCTTCCAGATCGACGAGGCTGAGGTCTCCACTCTATGGTCTATCCAGCGGCCGGGCGGGATACCGGCGAAACACTACCACACCCTGCTCCACCTCCTCTGCTGGCACATCTGGAAGCATAGGAACGATGTGGTGTTCAACAGTTTGCCTACCTCGCACGCTCGGCTGTGGCAGGCCTGCAAAGAAGACGCACGGCTGTGGAGCCAACGCTGGCCAGCTGTCGATCGTGTCATTGCTGATTCCTGGTGCTCACGGTTTCCCATTATATAAACCCTCTTGTAAATTTGGCCTTTCCCTCAAAAATTGCTGAAATTCCAGCTTTTGTAATAGCTTTGGCTGCCAAACAGCCCTTGAAATGAATATGAATCAGGTGGGGATGCTCTCCCCCCGTTGACCCTCAAAAAAAAAAAGTATTAGTGACGACACCCCGTGATCCACCTAGCATTTTTCGAACCTCCTGCTGTGCTCTCTGCATAGCCTCCGGCTTTTTCATGAGCTCCGACATAGCCCACTCCAAAGTGGATCCTATGGTTGTCGTGGCACCTCCGAAAATATCCTGGAAAGTAATTGTCAGGTTAAGTACGAGTTGACAAAGTAAAAGAGTAGAAATATATACATCATCTCAACAAGTGCAGGCAATTAAAAAAACTCATTGTACTTGCATTGTATTTAATAATTAAAATAAGAGTAAAGTTCGTTTGACCACTAAACTTATGGTCGAGTTTGAAAAACCCCCCTTGAACTAGAAAACCACTGTAGGAAACCACTTTGAAACGATCAAGGGAGTAATTTGTCCGATTTTGTAAAGTTAGAAGGCGTGGATGTCTAGTTTTCGAGTTCGGAAGTTTTTAAACTCGGCCACAAGTTTAGGGGGTCAAACAAATTTTACTAAAAAAAATACTTGCCTTACATCAATTTTTTTGATGGATTTTATTTTTGTTCTAGCTGTGCAATTGCCGCACGCTTATATATTAGTAATTTTCGAAAAGATAATAACCAGTAGTACCGCAGGTTCGAGAATAAATAAATAATACTCACAAACATGACGGTGCCTATAATCTCCGAGGTCAGAGGGAAAGCAAGTGAATCCTCCTCCTGCAGCCTCAGCAGCACGCCCAGCAGATCCTCTTGGTCGGGCCTGCAGGCCGCCGCCCCACCCGTCTTGGCAGCTCCGCGGCTCTCGATGGCGGTCGCAATGATCTGCTGGATGCGGCCATAGCTCCTCACTAGGCGGCGCTCGCCGGTGCTCAGCCACCGCACCAGCCTCGACGACGGGAACAAGTCCTCCGGGAAGAATCCCGACACGAGTTTGCTGACCTCGTCGTACTGGACGACGAAGTCGGATTTCTCGGCGCACTCGCCGCCGAAGATGGCCCTCGCTACGAGGTCCGGCGCGAGCGCCTTCACCTCCTCGCTGATGTTGACGACGCCACCGCTGGCGGCAGTGGCGGCGACGGACCGGAGGAGGCGGCCCACCTCCTCAGCCCTCAAGGACTCGATGCACTTCACCTGCGCAGCGCTCAGGAGCTCCATGACGACGATCTTCTTCATCTGGCGCCAGCGGTCGCCGTAGGGCGCGAAGCCGATGCCCTTCCCTCTGCAGCCGACGATGCCAATGGTGGCGCTGGTCGTCGGCCAGGAGCAGAAGGCGAGGTCGTGGGTCCTCATCACCAGCTCGGCGGCCTCGGCGCTGGAGACCATCAGGGTAGGAACCTCGCCGAGCCAGAGGAGCATCAGCGGGCCATGCCGGTGAGACAGCTCCGCCATGGTGCGGTGGCCGAGTGAAAGGATTGGGTGCTCAGTCTCAGAGGAGGGAGGTGGTGAATTAGGCACTAATAAAAACTTTGACCTATGGTTCTAACTAATTTGCACAAAACTTAAACTAAAACATGCTATCTAGATGTGCAACTAGGTTGTTCTAGTGTGAAACCCCTATCCCAAAAGAGTTTAGCAACATATAACTTTTTCTATCAAGAAACTATTCTATGAAAGTAAAGGCATACAAATTGCTAGTATGAAATGCAGAAACTTAATGAGCGGGATAGGAGATAGCAAACTCTTGACGCGGGTGTTTATTCCGTGGTTCGGTTAGCCACAAAGGCACACCTACATCCACGTTGTTGTAGCACTCACTAAGAGTATTGCTACTCGGCCACCAAGTCTCTTCCGTGAACACAACCACGGTCACCTTGGCCCCGGATTCCACTAAGGAGCTTCTCCACAAAGGATGGGGTCTCCACGTCCCCCACACAAAGATGTCGTCGCCGCTCCACACCAAGTCAGAGGGTCGATGACGTTGCCGGCAAGCTTCACGCTCCAAGGTGCCGGCGCACCAAGCTCTTGTTTGGTTCACTAGAGAACCACAGCACAAAGGCTCAAGGCCTTGCAATCTCACTCACTAAGAGCTATTCTAGCACTCACACTTTACAAGCTAGTGTTAAAAGCTAAGGATATGATCTTGATGCTCTTGTATGGCTTGAAGATGTTCTTGGGTGTGTGTGGGATGTTCAGCAACTCCAACAAGCTTCAAATGGCCGGGGTGAGGCATATATATAGGCCACCAAGTCTTGTAGCCGTTGCTCCAACGGTCAGCAGAAAATCTGCGTATCATCGGATGAACCGATGCCTCTGGAATGGGTAGCGTCGGTTCATCCGGTCACTCTAAGCAACTGAAGTAGCCGTTGGCTTCTCTGATATAGTTGCAGCGACTCCAGGGACCATCGGTTAAACCGATGCTTATGGCGTCGGTTCAACCGGTCTCTCATAGCAACTTGTTGGGCTCTTCTCTTCTGCTGACGTCAATGCACCGACGCAATACTCCGATGCACCGTCGGTTGAACCGGTGCTGAAGAAACTTCTCCTGGGCACTTGACATCGTCTCTGGTACACAGTACGCCCAATGCACCGATGCCCTTTCTTGGACCGTCGGTTCAACCGGTGCCTATAGGCTGACTTGGCTTCGATTCCCTTCTGCACCAAACATCATAGCGTCGGTTCTTCCGACAAGCGTCGGATGCACCGATGCTTAGGCATCGGTTCTTCTGTTGCTCTTGATCCGAAGAGCTTTCAGGGCGTTGCCCTGAGACCCGCGAGGGGCGGAACCCCTGTAGGGGCGGCCCTTCGGGCCTAGCTACGCCTATTTTCTCTTGTCTTTGTCATCACTTGAACCTAAACGCCTGAGAATGATCATCTTAACAATCATATTAGTCCCATTGATTGCGTTGTTATTCGATCACCAAAATCACTCGAAATTGCATAAATGGTGCCATGTTGGTTTCACCGAGGCCGCCCACGACGTGGTGGATGCTGCCGATGATCGGGAGGGTCCATGGCCCAGGCGGCAGTCGCTTCTTGGGATTGCTGCTTTTGGTGTCTCCAAGCTTATGAGACCAAACGAAGAGCAACACCACTGTGGCCAGAGAAACTGCACATAATGTTATTACTAAAAGCTCCATGGAACTCAAGTGATCGAGCACATGAATGAGGGGTATTACTAATCTACTACGCACTACCTAGATATATATAGCTATGGAACGTGTTGTAAAGCATGGCCAGATCGATATGATTTGCAAACATTTTATAGCACTCGTCTCAAACCGCGCACATTTATCAGGTGCTAGCTCCCGATCCCCCACGCACCAAAAAAACCGCGCTCGACTGGGAGAAATTAATAGAAGGCAACTTCATGGAAAGGCCTCTCCGTTTAGCGCTAGGTGAAGAACTCTCTGCACTTTCCATTTTTATCTAGTTGCATCAGACCGAAATGAAAAACAAACTCAACCCCCTCATCATCACGCCTGCCCGCGTAAGAAAAGAGCCCACTCCCTTCCTCACATGCATATATATCAATCTCAACTCTAAAAAATCAATTGTTCTTTAAGCATACATCCAAATCAAAATATGATTACATCATAATATTTGTCTCGATAGAGCTTCAGAATAACATCCTACTTGAGTATGTTTTGGGCAAAATGGTGAAGTTACTTTTTTTTAAAAAAAACAAATCTTAGTTTCTCTATTATATAAATTAGTCACAAGTTACTTCGTATTATATATACTATTGGCAAATTACTTCTTGTCATGAACCGTAAATTTACTTTTATTAGTAATTATTTTTTATTAGTAAATAACAAACTGATTCACTATATATAATATTAACTATTTTTTATTAGTAATTATGGAGTGCAAATTTACTTTTCTTAATGCAGTGCACAAGGTCTTCCCAAAACCTAAGTATACAGTATAATTGCATTGCGTACACGATCCTTGCGTGTCTCTTTATGCATGTAAGTGTTAAATCATAGTTAAACACTTTTTGGGAAGACCTTTTACATATGCCTTGCCTGCTACCTACTCCCTCCATACTCATAAAGAAAATTGTTTTGGACAGCTACACGGTCTCCAAAACTTAACTTTGACTTATTATTTTTATAAAAATATTTATCGCAAAGTGACATATTTATATTTTTATGAAATTATTTTTTCAAGATAAATCTATTCATATGGTTTTTGTATTTTAAAACTCAACAACTTAAAAGTTATTCATGATTTACATTCATAATGTTTGACCCAAACTTCCTCCAAAACGACTTTCTTTTTGAGTATGGAGTATGAAGGGAGTGCTCCTGTGACAATAGTTGTATCAGATAGCTGTATTCGGTACTGATGGCAGAATAAATACTAATGCCAAAGCTAACTTGCACTAAAAATGGTTAAGCACTAATGTGCATGCACACCTTGTCGGCCTCGTCTTTTGATGAGTATTAGGTGATACCCGCGCGTTGCTGCGAGAATTTTTTAAACAAAATTTTAAGTTGAAATTTAAAAATAGAAATAGTAATGTGATTGTATGGCAACATTCTTTTGCTAATGACATTATATATGAAAACATATTTATTTTGTTCAGAACGGCTCTTAAATGATTGATCCTCCGTATAGAATTTTTGTAGGGTGCTACCCGCAAAGACTAATAAATTGCATACGTGGATGCTATTAGTCATAGAAAATCAATGTAAGAAATAGATAGATGCTCTTAGTGGATGGTGACGCGGCGTCTGATATAGTGGATTTCTAGTGACGTGAATAGTTTGTATATTGAGAAAAATAGAGTTAATGACTCTTAGCGGGGTGCATCTCTCTCTCTATATATATATATTACATACATAGATTCGATGTCATTGGGGTTGCCATGATGGAAGAACGTGTCATACCCACTATTGCAAAGCGGATGCCTTCTGAGCGCGTCAGTGGATCTTATAAAAAGAACACCCTAGATAAATATCGTGTGTAGCGAGCGGAGAGGAAGGTCAGCGGGACTGAAGGACTACCCGCTGCCGCTGCGGTGAACGTTAAGAGTCACATGCTTTCTGTTTTTAGATGTTCAAGGTATAGCGGATGGCTCCTTTAAAAAAAAAAGAGGAAGGCTCTCCATTTAGGCTAATTTAGAGAGATCTCTTCAAATAGTTTATACGTTCTGTTTTAGCTGTTCAAGGGATAGCGGATGGCTCCTTTCCAAACAAAACAGGGCTCTCCATTTAGGCTTATTTAGAGCATTTTCAAGAGAGGAGGAAAACAGCTTGGTATCGCTATCTCTCTCGCTATACTAGAAAAAATAGCCATCCAACATGGTCGCCATCCGGCTCGGGATATCACTCACCTCCCTCGACATCTATGCCGAGCCGCCCCCGCTCGTCATTTCCTCCCGCGCGCTCCCTCCCTGTCCCTCATGTTCCCTCCCTCCCTCCCTCCCGCCATGGACGCAACCGTCGCCGGGAAGTAGGGTGTGGTGTTGGTGAGGGGGTGGAGGTCGACGTACATCTCCATCTCCATCGGCATCAACTCTAGCTCGTCGACCCTGCCGGCCTTTTCGGCGAGCTCCGTGGACGAGAATCAACCAGAAAAGGTTGAATTGGTGGCAGGGAAGGTCGATCGGCTGTGGCGCCCCTCCTTGGCGGCGGCGGAGCTCCGCTTACTGGCGGTGGCTTACGGGGCCGCACCCCGCCGTCCAGGAGAAGCGCGGCCATGGCGGACCTTCTCTGCACGGACTTGGGCGGAGCGGGGTTGGTGGCGCCGGGCGGAGCGGGCGGAGCTAGGCGGCGCGGGCGGAGCTAGGCGGCGCGGGACTGGCAGTGCTCGGCGGAGCTGGGTTGGCGCTAGACTAGCGGTGCTCGGCAGAGTTGGATGGTGCTAGGCGGGCGGGTGACTGGCAGCGAATAGTGGGGATGGGAAAGAAGATATTTAAAGAAGAGTCTAAACGGCCAGTTTGTTGGATAGTACAGTAATATAGAGAAGGAAGACTAGCTAAATGAATAGCTCATTGGTAATATGGAGAGTGGAATTTGGTTGTGTTTTGGAGATGCCCACAGAGAGACCTCTTCAAATAGTTTATATGTAATAATAAATATTTTGAGCTGATCTTGCTAGATTTCTTGTACTGTAGCAAACAATGCATCACTGTGAGTTTTCAATTGTGGAGTAGTGAGAGCATTTCCAGCAGATTTGGTAAAACTGGATACCTAAATTTGCTTTTAGTTATAGGAGAGAGAAGATTTAGGTTATGGTTTTGTGCTTCTCTCCAGCAGATTTGGTATATCTGGATACCAATAAAGCTTTCTCAAAATACTCTTATGCTGCAGGGAATTTTTCATAAAAAGTTCAAGATATAGAAAAACTATCAAAAATTATATGCTTTACTGAGGGCCTTTTTGCAAAACATCCCTTACACATAACAAAAATCCCCTTCTTCCTCCCTTCATGCCGGCCGCCTCCTCCTCCCCCCCGACCCATCCTCCTCCACCTCCTCTCCGGCAGTGTCCCGCCGCCTCCTCCCCTCCCAGCCCCTCCAATCTAGTGTCCCGCGCCTCCTCCACCTCCTTCTCCTCCCCCTCCTCCTCTCCTCTCCTCTACCGGGCCTCTCCTCCTCCCCTACCTCCTCCTCCTGCTCTCCGGCGTCCGGCGCCGCCTCCGACATCCCGCGCCGCCTCCTTCTCCCCTCCCGGCCCTTCCTCCTCCTACACCTCCTCGAACGCCAGATCCGCTCGAGGAAGAGCGGATCCAAGCCGAGAAGGGAGGCACCGGGGGAGCAAATCTGCGGATCTGCGCAGGGCCGCGGCGCCCAGTAGCCATGGCGGAGGTGTGGCGGGGCGGCGGCGCGGGGTGGAGGCGGGGCAGCGCGCGTGGCGAGGCTTGCGCCAGATGCGGCCGGCAGCCACAGCTCGAGCAGCGGCGAGGTGGGCCTCGTGGGAGTGGCGGCCGGCGGCCACAACTCGAGCAGCGGTTGCACAGGGAGGCAGCGGCGGGGAAAGGTCCGATCGGGAGCGGTTGGCCTCTCCCACCACACGCCTCCAGTTTTACCAATCCAGACTTTGGATTCGTATATTTGGGTCAAGTAGAGAGAAATTTAGGTAATTTTCTAAAAAATTTAGGGATAGGTATTCATATACCAAATCTGCTGGAGCTGTTTTTTGGTAGATTTTAGGTATCCTGGCAGTTTATAGGGATAGATATTCATTATAGCAAATCTACTGGAGATGCTCTGACGCTCCTTTTTGACGTGCACAATATGCCGTATGACAGTTCGTGATTGCACAGTGAGCACTTGATATTTAGGAACTGTAGGTTAAAAAAAATGGAAAGAGACACTACTACAGAAACGCTAATTTGTCCTGGTTGGGAAACTCTTGTTGTCCCGGTTTCCCAACCGGAAACGCTAGGCCGGGACAAAAGGGGGTCTGGCAACCGGGACAAAGTAACACCAACCGGGACAAAAAGGTGCTGCCAGCGCCACGTGGCTGGCGCACCCTTTTGTCCCGGTTGGTGTTACCAACCGGGACAAAAGGTCCCTTTTTTTTCCTATTTTACTTTTCTCAATTCTTTTTCTATTTCAATTATACTTTTGCATTTAAATTAAACTTATGTATTGGAATTTAGTGTGTATGATCTCCACTAATATATACATATATATAGTTACTTATATAATATTTGTCCTAGATAGTTTGCATATATAAATTAATTCACTTATATATATATGTATACACATATCTATACGTGTGAATTCCTTTACATATGAAAATGTCTAGGACCAATATTATATAAATATATATATATACACATATATATTATTGGAGTGCTTATATATAATACATACATACTCATAAATAGAAATATAAAACATACACACACATATATATTTACATAGGTATATTCGTTCTTAATTACATATATATGCGTATATTATCATATTTGCTGTGATTGTCAATGTGAGATTGTCCATCATAGTAGAATTCGCCTTTTGGATCGAGGACTTGCTCAACAATAAATCCGGACAATTGTTCTTGAATCGCCATAATCTTTTCCTCCGGTATGAGTTTATCGCGCATCTCCTCGACCTATGGAAAAAGGAGATAATTAATTTTGACTAATTAAAATACGAGTTCAAACACTAACAAGTTTTTTACTTACTTCCTCCTCCCAATCTGTCCAGGCCCTTGGAGGACCTACCAGACCATAGATGTTCTCGCATACATACTATGCGCATAAATTAGTGCCTTGTTCCTGCCTCATACACTTTAAGAGAGAAGAAATTATCAGGTATTTACATGAATATATAATAAAACTAATGAAACGTGCAACAAATCATCCAAGTGCGTACCGCAAAATCTGTCTTGATCTTCAATTCCTTGTCCAATTTGCCTAGATGATTTTTAGCGACTTGTTTCCAAACCCTGTGCATGATTAGAACAATTATTGTCAAGTAACAAAGTGATTCAAATTATCGGTCATGGACGGAGTAGTTGTAGAATTACTTTTTCATCATGTTAAGAAGATCTTCGTATTGTTCTGGATTTCTCCTCAATGAGTCCATAACCATGAGTAGGCTCTTCTTGGGAATTATGACAATTAGGACCCAGTGTTCACTGTAAGATTATAAGGAGGCAGTTCTTGGTAGTTAAGGTTTAAACAATTCGATTACAGAATAGAAAGAGTTAGACAGAAGGAATCACTCACGCAAAGTTGTAAGGAAATAATATCATTTGCTTGTTGTGATGAACGCTTATGTACTTGAACAAGTTTTGGAATATCTCATCGGAATTGTCGCGTAGAAGCCTCCAATTACAAGTAATTGGGTCGATGAAGCCGAGGTGATAGTATCCCTTTCTCCTATAAGTTTGTATCTCCATTCTACATGATACCGAATAAATCAAGGGATCAGTATGTTGAGATAATGCAAAACAATACGTAAGGAGAGTAAAATACTTACAGAACCCACAAGCCGACCATGGAGATGTCGAGGTCCTCCTGATGGAATAGTTGGTAAACTTCTTCCCAGTTTATCCATATAATGGCCTCCCCCGTAAGAAATCGTCATCTTTAATCTTTGCGCCCTACATGAAGATGCAATCGACCATCGCACGCATGTAGTGCTGGTGCAGCTTATACATTTGCGTTGGAAGCACAGACACTACTTCGGGGGGTACAAGAGATTTGCCCAGCTCATACGTCCATTTGATGACCACATCGGCCTTTGGAATATCTTCTCCCCTTGCAATCTGAGCCGCCGTCAGGTTTGATTCTTTCAAAAATGTAACAAAGTCTTATCGTTGCATCGTCTGTCCCACTACGAGAGGCTCTATTGATTGTTTTTTTTGGGCTCCGAGCTATGAAACATCGGACGACGATGACTTTGATTGTCTCTTCTTTTTCTCAGTAGTTTTGATAATTGTGCGGTCATAGTATGAAGGGGGATCTCTTGGAATGAATTTTCTCTTATTTGCTTCGCATATTCCCTTAAAAAATTTCAAATCTCCCGGATTTATCACTTTCTCGGGCTCCGGCTTCGGCTTCCGCTTCGGCTTGAAGTGCTCTTTAACTCTTTCTTGAGTTATCCGATCTAATTTTTCAAGGCTCATGTCCCAGGGTTTAATAGGAGCCTCCTTGGTTTTTTCTTCTTTTCCTTCTTCTTTGGAGGCTCCTTAGCCGGTGCAGCTACCTTTTTTGCCGGCGGCTGTTTCTGCTTCTTTGCCGGCGGCAGAGGGGGTGAACATGGAGGCGACGGTGACGCTTGAGTGTTCATCGGCGCGTGAGATGATGGTGATGGAGAATGTGCCGGTGAACCTTGCCGAGATAGTGCTGCCCTTGGGGAGTTTTGCGGAGATGACGGCCTAGGAAAGGCATATTGAGATGCCGGTCTTGGTGTTCGATCATCCGACTTTAGGACAATGTAGCGCTTATCCCATAGGATGTAGCCATGAATGGCTCCTGCTAGTGTCCTCTCTCCCCATCGCCTCCAGGAATATCAAGCTCGAGCGTCTCCCAACCCTGGCACACCTGCTCCACACCAACTCTTGTATATCCTGCCAGAATTTGCTGCCCGTGGTACACGTCGCCTGGTTGTTTTGGCATGGCGGTACCGTATGCAACAGTGAACATTAAGTTCTTAATGGTAGTCTGCAGGTCACAAGGTGTCCGCTGGGTGATCTCATCCACTGGAAATCGCTGCGGGGCCGTCGCTTCAACTGCGGCATGGATCCCCGTTGGCTCAACGGCGACGTCTGTGGAAGCGCAGCTGCTTTTTCGCTGAGACAGATGATCGGCTGCGACATTAGGCTCTGGAGGCACCGGTTGCGCTTGCTGTTGCTGGCTCATTGCTATGGCCACATGGCGTTGAACCTCTTCCTCTAGTCTTTGATCGTGTGACATGAGCCGTTCCTCTAGCCTTCGCAAGTGCTCCCTCTCATCATTTTTTCTTCTTTGCCAGCTTTTATATGATTCAATGTAATCCCTGAACCCATACTTTCATGGAACCACGCCTTTGCCTTTTGTGCGGCCCGGATGCTCTGGATTCCCAAGGGCGTAAGTCAGCTCGTCCCTCTCTCTATCCGGCTGGAATGTTCCCTTGGCCGCTGCTTGTATGGCCTCCTGTAGTCTCTGGGCTGCAAGCTGGATGTTTGGCCTATAGATGCAGGCCCCAGTCAATGGGTCCAAGCTTCCCCCGTGACCATAAAACCAGGTCCTTGACCTTTCAGGCCAATTCATGGTCGCAGGTTGGATGCCTCTGTCAAGCAGATCCTGCTCTATCTTCTCCCATTTAGGTATTGCAAGCTTGTAGCCTCCTTGGCCTGGAGTGTGATGGTACACTTTATTCGAGGCATTGTCTTTGGCCTTCTGCACCTTCTGAAGCCCAAGCTCTGAAGACTTGTATTGCACAAATGCATCCCAGTGACCCCTGAGCTTTTCGAGCTCGCCGGTAAACACGGGCGTGGTCCCGGTCTTGATATATTTCTTCGTCAAAATTTTCTTGAATGATTGCAGCTGTTCGGCCAACTTGCTCAGGGTCCAGCGCTTGCATATCTCTTCGGATTCAGCTAGAACCGTGAAGTTTTTCTTAAGCTCCCGCCAGCACCATTCTTTTTCTTTTTCGGGTACCGCATCTCGTTCCTCGCTTGGATTGGAAGCTTTCCATAGCATGAAGCTGATCGGAATATGGTTCCTGATAATACATCCGGATTGTCTTATGAATTTTTTGGCGGCAGCTTCTGGAGCGATCGGTTCGCCATTTGGACCAACTTCTGTTATAATGAACCGCCCTTCCAGTTTTTTTTGTCGGGCCTCACTTTGTCTTTTTCTGCTGCGACGATGATCCAGACGGCTATGAAAAAAACATTCATAGTATTCATATAGATTCAGATGAAAATATGATTTTCAATACAAGTAAGTATAGTTGTGATATGTACATTAGCACTTTGTTCACCAGCAGCGTCATCCTGAATAGATGGTGGCTCAATTCCATCACCGGACATATTCAAATATATGTCGGTATTGTTGCCATCATTAGCTTGTTCAGGGGCATCTCCTTGACCTTCGGCAATCATATTCAACAGGAACTGTTCGTCTTCCGCGTCTGTGTGTCGCGAGTCCATCGTAACTAAAATATGAATACAAATAAAACCCTTAAGAAAATTCTCTAAATAATTCACATATTTAGATCGATAACGATCGGAAACGATTCGGTCGATATCGGTAACGATCGGAAACTATCGGAAACGATTCGGTCGGTATCAGTAACGATCGGAAACTATCAGAAACGATTCGGTCGGGATCGGTAACGATCGGAAACTATCGGAAACGATTGTGTGTTAGCGCGAGTTTGTGAGCTCGAGAAGTAATATAAATGACATAATTAAATAATAAATACATGATACATTAAAGTATTTGAATGACATAATTAAAGAATAAATACATGATAAATTGAACTCTTTGAATGACATAAAAAATAGTAAATACATGATAAATTAAAGTCTTTGAATGACATAATTAAATAATGAATACATCATAATAGAAATTCTCTCTAATTCTATATTTCTCTCTAAATTCTCTCTAATAATATATCCATAATTTGTCGCTAATAATATATCGAAAATTGAATTCTAATAATATATCCAAAATTGAATTCTAATAATATTTCCATAATTGAATTCTAATAATATATCTATAAATCAATTCTACTTAATATATAATAAATAAAATTTTCCAACTATTTTTCATGATTCTACTATTTTTCCAACTATTTTCTACAAACTCCTATTAATTTCCAACTATTTCTAACATAATAAAAAAAGCTGACGTCAGCACATAGTAGTGCTGACGTCAACAAAGGGCTTACGTCCTTGGGCGCCGGCCGGCGTCGGGTGGGCGAGCTGAGGCGGAGACCGAGGGGTGCATCGCGCCGGCGCTCGAGGTCGCGGAGGCACGGTGGCGGTCGAGGGCGGGGCGGGGGAGGTGGGGCGGCACGGCGGGTGTCGAGGTCGGGGCCAGCGAGCTCGGACTGGCGGCGGTGGAGGTCGCTCGAGGCGAGGGGCCGGCATGGGGCAGTCGACGTCGGGGCTGGCGGCGGGTGGAGGTCGAGGGCAGGATCTGGGACGACGGCGCGGGGCCGGCGAGCTCGGGCGGCACGCGCGGGGGGGGGGGGGGGGGAGGGCGAGGTCGGGGCCGGCACAGGGGCAGTGGTCGGCGATGACGGCGATCGGGGACGACGGTGTGATGGGGCGGCGAAGCTCGAGCGGCGCGTCCTCTAGCGGCAATGGATGGCGGCGCTCAGGGACGATGACGATGGCGAGAAGGTGGCGTCGGATCGAGCAGCGGGATGACGGCGCGCCAGCGGAAATCAAGAAAATCCCGATGTGACACCTCAGGTGTCAGTACTTTTAAATACAATCAATGTACCTTAGTTAAAGTTAAAAGAAAAATTTGAGAAATTAATTCAAAGAGAAAGGACCAAATAAAATACAAATCATACAAAAGAAATTAAAGGAAAAAGAGAAAGGAGTGAAAAACTACTCAAAATTTAATTCAAAAATGTGCACAAAATTTTTGTTGGCTCATGAGAGGTGTTTCAATTGACATGTGCTCAATTAAACTTCAGCCAAAATCAAGTCAAAAACTGAATAAAACTAAAGTCCTTTTGTGCAAATATGCAAATGTACCAATAGTTCAAAATGTGAGTTTCAAAAGAAAATTTGTATAACACGAAAGTTGTAGATCTTAAAAAGTTATGCAAAAGTGGTATTCAACACTTTTCCATCTGAGCCCTCCAAATAGGAGAAAATTTTTGTTTACCGAAAGGTCCCTGGAATTTCAGAAATCCTAAATAGGCCCTCACCTTCACCTCTCTCTCTCTCCCCGTGCTCTGTTTTCCCGCCGCCCGCCGTACGCCGCCGGTGGACTTCGTCCACCGCGCGCCCACGGCCAAATGGACCCGGGGAAACCGTTTAGCGCCACCTGGCCGCCCCTTGGCACCTCCTCGCGCGCACACGCGTCTCAAATACATTTTCACTCAAAGTGAACTGAATATGAGGCAACGAAGATGGCTGGAATTAATCAAAGATTATGACCTGGAGGTTCATTATCATCCGGGCAAGGCAAATGTTGTAGCCGATGCGCTCAGTCGCAAGGTTCACTGCAATTGCCTTTCAATGGAGTCATATAATGACACATTGTGTGCTGAAATGCAAAGGCTGAAATTGGAGATCATCCCTCAAGGTTCTTTGAATCATATTTCGGTGGAACCGACACTTCACGACAAGGTCATCATGGCACAATTACAGGACAAAAGTGTTGGTATCATCAAGCAGAAGGTAGTAGAAGGTGAAAATAAATATAAGTGTTTCCGAGTGGACCATAAAGGAATTTTGTGGTTCGAGGATCGCCTAGTCGTTCCCAAGAATCCTGAGCTGCGGAAACAAATCCTGGACGAAGCACATCTCTCTAAATTCTCTATTCATCCGGGTAGCACCAAGATGTACCAAGATCTAAAACAAAATTTTTGGTGGACCCGCATGAAGAGAGAGATTGCTAAATATGTCGCAGAGTGTGACACCTGTCAGAGAGTGAAAGCTAGTCACTTGAAGGTTGCTGGAACTCTCCAACCGCTACCAATTCCGTCCTGGAAATGGGAAGATATCAGCATGGATTTCATCGTGGGCTTACCAAATACTTCTCAGCACCATGATTCCATTTGGGTCATTGTTGATAGGCTCACAAAGACTGCTCATTTTATTCCAGTGCATACTGAATATCGAGCCAAGAAATATGCTGAAATCTATATTGATCGGATTGTCTGCCTACACGGTATACCCAAAAAAATTATATCGGATCGTGGTCCTCAGTTTGTGGCAAGGTTTTGGGAGCAACTCCAAGAGGCTCTCGGAACTAAATTAATTCGAACCTCAGCTTACCATCCACAGACTGACGGACAGACCGAAAGGGTAAATCAAATTCTTGAGGATATGCTTCGAGCATGTGTCATCCATTATGACAAGAACTGGGACAAATGTTTATCCTTGGCTGAGTTTTCTTACAACAACAGCTATCAGGCCAGTCTGAAGATGGCACCCTTCGAGGCCTTGTATGGTCGACGGTGTCGAACTCCTTTGAGTTGGTCCCAGACTGGAGAACGTCAAATCTTTGGACCTGAATTAGTGGTCGAGGCTGAAGAGAAAGTAAAAATAGTACAAGCAAATCTCCGAGCAGCCCAGTCTCGGCAAAAGAGTTATTTCGATAAAAGAAGGGATCCTTTGAAGTTCATGGTTGGTAACCACGTCTATTTACGAGTGTCCCCAACTCGAGGCGTTCAACATTTCGGAGTCAGGGGTAAGCTCGCACCTCGCTATGTCGGGCCATATGAAATCATTGAAGAATGTGGACCCGTGGCTTATCGTTTGCGACTTCCTTCACGACTTGCCGCCATCCATAATGTTTTCCACATATCCCAACTCAAGAAATGTGTTCGAGTTCCTACGGAAATCATTGATCAACAGGAAATTTTAGTGGAGCCCGATCTCTCATATACCGAATATCCACTCAGAATTCTGGACCAAAAAGAGAGAGGTACTCGTCGAAAGGTGGTAAAAATGTATAAAATTCAGTGGTCTCATCACACTGAAGAAGAAGCCACCTGGGAGACGGAGGATTATCTTAATCGACATTATCCGGGTTTCCTTAGCTCCACCTCAGGTATATCATTTTTCCCCACCTCGATTCAATCATCCAATCTCGGGACGAGATTCCTTTTAAGGGGGGTAGGTTGTGACACCTCAGGTGTCAGTACTTTTAAATACAATCAATGTACCTTAGTTAAAGTTAAAAGAAAATTTTGAGAAATTAATTCAAAGAGAAAGGACCAAATAAAATACAAATCATACAAAAGAAATTAAAGGAAAAAGAGAAAGGAGTGAAAAGCTACTCAAAATTTAATTCAAAAATGTGCACAAAATTTTTGTTGGCTCATGAGAGGTGTTTCAATTGACATGTGCTCAATTGAACTTCAGCCAAAATCAAGTCAAAAACTGAATAAAACTAAAGTCCTTTTGTGCAAATATGCAAATGTACCAATAGTTCAAAATGTGAGTTTCAAACGAAAATTTGCATAACACGAAAGTTGTAGATCTTGAAAAGTTATGCAAAAGTGGTATTCAACACTTTTCCATCTGAGCCCTCCAAATAGGAGAAAATTTTTGTTTACCGAAAGGTCCCTGGAATTTCAGAAATCCTAAATAGGCCCTCACCTTCACCTCTCTCTCTCTCCCCGTGCTCTGTTTTCCCGCCGCCCGCCGTACGCCGCCGGTGGACTTCGTCCACCGCGCGCCCACGGCCAAATGGACCCGGGGAAACCGTTTAGCGCCACCTGGCCGCCCCTTGGCACCTCCTCGCGCGCACACGCATCCCAGACCCCTTCCCGAGCTACCACGACACCCCCGGCCGGCGCAGCGCCGCTGCCTCCTCCGCCCGCTCGCCGTCGAGTCACCCAGGGCCAAATCGACCGCCCCCAGTCACTGCATTCCTCCCCCAGGAGCTCCTTGGCCTATAAAGACCCCCAGCACCCCACAGTCGCGCCCCTTCTCCCTCTTCTTCCTCCTCCCGCCGCTCCGCCATGGCCGCCGAGATCCAGCTCTCGCGGACCGGCTAGCCCAGCCCCACATTGCCCCCTCCGACCACCGCAACAGCTTTGCCACCTCCCAGTTACGCTCCACGCACGCGGAATCGAGCCCAAACCTCCTCCCGACGCCGTTCCCCTTTTGCGCCGCCGCCGGCGAGCTCAGGCTCACCGCGGACCGGCCGGCTCCGAAGAAGACCGAGCACGACAGCTACCCCAGAAGCTTCCTCGAGCCCACGCGGTGCTCGTGCGTGCCCTGTTCCCCTACCCCGAGCCCTCCTTCACCCCCAGCGCCGGCGAACCGAACAACCGACCCGCCATCAACGCCGACGAGCTTGAACCCGTGCACCAAACGCTCGAACGTCGACCAGGGTAGGTGTTCCTCGAACCTTTCTCTCCCACGCGCCTCCCCGTGGCAGCCCCGGTAAGCCCTGCACCGCAGAACACCACCGGCAAGATGCCACGGCGGAGAAGGCCGGCGAAGGACCCGGTTGTAAATACTTTTCTTTGTTCAAGGGTGTTTCTGCAAGTTTTTCAGTGTATACCAGTGAACTCCTAAAATGCGAAACAAATCACAGAAAAATCGGAAAAATGCAAACTCAACTGATCTGGATTCCTTGTAACAAGATCTACAAATTTTGTAACATTCACATTTGCAGAAACTCAACTGAATTTAATCTAAGGAAAAGATTAAGAAAACCACCTTATGCATGTTCATGAAGTTCTGCTCATCAAATGACCTTGATTTTTTTATATGTTATCACTAATGGAATTATAAAATCACAGTAAAAAGATGGAACCCAACCAAAACAGTTATCATATTGGAACAATCAAGATTCTCTAATCTGTTGTTAGCTTTCTAGATTTAATTCTGGAAAATATGCGCATGAACTTGCCCTGGAATTTTTACTGCGTGCATGTAAAACTAAAACACTATTAATACCTAAATATCAGATTTATTAGAGTTCATTTGCTATATACCATGATTTATGCTTGTTTAATCAACTTAATTCCTCATATATAGTTCTTATGCTCAGAAAAATCTATATTTATTTCTGGAGTCTCTTTTTAGCTCTGTGTTCCTGTAAAAAAAATTTGAGCTGCAGTTACTGAGTTTGGCTTTGTCGAATAATCATGCTTAGCATCTTAGGGCTAGATTTACTATTTTTGTTCTGAGTAATCTACAATGTTTCTGATCTTTATTTGTGGGCATGATCTTGTTTAGAGTATATTCTACCTGTGATAAAAAGTTCATATGCAATACTGGTTAAATGCACCTTGAGAAATTTATGCAAACTCATGCTAAGTTCACTGAATAACTAATTTATCATAGTGAGTTAAATCTTGAAAAATTTTCTGGAGTATTCTTAACTCATGGCTAGTCTCTGGTAAAAATTTGAGAGCCATACCCCTAGTAAAACTCTCTGTAGAATTAATCTTAGTTAAAAGCTTACTGTTTTTGTTCTTTTTATTACCTCAGTTACATAAGTGAATAAAATCTGGAAAAATTTCAGTGCTGAGTATATGCTTTGAAGTTGCTCCCATAAAATTTGTAGTACCAGAACCCATGTTGAACGTTCTGTACAAAAAGATAAAGTAACTAGAGTAATCCATTTACATGAATAGTTATAGTTGTTGCTTTATGGTTAAAGGCTGAAATCTACCATAAGTACTTAATTTGAATCTGGGTTACTTTGGTGTTTCCTCACTAGATCATTAGTGAATTTGGGTTGTTACGAAATAATGAAAGCATGCTATGTATTGAAATTAAGAATGGAAACCAAAACCCCACTCATTCATGAAGAAACGTAGTTAGGTTTGCTACTCTATAAATGACTGCCCATGAAATAAACTGTTGAAATCATCACTTAAGTAACTTTTGTTGGACTACAACTTTATCATGAAGGAAAGAAATTGTTATCCATGAATAACTCATAATCTTGCATGGCATATAGAAACGGTTAATCTCGTGGACGGTGACTACGAGTTGGTGCCCGCGGACTCTCGTGTGGATCAGGAGGTCTCCTTGAACTGTACTAACTTGTCTCAAGACCTGGGCCAAGCCCCAGAAGCTTTTCTGCCTGACAGTGCCCAAGAAGGCAAGCCCCGGAGCATAATCCCACTATTTTTCCGAATTATCATTCTGCTATCTATTTATTAATGTATTGTAATATTTGGCTTTCCGCATTTAAGTTTTCTAGGCGTTGATCGAAAACCTTAGATGCATGATCCCTAGGAACCTATGTTTGATACCGGATCTCTCTATCGACTAGTTGCCATGCTAAATAGGTACGGTAGAAGTCGAGTGGTTTTCTGCCTCTCGCGAGCAAATAGGAATTGTACTGACTTTAATTCCTGTTGAAATGTAAGGACAACGGGCGGGGTTGTGTAGTTGTGATACCCCGCTGGTGTAGTCAAAAAATGGCTAAGGTCGAGGTGTGTGGCTCATTTCGTTAAGCGTTCGAAAGTACTAGCCACATACCGAGAAATATGGTAATCGGTAAGCTTAAGTACCTGATTGGACCGGCGAGTGGAACGATCTCGCACCCTCCTGGTAGAAGTAGGGTTTATTTTTATGTCGCGACGTACGGGTGCAGAGTGGTCGGACTCTGTAGTCGGGGAGGGTGTTCCGGATCCACGGACTGGAAAGAAAGGGGAAAAGTAGCGTGGGCGGGAGCGAAGTCAATCCCCATGCGTGTGGTCTAGGTTCCCCTGGCCAGGTTGAAATTCGATTCGGAATCGTCCGCCTCTCACGGCATGAGATTGCTTAATGATTTCGGTCACATAGAGTAACAAGTGGAACATGATGATGATAATGCTGCTGGTTGATTAAATGATTGCTCTACCATGTTTGAGTAGAGTTAGTTGCAAACTTAGAATGGTTAATCTAGCTAGAAGATGGCTAAATAAAATCTGAAAATAAGGATCAACCTTTAGTGGCATTTTTGGCGAGCAAACCCCACCAACCAAAAAGCCTTGCATGTCTAGTTATCGGACTATGTTATATCCGGAGACGGGTCAGTCTTGCTGAGTATTAGTCTACTCAGCCTTGCTTGTGGCACTGTTTTTCAGGTACTAACTTTGAAGATCTGTTTGCAAGTCTTACTTGGCCTTGTACTCTGCCCCCGGGTTGGTCTGTTGAGTGGGATGGCCCTTCAGCTGGTGCTAATCACCCTCCCGCTGAGTGACGCATTCGTACGGGCTTTATCGATGCGTCACGTTATCTCGCTAGTTATCTTTACTACTTTCGCTGAACATGAGACTTAAATAATTGAGTAGTTGGAACTCCACAGTACTTTGCTACTCTGAACATGGTTTGTAATAAAATTTCTTTCCGCTGCAATCACTCTGAGATGTATGAAATGGTTTGTGTTGTAATCTCTGGGCTCACCTTCGTGTGAGTGTTGTCTGCTGATCCTGGAATAGCGTGGCTTTCATCGAGGCTTCACTTGAGGAACTACCGGAGAGTGCCAAATTGGGTCCGAGTTGCTTAGCAACAAAGATCAGTGCACCCGGGCCCAGTAGTTTTGGGTGGTTCCGCCACACCCGAAGTGTTGGGGGAACAGGGGGCGAGGAAGAAGGAGAGTTATATAGGGGGGGGGGGGCTTTTGTCCCGGGTGGATCCACAACCCGGGACAAAAGGCCCTTTTGTCCCGGGTGAAGCCACCACCCGGGACAACGCCTTTTGTCCCGGGTCGTGGATCCACCCGGGACAAAAGGTGTTTTTGGGCGGGCCGGGAAAATTCGCAGCCCGCGGCCCATCTTTAGTCCCGGGTGGATTTACCACCCGGGACAAAAGGGACCCGTTTTCCCTCATTCCCGCCAAATCTTATGTTTATTTTTGTTTCTTTTTACTTCTCTTTTAAAATAGGCTTTCATTTGTTAATTCAGTTAATAAAATTATGATTCCAAAAATTATGGAACAAAATTTCTTATCTCTATATAAACTTGATACATGCAACAAAAATAATTAATTTTCAATTAAGTGATTGGGTCAACGAAATATCTAACTTTTTTGAAATCATATTTGTTATTTTGACCATGCAAAAATATATTAGGTGAACAAATTTTTTGAAACTATTGCTGTTCGACAGAAAGTGGATTCTATCACGATATTAACGTTTAAAAAGTGAATTTTACATTAAATTAAGCAATTTAATGATATTAATGAGTAGTGTGTGAGTTTGAGAGATAGTGTGTGTGTTAGTGAGATTGTGTGTTAGTGAGAGAGTATAGTGTGTTAATGTGAATGTAATTTCATGAAATAAATAAAATTAGTTGAGTAATCCATATTATTGTATGAAAATTATACTTGAGTTTGATAATTAAGTGAAAACTAATATATATATATAGCATATAAAGGATAATGGTACAGTGCATATATAATAAAATTATTCGAATTGTCATTACTTTTGTATATAATAATAGAAATTGATTCAAGCACATGAAAGATTAGCGGTAACAGACTTTCTCTTAACAAATGTCCCTTGATTATGATCACGGTGCAAGTATGTAACATCATCATTGGCTAGCAGGATGCATGGATCAGCATTTACTTCGAAAGGTGGAATGGCAACAAAGTTATTATATTCTTCTGATAAGTCTGTCTTGTCCTCCACTCCAACGATATTTCTCTTCCCTGATAGAACTATGTGTTGCTTAGGCTCATGATTCTTTTGCTTGTTTATCCCCTTCTTTGGCTTGCTGGACATGTCTTTAATGTATAAAACCTGAGCGACATCTTGAGCTAGGACAAACGGCTTGTCTCTATACCCAAGATTGTTGAGATCAACTATTGTCATCCCATACTCATCTTTTGTTACCCCTCCTCCATATAGCTTAACCCATTGGCAACGAAATAGAGGCACCTTGAAATTGGGACCGTAATCCAGCTCCCATATCTCTTCAATGTAGCCGTAATATGTGTCCTTTTTTCCATTATTGTCCGTGGCATCCATACGAACACCGCTGTTTTGGTTGGTACTCTTTTTATCTTGGGCTATCGTATAAAATGTGTTTCCATTTATCTCGTAACCTTGGTGTGTTAAGATATTCATAGATGGTCCCCTAGTCAATAAGAATAGTTGTTCACTTATATCCATATTATGCATTAGATGCTTCCGCAACCAGCTGCAGAAAGTGTTCATGTGCTCACGTGTAATCCATGCCTCAGACTTTTCCGGGAATTCGGAGAGCAGAATTTTCTTGTGTTCCTCGATATACCAGTCAACCAAGGATGATTGTTGAAGAACTGCATAATGCGCTTTCTTGAATGAGAAATCATCTGTGCAGCATAAGATTTCTTTCCTAATGTACCCTTTCCAGTTAGTCTCCCCTCATATCGCGCTTTAGGGACTCCAATCGGTTTAAGGTCATCAGTAAAGTCAACACAAAAGTCAATGACCTCCTCAGTTCCGTAGGCACTGGCGATGCTTCCTTCTGGACGAGCTCGATTACGAACACATTTCTTGAGTACCCCATGAACCTTTCGAATAGGAACATATTGTGTAGAAATACTGGCCGATGATATCAATCTCTTTCACAAGGTGCACTAGAAGATGTGTCATGATGTTGAAGAAAGATGGTGGAAATATCAGCTCAAAGCCAACAAGGCATTGCACCACATCGTTTTGCAGCTTTATCAAATTCTCTGGGTCAATTAACTTTTGAGAAACTACGTTGAGGAAGGCACATAGTTTCACGATGGTTAACCGGACGTTATTTGGCAGAATCCCCCGCAGCACAACCGATAGAAGTTCGGTCATAAGCACATGACAGTCATATGACTTGAGATTTGTAAATTTCTTCTCTGTCAAATTTAAGATTCCTTTTATATTGGATGAGTATCCAGATGAAACCTTTATACTGCTCAAGCAGTCAACGTGGTTTCCTTCTCTTCCATGCTAAGAGTATAGCTGGCAGGACTTAAGTATTCTCGTCCATTATCTATTGTTGTGGATGTAAGGCATCTCGTTCTTCCATAAGTTGTAATTCTTGACGTGCTTCTACTGTATCTTTTGTCTTTCCTTAAACTCTCAAGAATGCTATCAGGTTGACGCAAAGATTTTTCGTGAGGTGCATCACATCAATTGCATGACGAACATCTAAGACTTCCCAATATGGCAGCTCCCAAAATATAGATTTCTTCTTCCACATGGGCGTCATTCTGTTTCGTTCGGAATAGGTTGGCTACCAGGTCCCTTTCTAAAAAATAACTTCTAGATCTTTTACCATATTGAAGACGTCTTTACCATTACGGTGCATCGGTTTTGTTCGGTGGTCCGCTTGGCCTTTGAAATGCTTGCTTTTCTTTCGTACCGCATGCCTGATGGGAAGAAACCGACGATGACCCATGTATACAACCTTCTTATAGTGAGTCAACTATATATTATCGGTATCATCTAAATAGTGTGTGCTTGCTTTGTATCCCTTGTTCGAATGTCCTGACAAGTTACTAAGAGCAGGCCAGTCATTGATCGTTACGAACAGCAATGCTCGTAGGTTGAAGTTTTCCTTTCTGTATTCATCCCACATCTGTACACCTTCATCGCCCCAGAGCAATAAGAGTTCTTCGACCAATGGTCTTAGGTACACATCAATATCATTTCCGGGCTGTTTTGGGCCCGGGATAAGCACTGGCATCATGATGAACTTCCGTTTCATGCAGAGCCATGGTGAAAGATTTTACATACAAAGAGTCACAGGCCAAGTGCTATGACCACTGCTGATCTCACCAAAAGGATTCATGTCATCCGTACTCAAACCGAACCTTATGTTTCTCGCATCCAAATCAAATTTAGGATACGTTCTATCTATTTTCTCCACTGCGACCCATCAGCGGGGTGTCTCAACATTGAGTCTTTCTTGCGTTCTTCTTTGTGCCATCGCATCAATTTAGCATTATCTTTATTTCTAAACAGACGCTTCAAACGTGGTATTATAGGCGAATACCACATGACCTTCGCAGGAACTCTCTTCCGGGGAGGCTCCCCCTCGACATCTCCAGGATCATCTTTTCTAATCTTGTAACGCAATGCACTGCATACGGGACATGCATCCAAATTCTCGTACTCGCCTAGGTAGATGATGCAGTCGTTGGGGCATGCATGTATCTTTTGCACTTCCAATTCTAGAGGGCAAACAAATTGTTTGGCTTCATACGTTGTGGTAGGCAATTTGTTGTCCTTAGGAAGCATTTTTTTAACAAGTTTGAGTAATTCACCAAATCCCTTTTCGGATACACCATTTGTCGCCTTCCATTGCAGCAACTCCAAGGTGGTGCCAAGTTTTTTTTCAATCCATTTTCACAATGTGGGTACAACAACTTACGGTGGTCCTCTAACATCTTCTGGAACTTCAACCTCTCCGTTTCACTCTCTCAGTCTGCCTGCACATTGTGCAATGCCTGCCCCAGATCGTCGCTGGGATCATTTTCTGCTACATCTACTTCGGGCTCTTCCATGGGAATATCGTCATCGAATGCACCGAATCCAGCATTCTTGGGAAAGTGGTCGTCAAAATCTTCTTCTTCATTGTCTTCCATGGTAACCCTCGGTTCTCCGAGCTTCGTCCAACAAACATACTTCTCCATGAAACCATTTGCGAAAATGTGACTGTGTAGGATTCTTGAAGATGAGTAATCCTTGTTATTGTTGTAATGAACACACGAGCAGTACATAAAACCATTCTGCTTGTTTGCCTCAGCCACAGACAAAAAATAATGTAGGCCTTCAATGAATTCGTTCGAACGTCGGTCAGCATTGTACATCCATTGCCGGTCCATCTGCATTTTAAAAAAATCGATTTGAATTCTTTACACGTATCGAATAAATAAAATACATCAAACCTAAATTAAACTAAATGTACCATAACATGAATAATTAAAAGATCTGCAATATCCATCATACATATTTATTAATTAAAAGGAATACTTAATCCATTATAGAACTTAACAAAAGAGTACTCAACATGAAACTTAAAAATTTGGACAATAACACATAGGTTTTCAACCGTCCTTGCGTGGGAACGCAGCATGCCCTAACGGATTTCTTGCTGGCACAGAAGAAGATGGCGGAGCTGAAACCTCCGAGTTTGGTGGTGATGAACCGTAACGCCGCAATAAATCCTCAAGATCAAACGGAGGTTCCTCGCCCCTTACCACACATTCTCTATATTCTTTTTTCAAATAACGGAGTGCTGCCCTATGAAAAGCACTAGATTTTTTGGACCAACGATCTACTCAAGTTGTGCCCTTCTCTCCAGAAGGACAACAATCACCCCCACCGGTGCCACTCCCTCCAGCTGCTGAAGCCATATTTTACTGGAAAATACCTTTATTTTTCACAATATTATTTACTATTACAATTACAATGATCAAATTAATAACTCTTGCAAATAACAATGAAATCATATAAAAAAGACGAAATCTCTATAACTCCTAATTATTTTGACACCCTTCAGTTCCAGGAGAACACTCTTTTCAATATCCAGAAACCCTCAAGAAGAAAAAAACTTTATTTCAGAAAATGTATATGTCGGTAACCTCGACCCTACGGTAATGACACTGCCTTTCGGGGGGACACGGTGCTGTACAAGTATGTCAAAAATAGGCCAGTCGCGACACCAACATTTATGGTCGATAGGAACACAGCACTTGGCACAGACAGCATGCTCGTTGATATGCTCTCAGTGCAACAACGGCCACGCTGACTGTGCCAAATGTTGTGTTCGTATTAACCGCAAGTGCTGGTGTTGCGACCAGCCCATTGGCGACGTCCTTATAACGCATCGTGTATCCCCGAAATGTAGTGTCATCACCGTTGAATGGAGATTAACGACGTATACTTGTTTCGAAATAAAGATTTTTTAAGCTTCTAGATGGTTTCAGTGTGAGCATGAACGAATACATCACTAGAGTTTCAAAATAATTCATTCATAATACAAAAAATTCTAATATACTCATTTCATTAATTCATTCATAAATACAAAAATCAACTATCCACAATATGGTCATATATACAAGTAAATCACATGAAGTGTCTACACTAATTTTAAAAATTTATATTATCCACATACTCATCTAAATCTAAAAGAAAATCACATCTACATATGCAATCTAAATGTCCAATAAATAAGCTACATATTTTCTCTATTTCTAAAGCATGAAATGAGCTACACAAGCAATGGAAGAAAAGAAAAACAAGCTCCAAACCTTTAGAGCCGATGGATGGACAGGGGAATCAAAGGTCTTCACAAATGTGGTGAAGAAATGAGTCAGAACTCTTTCCCCTCTCCCGAGCCAAGAACAGCAAGAACAAGAACAAGTGAGCTGAATGGCTCTGGCGGGGGAGAGAGAAGGGGATAAGGGGGCCAGGGGCCTTTTGTCCCGGTTGGAGGCACCAACCGGGACCAAAGACACCCCTTTTGTCCCGGTTGATGGTTCCGGGCCTTTTGTCCTGGTTGGAGCCACCAACCGGGACAAAAGAGGTGCCTTTGGTCCCGGTTGGTGCCTCCAACCGGGACAAAAGGCCCCTGTCCCCCCCCCCCCACACGGCCGGCTAGCCGTTGGACCTGGGATAAAAGCCACATTTTGTCCCGGGCCCAAAGACAACCGGGACAATGGTCTGGAAGAAAAATCTGTTCCATCTAGTGAGAGGTACATGATGGTTGAAACCTGAATAACGTGTGGCTGAAATTGCTCTGCCCTTAAATCCTCAAGTGGCACACCGGCCTTGGTTCGAGATGCCCGTGACGAGCTGCAGAATAACATGTGACGACATAAATTGCTTTCCAGTTAAATCCACGGGTGAGGATTCCAGATGCAATGCACTTAATTAATGAGCAACAGGATAACATGCGGCAGTATATGTTTGACACTGAGTGGATTCTTATCAACAGCTATGCGTGTTCGCTAATCTGCACGTGCTAATCTGCATCATGCACGTGTGGTTGACGAAAGTAACGCTTTCTATTTACAATGACTGTGTTTGGCTAGGAGCACACGGTTAACAGCTGCAGGAAGCAAGCAATGCAAAACACCGTTCTCCTGAGCTAGCTAGCGCTTACAGACATATACCATCATAAATTAAAATATCCATGGGTAGCATAATTAAAGTATCATCATAAATTAAAAAGACATTATCTGGTTGTATTGGGTTCCATGGCAAAATAAAATAAAAAATGAAAAACAAAAAGCTGTGATAAGTCCAATGCTGCAAGTCTTGGAGCTTCAAAATGGGAACAGACAATAACACATTGTAAAATTAAAGAGTTCATATAAATAATCTAGCACAAGATTGGCTGCAGATCTGGTACACATTGGCTTTTGGCATGGCTCCTCACTTCTTCCGTTGAGCATCATCTAAAGAAACAAAACAATCGGTATCCTATCGCATGAGAAGAGTCGCGAGGGAGAAGGGGCGCTGCGCGAGAAGAACAGTCGCGTCTGGAGGCGTCGCAAGTGATCGGATAACGCTGGGAGGGGTATCGACTTTCTACAGGCGGGGTATCCCCTTCACAGTTCACACTGCGAGCCATTACGCGAACCATTACGAGACTTCGAAACAAAAACAGTCGGTATCCTATCGCCCTGCTAACAGATCGATCATGTTCAGAATTAGAGTAGAATGGAATGATTGATTGTATTGATTGATGGTTTAGACCACTTTTTATATATGTACAAGAGGGAAAGGGTGCCTATTCTCGAAGGGACATACCCCTTCATGAATGGCCCCTTCGGGATGGCCTCCTCGTGAGTTGCCCCTTTCGAGAAAAGTAACCGATTATAGAAATTGATCACTAATACTAATTTCTTCATAACACTCCCCCTTGATCAATTTTCTTCTTCTTTGTAATCAATTTGATCTTCTTGTGGTCTTGTAATCAATCAAATAACTCCTTGAAAACCCTATGGGAAAAATCAGGAGATGTGATATATATAATTCTTCCAAAAACCTTTTCAGGAAAAATATGAGGAGAATCTTTGGAAAATCCTGTGGGAAAAACCAAAGTAATTCGGGTATACTAGGCAAAACTCCTTCAAATCCAGTGGGAAAATAAGGAGAAACACCATAATATACAACAATCAATGTTAGTAGACCCTTGAGATAACCCAAAGTCTTAGTCTAATAACACCTTGACCCTATGGTCAATATGCTTCAAATATCATCTTCTAAAAACCCCCAGTGAGGAAAAACTAGATGATATAGCATATAACTTTATGTTGACATTGCCTCATCAAAAACTTTATATGAGAAACCTCAATAAGAAAAACTCTTATAAAGAAAAGAGTACAATGTATCGTATGTTCCAATATCATCCACCAAAAACCTCTATGGAAAAAATGGATGATAGGACATAATCTTGTGTTGATATTACCTCATTAAAAACTTTATATGAGAAACCCAAAGGGAAAAAAACTCATACAAAGAAAAAAGTGTAATATGATGTTTTCAACAAGTTACTAATCAGAGAGACGAGAGACTCTCCCCTGAAACTTGAAAACTTTTCATACCAATGCACTCAACACATATGAAATGTGTAATATGGTATACTTTGTGAAAATCTCAACAAGATTATCACAATACTTAGTTTGCAAATATTCATATGTCCATATGATCTATGGAACAGAACCATCTTAATGCAAAATATTGCATTAAGTATAACTTATCTCCATCTAAACAACACAAGCTGCATTACCTTTATAAATAATGACATTTGATTCAATAGAATCAATACCACATAACTTCAGTATGCGACATATCATTCTGTCAAGCTATACACATTCATGTGTAGCCTTATACAATACAATATCAGAATGATTAATGGAATTGACCATTAAATGTCTACATACTTAAAGACTATTATATATTGGTCTTTCCATATTCATGCAAAGCTTATTTTAATGATCTGGAATATTGGAGATCTTATAGATAACCAGAATCATGATATCCACATAATCGGATCACGCATTATACCAAATCCGTATGTGCTATTTTAAGATATCAAAGATATTCTTAACTTCAATCTACCAATCTTAGGTAGAATAGCGTAGCTATTAGATAGCAAATTATTGCAAAGACAATATCCTACCTGAAACTTTTGCAATATACACTACAAGAAATCTCTTAATCCATGACAATTTTTTGGTGACATTTATATAAAGCGTCATAAACTGGCAACATTTATGACAATTTAAGAATTTTTGTCACAGATTTGCAAATGGCCCATTTGGGCTCCAACTCGGGCCCAGTTTCTATGACGAACCTTTGATAACCGTCATGGATTGAAAATTAAAATCGTCACAAATTTGATACTATACTCAACCACAAATTAATTTGACAAAACAAATATGTTGCTTACTTTAAAGAAAATAAGATGTATTACTTTTTTCTTAAAAATGTGGGTGTTGTGCAAGGTAGGAAATAAGAAAAAATAAGTTGCCTTCATTTGCATGTGATGGAAGAAAAAAATTCTCCCGCAGAATTGGTGAATAAGAAAAATAAAGAGCTGCTCACCAAAAAAAAGATAAAAAATGGGGTAAAATAAGAGAGAATGGAGCATTGGAACCATGATCAACAAGACCAGGCTGCCGCACCTTACCACTGTTCCAAACCTTCACTTGTGAAATATTTTGGTATTATTCTTTATATACTAAAAACCTGCGCTTATAGGGCATCGAGCACTGCGGGGATTCGAACCCGGGGCAAGGCGTTAAGACCCGAGTGCGCTACCAATGCGCCAGGAGTTCGCTGGTTACTACGTTGAATAATAACTGTTTTATATAATAGTGTTGCAACGTGGCCGTACAGTGAAGAACAGATGTGTGGATCATCTTTTTCTTTTTGATTCGGAATTAAATTTTGTAATTAGTATTTCTTCCTCATATGAACTCCAAATTTGATGGTTCTTTTTTCTAATTTTTTCTAAAATCTAGATCTTTTATTTAGTGGCCTTTATTTGTACATTAATTTCTATATTTAGATTGTCTTCGTAATACATTTTTTATTCCAATTAAATAGAGAATTGAAAACATGTTTTTTGCATAACAATTGCTAATGTTACTTGATATTTTTCATTGTTATTGTCAACATAAGGTGGTGTCCAAATTTGAGGTGCATACAAGTTCGAACATGTTATGAGGTATTCAAATATCAAAGTTTGACTTGAAATATATGAAACTATGTGAGAGAGGTATCCATTTGTGAACAATGTATAGTGACATACTATTAGAACGACTTGATTTTTTTATGGAAAGCTAAAAGACCAAAAATATGTTGTCATGTCAATTTATAGAATTTTTTTACTAGATTTGGATATTACTGTAATTATTGTATGGTAATTCGGAAAAAGAAGTTTGAATTATCTCTAGGAGACAATTGAATTTTTCATCCATCTTCGAGACAAGGGACACAATGGAACATATGAGCCTAAATATAATTTCTTTGCAATTTTTTGTATTTTTTTTGGTAGGGGTACACATAGTTCAAATTGTAATTACTTTCAATAAACATGCAGAAATTCATTTAAACCATGAAAAATAGTAAATAAGTTTGAAAATTATCAAAACTTCTACAAGACAATTGATATGTAGTCTATTATATTTAGAAAATATCTTAGTGTATAGAAGATAATTATTTTTATATGTTACTTCACTATGGTACAATAAAATGGGAAAATAAAGAAAAATGTTAAATGGGCCGAAACAGTAGCTAGGGATGTCTTCCGTCAAAGCCCAACTTCTCCCGACCGTCCAACTCCGATCCAACGACTCAAATCGATCCGTAGTTGTATAAATAGGCAAGCAAACCCTAGGTCAGCCTCCCTCACATCCCTCTTCAGATTCTGCCGCCCGCCCGCCCGCCCCTCCGCATCCGCCGCCCCTCCGCATCCGCCGCATCCCGCCGCCGCCCCTCCTTCCTAGCTGCTTGCAAGGGGCCGAGGGTGCAAGGGCGCCACATGCCACGCACACGTACCACGCTACGTCCTCATCCTCCTCCCTCTCCGCTAGTTAGCCCGCGCGGAGCTCGTGTGTAGGCGGTGGCGCGACCTCACCACGGATCCACGGCTTCCTCCGCAGCACCGCCTCGCAGGACGCTGCCGAGTTCTTCGTCAACGACCTCCTCATTGTCTGGGCCGACCTCGTCCCCTTCCGCCTGGGCTGCTCGGCCGCCGAAGAGGGCGACGAGGACAGCCGCGCCCCGGACCTCCCCTTCATCCCTAGCGCCACCCTGCCCGGGAACCCACAACACGGCGGTGTCCACGACTTTCATGTCTTCGGCTCCTACAACGGGCTCCTGCTCCTCTGGTGCCCGATCCACCACCCAGTGGGTGCACTGCGCCTGCAACCCGCACGTTCTAGAACGGGAGCTACTTCAGGTCCTATCCTCCTCCCTTCTGTGCCCCAACTGCTTGCTGAAATCCCTTGCTAGGATAGAAAGGATATTATTTTGTGAATCTGTACACCAACTATAGAGTAATGTACATTATTTTTTAAGATTTATTTAAGTGCTAGTGACATGAACATCACTAGTAATTGTAGATAGCTTGAAGTGAGTTAGCAGGTTCAGATTTGAGCACAGTATGGGTGCGAGATATGCGTGCTCTTGTTTATTTTGAGTTTGACAAAAAAAGGTAGTATATTATACAAATGTTTTTCCCCTCCATTATACGGATCTATCTCCAATCTGTGTGTGTGCTTTGATATCTCGGCTTTGTCTCTTTCAGTTCATATGTTTCCTGAGATGGACAAAGCACAAATTAATGTTACAGAAAGTGGTTTACTTGATCTTAAATAGAAAATCCCTCAGCTGAATATGGTCATTTCCACATATCATATACATAAAAGGATTATTTGTTTCATGGACTTTGTTAGAGATCTCGACCTCTGCCTTTACTACTCTGAATAAATAAACATTTGCAATCCTGTTTAGGTGTCGCATATATTTGTGTCAAAACAAGGTTTTATCATATGATTTGTTTTGTTCAGTAAAGCATAGGTATATGCATGGTGGTCACGGTGGCAGACACAGGATTCAGAGAGTAATCACAACACTCAGTTCTTACTTAGCAAGGTCTGGATATCCCTTTGCAATAATATAATATTGCTTCTTTATTGTCTGCTATATCACTCTATACTTGAAACTTATAATGATGCAGTAGCTGATCTATAAATTCAATTTTTTTTGTTTCATTCATGTGCAGTTCCTTTGCGTGATAATTACTGAATACACTACTTTACTTATCTACAGTACACATGCTGGCTCAGCACTCCTTTTTCACACTGATCCATAACAAGTTTTCACACATGCTGTATTATTCTTCCTAGGGTGACAATTACGCTATATAGATCCTTTGCTTCATTTGTTTATTTCTGATTTTATCTTACCCATGCCAAAATGAGATTAAGATGATGCTATTTGTACAGTAGAACATATAAAGGAACCATTCATATCAGCTTGTTGACGTTTTTATGTTTGAAGCTTATCAAACCAGAGCTCCTTATTTGATGTAGTATATTCGAAGCTTCAAATAAAAATGTTTGTCTTCAATTTACTTTGAAGAGACATAGATGTTTGTATCTACCATCTTTCTTTTGAGCAGCCAATCTTTTGGATTCCCTGCAATTCTCAATAGTTAACTTTGCGTTGACAATAATTTCTGTAGGTGATTTAAAGGGTTAAAGAACTGCCAGTTAAAATAGAAGAGAAGCCTCGCAGAGAAGAAATCATTGGTAGCCAAATGTGCTGCCACAACACTCTCATCAAAACTGATAGGTGGTGCAAAAGAATTCTTTGCTTCCTTAGTTGTTCTGGTGGTTCATACTCTTGATGAAATCTATTTTTTGTTGTTTCTGGTGTATTTTGTTGTCTATGATCCTGCAATGCTAGACTGCTAGTTTAGATACATGGACAAAATTGTATTGATCCATTATTCTGGTGTCATGATGCTGGGATGCTAACATTATTGATATGAGGTTATAATTTGTGTTGTAATTGCTTATTGTGACTTTTGGGCTGGAATTTTTGTTTTGGTAAATGGGCTGTGTATAAATTAGCAAATATTAAATATTGGGCTGAAATCAGGTCCACTCTGAATTGGGCCCATTCAAAAATGGGCTGCAAGGCTGATGTCACTCACCACATCACTTGCCATGTCAGCACCACATTCCACGTCATTGCCATGTCAGCAGCCATGTCATTGACCACGTCAATTTACATGTCATCATTGCTATCCACGTCATCGCTAAGTCAACAGCCACGTCATCCTCCATGTCATCAATGTGTGACATGGCAATTGAACCTGTGACGAAAATTATACTGTTCGTGATGTTTATTTTCGTCATAGAAACCGGGCTTGGGTTGGGCTTCAGGGGGCCCGGAGACATTCTATGACGGTTTTAAAATATCATGGATCAAGCAATCCATGACGAAAATTTAAGAAACGTCACGAGGTGTGATCTATGACGCTCAATACACGACGCTATTTGAGATCGTCATAGATACTATTTTATGACGGTTTTTTAGTGATCTGTGACGAAATTTAATCGTCATCGTCATAGATCAACAGATTTTTTATAGTGATATATATTAGCGCATAAATAACACAGGGATAATGGATCACATGTCCTATTATCTTAATTCAATCACTATGGCATAAAACAATCTCCCCTCATATGTTTCTCTATCATGAGGTAGAACCACCATAAGATTCCCTTGCATATTAAATGATTCAATATGATGTGGATATAGATAGCTTTAATCCAAAAACCTGGGAGAAGATACTTAGATCCTAAACACAAAATAAAATTTTGGTTTAGACTGTTATCTTCCATCTCTAAACTCCGTCTTTAGATTACAATATGTTCTTGACAAGTGTTCATTACTAATGATGTCAAAATTATTGACAATCATACAATACCAGGAAATCCAACCAAGGACTCCGAAATGAACACCACGTGTGATCAATCTTGTATCCTTCAATGTAAGGAATGCATACAAAGTTGATTGTACCAAAATCAACTTAATTGCTTTAAGCCATATATTGACTTAAGCAATACACGATATATGTTGTGATTTTATATATAAGTAAGTATTGGATATGTGAACTCCTTCCTGAAACTTTCACAATATACCAAATCAAGTGATCATATGTAACCACTACATCTATCAATTATAATCTGCAAAGATAGATGCTTTTGTACTGCTAGTCAAAAGTTAGTATCGAAAATTTATAACTTACAATGGAGAATAACCTGCATTGAAAATTAATGCTCTGGGCTTTGCGTAAACCCCTTGTGCTACTAGTCTTGCTTTAATCTCACCACCTCATTGTTATCAATCCATTCTAGGATGAAAACACTTTTGTACCCATAGTAAAGGTACATCTAGGTGTTGCCTTTACTACCAAAACATCTCTCTTCTGGTGAGCAAGACTATCTCTGTATGTATAACATTACTCAACAAGTTCTAGTAAGAGTGACAAAGCACTCTGCCATGGTCTTATTAACTGGATAACTTTGAATAATATATACAATTTATTCAGAGAAGTTTGTATCGATACATGTAGTCTTTATATGAAATAATTCTCCGGTTATCAAAACTTAAAAATGAACCCTGAATGACTCATCGTGACTTCCTTAAACGAGAGTCAGGGCTTTATGATACCCCAGCATCAGTATTTTGGTGCACCTCTGAGCTGGGTTGTGGATTATAAATATCAACAGGACATAAAATGTCCTCTAGGTTTCTTTCAACCAAAGGTTGAGCTGCATTTATTACTTTAGAAGAAAAGTCTTCTATTGCTAGCATGAATAATCCTGCTTTATGACCATACTTCTCCCCCTCTTATTTTCAATTGGGAGTTGAGTGGTTTTACTTAGTACCACTACTCTTTCTAGCACATACTTGTATCAGATTAATGATTAGTAAATACATGTGGCAGTTTATTTGCAATACTATGCAAATCAATAATTCTTTGATCTTAAAGTTCAGTTAATTTAGTACGCGATCCTGAGCTTGAAATGCTTTATGCATTCAAATATTTTTCCGGGCATTTTATATGGTACTATTGATCTCCCCATAATGCCTGGAAAAGCTCATTTGTACTAAAACCAGCATACGGGTTGTAAATAGATCCTCTCTACTAGATCTAGATACTGAACAATCGACGGAGATTTAAAATCTTAGATTGATCCCCAATTTCCTGTGTGAACCCATCAATGTATGCTGCGGTGGTGAGAGTGGTACGTATACAACGTAACTCAATCTTACGCAAATAGAAAATCTTCATGTATTTCCACGTACTATATGCATATGGGAGATATGCAATTAATCATAAGTCAGGAGTGTGTAAATCTACCTGACTTCAATATGAAGTTGATGACAGCAATCCAATAATGATGATCCGGTTATGACTTTAATGTTATATTTATAGATTCCAATTTATGCTTTTGGATATGTAACTAAACTCTTGTTATACCAAGCAATCGTCATTGAAGGTATAAAGGTTTAGTAATGTTCAGAATAATGCTCATAACAAGAGCTATTATCTACCAAATGCATGGTTAAGTGTGTAAATTTTACACACTCTAGATCATCTCATAGATGTATCTATACAACCATGAAATGCGTGAACTATCCATACAATCTTTGTATCGGACCCATACATATTCTTTTGAATATGATCAAGGAATCTAACAAAGTCAACCTGATTTTAAGATAAGAGGGTCTTAAAATCCGTGTCCCTATGGTACTTACAGTATCCACACTTTGGAAAAATCAGGACCAAAAGAATTGCCAATAATTTTTCACGCATCCCTTTGGATGGCCAAGTTGATCATTCCAAATCTTGAATGGATCAACAATGTGAAAAATTCTTATACGCAACATGTTGTACGAGAATGGTTGTATGCATAATACAACAAAGATGAGTCCTATCTCATTTCTTATATGCAATATCCAATGTTGTCTTCTTGTGTTTCCATATGAAAACACATTTGGATATATATCTCTATGACTTGTTTAGATACGAGTTTAATTAAGATATAATTAAATATCTCAGTATCCATAGGAAGAATGATAATGGCAGAATTGACCAAACTATCAATGCATCGCATCAACGATGAATAAAATTATTCCCTCTTCTTATCATAAGAATTAGGAATATTTTGTTTCTGTTATTATAGAGTTTGTGGTACAAATGTCCACTAGGCATATATCATTCCACATTGGAATGATTCCCGTACTATCTATACATGACAAGGCATTAATGAAATTCTTATCAAATATATAGAAAACCATAAATATTGTCGAGTATCAAATTCATCAATATGATACTCACAATAACTATGCATTGACAACAAGTGTTGAAACATATATCGAATGACAATATTAACTGATATCAATGGACCATGAGATTATTCCAAATCTCGAAGCAAGTCATTTGAATTATATTCGATGATCTTGTTGGCCATGAATTTAGGTTCTCTTTGGACAAAAATAGGAGTGTTTGTTATGCAATCTTAGAAGATCCAGCAAAAACAATCAACTTCCTAGAGAGCTTGAAATTTAAAATTGAAAAACCGTTCAAATCTTATGTCTTAGCTCCCATTTTATTTCTTATTGATATTTGGTATAGATCAATTTTTCCTTCCATAAGATATTCTTATCGATAATGTATATGGATATTGTTCCTTAACAATAGTAAGGCACAATTTTCTTTGATCTATAATAAATGACCACAATCAAAGGTCATGAAACTCTTTTATTAGTTTATGGGATAAAACCAATATTAATGTCCATTGTCTATGTGGGATATTGATGCCATCGAGAGCGAGTTCAACAAACTCCTCTGAAGTCAATATCCACAACTAGTGACAAATCATTGATGTAATGAGTTTATACCTAAGGTAAACTCAAATCACTATGGTGATGATGTAATATCAAATACAATATTTTACAATTATATATCTTATCATAGTTCTAGATCATTGTAGGTAATCACATAAATGTGTAGACCATACAACAAATCATCATAAATTTGGATATACACAAGACATATAAACTCTATGTCAGAAACATATAGTAGATCTTTATAGTAGGCAATGTAAATTGCTGCCTAAGCACGGTCTCTAGGCGTATTAATTCTCAAGGAATTAAGCGCAGCCTTTGCTTATGACTCTACTACCTTGTGTAATAATAAAACAATATGATAATTCAAAAACCTTTATTTTGATTAAAAACACATTGTAGGTAATCATCAAGTTTCAGAGAAACAAGACGTAGACCTCTCAGTAACAGGTGATTAGATCACTGCTATGGCATGGTCTCAGGGCAAGATAATTCACAAGGAATTAAACGCAGCCAATGCCATAGACTCCATTATCTTGTGTTTATAACCAAAATAATCAAGATATTTATATTGCAAATTTAATCCATCAAACATTAATAACCTTTAATGATATTCATATCTTAGTTGAATTGCAACTAAGTCACTAGCAAATTTAACTTATATGTGGTGCAAAAATGTGGTTTGAGTGCACCAGCATACTCAATTCTATTATATAATTATAAATGTTACCTATGTGTTGGTGCAATAATAGTGAGTTGAGTGCACCACATACTCCAAAAATATAATAGAACCAAAATGGCATTGTAATATAATATAATCAAACCACAAAATATATTACAATGACCATATCCAAACAACAACAAAGCACAAAGTGCTATAGCTGGCAGTGGCATAATTTATGCAAAATCCCGTAGGATTAAAGCAACAACCCACTTCCTATATTAGCCTCACTATAAAAAATGGTTTGCCTACCATTTTGTCTTTTTTGATTAGGCTCATATGAATCTAAATTGATTCATGCTTAAATAACTCTTAATCAATTAAGAGGATCCAATTTTGTTGCAATTTAAAATTAATTGCGAAACAATAAATTGACAAACTATGTATATTTAGCCAAATAATTTTATGGTCTTTAGAGCAAAACAATATAGAGCAGTAAAACTCTATCATACAAATTCTGTTAGAGTGACTAAAACAAAAAATCATAGACCCATAAAATATATCTAAGTAGTGAAAAACTCTGCAATATAAAGTATTATGATGCAATTTATAAAGACTCATAAATAATTTGCATCATAAGGCTTTTAAACTCAAAGTTTAAAACAAGCATTTATATCATCAATTATAAATGCAATATATTGCAGTGTTATATGGAGAGCTAAACAGAATAATTTAGGGGCCTCAAATATAAATGTGTAGCACTGAATATACCAAAAATATGTAAATATATCAAAATTCGGGGGCCTTTTTGTGAGATTGCGGGGGGAAAAGAGAGAGTCGGCTCGGTCTGGCGCTATGCGGCTCGGCTCGAGTCCCTGCAGTGGCTTGGCCTGAGCCGGCCCATTTGGCCCGTGTAGAAGGGGGGCAGGGGGCGGTTATGGGAATCCTAACCCGCCTCCACCCTGGAAACCGCCGCCGCCTCTTCGGGGTGCCGCCCCTTGGCCCCGCGGCCCCCGCCACCGCTCCGGGCGCCAGCGCCGCCATGGCCTGCGCGCCGGTGTGCGACGCCCACTGCGACTGCGGAGGTCGCCGTGCACCCCCCTTTAACGCCGGCTCCTGAGTGCCGGCCGTTGGCTGGCTGTCGACCGCCGGCGCCATGGCGGAGCGCCGCCGCCGAGTGCCGAGGGTCATCTTGTGTCACGCCACGCCCACCTTGTCCGCCGCCTCCATTTGTGACTCCGAGCGCCGATCCGGCCCTTGTGCACCGGCTCGTAGCTAGCCGTCGGCCGCCAGCGCCGTGGCGCAGCAGTGCCTTGCGCCAGAGGGCGCCGCTGCCGCGGAAGGCCGCTGGTGCCGCGTCGTGTGTGCCCCCGCCGAGTGGTGCCCGCTGCCGTCGTGGGCGGCTGTGGTGACGCTGCCGCGATTGATGGCTGTTGGCGGCCACCAGGGCTGGTGCACCGCAGCCGACATGCCTTGTTCGTGCGCTGTCGCGCCGTGGAGGGCCGCTGGTGCGGTGGCCGCCGGAGGCCCGGCCATAAAGGAGATGGCGTCCGGTTCTTTGGAAGTGACGATGTCGACGACCAGTGCGGGCGGCGAGTGGAAGGAGGATGAAACGATCCTTCAGTGCAAGAAACGTAAGTTCGTCAAGTTCATTCTTACTCTTATCCTTGCAGTGATTCCGGCGAGATCGTCGAAGTCTCCGGCGTGGAACTCCGTGGAGTGCCATTCGTGATGCCCCTGTACTTGTTTTCTTTTTCTTCTCTCGGTAGAGTTCTCGTTGAGTTTCAGTAGAGGCCATTCTGCGTCGACGAGATAGCGCTCAATGGAGAGCTAACGTGACTGATAACATGTTGAGAATTAGAGTAGAATGGAATAATTGATTGTATTGATTGATGGTTTAGACCACTTCTTATATATGCACAAGAGGGAAAGGGTGTCTATTCTCGAATGGATATGTCCCTTCGTGAATGACTCCTTCGGGATGGCCCCTTCGTGAGTTGGCCCTTTCGAGAAAGATAACTGTCTAATGACTAAACTAATTAACTATTATAGAAATTGATCACTAATACGAATTTCTTCATAACAGATCACATCGCAAAAACACCTAAACGCTACCCTAAATTTTACCCTATATATATAGCTATATAATTTACAACCACGCATAAGTTGATTAAGGTGGAATAATGTTCCGGTCTTGGCCATACTAATAACTTTTATAGCGTCCATTCTCTTATGATCAGCCCATTTTATCTTGGCACAATGACCAAGGGCAAAGCAGCCAGCTTATCATCTAATCACTTCTGTTAATATTTTTGGCCTAAAAATTCTTGGGTTCCGGTACGTTTTAATGCCGCGGACCACGTTTTAATGCGGGATGATGGAGGGATGGTGGAGGGAGGAGGGCTGCTGGCGATTTATCTCACAGAAAATCATTGAAATTTGTTTTCCCCCGAGGCACGCATGCCAGCGGAGTTACTCCGCCAGGGAGCTCAAACATCCATCCGTGAGGGAATCGAGACGCCGACTCAAATGGGGCGATCATAACAGAAAATCTCAAATTTTGAAAGGGGACGATCATAAGAGAATGGAAGGAGTATTAGATAAGAAGTTTTATAATATTTTAATTATTCCCATGAATAACTATCTGTGGATGTACTCAACAATGTACAAGAGATATTTAACTAGCAAGGACCAAATAAAGTATGCACCGGCGTGCCACCAATGCGAGGCCGCGCGCCGCCGCATGCTGCCCTGCATTGCAAGAAAAATAAGCATTCGTCTAACACTTTAGTAACGGACGCACTTTCGTCCAGTACTAACATGTGAGATTAGTATCAGATAGAAATTTTCGGTCCTAAAAAGCCATTTAGTAGCGGTCCGTAACACCGTCCGGTACTAAATGTCATATTTTAGTACTGGGTGATGTTATGATCTGGTACTAAAATGGTGTGGCCATTATATTTAGTACCGATCAGTGACATCGACCAGTACTAAAGGGTGATATTTAGTACTAGTCGGTGTCTTGGTCCGGTACTAAATAGGCCTCCATGGGTATTTCAAAAGAAAAGCATATGTGACGCATAGGTGGGATGGTAAAGGAAGTTACACAGGAAGCTTGAAGTTGTGGGTTCGAATCCTCACTACCGTGCGTATTTTTTCTTCTGTTGTGGCGCACCCTTTGTCTGGCGTGCTGCCGCTGCCCTTATGGGTTATCAAACAATTTAAAGAAAAATATATAACTCATGGGTTAAACAATCCATTGGTTGTTTCGTGAAAAATATTAGCATATATATCATAAGTTTAATTTGAGATTTATTTGTGTACACAGTAGGCGTGCAACTATTGAATTTCTTGTTGAAGAAAATATATGTTGTTCCTCGCAAAGAAAAATAACATTCATTCTTATGGCAAAACATCACTATGTGAGATGCACACACGTTAACTTGCATACCCACAAGTCGTACGGTTGTTTTAATTTTGCATTGGCCTTATTTTATTTGCTCTTAAAATATGTACATCCTTATTTATTGTATAAATAATTATGTGATATATATGTATTTATATACAAAGCTCCAAAAATAAGTGCTAGCTTTCTTGTACAGTAGCAAACACTGCATTGAGTTTCCAATTGTGGAATGAAGCTACTTTCACGTGCACTATGAACGACCGTTCGCGAGTGCACATAGTGAGCACTTGATATTTTGGAGCTGTAGGTTAAAAAAATGGAAAGAGCTACATGATGTGGTTGAAACCTGAGGAGCCGCAAAATAACGTGCGGCTGAAATTGCTTTGCCCTTACATCCTCAAGTGGTATGGCTCCATAAGCACGTGATTAGCTGCAGAAAAACATGTGACAAATTGTTTTCCCACTTAAGTTCATAGATATGATGGGTCCAGTAGATGCACCGAATGAGCTAACAACCACGTGTGGCAGCATATGTTTGACATTGAGGCCCCGTTTAGTTTTCAAAAAAAAATTTATAGTATTCGTCAGATCAAATCTTTGTACACATACATGGGATATTAAATATAGTTGAAAAATAACTAATTATATAGTCTAATTGGTTAGCATGAGACGAATCTTTTAAATCTAATTAATTTATAATTAAATATTAATTACTAAATAATAACAAAAGTATTACAGTGTAACTAAAAAATTTCGCGAACTAAACGGGCCTGAGTGGATTCTTATCATCAACAGCAATACTGCCCACGGTAAGATGTGTGTAGATGTCGTACGCGTCCCAACAATGTAGGCATGTGGCCCCCACATAAGGTGCATGTACTACAACTGCATATTGGATTGTTGGTCACCTTCAAATGGGTTGAAAACCAAACTATATCCACACCATTCTATTTTTATAAAATAAATTATACGATTCTACTCCACTCCAAACTATCACCACCACACACCAATCCAACCCAAATATTTGAGCACATAATATAATAAACTATTAGCCAAACTATAGTTACAATCCAATAAAAATCCTTTTCTCAAAAAAAATCTATAATATAGATCTTATCACACTGTTTCGCACAGAGTACCTGTCAATTATACTGAGTCATCTCAAAAAATTTCGTTCAATTCGATAAAATTTTATAGTGTGAACGTAAGGTTTTAATTTTGGGGTCCGGCTCTTGATATGGGCTGGACGTGTAGGTCTAGCCACACTGCTTTACACAGAGTAGCTGTCAGTCATACTGAGTGATCTCCAATAAATTTCGGTCAATTTCGATAAAAATTTATAGTGTGAACGTGAGGTTTTATTTTCAGGGTCCAGCTCTGCACAAAGGATCCATTTCTTCAATCTACCCCAACCGCATTTATACAGAAGCTGCTCCATCCCACCCCATTACCTAATACAATCTATTTTAATCCACCCAAATAAACTTTATATTAAAATTCAACCCATTAAATTTATTTGAGCCCATACCATTTGCAGGGTGAACTGTTGGTTGTTTTAGAGGACGACTGTTGCTGCATTATTTGGAAGGACGACGGCGACATATTGCCACATCAATGTGCTGGTTTACACTAAAATCACTCTATTTTGTTAGCTGTGACTTGTGGCTGGTGCTGATGTGCTGTGAGAAAAAAGTACTACTAACTAACTGGTAGCTGATACTGATTTGATGTGAAAAAAATACTACTGCTGACAACTAGTAGAACAGAGTGAATATCGCACGTGATGTGAGTTGATCGATGGAACACCCAGCACGGAGATTGATGGACCATTGGCAATCCGCTATCTAGATTATTGTACGATTAATCTTGATGAATTAGGTCTGCCCATCGCTCCTATTTCGGTGATAGGGCCACAAAAGTCAGCTATTAGAGTGGTAGTGAGGGAAAACGTAACCCCCAGGTACACGTACCAGACTTCAAAGGATAAGACTTTGGCAGTATTGAACTCAATCAACTGTTTTTTTAATTACACAGTATAACTAAGACACTCACAACGTACGCACACTCATATCACTATAAACACACGTACGCAAATTCTACCTTTATGAGCATATTCAAAGACAGAGCCGGCAAATCTTCGAGATTGCAACTGTTTTTTTAGATTACATAGTGCAACTAAGACACTCACAATGCACGCACACTCACATCCCTATGAATACACATACGCAAATTATATCCTTATGAGCATATTCGAAGACTGAGCCGGCAAATCCTCGACGAAGTCACCACATGCGCCTCGCTGTCGACGGGAATGTCGCCTACTACTGAATGCACAATACCTTTAAATTTTAAAATATTCGCTCTCAAGAAAAATCGAATCCAGGATCTCAAATGCTACCGAGGCTCTTGTAATCACTAGACTACATGCCCTTTCACGACTCGATCAACTGTTGGGACAAGTTGAAAGCGAAGTTCATCTTCCCCGAGGGTTCGGAGGCACTAGCATGGCCGCGTGCACTAATTTTTCTTGGGCAACTCACTCAAATACTAAGCCAGATTGGAACAATTTTTCGAACCAACAACCTTTCTGTGTGAAGAGTTTTTCATGTACAAGATGTTAAAGGAGGCACAGACCAGTAGAGCCACGAATGAATTAATTCTTGGAAAAATGAGAAGCCTTATAAGACCGGCTCTCTTGTGTTCACTAGGAAAATACCCGAGTGGAAGCAGCAGGTGGAGTAGCCTGTCGATAGCAGACAGATGGGTGGGATCCTTGGTCCGTCAGGTAGCTTCTAGGGAGTATTGCTTACTACAACAATGATTTACAAATCTGCTCAAATTTAGAGGGTGTTTTGGAAGGGGAACTTAAAAAAAGTCCCAGGGACTTTTTAGTATTTAGAAGTATTAAATAAAGGTTAATTATAAAACTAACTGCAGAACCCTGGGGCTAAACTGCGAGACGAATCTAATGATATATCGTAATCTATGATTAGCGAATGGTTACTGTAGCATCACTATAGCAAATTATGAATTAATTAGGCTCATTAGATTCGTCTCGCGAAAAAGCACTCAGCTGTCAAAAAACATTTATAAATAAATTTTATTTAATAATATAAAATAGTAAGATTTCTTTTGATGTGATAAAGACTTCTGCAAAAAGTTTGTAAAACAGAGCCTTAGTCTATGACGTTCATCGTCAATCAGTATATGCACCTGATGAGCTACAGATCGACATGTGACTGAAATTGCAATGCACTTAAATGTTTGACACGAGTAGCATCTTATCATCAATAGCTGAGCGCGTGTTCACTTCAACTAGCCCTGCCAGCTAGAATTTCTGCACATATAGGACAAGAACACACGGGTTCTTCGATATGTTCAGTGTTGTGGGCCATGGCAGCATTATTTGAAACGACCGTGCATGTGCATGATTGCCCTTCCCCTCCCACTGTTGTTACGGCTGCTCAGGCTTTTTCTCCCTTTCCTTGTTGTTGAGCCGGCCTCCATCGATTCAAGAGGAAGATAGCACGATCTCGATACTGAATTATTGGAGGAGACGACTACAATCCAAACGCGAACTCCATCTGATTTCAATCAGTTTGATAAGGACAGACTGTCTCCACGTCAATCGATTTTGTTACTCCACCAGCCGTTCGATGGTGGATCAACAACCCAGATTATTTCCTTCCTTCTTTTGATTTTTTTATGGTGGATCAGCAACTCATCAGATTAACTTTCTGATGAGTTGCTACTAGTACGTATACATATATACATATGGAAAAAATCCATTCTACACATGCGTGTAGCTACTCATATGTATCTCATGATGTGGGATGTATCTGAGTCAACGATGGAATAAGGATATGATATGCTCTTGAGAAATATATTAGAGAGAAGGAAAAAGTCTAAATTACTCCTCTTAATTATAGCCAAAGTCTGAATAACCCCCTAAACTATCGTTTGGTTCATTTTAACCCTCAAACTATGCCTTTTGGTTCAAATTACCCCTAAATACAATTTTTTTTATTTCTTCATGCATAGGTAGAGTTTTAAGTTGAAATTTTACAAGACGATGGTACACATCATAAAATATGTTAGAAAAATACATCATACTTTTTATCATTATTTTGATAGGTTAGGATAATTGAAAATAAATTAATCATTGGAGTTCAAAATTATAAGAAAAATAACAGCGGAAAATTCTAACAATTTTTTAAAATATTCATTGTGATATCCACTACTATCTTGCAAATTTTAAAATTGAAATTCAACTTGTTTATAAAGAAACATAAAAGACAAATTGTATTATGGGGTAAAATGAACTAAATGACATAGTTTAGAGGGTAAACTGAACTAAGTTATAGTATAGAGGGTTATCCGGACTTTTGCTATAGTTAAGAGAAGTAATTTAGACTTTTTCCGGGAGAGAAAGTAGTAATGATAATATTCCATACCAGGGGCGTCCTTGTCAAACTAGGGACAATGCGAAATATTAAGATGGGCTCTAGTTGTCTAGTAAACTAAGTAATAGTAACAACTAACCAGTAACAACTAATAAGAATTAATAGATGTATTTTAATCATCAACATAATTAAATGATGAAATAAGAAAATAACACAATGCTGTTAAGTCTTACTCGGCATCTAGGCCCCAGTGGCCGTTTGGGAGCAGCCAGTGGCTGTGCGTCTGGCTACCGGCGTCGGCATTGCCTCCGTGAGGCTGAGGCATGAGTGTTAGTGCACGATAGGAGAGGAAGCGGCGTCGGTCTTGTCTTTAGTGTCGGTGATCGAGTCGAGGGCCGCCGCGGCCGCCAAGCGGAAGGCTTGGAGTTGGGTGGTCGACAATCGGGAATACGGTGTAACTTCTGGGTACAATTTGGGTCTCATTTTGCTACGAATTGTGCAACATATTAATAAAATTAAAACTTTATATATTACTATACGTAAAGTATACTACATATTTTGGAATCATTCAAATTGGAGGCCCTATGCGATCGCACATTCCGCACGGACCAAAATATGCTCTTGTTCCATACAATGCAATCTCTATATCTATATCATTAGTCAGTCCCGCTTTTTATGTGATTCACATGCATATATCTTTATAGTTGGTCATCACCGCCTAATTTTGATATCCGTTTCAACCGTCATCTGTCATGCATAGTGTAAGCGTTGTACTCTCTGCATGCGTGTCCCAACTCTAGACGGTCCTGGGACACAAGGACCCACCCGTTCGCCCAGCGGCACAGGCCGGTCACATGCATGCAACTCGAAGGGTCTGCGTCCGAACAAGCGCCTGTCTTTTCTTGACACTGAATCACGTCAAAATATATTTGATTGCGCTAGTAAGCGTAACGGATCGTCAAAACGATCAACATAGCAAAACTCTGGGCAGACCGGTCTGACAGGTGCCGCCGACCGGTCTGACCGGTGCAGACAGGATTTCACAAAAATCTAGAACAGCAAGCTCGGGAGGGACCCCGTCGGAGCTCGTAAATGTAGGGTTGTTCTGAGGTCGGCAGGCCACCTAGAACGTCTTCAAACACCGTCGAGACGAGAGAAGAAAGCAATTAGGGTTTGAAAAAGACTAAGATTTGAGAGACAAAGTAATGCGATTTTTTGTATTGATTCGATTGGGATTAGCCTCAATCGGCCTCAGCCTTTATATTTATAGGCCGAAGAAGACTTACCCCTTCACGAGTAGGATTACAAGAGACTCTTTATAAAAACCCTAATTCTACTCGGACTGTACAGACCAGACCGGTCGGTCCGACCGGTCAGACCGGTCGGCCTCTGCAGATGCCAAATTTGGCTGTCAACATATGCCCTTCTGTTTTTTAGTGAGTTTATAAGTTAAAAAGTAAAGAACAGAATCATGCTATACAATATTAGGACCTAAAAAACCACTAAGGGAGATTTTTATAAATCGGTCATCTTCTTCTTCATGCATCTTGCCATACACTAGGGTAATATGTCTTCAAGTATCTTCCAATTATAGCCCGGTCTTCAAGTATCTTCCAATGATAGCCCGAGATAGACGATCTTCTTACAGCATCTCCAATATATAAAAATTCCCGAAAATAACTTTAGTAATCCTGTACGGAACCTTCTAACTTAGCGACCATTTATCAAATTTATTGCTTTTTATCCTAAGAGGCAATATTGTCTTCCAAACTAGATCTCCAATTTGAAAAGATTTACCTTTTACTTTTTTTGTTATAAGCTCTAGCAACTCAAAGCTTGTCATTTTCAATTTTTCTTTAAATCCATCATTCGCTTGTCGGTCACCTCATCAATATTATCCATCATTGAATTATAGTAATAAACAGTGGAAATGTCATTTTGTTTAGTCAATCTATAAGCATTTAGATTTACCTCAATGGGTAAAACGGCCTCTTGACCATATACTGGCTCAAAAGGAGTAACTTCAGTAGCACCATAGTGAGATATACGATGAGCCCATAATACTTCGGATAATACCTCAGGCCACCTCTTAGGATTTTTTTCTATTTTCTTCTTGATTTTGTTACTTGACTATCAGCTTGAGCATAATACGAAGATGAATTGAGCAACTTAATTTTATAAGATTCGATGAACGTACGCACCTCCTTTGATATAAATGAAGAACATTGATCCGTTGTCAAAGTTTGAGGAATACTGAATCTATGCATAATATGCTCAGTTATAAACTCAATCACCTTTCTATGTGTCATATTGTTCAAAGGAACCGCTTCGGTCCACTTAGTAAAATAATCCGTAGCAACCAACACGAAACGATGCCCCCTTTGAAGACAGAGGATTAATTTGTCCAATAAAAATGAACCCTCAACCTCAGAACGGCTGTAGTTTAATGATAGGATGCATTAACACAGTAGGTACCAATTGCAAATTTCCAAACCGCTGACATTTCTCACATCCTTTATAATATCTAAAGCAATCCGAAATCATAGAAGGCCAATAAAAACCGGCAATCCTAAGCAATCACTTCATTTTAGGAGCCGATTGATGAGTACCACAAATGCCTTTATGAACTTCACCCATAGCAACTTTGGTCTGATCCCAGTCTAAACACTTGAGGAGTAAATCTTCGGCGGTCCGACGATAAAGCTCGCCATCAATCAAAATATATTTGAATGCTACACGCCGAATATTTCTCTCTGCACCACAACCAGGATCCTTGAGACAGGAGATTATAGGAATTCTTCAATCACGATCTTCGGCTTCTTTTATAGCCGAATAAGCACTGCTGGTCATCTGGATGGTCAGACCGGTCTCTGGACCGGTCAGACCGGTCGATGCAACTGGTCGGACCGGTTCGTCCAGAATCTGTAACTCGACTTTGACTTGCATTGGTTTTCTAATGTTGAAATTTTTCTTTATAATATTATAACCAGATGCTTGCTGAGCCAGAGTATTAGCCTGTCCATTTTTTTTCTCTTGTCAAATGTTTTATAACAAACTCATCAAAAGAAGAAATAATGTTGAGACATTTATCAAGATATGCATTTAATGAACTATTATAACATTGACATATCTTGGATACTTACTGCATAACGACAAGCGAATCACCAAAAACTTCAACATGCTTCATGCCCATAGATTGCAAAATTTCCAAGCCAAATAAAAGCGCCTCATATTCAACTTGGTTATTTGTACAATACTCCTCTAATCGGTTTGAGAACTCAAAAGTAGCACCACTTGGAGACATAATAACAACACCAATTTCTCTCCCCTCATCACAAATCGATCCATCAAAATATAGCTTTCATGGTGTGCAAATAATATAGCCAACTTTTAAATCATGCTCATCATTAATCCGATGGTCAACAATAAAATCTGCTACAATTTGACCTTTCATAGATTTCAATGGTTCACAAGCCAAATCATATTCTACCAAAGCATATGGCTACTTGCCGATTCTACCACTCAAAATTGGCTTTTGTAACATATGTTTTATCACATTGGTTTGACATACTACTATGCAAGTACTAGATAGAAGATAATAACTCAATTTGGTACAAGCATGATATAAAGACAAGCACAGCTTCTCAATAAAAGTATACCATATTTCCGCATCAATAAGTCGTCGGTTTATACAAATAACAACATGCTCTTGCCTTTAGTCTCTTGAGTTAAAACAGCCCCAACAATTTTATCCTCGGCCGCTATATAAAGTTTAAAAGGAACACCTCTCCTAGGTGCTTTGAGAACTAGCGGCAAAGACAAGTAATATTTAATTTTTCAAACGCCTCTTGCTGTTTTGCCCTCCAAGTAAATTCAGTTTCATTCCTTAACTGAAGAATAGGAGTAAAAACATCAATTTTCTAGACAAGTTAGAAATAAATCTTCTCAAATAATTTACCTTGCCTAGAAACTTTTGCAAGTCCTTCTTGCAAGTAGGAGCCTCAACTTTCTTCATGACTTCAATTCTTTTAGGATCAACCTCTATGCCTTTCTCATGAATAATGAAACCAAGAAATTTTCCAGCCGATACCCCAAAAGCACATTTGAGTGGATTCATCTTTAAACCATACCGATGCATCCTCTCAAGATCAAGTCTTAAATTGGCAAAAAGATGATCCAAACTGGCCGATTTAATAACAATATTATCAATATATACTTCCAAGATAACACCAAACAAATCATGGAAAATCAAATTCATAGCTCTTTGATAGGTTGCACCAGTATTTTTCAAACCAAAAGTCATAACAACCCACTCAAACAATCCAACAAACCCCGGACATACAAAAGCCATTTTAGACGTATCTTCTTCGGTCATAAAGATTTGATTGTAACCCGTGTTACCATCAAGAAAGCTAATAACACGACATCCAGAAGCCTGAATAATCAACATATCAGCTATAGGCATAGGATATTCATCTTTGGGAGTAGCTTTATTGAGATCTCTAAAATCAATGCAAACCCGAATATTGCCCGAATCTTTCTTCTCAACGGGCACAATATTAGAGATCCAACCCGTATAATGACAAGACCGAATAAAACTAGCATCTAGCAATCGATTAATCTCTTCTTTAGTTCAGTCGTAAATATTAGGATTGAAACGCCTAGCCGGTTGCTTATAAGATCTAAAACCGGCTTTGATTGGTAAACGATGTTCAACAAGATCACGATTTAAACTAGGCATTTCAGAATAATCCCAAGCAAAACAATCGATGTATTCTTTTAATAACTTAACTAAATCAGCTTTATACTCAGCCGATAAATTTTTGTTTACAAAAGTCGGCCTAGGAATAGTGCCATCACCTAAATCTACCTTTTCTAAAGGGTCAGCCGACGTAAAACCTTGGCCTAGCTTGTCCATGTCCTCTGACTCTTCAATAGTCTCACACATATCGTTCGTACGTGTTCGATAGTGTTACGCTGCTGAAGCCACTCTGCGTTAGACCGGTCTGACCGGTCGGCTCTGGCAGCCGATCCAAAGAGAACCGGTCTGACCGATCGAGGGACCTAGTCTGACCGGTTGTACCTGAGTCGCCTTCTTGACTCATTATATAATATCAAATGATTTAGCCGATTTTCCATCGGCTTTAAAGTAGCAGGGACGAAGTCTTTCTTGGTGCAACTGGTAAGCTCATAATCGGACAGATCCAAGCCCAATAAGCACTTGATATTGTCATTGGCACCAGTAGAGTTGGAATCGGCGGTAGCAATGAGAGAAGAAGTGTCACCATGCACTATCTCAACTTTATTGCCGATCCACTGAATGAGAAATTGATGCAAGGTAGATGGAACACATTGATTGGCAGGAATCTAATCACGCCCAAGTATTAAACTAAAATTACCTTGCACCTCCGAAATGAAGAAGGCTGTGGCGAGCGTCTTGCTTCCAACAGTCAACTCCATGGAAGCAACCCCTTTGGCACCAATGGGATCACCTCCACCCACGCCGCTAACCGTCATGTTGGTCTTGATCAACTCCTCGTCCTTCCCGCCAAGCTTCTTGTACAATGAGTAGGGCATAAGATTTACAATAGCCCCACCATCCATGAGCATACGAGAAAAAATCGATTTCCCATTAACATGCCCCCTCATGTAGAGAGCTTTCAAATGATTGAGCCGCCTCCTCCTCGGAAACTACAAAATAATCCGAACACATATGCACAACGTTGATTTCCAAATTGCGCTCCGGAGATGCTTCATAATCCACCAAATCCTCATCTTCCTTTGTTGGAGGGGCTGATGGAACTTCATCAACACGAGAAGTCGAAACGGACGCTGTTGCTTCCGCTGTGCTCTCTGCATTGGACTCAACCGGTATGATCGGTTGCTCAGAGCGGTCTGACCGGTCGGGTATACCGGTCTGATCGGTCACCGGGGTCGGTTCGACCGGTCGAGTTGCTGGCTGGTCAACTGGCTTGACCTGCCATGTCTTGCCTTGAGCGATCATGGGCCTATATTTGTTCAAGTATTCGTCCCTCATCTTTTCTGCCTCTTGCTCCCTCTTCTCTTTATTGCGAAGGTGCTGCAGCTTCCTCTTCTGAGTATTTGTCAACTACTCTAGACACCAACGGGATTGATGGTACTTGTTCGGCACTTTGCTACTGCCGGCCTCATGATTGTTGGCTGTGAAAGGTTCTGGAGCAGAAGAAGTAGCCGATTCGTCAATCACCATTGGCTCTTTACCCTTGTCTTGTACAACCATCTTGATTTTGCCGATCTTAACAACAGTATCGGCTTTAGGCTTCTCTGAGTCATCACTTGTTTGCTTCTTCTCCTTCACACGATATTCCATTCGTGGATGAGAAATCTGTACCCGCCTTTGCTGAGATCAGTCTAATCGGTCATGGTGGACCGGTCTGACCGGTTGAGGCTGATGCTCCTGACCAGATTGGTGTGGCCCCAATCGGTCATGTACTGGCATCCTGGATCCTTCTTGCCTATGATATGGTGGTGGATATGGCAATAGAAAGCACTGAAGCCAGATTCCATCATGCTCCCATACCAGATTAACAGCATTTGATGCCGGTGGAGCTCATGGCATAGTGTACACTTGTTGCGGAGGGAACTGTGGATAATCACCTCTGCGCCTGACGAATTTCCTCCTTGGGGTTGAGGTATTGCCTCATGTCGTGGGATTTTGGGGGTACCCACAGCCGGGTGGCGGAACGCACCCGCCTTTACCCCGAGGGGGATTACTCGGGGAAGTGCTAAGCTATTAGGCCGATCTAGCTTCGGGCAAGAACGCAAGAACACACGGATTTAGAGTGCGGGCCGCCGGAGCATAATACCCTACATCCACTGTGGGGTGTATTGCACTATGAATGAGTCTATCCTCTACTCCCAAGTCTCTCCTTGGACCTGACCTTTTCTCTAATGGACGCCTCCCTTTTATAGAGCAAGGAGGGCACGTACATAGGTGTTGGACCCCAACAGGTGGGTCCAACATGGATGTTTACTATAGACACTAATGGAGCTACAGTGGTGGAGCATCTCTTGCCAGTTACGCTTCATCGCCTTGTAGATGCTCTGACCGAGGGGAGTCTTCTCCCGTCCCACCTGTGAGACGCCCGTTGTGGCAGTGTAGGTTGCGGCGTAGACTGTTGGGTCTACCGCGTAGGCGTTATGATACTCCGTCGCCGAGTTGTCGTGTCTAACTGGTGTAGCAGACTGACGTGCACGGCGTGAGTGGCGCCAGCGGCTGTACAGTGTACCTTGGTAACGTGCGGTCAACAGTACAGCCTGGCGAAAGTCTTCTCGGGTTCTGCTGTGGCAGAGCGCTCTTACGTCTCCCGCATTGAATGCGGTAGGTGGCCAAGTCTTCCCGAGGAAGGTTGGCAGCCGCGCGCGTACCTGCGTCTGCGGACACGTGGCGGCTCCGGACCCCCCAGGCGGGGTCTGTTCCCTCCCGGCCGAGGGGTCCGGATAGTATACGGGGGTCCCGGACCCCGTGGGGGGTCCGGGACCCCTGGCCGTTTTGGCCCTGAGTGCTTTCTTCTTCAGGACACGTGGTGACACTGGACCTGTCCCGAGCGGGAAGCATATCCGGGGCTGTTGATCTGGTGAGTCGGGGCCGGACCCGGGAGATCTGGCTGCTCAGCTCCTTAGGGCGTAGTTACGGTTAACTACACGAGTCTTGACATAGCAAGAGGGGGTACCCCAGTCCTGAGGTACCGATAGTGGCCCCCGGGCCCACCTCGGGAGAGGTACGAACCCGCAGGTGGGGCCAGGATCATGACGCAATGCTGATTGCGTTGGCGTGCCCATGTCGTGAGCGAGTGTTCCGGACCCCTTCAAGGCCATTGCACTTGTCGCCAGGTTCTGGTACTAGAGTGCTCTCCATAGTGCGGCGAAGGTGCGGGCTTAGGGTATGGAACCGAGCTAAGCGGACCTCGAACTGCCCAAGGAGAAAGCACTACTTCCCCGGACCCGGCTTCTGGCGACCGTGGCGAGCGGTCTCCGCCGGAGCGGGCCACCGGAGTGGACTTGGAGCGACCGTGGCGAGCGGTCTCCACCGGAGCGGACCACCGGAGTGGACTTGGAGCGACCGTGGCGAGCGGTCTCCACCGGAGCGGGCCACCGGAGTGGACTTGGAGCGACCGTGGCGAGCGGTCTCCGCCGGAGCGGGCCACCGGAGTGGACTTGGAGCGACCGTGGTGAGCGGTCTCCGCCGGAGCGGGACACCAGAGTGGACTTGGAGCGACCGTGGCGAGCGGTCTCCGCCGGAGCGGGCCACCTGAGTGGACTTGGAGCGACTGTGGCGAGTGGTCTCCGCCGGAGCGGGCCACCTGAGTGGACTTGGAGCGTTGCTGACGATCCCATGAATTACGTCACCGGGCCATGCAGCAAGGTGTAGGAAACCAGGCCTTATACTAGAAAAGAGCCCGGGACCTCTAGAGACAGCAGACTCGGATACTAGGGGACTCGTAACAGGGTAGTGAAGTACGTAGACTTAGGGTACATTACCAGGCTAAGCTACGTAGAACTTCTCTACCCCAGGATACGGGCACCACTTCTCCTGAGCAGGTCCCTAGGGGTCCGAACTGCCTTCCAGCTAGAAGGGGTGTCCCAACCTGACCACAAGCTAGCAACTCAATTTTGGATTGTTAGCAACTAAAGAAAAAACTCCGTGCAGGAGAAAGAAACATGCAGGTTGAACGAACAAGTGCTATTAGGTTAAAGTAAAGATAGGACTGAGAAAGTAAATCTCCTTTATTGCTTGACTCGTGGTGTACATCAGAGGTCGGGATTACGAGGGCGGACCTCTACCGCTCTGGACCACACGTAGGCACCAAATCATTAAAAAGGAGAAACACACTCAAACCTATCTAGTGATAACCTACAGCCGTCGCCCCGTAAGGCGTGCATGTTGCTGGCCGTAGTGGAGCTGCCATCTTGGGGGCTCTCCTGAGTCGTTGGGGCGATGGTGCCCTGGACGTGCTTGTACAACATCATCCAGCATCACCTCGGGAGCTTGCAGGGCTCCTCCCAGCACAAGAATTGTCCTACGCTCAGATGGCATAGGAACAAATTCTTTGGCTTTGAATGAGAGTGGCCCTGCCGTTGCTAGCTGTCGCCGTCTGCCATCGGAAGCCAGCCCGATGACCGCTCATCACGAGCTGGGTGCTCGTTTGGATGAGCACGGAGCGTCTAGAAGGGCGGTCGTTCGCCGGCTCGACCTTGGTGCTGGTGTTGGGCCCCCGCGCCTGGTGGCGGAGTCCTGTCTGCAGCAGCACCGAGAGAGACTCGGTCCTGGGGAGGGAGGAGTCGACGGTCAACTTCCCCCCGGCGACGGTGGTTGGCTCCAGGCTTCGTGTTGAGAGAAAGCCTTGAGCCGACATCACACCGCCGCCGGGGATCCCTGGCGGTTGCTTGAGAGAAAACCTTGAGCCGACACCTGGATGGCGCGGGGCGACATGCAACAGGCGTCGCCCCCGTGCACCACCGTGCCGGCTTTGAGGCGTCGCAGTGGCGACGCACAGTAGGCGCTGCTGCCGTGCACCGCCGCACCGAGGGCGCTGGTGCCTCAGCGCAGTGACATGCGGCGTAGGTGCCGCCATGCCTCTCTTCATCTTCTCGCTGCTGTTGCAGAGGATGAGCTCAGCCTCAAAAGCTTGGAGATCTAGCCAACGCCTGCATCTTCCCAACGGACGGCGCCAAATGTCGTGGGCTTTTTGGGGGTACCCACAGCCGGGTGGCGGAACGCACCCGCCTTTACCCCGAGGGGGAGTACTCGGGGAAGTGCTAAGCTATTAGGCCGATCTAGCTTCGGGCAAGAATGCAAGAACACACGGATTTAGAGTGGTTCGGGCCGCCGGAGCGTAATACCCTACATCCACTGCGGGGTGTATTGCACTATGAATGAGTCTATCCTCTGCTCCCAAGTCTCTCCTTGGACCAGACCTTTTCTCTAACGGGCGCCTCCCTTTTATAGAGCAAGGAGGGCGCGTACACAGGTGTTGGACCCCGACAGGTGGGTCCAACATGGATGTATACTATAGACACTAATGGAGCTACAGTGGTGGAGCATCTCTTGCTAGATACGCTTCATCGCCTTGTAGATGCTCTGACCGAGGGGAGTCTTCTCCCGTCCCACCTGTGAGACGCCCATTGTGGCAGTGTAGGTTGCGGCGTAGACTGTTGGGTCTACCGCGTAGGCGTTATGATACTCCGTCGCTGAGTTGTCGTGTCTAACTGGTGTAGCAGACTGACGTGCGCGGCGTGAGTGGCACCAGCGGCTGTACAGTGTACCTTGGTAACGTGTGGTCAACAGTACAGCCTAGCGAAAGTCTCCTCGGGTTCTGCTGTGGCAGAGCGCTCTTACGTCTCCCGCATTGAATGCGGTAGGTGGCCAAGTCTTCCCGAGGAAGCTTGGCAGCCGCGCGCGTACCTGCGTCTGCGGACACGTGGCGGCTCCGGACCCCCCAGGCAGGGTCTATTCCCTCCCTGCCGAGGGGTCCGTATAGTATACGGGGGTCCCGGACCTCGTGGGGGGGCCGGGGCCCCTGGCTGTTTTGGCCCTGAGTGCTTTCTTCTTCAGGACACGTGGTGACACCGAACCTGTCCCGAGCGGGAAGCAGATCTGGGGCTGTTGATCTGGTGAGTCGGGGCTAGACCCGGGAGATCCCAGTCCTGAGGTACCGACACCTCGACGCGGTGGTGAGCGTGGTCTCTTTTTTATCGGCCGATCTCGTTGAACGGCCTTTGTGTACTTGTTTAACAACTGTCCAAAGGTAGGTCCCTGATTTACAGATCTTTCCTGTACCTTTGGCTTGTTTGTCTTCCAAGTACCCATTTCCAGATGCTTTGGCTTGAAAGTCCGGGGCTGAACTCTGGGCCGGTCTGACCGATTACTGGATCCGGTCTGACCGGTCGCGCTTGGACAATATGCTGACTGGTGGAACTTCCTTGCCCCCCGGGCTTGGGAGCATTGAGGATGATCTTCAGAGTCGTTTTCCAATCAGGGGTTTTTTGCACAACAACCTCTATGGCTCGAATCTTGTCATTTGCACTCATCGGCCTTGGATCACCAATCACAACATTCTTCCCTTGAGCCCCTTCAGCTTGTTCTAGCCGAAGAAGAACTTTTGGATTGTTCAGTTCCAAAGTATGAACAGGAAAGGGAGTCTTGTCAAATTGAATCTCAGAAAGTACCAATCGTCTTTCATCTATAGCCGATTGGATCTGTCGACGGAAAACATTACAATCATTAGTTGCATGAGAAAAAAAATTATGCCATTTACAATATGCATATTTTTTTAAATCCTCGGGCGATGATATAGCATGAGATAAATGAATGTTTCCATATTTAAGCAATTCATCAAAATTTCTATCACATTTGGAAACATAAAAGTAAACTTCATTTTATTTTGCCGATTCTTTTGAATTGGCTTAAGCGAAGGACATGTAGAAGGTTTGTCCTTTGATGGCCAAACAAACTCAATGGCATACACTTCCTTTTCTTCATCGTCCGAACAATCTGAATCATTTTCAACAACATGTGTGTTGGACCGATGAGGTTTAAAAGAATCTTTTGAATTCTTAAACTTGAATTCTAAACCAATGGCTCGCATTTGCAAATGATTAACTGTAAGAAAATCAAAGCCCTCGAGTTTTTCCTTGAAGTAAGAACACAAACCATTATAAGCCACGTCTGTCAAGTCCTTTTCAGAAAGTGACAAATTATAATATCAATTTTTAACAGCTTTAAATCTTTGGAAATAATATAAAACCGATTCATCTCGGTTTTGTCTAATCGATGTCAAATCTGCCAATTTAGCTTCAGTTTCTCTGCTAAAGAAGTGATCATAAAATTTAAGCTCTAACTGATTCCAATTCAAAATCGAACCCGAAGCAAGCGAAGAAAACCATGAGAAACGGTCCCAGTCAAAGATAGAGAAAATAAACGAACCCGCAAGGCATCATTAAGACCATCTCACCAGTTCAGCTTGGAGCAGCTGAACTAGGGATAGTAGCGAGTGGCGTGGGGGACGATGAATTCTGCACCATCGTACCGATCTGACCGGTCATATGATCGGTCTGACCGCTCGGACCGGTCGGACCGGTCGCCTGGATCGGTCTGACTGATGGCGTGTGAACTGATGGCGGCAGCGGTGTTTGCTCTAGAAATGAATTCGGCGGCATGCCATAGAACTGATTTGGGTCAGTAGATGCACTAGCCGAATTTGGATCTGGAAAATAAGTGCCATTGACACTTTTACCCTTTTTTAAAGCCGCAATCTCATCATTAATACCAGCAAAAGTCTCTCCCACTGCTACTTGCACATTAGATATTTTCTGATCTACCATGAGAGAGAATTGCTAAACTAATTCAGAGGGATCGTTGGGAAGGACCTCAACCTTGTTGTTGTTCAGCTTGAAAGATGGCATCACAAACTCCCCAACCCTCTTAAATAGGCCTCCACGCTCTTTCCTGAAGTCTTGAAGGAAGTGCTCCTTCAAGTGTTCTTCAGCGATGAGGTAGGCCTGGTGCTCTTCTTCGGTCAGCTCCTCCATAGTTGCCTTGATGATGTTGTCATCGTGAACTTCAGCACGAGTGCCCATCTTCTTGGAGAATTAGATTAGATCGGTTTTGGCAACCAGATTAATCTCTTTCCCAGTGGAGTCGCCAAAAAGTATGTTGACACTTAATCGTGCCAAAACACACTCAATTGCGCTAGTACGCGCAAGCAATCATCAAAACGATCAACACAGCAAAGCTCTGGGCAGACCAGTCTGATCGGTGCCGCCGACCGGTCTAACCAGTGCAGGCAGGACTTCACGAAGACCGAGAACAGCGACCTCGGGAGGGACCCCATCAGAGCTCGAGAACGTAGGGTCATTCTGAGGTCGGCAGGCCACTCAAAACGTCTTCAAACGCCGTTGAGACGAGAGAAGAAAGCAATTAGAGTTTGGAAACGGCTAGGGTTTGAGAGACAAAAGTAATGCGATTTTTTGTATTGATTCGATTGGGAATAGCCTCAATCGGACTCAGCCTTTATATTTATAGGCCGGGGAAGACATACTTCTTCATGAGTAGGATTACAAGAGGACTCTTTACAAAAATTCTAATTCTACTCGGACTGTACAGACCAGACCGGTCTGACCGGTCGGGCCGACCAATCAGACCGGTCGGCCTCTGCAGATGCTAAATTTGGCTATCAACAGTTTTCACTATCGTTGATCAGGGACGGATAAGCATCGTTGATCAGAGAAGGAAATAGATATACTGATATCCGAAATATCCATTTACATATTAATACGGATTATTCGTATTTAAATTTAATATGCTAATAAAGTAGATACATCCGAATCTGATTTTTATTAATTTGATCTATTCAATTCCACATCCATATTTGACAATATTTGACACTATTTGTATTCATATTCATTGAAACTATTTAAAAAGTCATCTCCATTTCTCATAACTAATATTATCAATTTTTATAATAAATATAGATGGAGATTAAGTTTACTTTTAACTATTCTTGTTTTATCTATTTATGGGTGAAATTTCTTTAATACTTTTTTATTTATATCTTAAAATATATTTTTATTCTATTTTTATTTTATGTATTTATTTATCAAAATTTCTGCTGATAAATATGCTATTTTTAACTAGCTATTTTTGTTATATTGTTATACTTTAGTCTGTAAAATTTTTTTTGAATGGTCACGGGGGAGAGTATCCCCACCTGAATTGTATTAAAAAAGTGTGGCAAATCACATATCAAAGGTCTCATTTTTAGAGAAAATGAGACAAAACCCACGTTGCTCGGTTAATTTGGGAAAACCGGGCTAAAACCACAACCACCTAGCTAAACTAGGTATAAACCAACTCCAGAACCCAAGCACATGGGCAAATTTGTGGCATAACCACGAATAGAAAAACACGCACACCCCAGCATAATAGTGGAAATGTGGCACAACCACGAATAACAACAAAACTATTGCCGGGGTAGTCGCTTACACCGTCTTCCGACGATGTACCGCACCACGGTCCGCGTCGTCTCACGAAGTCGTAGCTGCAAGCGCCGTCCATTGATGCTGCCCCACACTGCACTTAGTTGCTGTCGTGGTTCGCTGCAAGCAGCCAGGCGACAACGACGAGACAACCCCTAGCCGCCAACCAGCCATCAATGTCATATACTGAGTTGGTTGGTTCTCTAGCAGTGACACCTCCGAGGAGGGGGCCGCCGCCACCGACCGCCACGAGCCATGGTTGCAGGCTGCAACGAAACATGTTCTCCAATGGCGATGCTTCCAAGGAAGGAACGACGCCGAGGGTGCCGCCGCCGCCCGCCTGAGCGAACTCAGGCAAGGTTTTCACCAAGAGAGACCTGTCCGGGAGGGGAGGCACCTCGACAAACGCCCCCAAGGGGGAACACGGCGTCCACTGAATGTCGTCGCTGCCGGCCCAGCCAGAGGCCGAGCCAGACTTTCGTCTGGCAAATCCCTCATCCCCCAGTCGCCATAGCACCATGCGCCCTCTGCCGCTGCTGCCACCATCTCGAGCCGTGGCCCCCATGGCACCTTCCTGCGCGCCCACGACAGACACCCCCACGTGGGGATGCCGCCGCCACTGCTCAGGGGCGTCGGGGACCCCCACAACGTGGCACTAGCGTGGCCTGCCGGGTCCACAGCTCTGCCGAGCGGGACTGTCGGGGCCACGCCTCCAACCAGCCGCAGCCTGCGGCCGACCAACGCCGCGCATGGGGGAGCCACCGCCGCTGCACCGCGAAGACCGGCCCCGGCCGCCGCCGCCGCCACCAAACCTGACGCCGGTGCGTCGTTGATCCACGTGGATCCAGGCTGGGAACACCGGCGATGCCGAGCACCGAACACCGGCGGCGACGCGGCTAGGCCGAGCAGCAGCCCAGCACATGTGTCACCCGCTGCCGATGGCCCGCGCGCCCCCCGATGCACGCCGCGCCACCTGCCGCCGGCACCGCCGACGCGCACCGTAGCTAGGACGCGCTGTAGCTCGCCGCCACTGCAGCAACAGGGCCGCGTCGCGTAGGACCAGCCCTGGGGTCACCGGATCCGGCCCCAGGACACTGGACCTGCAGCCCCGGGCCGCCGCCGCCATGCCTGCCGCCGGCTCGTTGCAACCACCGACGGCTCACGCGCTGAAGCAGAGGGGGAAGCCGCCGCCGCCGCCGCCGCACCGTGCAGGACCAGCCCCGAGGTCGCCGGATCCGGTCCCCAGGACGCCGGATCTGCAGCCCCGGGCCGCCGGCGCCAGCTCCATGCCCCGGGGTGACTACCATCGCCGCCGGGCAGTGTGCGCGACCCCGCACCGTCGCCGAAGCCAACAGCCCCCTACTTGAACATAGCAGGGTCTGCACGGAGCAGCCCCGTCCGCCGCCTCCCCGGAGGAGCCGTAGCTGGACAGGGCCCCCCGAGCTCCCCAACTGGGGATGGTCGGAAGACAGTGGGAGGGACCAGATCAGGGCCGGAGATGGCCGGATCCGGCAAGGGGAAGCCAAGCTGGGGCCTCAAGAGCTGGCGAGCGGATGGCATCTCGCCGGAGAATATGGCTGCTCATGTTTGAAGTTGGAGAGAAAATGTGAAGGGGAGATGGAAAAACACGACGGCGGATGGTCACCAGCTTCGGTGCCACCGCGGCCGCCGCCGCCGGGCGCCGTCCGCCGCCGCCGGCGGCCGGCAGGAGCTGCTGGCGGGGAGTTTTTTTGGGGACGGCGTAGTCGCCCCTCCCGTCGCCTGAGAGCGACGCGGAAGGGTACCCGTTCGTTAGTTGTGAGTCTTCTTTAGTTTGTAAATGAATAACAATTTTGTACCAATAAATGAAATAGCTAAACCTTATCCTATTTATTGACTAAATTCTAGAACGGGAATCGAAATCAGAGGTATTCGTTTTGTCGTATTTGATAACATTCGAATAAGTATCCGTATTTGAATTAAAATGTGATAAAAACTAATATTCGAATCCGGTCCGGTTTACATCCTTATTGTTGATGCATCCCAATCTCTCTCTAATTTATCATCATCCTCTCTCTCTGGGTATCTCTCCCCCACACGCATGGTCTGCCGGGTAGCTCGCCCAAACATGTATCCATATTAAGTTTCTTTAGAAAAAATACATGGAATTTGTAAGTTCGTTCTGTATAATATTTGCTGTAGTAAAAGCAACTTGGTAACGTATTTTTAACCATCGCCGTACATAAAATTAAACGCATAGGCATAATGGCCTAGTACTCCGATCGTACTAAGAATAAAATTTGGAAGCATTTCTTCACAGGTCATGCATGGTTTAGAACAACTCCAGTAGGACTGTTAAATGGGCTGCCATCTTTATATTTGCTCAGTGGGTGTAAAAAATTGATCTCCAGCAGGCCTTCCAAATGGGCTGCCATTTTGGTAGGCCTTCCAAATTTCTCTCCCCACCCCCAATTTGGTGGCCCTCTATTTGGGCCGCCAACTGTGGGCTCCATCAATTTTACTTTTTTCATTTTTTTGATACCGATCCCTTCGGCCCCCGCCCCCACCCGCGACACCGCCGCCACCCCCGCCCCGCCCCCGCCGATGCCACGCCGTTGGCCGTCCTAGCCGTCTCCGCCCCCGCCCATGCCGCTGCCACGCGCCCCGCCGGTGCTCTGCTCACCATGCGCCGGTGACATGCGTGACGCCTCGCCATCCCCATCCGGCCGCACGTCCCCAGGCCAACTAGCGCCCGAGTTTGCCCTTCTCTGGAGCACCACCATTGCTGCCGCCCTCCACCATTGGCGCCGCCGCTCACCGGCCGCACGACCCGCGCCTCTGCCCTCTCCCTCCCAAATCCAGCGCCTCCTCCTCCTCCCGATGGTACCCAACCTGGGTGCCCCCTCCAAACATCGCTGGAGTGCCGCCATCGGCGAGCACCACAGCCACTGCCCCTTGCTCGCCGTGGATGCGCCTCCTCCGGCCATCCCGATCTAATCCAAGCCACCCAAAGGTGCGCCTAGACATCCTCTCCGTTTTCCCCCACGCGGCCCCCGCCGCCGACGACAAGGTTCGCCGAAAATGGGCCGGCCGCCGCGTCCCCTGTTTCTCAAGTTCGGCCAAGGACCTGGATGCAAGGAAAAATATAAATTTTAGGGTCTAGAACGCAAAAGTTACATGAACATCTAGCTGTAAACTTGTAAAATCAATAAGAAATCATAGAAAAATCCTAAAAATGGAAGCCCAATTTACTCAGCCTATTGGAGTGGAGGCACATATTTGGATGGGTAAAATTTAGAAGTGGGCTTCTAAATGAGCTTTTACTCACCCAAATTTAGCAGGTCTACTGGAGTTGATCTTAGTAAAAGGAATAATTAATTTATTGTCCAACATACACTACTACAAAACAGGCCTTTGTTCCTGGCCATTTGTCCCGGCAGCCTTTGGGCCCGGGACAATAGGTGGCTTTTGTCCCGGGTCCAACGGCTAGCCGGGCCAGCGGGGGGGACGGGGGCCTTTTGTCCCGGTTGGAGACACCAACCGGGACAAAATGGGAGCCTTTTGTCCCGGTTGGTGGGTCCAACCGGGAGAAAAGGCCCGCGTAGCCTTTTGTCCCGGTTGGAACCACCAACCGGGACAAAAGGCTCCCATTTTGTCCCGGTTGGTGTCTCCAACCGGGACAAAAGGCTTTGCGCCCCTTATCCCCTTCCCTCTCCCCCCGCCCGAGCCATTCAGCTCACTTGTTTTCTTGCTGTTCTTGGCTCGGGATAGAGGAGTTCTTGCTCATTTCTTCACCACATTTGTGAAGATCTTTGATTCCCCGTCCATCCATCTGCTCTAAAGGTTTGGGGCTTGTTTTTCTCTTTTTCCTTGGCTTGTATAGCTCATTTCATATTTTAGAAATAGAGAAAATGTGTAGCTAGCTCATTTCTTGGACATTTAGCTAGCTAGATTGCATATGTAGGTATAATTTTCTTTTGGATTTAGATGAGTATATGGATAGTAGAAATTTTTAGAATGAGTGTAGATACTTCATGTGATGTACTTGTATATATGACCATATTGTGGATAGTTGATTTTTTTATTCGTGAATGAATTAATGAAATGAGTATATTATAGAATTTTTTGTATTATGAATGGATTATTTTGACACTCTAGTGATGTATTTAATCAGGCTCACATTGAAACCATCTAGAAGCTAAAAAAATCTTTATTTCAAAACAAGTATACGTCGTTAATCTCCATCCAACGGTGATGGCACTACCTTTCAGGGATACACGATGCGCTATAAGGACGTCGCAAATCGGTTGGTCGCATCACCAGCACTTCCGATTGATAAGAAGACAGCATTTGACGCAGTCAGCATGCCCGTTGTTGTACTGAGAGCATATCAATGAGCATGCTGCCTGTGCCAAGTGCTGTGCCTATTAATCGTAAATGTTGGTGCTGCGACTAGCCGATTGGTGACATCCTTGTACCGCACCGTGTCCCCCCGAAAGGCAGTGTCATCACCGCAGGGTTGAGGTTACTGACATATACATTTTCAGAAATAAAGGTTTATTTTTCTTCTAGAGGGTTTCTGGATATTGAAAAGAGTGTACTCCTGGAACTGAAGGGTGTCAAAGTAATTAGAAGTTATAGAGATTTCTTTCAATTAATTAGAGATTTCTTGAGGATTAATGATACATTTCGTCTTTTTTATATAATTTCATTGTTATTTGCAAGAGTTATTAATCTGATCATTGTAATTGTAATAGTAAATAATTTTTGTTTTGTAATGGTAAGAATTTATAATTTTGTGGAAAATAAAGGTATTTTTCAGTAAAATATGGCTTCAGCAGCTGGAGGGAGTGGCGCCGGTGGGGGTGATCGTTGTCCTTCTGGAGAGAAGGGCACAACTCGAGTAGATCGTCGGTCCAAAAAACCTAGTGCTTTTCAAAGGGCAGCGCTCCGTTATTTGGAAAAAGAATATAGAGAATGCATGGCAAGGGGCGAGGAACCTCCGTTTGATCTTGAGGATTTATTGCAGCGTTACGGTTCGTCGCCACCAAACTCGGAGGTTTCAGCTCCGCCATCTTATTCTGCGCCAGCAAGAAATCCGTTAGAACATTCTGCGTTCCAACGCAAGGACGGTTGAAAACCTATGTGTTGTTGACCGAATTTTTAAATTTCATGTATAGTACTCCTTTGTTAAGTTCTGTAATGGATTAAGTACCCCTTTTAATTAATCAAGATGTATGATGGATATTGCATATCTTTTAATTATTCATGTTATGTTACATTTAGTTTAATTTAGGTTTGATATATTTTATTTATTCGATACGTGTCAGGGACCACATCCCGATCAGCTTTAGGCTCTGGAAAGCTTCCAATCCAAGCGAGGAACGGGATGCGGTACCCGAAAGAGAAAAAGAATGGTGTTGGCGGGAGCTTAAGAAAAACTTCACGGTTCCAGCTGAATCCGAAGAGATATGCAAGCGCTGGACCCTGAGTAAGATGGCCGAACAACTGCGATCATTCAAGAAAATTTTGACAAAGAAATATATCAAGACCGGGACCACACCCGTATTTACCGGCGAGCTCGAAAAGCTCAGGGGTCACTGGGATGCATTTGCGGAATACAAGTCTTCAGAGCTTGGGCTTCAGAAGGTGCAGAAGGCCAAAGACAACGCCTCGAAGAAAGTGTACCATCACACTCTAGGCCAAGGAGGCTACAAGCTTGCAGTACCCAAATGGGAGAAGATGGAGCAGGATCTGCTTGACAGAGGCATCCGACCTGCGACCATGAACTGGCCTGAAAGGTCAAGGACCTGGTTTTATGGTCACGGGGGAAGCTTGGACCCATTGACTGGTGACTGCATCTATGGGCCAAACATCTAGCGAGCAGCCCAGAGACTACAGGAGGCCATACAAGCAGCGGCCGAGGGAACATTCCAGCCGGATAGAGAGAGGGACGAGCTGACTTACGCCCTTGGGAATCCAGAGCATCCGGGCCGCACAAGAGGCAAAGGCGTGGTTCCGTGGAAGTATGGGTTCAGGGATTACATTGATTCATATAGAAGCCGGCAAAGAAGAAAGAATGATGAGCGGGAGCACCTGCGAAGGCTAGAGGAACGGCTCATGTCACACGATCAAAGACTGGAGGAAGAGGTTCAACGCCAAGTGGCCGTAGCAATGAGCCAGCAACAGCAAGCGCAAACGTTGCCTCCAGAGCCTAGTGTCGCAGCCGATCACCTGTCTCAGCGGAAAAGCAGCTGCGCTTCCACAGACGTCGCCGCCGCCGAGCCCACGGGGATCCAGGCCGCAGTTGAAGCGTCGGCCCCGCAGCAATTTCCAGTGGATGAGATCACCCACCGGACACCTTGTGACCTGCAGACTGCCGTTAAGAACTTAATGTTCACTGTTGCGTACGGTACCGCCATGCCAACCAAACCAGGCGACGTGTACCACGGGCAGCAAATTCCGCCTAGATACACAAGAGTTGGCGTGGAGCAGGTGTGCCAGGGTTGGGAGACGCTCGAGCTTGATATTCCTGGAGGCGATGGGGAGAGGACACTAGCAGAAGCCATTCATGGCTACATCCTATGGGATAAGCGCTACATTGTCCTAAAGTCGGATGATCAAACACCAAGACCGGCATCTCCGCAAAACTCCCCAAGGGCAGCACTGTCTTGGCAAGGTTCACCGGCACATTCTCCGTCACCATAATCTCATGCGCCGATGAACACTCAAGCGTCACCGTCGCCTCCATGGTCACCCCCTCCGCCGCCGGCAAAGAAGCAGAAACGGCCGCCGGCAAAGAAGGTAGCTGCACCGGCTAGGGAGCCTCCAAAGAAGAAGGAAAAGAAGAAGAAAACCAAGGAGGCTCCTATTAAACCCTGGGACATGAGCCTTGAAGAATGTGATCGGATAACTCAAGAAAGAGTTAAAGAGCACTTCAAGCCGAAGCCGAAGCCGGAGCCCGAGAAAGTCATAAATCCGATAGATTTGAAATTTTTTAAGGGAATGTGTGAAGCAAATAAGAGAAAATTCATTCCGACGTTCCACAGCTCGGAGCCCAAAAGAAACAATCAATAGAGCCTCTCGTAGTGGGACAGACGACGCAAGAACAAGACTTTGTTACATTTCTGAAAGAATCAAACCTGTCGGCCGCTCAGATTGCAGGGGGAGAAGATATTCCAAAGACCGATGTGGTCGTCAAATGGACGTTTGAGATCGGCAAAACTCTTGTAACCCCCGAAGTAGTGTCTGTGCTTCCAACGCAAATGTATAAGCTGCACCAGCACTACATGCGTGCGATGGCCGATTGCATCTTCATGCAGGGTGCAAAGATTAAAGATGACGATTTCTTACGGGGGGAGGCCATTATATGGATAAACTGGGAAGAAATTTACCAACTATTCCATCAGGAGACCCTCGACATCTCTATGGTCGGCTTGTGGGTTCTGTAAGTATTTTACTCTCCTTACGTATTGTTTTGCATGATCTCAACATACTGATCTCTTGATTTATTCGGTATCATGTAGAATGGAGATACATACTTGCAGAAGAAAGGGATACTCTCACCTCGGCTTCATCGACCCAATTACTTGTAATTGGAGGCTTCTACGGGACAATCCCGATGACATATTCCAAAACTTGTTCAAGTACATAAGCGTTCATCACAACAAGCAAATGATATTGTTTCCTTACTACTTTGCGTGAGTGATTCCTTCCGTCTAACTCTTTCTATTCTATAATCGAATTGTTTAAACCTTAACTACCAAGAACTGCCTCCGTATAATCTTGCAGTGAACACTTTGTCCTAATTGTCATAATTCCCGAGAAGAGCCTACTCGTGGTTATGGACTCATTGAGGAGACCTCCAGAACAATACGAAAATCTTCTTAACATGATGAAAAAGTAATTCTACCACTACTCCGTCCATGACCGATAATTTGAATCACTTTGTTACTTGACTATAATTGTTCTAATCATGCACAGGGTTTGGAAAGAATTCGCTAAAAATCATCCAGGCAAATTTGACAAGGAATTGAAGATCAAGACAGATTTTCCGGTACGCGCTTGGATGATTCGTTGCACGATTCATTAGTTTTATTATATATTCATGTAAATACCTGATAATTTTTTCTCTCTTAAAGTGTATGAGGCAGAAACCAGGCACTGTATTGTGCGCATACTATGTATGCGAGAACATCCATGGTCTGGTAGGTCCTCCAAAGGGCTGGACAGATTGGGAGGAGGAAGTAAGTAAAAAAACTTGTTAATATTTGAACTCGTATTTTAATTAGTCGAAATTAATTATCCCCTTTTTCCATAGGTCAGGGAGATGCGCGATAAACTCATACCGGAGGAAAAGATTATGGCGATTCAAGAACAATTCTCCGGATTTATTGTTGAGCAAGTCCTCGATCCAAAAGGCGAATTCTACTATGATGGAATATCTAATATTGACAATCACAGTAAATATGACAATATACGCGTATATATGTAATTAAGAACGAATATAACTATGTAAATATATATGTGTGTCTATGTATTAAATTTCTATTTATGAGTATGTATGTATTAAATTTCCAAAAGGCGAATTCTACTATGTAATTAAGAACGAATATACCTATGCAAATATGATGGAGTATGTATGTATTATATATATAAGCACTCCAATAATATATATGTGTATATATATATTTATATAATATTGGTCCTAAACATTTTCATATGTAAAGGAATTCACATGTATAGATATGTGTATACATATATATATATAAGTGAATTAATTTATATATGAAAACTATCTAGGATAAATATTATATAAGTAACTATATATATATATATTAGTGGAGATCATACGCACTGAATTCCAATACACAAGTTTAATTGAAATGCAAAAGTATAATTGAAATAGAAAAAGAATTGAGAAATGAAAAACATGAAAAAAAAGACCTTTTGTCCCGGTTGGTAACACCAACCGGGACAAAAGGGTGCGCCAACCACGTGGGCGCTGGCTGCACCTTTTGTCCCGGTTGGTGTTACCAACCGGGACAAAAGGTCCTCTTTTGTCCCGGTTGCCACACCCGGGACAAAAGGGCACCCCTTTTGTCCCGGACAGGCATTCCCGGTTGGGAAACCGGGACAACAGCGGTTTCCCAACCGGGACAAATCAACGTTTTTGTAGTAGTGATATATAGCTTCGAGCCTGACCTATTTAAATCATGAATAATTGACTCAAACCTGACCTATGCTTGTCAAATCGAAATTGGAGTGCAAACTAACACTCACGTGGACAATATGCGGACTTCTCGGGCTAGTGCCAGCTTCAATCAAGTGCATAGAAGTGCATAGGCGTATCTCTACCGTGTACTGTTTTTCTTGTGATTCACATGCATATACTTTTACTAGCAAATGAGCGGTGCGTTACTAAAGCCATATAAATATATTGATTAGCATATATATATATATATAATACACTACTATATGTTCATATTTTATAATAACAAGTACATGTCGGTTGAGCTAAGACTTCAATCTTTTCTATTTTACTTGCCAAACCGCTAATTCTAAATGGTCTCGGCCCCTTAACTCAACATACAGTCACTCAAATTCTGATTAGGACTCTAATTGACGGATTAAGGAATTATTGCTTGCTTTAGTAATATACCAGACAATTATGCTGGTGCGTTGCTAAAAAAATTGGTATAAGTATTGAATATGTATTAGCGCCTGTGCGTTAATTTGTAGGAAGGGTTGGTTCGACTTGCATATGGGATAGACTAAGGCCCACCTGTTAATAATACTAGACGGACCAAACCTAAAGGACCATCAAAATAAAAAATTTAGGTAAAAACCTTACTCACTTTAGAAATAGGTATACATATAGAACTAGCTAATATGCCCGTGCATGCTACAGAAACCATATAAATATACTGATTATAGCACATAAAAATATATATTAAACACTATATGTATTTTATAATAACATAGTATGAGCCGGTTAAGGACTTCAGTCTTTTTCTATTTTGCTCGCCAAACGCTAATTCCAGACGATTTCGGACCTTAACTCTATTTACGGTCACTGAGATTCCAATTAAAATTTTGATTGACTAAAAAAATCATTGCTCGCTTTAGTAGTAACATATAGATATGGATAGAGATAGAGACAGCCCGTTTCAATCGTCAGTCATGGTGTGCGCGTTGTACTTTCATGTTTTAATTGTGCAGCTCTAGAGCATCCTATAAATAGGATATTGGTCACATCCTCCTTACTGCGCAGCATAGAGCATCCTATAAATAGAAGTCCGCCATACAAGCATCCCAGGCACATCCTATCCCTACCACAGCACTCCCTCTTAAAGCATAGCAAGCACTTGTAGACATAGTTGTAACTGTATCGCCATTGAAATGGCCCCGAATGGCAAAGAGAAGACCAAGGCCCCTGGCAGTAGCACTCTGGTGGCCGCCTCCGCTGGATCCATGGACACGGACGACAAATTTGCGCCCTCAATGTGGGGTGATTTCTTCATCAACTACTAATAACTATGTGCACACAAATATATTATATATATAATTTGGTAAAGTTTAATTCTTTTGCCTCGCTCTTCAATTTATTTGTTGTGTATGGCTATGTAGAGATCTGAGGAGTGGATGAGAGAGAGGGCAGAGGTGCTCAAGGGGCAAGTACGGCAGCTGTTCAATGCGAGCATGGATGCCATGGGTGTAGCAGATTTGGTAACATTAGTCGACACACTTGAACGCCTAGGCATAGACAACCACTTCACCGAGGTGATTGGAGCAGCATTGAACCGCATCCGGGCAGAGGAGCCGGGACCTAACGTCCTCAACATGCTGCACATCGTTGCGCTCCGGTTTCGCCTACTTCGGCAGCACGGGATCTGGGTATCAGCAGGTAATAATATTAGTTAAGTGCAGAAACGCAAAGCTAATTCGTTCCGTAAATAAACCTTAGGTATGTTCATTTGCTTTGTGATGATGACATCTACAGTAGTGTTTCTGTTGTCATGGACTATAGTAGGCTAGCTTCTGCTGATTAGCTTGTAGACAACTTTTCAGTTCTTACTCCTGCCCGTCCATAGTAAAAATCTGACGATTACATTAGATTTGGACCATGCATGTGAACAATGGGATTATGTATTTGTATATTCAATACGGTGGATACTTGGTTGTCTGTTGAGAACACAAAGAAACAGAAGTTTTTTTTTCTATAGTTAAATCCACCACCTGTCCAATAAACTTGTGAATATAAGGGCAACATCAAAAATATATTTCTAGATCAGTAAACTTTTTAAATTTGTTACCTGGATCTATGTCCCTCCACGCATGCACTTATTGTGGCTCCCTAAGGCAGTTCTTGGCTGGTGCATTTCACAAACATGTGTTGGGCGAGACAGTGCTGATGCTCTGCTTTGTGCCAATGCCTTCACCCTAGTGCGTGGCCGCCCACCCTGCTAGGCACCACCGCTCAAGCTCCCTTAGCGCTACCGCCGTCATCAACCGCTGACTGCCGCGGACACCGCCATAGAGGCCTAGGTCCAATTAGCAAAGCCATGAGTCATCCTCGCTCAAGCGCCAAGCCTGCCTGGCCGCCGGGCATTGTGCTACCGCCCATTTCGTCGAGCACGTCATCAGTCTCTCGGCTCCAGCACACCGTTGCTCACAAGTTTATAGGTTTAGATGTTTAATCTTTTCCCAGAGAATTAATAGTTACTTAATTTGTACATACTACATAGACAAGCTCTTACTTTTCTTCTGTCTAGTTTATGTATTCTTTTTATTTGCAATGTGTACGTCTATTCACTGAATTTAATAGTGCCCGGGTTTATAAACTGTTAATAGTAATCCAAAGAGAAACAAGTTGACCAGTTTATTCATTATCAGATCCTAATCAACGAGAATAGTTTCAGTGGAACTAGAACTACAAAATCTAGTCAGACCAGTACTGGCCCCTTTATTTGCCTTTCTGACTTTTTTTAGTTAAGATTGCTATATATATAGTTGTCCGCATTAAGTTTTTATTAGAGAAATAGTTCTTCTTAAAACATGGGAGGACACATCTTTGATATGTTTTGGGTCAATGTACATGCAGATGTATTCGACAAGTTCAGAGATAACACAGGCAATTTCAGCACAAGCCTTTGCAGTGATCCTAGGGGCTTGTTGAGCTTGTACAATGCAGCTCACATGGCAGTACCAGGTGAGGTGGCTCTCGATGATGCCATTGCTTTTGCGAGAGGCCACCTGGAGGCCATGAGAAGCAGGGTCAAGTCGCCAATAGCAGAGCAGATCTCCCGCGCCCTTGATATCGCCCTCCCGCGGTTCACTAGACGTCTTGAAACCATGCACTATATGTCTATATTGCCGAGTATGAGCACGAAGAGGCACACGACAACCTCTTACTTGAGCTTGCTAGGCTGAATTTTAACCTTGTCAGAATCTTTCACCTCAAGGAGTTGAAGGACCTCTCGTTGTAAGTCTCCTTATAACCGAAATCTCTATTAGCTAAACATGTTTGCCCTTGATATTTATCATAGTTCATCACTACAAAAAAACCGACATGTACCAAAGGGTTTTGTATCCTATAGGCACTGTATTGTCTGCAGAAGATTTAATTTTAGGCGAGCCATTTCAAACTTGTTGTCTGCCTCCTAGCCATTTGAGATGATGCAAATTGTTATTGATCCTTCTTTAGACCTGAATCCTCATGCATATGAAACACTACTATGTTAGACCTTGAATTTTAATTATGAACAGTAGGTTTGGTCCCAATAATGTCGAACTGACTTTCCAAGTGTGGCATAATGATCAACATAAAGTAGGCACAACTACTACCAAATGAAGGAAATAGACTATCTGCCAGACAACATGGAATTTCTGAAATTGATCTGTATGTGCATGTGTAGAGAAATACAAATGTAAGTTACGACATAATCTAAATGACCATCATATATACTGTGATAATATACAACGTCATTTACTGTATCATGCTACTTTAGATAATATAATATAGTATGTTATGTTTATGTAAGTTGAGAAGTACTCCCTCCCTTCCAAATTATAAGACACTCCAACAATCTTGAAGAATCAAAGTTTTTTATGTTTGACCAAATTTATATAATAGAATAATGACATTTATTATATAAACTAAGTACCATTAGATTCTTTATTAGTTATATTTTCATAGTACATCAATTTGATATCATAATCTTTATTTTTCTCTCTATAATCTTGGTCACACATAGATTGCTTTGACTCTCCAAGATTCTTGAGATGTCTTATAATTTGGAATGGAGGGAGTAGATCATAAAAAATGATTCAGCAACATATAATAGTGATCAATAGGAAGTACTACCCAGCAATGAGGGGTATAAATATGAAGTCTTACAAACAATTACTGTCTATTAATCTTGTTAACTTAATCTAGTGCAGAAAAACCACATATAAGTGATCACCAATGCCATTATGTGTTTCACAATGCAAGATTTTTAGATGAAATTAGCAACTTTGGCATGCAGATGGTGGAGGGACCTTTATGACACTGTGAAGCTACCTTACGCTCGGGACCGTATGGTCGAGATCTACTTTTGGACATGTGGAATGCTGCATGAGGAGGAGTACTCCCATGCAAGGATGTTATTTGCAAAGACATTTGGAATGGTGTCACTATTGGATGACACTTTTGATGTTCATGCTACCTTAGAGGAGTGCCACAAACTCAATGAAGCTATGCAGATGTAGGAAATTGTTATTTTTTTATTTATTAGTTATATCTATGATTAAACTCTCACTCTATCTTCTTCTCAAGACCTTTTACTAAACATCACTCTAAGATACCATTACTATCTGCATTTAGATGGGATGACAGTGAAATTTCTATTCTACCGGAATATCTACGCATGTTGTACATCAAGACCCTGAGGAACTTCAAAGAGTTTGAGGACAATTTGGAACCAAACAAGAAGTACTGCATGTCTTATGCAAAAAAGGCGGTATGTGCACTGTATTTAGAACCATTTTATATTTAACTATGTATATAATATTTTTTCAAATATACATAACATGTAGCATCTTTCTAATTATTGTGCAGTACAAGTTGTCATCCCAATATTACCTCCAGGAGCAAATCTGGTCCAGCCTGAACTACCAGCACTACTACAAAATAGGCCTTTCTTCCATGTTATTTGTCCCGGTTACCTTTGGGCCCGGGACAAAAGGTGGCTTTTGTCCCGGGTCCAACGGCTAGCCGGGCCAACGTGGGGGACAGGGGCTTTTTGTCCCGGGTGGAGCCACCAACCCGGACAAAAGACCCCCCTTTTGTCCCGATTGGTGGCTCCACCCGGGACAAAAGGTCCAACCCTTTTATCCCGGGTGGTAACACCAACCGGGACAAAAGGGTGACCCTTTTGTCCCGGTTGGTGTTACCAACCCGGACAAAAGGCCTCTCCACATGATAGTTCAAAAGGAAGTTATTCTATACTGAGTCACGTGTACTACTTAGGTGAATTGGCAAAGAAACCATGCGTTGGGCAAGAGGTCTTGGGATCGAATCCCGTGGTGAGCAAAAAAAATTTTAACGTCAGGCACCTTTTGTCCCGGTTCTTCCACCCGGGACAAAAGCCTCGAGAGGCTTTTATCCCGAAAGCCTTGTCCCGGTTCCCAAACCGGGACAAAAGCTAGTTTGGAACCGGGACAAAATGCCAAATCTGTAGTAGTGCAGCCAAGTTTCAAGGAACATGAGGAAGTGTCAATCGTGTCATCAGATCTACCAATGCTTACAATCATAACATTAATGGGCTATGGAGATGAGGCAATCCATGAGGTGTTTGAATGGGTAAGCGGTGTTCCTGAAATGGTCCGTGCTGGTTCACAAGTCACTCGCTTCCTTAACGACTTATCTTCTTACAAGGTACACCTTTTGTACATGTGCATCAAAATAAATTAACACAAGCATACATATACAATATAGAATATTGAAGCGAGGCATTCATGATTCAATATGGAAAATACATACATTAATTTCACCATGCATTCACATGTACTCATCATATACAAATACTATACATACAGCTGGGAAAACACAAAAAGGATATGCCTAGCGCCGTAGAGACCTACATGACAGAGAACGGCTTAACTGGGGAAGAGGCCGTGGCGGCGGTTTCCGCACTTCTGGAGAACAGGTGGAGAATTTTGAACCAGACAAGTATGGATATAGATTGCACACTATTGCCAGGAGCACAGGTGGTGGTGAACATGGTGAGGACAAATGAGATCATTTACCTCCATGGTAGGGATGGGTACACCTTCGGAGAAGACCTCAAGGACCTTGTCACCACATTGTTCCTCAAGGAAGTTACTCTCTAGAATATATTCTAGTCGACCTGATGGCTATACACAATGCAGTATATTAAGCTACAAATTCACCATATGCATGTATAATAAGGTACCCATCTATGCGTAAGAACAATGGTCATTAATTCACCTATGCGAGCCATATAATTGAGACTTTCTTATTGCTGGGTTTGTTTGTTGCTATTTTGTTCAATGCTATATGTTAGTAGAACATTTGCACACCGTTCAATCTTCTCTGTTAGGAAAAAAAATAAGTTCGGTGGACAACTGGGTTGCTTTAATAAATCACTATATCCAAAGGGTCAATATAAATGTTTTCCTCTTGCTCTACAAGTGTGTGTAGACAATATCGCCTCATGGTTGAGATGGTGAAACCATTGTTTACATTTAGTAAGGACAGTTTCGAAAATGAAAATTATATGAATAAGATGGCACATATCACAAGCTACTAAAATACTATCGATCATAGGCAACAAAATACTAATCGGAAGTGTTGAAGCAACACGTGGTTGGGGATAGACAAGTCCAGGCCAGCATAGGTTAGCTTGGAGAACCTGGCTCAGGCTGCACCTATAGGCTCCTTCTCATCCTAACGAAAGTCGAGGATCTCTTTTCGTAGGGAAGCAGTGCGAGTCATATGGAAGAACACAAGACAGAATTTGTCTCTTAGCTCAACCCACTCTTTGTTTACCTTCCCTACGCTATGGGCGTACCTTGTTTCGCTCTCTCAGCAAGGGAGAAAAGAAACAGCTTCCACTGAAGTGTTTCTTGTGCCATGTCTGCAATTGACAAGCATGAGCACAGCTGCTCAAACTCTCGTAGGTGGTTGTAGGGATTTTCATGGTCGTAACCAGAGAAGGATTATTCCCGAACCATGGCTATGAAGCCAGGACGGAGTTCAAAACCTAAAGCTGTGATTGGCTTGGAGGATTTTGGTGGCTCTAAGAACTCGCCCTTGGGAGCAGAGAATTAGTGGATAGAAAGGTGATCCATGGAAAAAGGAATAAAGAAAAAGAAAGGTAAAAAAAAGATACACGGGCAAACTAGGTTCAAAGATAACTACAACAATTGTTCCCTGACAACGGCGCCAAAAATGCTTGTTGGTATTTCCTAACGTTCACAGATAAGATCTACAAGCTCACGGACATACCGTTGTAGTACTTCACCCGTGAGTATTCAGGGTATCCTATTTCCACGAGGAACGGAGGTGCAAAGATCTTCTAACTAGTTTGCCCGGAGGAAGAGAGAGAAGGGTGGCCTTTGGGTAGTGTGGTTGTCTAAAAGAAGAGGTGCTTCAGTGAGATAAACTCAGCTCTCACCCGCTTGCTTCTAGTACCGGCTTACTCTTGGTCTGCCAAGAGTATCCGGATATTAGCTCTACACAGAACCATCACGTGGGGGTAGGACTGTCATCACCTGTCGCCTACTCCGACACACCGTTGAGAAGGCATTCAAACAAAGGTAACCTCAAGCCTAGACACCACGTCTAAGCTATCGATTACTACTCTAGCCCCAGCCAGACTCCGTCTCAAGTCTCGAGTCTTTAGACTAGAACACCCGTCACGAGGACGGACAATGATCCCGCAAGCGAAAGATAACAAAAGCTTAACTCTGATAAGTACTCACCAAACAGATGATAACCTAGATACTTACTCGAAAGAGGCTCGTATCCGCCGAGGTACAAGCAAAGGGAAGCCGACAACTCCGGCGCTCCTCCTGAACTTCTCCTCACACACTCCCTAGACTACTCTACAAAGTAGCTCTAAAGATTAAAATAAAAATTAAAGGAATTTCTAGTGTGCCTAGTTGATAGATTCAAAACTCTCAAGGAAAGTTGGAGCGACTTACAATTTGGAATGGAGGGAGTACTAAATTAGGCTAAGGATTGCTAGAAATTGGAAAGACCCAATTCATAAATCAATTAACCCAATTCATAAATCAATTAACTATTGGAGCGCCACTTCACATTTTGGAGCGCTTTCATAAATCAATTAAATTACTTTTATGAGAACAGGAATCGTATATAAACAAATATAAATTATTACGAGGATCACATTGCAATGTCAAGTACAAATTTGGTGCATTGCTTATGTCCAACGTGCAAACAAATGAAATGCTCAGCTGGCTAGTGTACAACTAGGAAGGATAGCGCGCTTTGCCGCGCTCATTCTGGTTGTGCTGCCGTACATCGTAAAAATGATAAGCCGATGGGAGGCTGTTAGCTTTTTTTTCTTTTGAAATGCTGCTAGCTTAGTTTTATAACACAATAGGAATGATTCCTCAATATGTACAGATACAATCGACAGAGCATGGTCACCAAACAAAAGAACAAATAAAAACAATGCAGTGCAGAACACTAAATCGCCTCTATGTAAACTCGAATACTGATTTCAAGGACCCACAGTTATTAAATTTATATATTTTTAGCATTATCATTGCTCTTCCAGTCAAAAGATGAGACAATACAGAATTGGCAAGAAGCGTCATAAATATGACTAATAAATCACCATATCTATTATTACTATGAATAATTCTTAATAGTTTTAAGGAGGCCTCTGTTATGTCACAACTCTCCATGATAAGGCTATGCAATATTGAAAATATTGAAGGACTCATGACTAAACCCCTCCTACTACTTGTATTTCAAGTTAGAGATAAGAAATTTGCAAGATGAGGTAACAGTAAGGAAAAGGGTTGGAGAAATGTTTTCTCTTTCCATGTAAGGCAGCTCGGTAGTGGTTTAAAAGCAACCTCAGGACAATCATGGCCCCTCATCAATGTGAATGCTTCAATGTAGATAAATCTTCACCTGGATATAAGGAACGACAATGCAAGTTCCCATATTAATTGTATGCCATGTAAAGAAAAAACTGTCGATAAAATATCTAGTTGCCAAGACAGAGTTGAATAGCCAGTCACTACATTTTGATGAACATATTCGTGTCCACTTACCTTGTCCCATTGGTCATCGTTGGGCTTTAACTAATCTCACAATATGAACACATGCCACTTAAAGCACACCCATTACAGCTTGTTTTAGCCTTAACCTACAACACAATAACTGACAAACCATGATAAATGATACATAATGATGCCATAGTTACATATTGAAGGCATAGCAGTGAATCATATAAACTCAACCTTCACGGGTCATCAGTTATGCCAGCAAAAGGGGAAAGAAATCAGAGTTACTACCCAAGCTGCTGGCTGAATCTTGCAAACAATCCCTCCGTAGATGCAGCTAGCTATTTGAACGAAGCCACCCTTGGTCACCAAATGGAAGAAACAGCACTACGCAAGTTAATTTCATTGCAATCAGTTTGGCTCATCGTCATCAATAAAGTACAGCTGACTACTATTCTAAAATTATCAGGTTGTATCAAAAAAAGATCTTTTAGAGATAAAGAAGCATGCCAATTTAAACCTGCAACACAGTTAAGAGTTCAGTTGAGATAACATTCATACAGTGAGACTGTCATCATAGTAACAAAATCAGGTAGGGTGCTTCTCGCCAAAAAAAATCTGGTAGGGTGCTTAAATGGAAGCATTAAAACTTGTCTGCACAAATCTGTGAAAGTACACATTGACAAATAACTAACCACTACTATTCTGGTGAATTGAAGCTAATATAGATAAGATGTATTAAGTGTGAATCAGGTTCTTTCCTATCTATGTTATACACCGAGAATTTGTTGAGAAATGTAAACATATATGTGAAATCAATCTATAAGTATAGCTAAAAAGGTTCATCTTAGAAATGGCTTTGTGAACCCATAATAATCTCGTTTTAGTGTCTTCTATGCAGCCTGCAAGTACGCACCATTTCCTATCTGGCCTTCTGCATATCTGAAGAAAAGAGGAGCCCAGTGTAGTTAAACAATAAAAGACATATTTCTGTTGCTGAGGAGCTCCCTGCGCTCCATTGCTCACCTGATATCATCACAGAATAAAACATAACTTAACAGGTAACTGGGTCAAGTCAGTTTGCACCATTAATAAATTAGATAATAATAAGGATATTCTCAACTATTGAACCGTACATTTACACGGTAGTTCACCAATAAAGTAGAAGGCAATCCCTAAAGATGAATGGTAAATAGCATAATGAATAAAACGACACCATTCCTCTAAACTTAAGCACCAAGATAACAACAAAGCTTACTTACATTCAGTTCTGTCATCTTCCCTATTCCCGGGTCCTGAGTTACTGAAATGGATTTGTTGCTACTGGCCTTGTTCTGGTCCTGGCATCTAGCAGCAAGCCTTAGTGTTCATCCCATCCATCAATATTCTCTTGCTTTATGCTGAGAGTTTCTTTCACATACAGCAGTATTCAAGCAAAGCAAAGATAAAGTGTTGGTTGCATTTACCAGACATGTTATCCAGAGTGATCTGATTTCAGGACAGCTCAATGCTTGTTGCACACTACAGTGAGTGCTTTAGATTTGCAGTGGGAGTGCACTGTTGCATGATGCTTTTTGCAGGTAGGATCAGTATATGGCAAGTCATTGTCAGGGTTGTTATGATAACAGAGGAAAAGCTTCTCTGCTATCCCAAATCAAACTGCCCAATTCGCCAATTCGGACGAACGAATGAGTACAGACCTACTATCCGGCTAATCGTGAGCCACTACATGGCTCCCGATGATGGCGACCAAACAAACAGGGCAAAGCAGAATGCCGCACATACCGGGCGCGTCAGCGGGGGTGGCCATGCGCCTGGAGCAGGCAGCTCCCGCACGCAGCGGCCATGGATGGCATGCGCCCTGCGCATGGAGGAGGCCGCTGCCGCCGCACACTCCTTCAGGCGACGCGCTCCGCTGCGTGGAAATGGCACCTCCGCACTGCCGGCCAGATCCGCCACCAGGATCAGCCAGGGCGCGCGGAAGCCAGCGGCGACCGGGATGGAGCGACAGGGGGAAGGGGGCGGGGACCTCGGTGGACGACGGCACCAGAGGGTGAAGCGGTCCAGATCCGCCACTGGGACGCCGCCAATCGGATCCCCCGCGCCACGGCGAGGCGGAGCGAACGACGGGGATCGGAGCGGTGGTGACGGCGGGGGTCGAGAGGTGCGGAGCCCGGGAGGGGCGGCGGCCGAGGGCGGCGACCAGTAGCGGGGGCAGAGGGCGGCGACCGGCGAGCACGCTAGGGTTAGGGTTAGGGGAGGGGGGAGGCCGGGGGAGGGGCGCTGGGAGTGGGGGATGCTGGGAGGGTGTGGGGGGGCTGTTTGCAAAAAATCGTGGACTGCGGGTTTGAATAAAAAAACTTGAAGGGTCTATTTGCAAAAAAAAAATAAAGGAGCGGCGTGGATCAACCGTCCGCGACAGATCAGATGGTCCGCGTCGGACTATCTCTCCATGGCACGACACGTGTCGTCTCAGGAATGCTCGTTTGCTCACAGCTCTCACTCTCTATGGTGTATAATATTAAGAGTATGTACTGTATCGCACAGTAACTGAAGGGTCACGTTGGCCAGAGAATTTTTCGGCAGTGAGTGGAATTTTAACATTCGAACAGAGCTAGGCCAAAATGACAGCAGGTCAATATCATCTGACAAAATCCGTTTATTAGCAAGCAAACAACATTTATTAATTGTTAACAAAGGTTAACAATGGTATGAAGAGAACCGTGAAAATCTGCTGATTGCTACCCAAAAAAAAACTGCTGATTGATGAATTACATCGAGGGAATTGCTGCAACCAGCCCATTTTGATCCGTCGTCGCAGTAAGCTCTACAGAACTATTTGGCCTCAAACTGCCAACTGCGAATGATCAGCCGCAATCCTGAGGGGTTGTTTTCATCTGTCGCTGCTCGGTACGCTTGGCAGAAAGCACCGGCACGCTGCAAGTAGCTTTTGCTACAGGATGCTAAGCTAGGATTATTCTTGCCGATTTTGCCCGTATAAGCCTAAAGTGCAGATATGCATGGACAACTTACAGAATGGTGGGCAAAGGCGGGTTAGCAAGCGAGCGCCGTAGCAGCAAGATAAAATCCACCAGCCTTAGCAGGATGGCCGCATTGTCCAACAATCACACGGTAACACTGCACTAGCCAAGTAGCATCACACATGAGAAAACATGCGGTGTCGCAAAAACTCATCAGCAGGGGCATGCAAAACTTCACCATATATAATTGCTGAACTTCAAAATCGTTGGCAAAAAAAGGGTTCTTTTCAGCTTTCGCCATTCACTTCCTCATTTCAAGTCATGGGATCAAGAACTAAAGGGTTCTTTTCAGCTTTTGCCTTTAATACCTCATTTCAAGTCATGGGATCAAGAACTTATTACGACGCAAAACTAAGGTAACTCAGCAGGTGTGTTACAGACAAGAGGTCCACAAATCATAAACCCAAATGCACGTATGAAGAAGGGGTACACTGCCAATTTATGACATCCTTGAACTGCAGGTAACACATTGCATCCCTGCCATCCTTAGTGATGGGCATGTGCTTCCTCCTTTTTAGGTTTTGTCGCCTGAGGAGAGATCGCGCAACATCAGAAGATTGACAAGTGAAAATTTAACTCACGAGCAATTTGGCAAACAACAGGATATCTTAATAAAACAGTTAAACAAACAATATCCTTCACAACCACAATGAGCATGCAAGCTTATCTAACCTGGCCCAAGAATATTGTGCTACAGCAAGATTAAACCAACACCGAAAGAATCCCACAGTTCAAATCATTAAATAGAAAAGATCAAGATAGCTTGTGTGAAGTGGGCCATGTTAATGAGTTGAAAAGAAATAGTAATGCTGAAAATTGAGAAGAACCAGCACCACCATCTATAGAACAAGAGGGGTACAAAGGTTGATGAGTTGATTAAGTAACATGAGAGATGAGACCATAAGGCCACACATATTAATTATCAAATAAATTATCCTACTACTTTGCACCAAGAATCTGAAAAATATAAATGGTAACAGTTCCATATAGCAATAGACAGTCATCCAGATCCAATAATTATGACTTGCTTTTAGAAATTAGATATCTAAAATCCACAGGAATCTGTAAAATACTGGAACTCAGTATTCAAGCTTCACTTAAGCTCGGTCATTCAATGTGATACATTTTTACTGCTTCAAGGGCTACTGCATGAATAAAACAAAGAACAAATGACATGCTTATAATATCAACCTCATAAACAGCATCTTATCTTATCAAGGCAATGGATTTACAATTGATGCATGCTGCAGGTGAAACTGCAAGCCTAAGATTCTTCTGTAATATATAAACTTGATCATGGTACTCCAATAGGAAGTACACATTAATAATAAACACAAAAAGGCGACACAAGGAGGGATAGAGTCCGAAACGAAGCTATTCGGGATAGGGTCGGGGTGGCACCAATTGAGGAGAAACTTACCCAACATCGGCTGAGATGGTTTGGACATGTCCAACAGAGGCCTCCTGAGGCGTCGGTGCGTAGTGGGGTTCTTGAGCGGGTCGATAATGTAAAGAGGGGTAGAGGTAGACCTAAACTGACTTGGGATGAGTCAGTTAAGACAGACCTTAAGGATTGGAATATCTCTAAAGAGATAGCTTTGGATAGGAGCGCTTGGAGACTAGCTATTAATGTGCCTGAACCATGACCTTTATTTCTTTTGGGTTTCATCTCTAGCCTACCCCAACTTGCTTGGGAAAAAAAGCTATGTTGTTGTTGTTGTTGTACAGGCAATAACTAAATACAGACCAGTTAAATGCACCAAGCTCAGAAAACACATGCATCATCAGATAATCTGGGCAATACCAGTACACACCAGGCCAAACATTAGCCTACAAACACTTTCCTCTACTGTGGAACACTTACTTTGACATCTTTCAGTAATACGAAACCAGACAAATATCAAATATAGGATATTGCTCAAATCTCAACCATGGCATAAGGCTCATAACATGCAAGAGAGACAAACGGTACATTTGTAACTATCCACCAATCAATGTCCAAAAGTTGCAGAACTAGCAGAACGAGGTTATATACAAGAAGCGGCAATTATGCCACATTAGTTACAAACCTCAAGTTGGATTCAAGGTGATATAATCATCTTGAAGCAACACCGAAAAAGAGGAATAATTTCATAAGTTTGGGAATTCAACATAATGAAAGCCAAATGAGCAACTGGCAACACAGCAGGGTACTGGCCAGAACATGACTACTAACGACCTAATACGCAAACACACTTCATCTTCAGGGAAGAAGATTAACCTATATATCACAAACATGAAGAGGTAAACAAACAAGGGCTAAATAATTTCAGTCTTAAGCCACAAATCAACATACAACGGCCTCAGACTGGGCAGAAGGAACTAAGCCATTCAATCAAAAGGTACCATCGCAACAACACATCTAATCCTCGCGTCCTAGAACCCCAAGTTTTTCCACAAACCCTAATGCTAGAACGTTGCGGGTAATCAAACCATCTGCCCCGCCGCTACCAGATTGCGCGAATCCACAGCCGAGAGTTTACCTTGAGGATGGAGAGCTTGATGCTCCCGTAGACGACGCCGACGCCGAAGGCCGACGCCCTCGCCACCTGCGGAGACAAGACGAGGAAGCGAGGTGAGGGAGGGTCAGATCCGATCGGGATGCATCGCCAGGGCAAGAATCTTCTGGAAGAAGCGGAGGCCGAAGGAGGGAACTTACGAGAGCGAGGGTGCTGACGCCGGAGTAGGGGCCCGGGGTGAACGGCATGGCGGCGGCGGCGGCGCGGGGCAGCGGAATCTGAGTCGGCGAGGGGTTTGGGAGGAGTGGAGGAGGCGAGCTGGCGAGGGATGGCGTCGTCTTCAGCGTGGGGGAGAAGAAGAAGGGGGAGGAGGTGGGCTGGGACTTATATGGGCCGTCCTCGAGATGCGCGTGCTCACGGGGAAGTTGTTGAACTTGTAAGCGGGGCCCGCGTGTCATTGAGAAAGGAAGGGAGGAGGGGAAGCCTCTGCGCTTCTGCTTCATGTGCGGCAAGAAGAAACTTGGACAAAAATTTCGTAGCGTCTACTATGATGAGTTCAAAAAACTATGTGATGAACATAAATTTCACAAAAATTCAAAAAAAATTCTTTTCAAGAAAAACAAAATTTCAAAAAAAAAAAAAGAATCAGAATAAAAAGAACATCAGTGTCAACTCAGCGGTTAGAACTTCATTCCATGTTACCAAAAGAACCTGAAAGCAAGAATTTCAAATTTCTCATCCATTCATACTCATACAAGTATGAACTGAGTCACTCTTCAGTATGCACATTCATATATACAGTAAATCACAAGTAGCGCACATGGCCAGCGGTAGTATTACCAACATGCAACTCTACAAGCTGTCAGAAGGCAACCAGACAATCAGAGTTAGGCTCTTCTATCAGCAGGGACTGGACTTGCACAAATAACACACGTAAAAATCATCCATTGGCACAGCACAAACACACACAAGTCACAAGGATGTATAACAGAACTACTATGTTTATGTTGAAAATACTGGCAATAGTCAAAATACTGGCAATAGTCCATCCATCGCTGTTTTGCCTTGTCGTGCCTGTGCGCAGCAACTGATATGCTTATAGATAATAGTAACACAAATAAACCATTTATTCGCACAACATCAACAAATTTGTTCTCACAGAGGTAATAAAAATAAACAAATATATTACAAACACAGTCAATCATTGTCCTAAGATCACGAAGTGTATGAACAATTGCACACATCATCGTATCATACTGAAGCGGCCAGTGGTTTCAGGTTAGGATTTAGGAAGGAGGCGGGGTCTTCCACCTCCACGAATCTGGCTACTGAAATTTGGAGCATGGGCAAGCGCGGCACCTTTCTTAATTTGCAGCCTCGTCGAACAACACAGAGAACCCTGCATGCTTATAACTTATTATCAAACACTTTGAGAACCTTTTATCTGGGTTGCATGAATAAAAGGAACCGAAGATACAACAGTATATGGCAGTTTAAAAATGCAAATTAGCTAATTTGAGTGCCACATGTTCATGCTAGATCTCATTCTGATTCAGGTCAAGGCATTAACATTACGAATTTGACAGTTCCTACATGAGCTGAGCAATTGAAACTAAGAGAACACTACACCAAGTTTCAATCAATTTGTTGTTTGTATTTACTGTGACGTGTGCTCCACGCAGGTGCGCCAAGAATTAGACCATTGATATTTTAAGGGAAAAACTGAAGGATAGCTGCATGCCATTAGTTTTGATAGTTTCTATGCACATAGCCTACCAAAACTAAACACTGACCCACTTAAGGTGATGAAACATAACCGACATGTTAGGCCATATCCTTGCTTCTAGTGCCCAATGTGTATGTGTGATGGTCCTTTGTGAGCATATATGACTCAATAATGCTCACCTAAATTCCATCAAATTTGTTGTCTGTCCATATTTACAGCAGGACGCAACTCATGCGGCCTACCAAGAATTAGGACAGTGTATTTATGAGTTGAGAGCGTAACAACCACATGAAAGTAAGTATTTTTACTCTTCAGAATATATCTGTTTCTGCAAATGTTATGACCATACCAGCAGCATGAGGTTACCACTATTTTTGAAAGTGATATAAACTGATAAAGCTAGTAGTCAAGAAACATATCCTGCTAGGTTCTTACAAATCTCTTGTTAGTGTGGATGTGTGGTAATCACTTTATGAGCGCTTACAACTCAATGCCCAACTAAATCATATCAGCCTTATTATTTGTCACTATTTAGTATTTACAGAAAGACACAAATCATGCGGACTACCAAAATTTGGAGATTACAGGTTAAGAACAGCAATAGGTACCTATTTACTTACTCACAGGCTATAATTGAAGAATAGAGTGATAAATTGGTAGTAAATGGATGCTATAGTCCACTTTAACATTTCCCAAATGCAGAATTCTTCCTAGACATATGTTTTAGGAATCATAGAAAGCAAACCTAATTCATTGATTTATTCTCTATTCATATTTACAGCAAGACACAACTCATGCAAACAGCCAACAAGTCTCCAAGAGTCTTTTAGATAAAGTCTAGGTCAGTGAAAACAAGTCAGTCCATCATTGTTTTGCACAGTTCTGGTGATCCATGTTTCTTTTACTAAGATCTGCCTGACTTTCAACTTCTTTCAATTTAGCCTAGCATTAGGAGAGACATGCAGAGAGAAAAGATCAGCAAGATGCACAAGCCGGATTACACGCTTGTGGGTTATGAAATCCAAAATTGTCATACTAAACATATGGTTCAGTAAGTAAACTAAGTACCTTTAGTTTGGTATTTCTAACAGCCAAAGCAGATAAAGAACTTCTGAAAACCTCCCAGTCATTCTCTGCGACTTCTGGTGCGACCATGCAATACAGCGCGAGTTAAGCCAATGAAAGAGATCTAAATGATGGATCAATCGATGGGAGCTCAATGCCTCTGAAAACCAAAAAGATCACAGTTATAATCGCAACAAGAACCTGTAATCTCCTCCACAGGACAAAGCGAGCACCATGAAACTTAGGGCATCTCCCTCTCCTTACCTGCGAGCTTCAGCAAAGATCCAACTCTTTTTCCCCAAAAGCACCGCGACTCCGCGAGCGACTTGCGCATTCTCGGCCCTCTTCCTGCAATCTTCGTCCCCACAGATCTGGAAAGGCCCAATCCTATCCCCTGGAACAACATTGAGACAAAAATCGAGAGCCCTACCCCTAGATCGGACCTGGCTTTCGCATTGACGATGGCGAGCGTCTGGCGCGGCATCTTGAGGGGGCGGCACTCGGGCAGGCAGACTACCGGGCCGCCGAGGCAGCCGGCCCGCCGTGGAGAGAGAGAGAGAGGTAGAGGAGCATTTTGGAGATGGAGTCATGGACAAAATCGTGTAAAGCTCCGGCTTGTCCCGGCTCCTCCAGTGGAGCGGTTTTTTTTTCGGAGCTGTAGCCGTTTTATAAATTATTTGGCAAAACAGTTTCACCTATTGAAATGAGATTGTTAAATGTCTAAATTTCCCTTCTCTATATTTTCTTATCATTTTCTTCTTCTTTTTCTCTTTCTTTCTTTTCCTCTTTTTCTCTGCTCCTTTTCTTTTTCTTTCCCTTCCCCTCCCCTCCTTATCCATTTGCCCACCTGTCCCGTCGCCTTCCTCGTGCCTCCACCCGAGCTCCGCCTGTGACGCCGCCGCCACCGGCGGCCTTCGCCCACGCCTCCTCCTCCGCGGCGGCGGCCTCGCGCCTCCTCATCCTCCCACGAGCTCACGTCGCCACCTCCCGAGCTCCGCCCATGCCGCCGCCACTGGCCTTCGCCCGCGCCTCCTCCTTTGCAACAGCCTCCCTCTTCCCCTAGCTCGCGCCTCCCGCCGGCCCTGCAGTCTCTCCGCCCCGAGGCGAGCTCACACCAGCGGCCGCCCTCCTCCCCTAGACCCCTACGCTCTCGCCGCCGCGCCTCGGGGTTCCGCCGCCTGGCCTCTCTCCGCCGCGGCGAGCTCCCACCGACCACCCTCCTCCCCGCAAGCCGCGCCCCTGCGGCGGCCGGTGGCCGCATGCCCGCCTAGGGGCAGGGCTGGCAACGGATGCTCCGGAGCCGCTTGGAGCTGGATGGAGCTGCGATTTTGTGGCTTCGCCAATGCCAAAGTGGTCCAGAGAGCGCATTTTGCGGGGCTCCAAAGACGGAGCCGAGGGTGAAGATCCCGTTTGGCAGGGCTCCGCCCGGAGCCGGTTTTGGAGCTGCTCCTGGAGCCCTGCCAAACAGGGCCTAATTTGACGTGAGTAAATTTGGCATGATGTAAATTCTAACTAAACTGATGTAAGAAATACTGACATGATTAAGGATGGACAAAAAACTCGTGGCTCGATAGCTCGCTCGGCTCGGCTATTGACGGTCACTAACGACCCATTTTGACCGTCAACTATCGTGCAAAAGTCGAGCATCAGAAGGAATAAATGTTAGCATAGGATAATTATTTGACGAATTCAATAGATGCTGGTATGAGAATGTGTGCAGGTGAATTTGGGCCAAAACTGCATGAAACAGGCATATTATCCAAGGCATAAATTCCTGGGCCAAGCACAAGCAAGCCCAAAGGCCAAAAAGGCCCACTTGGCAGCTGCACATGAGAGAGAGACGCAGCCCATAAGCAAGGCGACACGTCATCGATCCGAGGCAACACCTTCTCGACAAATCAGACGCGTTCACGAGGATCCAAGGGCCCAACAGAGCTACCAAACCGACTTAAGACAGGCCCTTATATAGCGAAAATGGCCTCTCATGCCATATTTCAATATAATATTTTGGCGATTGATGACACACACAACACTTGGACTAATATATGTGTTAAGATGATCATTATCAGGTTTATAGGTCCAAGGGATGAAAAGATCAAAGACCCTGAAGAAACCAAGTCAAAAAGATTAGAACAGAGACAATTTACTATCACCGGTTCAACCGACGATAAGCAAATTGTACTCACCGGTGCAAATGGACTCTGAAAAGGCCAAATTAGGAGAGCACACCGGATGAACCGACGAGGAGCAGAGTGAAGGCGTCGGTGCAATAAACCCAGAAGCTGAGGCTAGGGTTTTGCGTCGGATGAACCGACGATGCCTGAAGACAACGCGTCGGTGCAATGACTTGAAGTGAAGACAGACCTAGAGGCACCGGTTAAACCGACGATAAAGAAAAAGTGAGCGTCGGTGCAGTTGTCCAGAGACTTTATTTTTCGGGGGGTTTCTGAACTTGCACTCACCGGTTAAACCGACGAAGAATTCAAGAGCATCGGTGCAATTGATCAAGTAGCTGTTGGAGCAGTAACGGCTAGTTGCTGGGAAATAGCATTCACCGGTTGAACCGGTGTTGACAAAACTGGAGCGTCGGTTCAACCGGTGTTAAGGAATTTCGTCAGCCTTTCCCAACGGCTAGTTTTAGAGGTGTGGGTTATATATACCCCCAAGGCCGGGTCATTTGGGTGTGCTGGAGTTGCTGAAGCATACTACACTTGTAGAACACCTCCAACCACCTTAGAGCTTCATTGTACATCATATAGGCTTAAGCACACTTGTGAGAGTGCTTAGTGCTTGTAATAGGGATTAGTTCTTGCGAGAGCTCCCTTAAGAGAAGTCTTGCTGCGGCAAGCATCTTGTGTACTCATCGTGTGACCCTCCGACTTGGTGTGGAGAGGCAACGACACTTTGTGCGGGGAAGGAGACCCCTCTTGGTGAGAAGCTCCAATAGTGAAGACGGTGCCGTTGGTGACGCTTCGAGAGAGACGGTGGCGGTGGCCTTGTCTTGGTGACTTGGGGTCACTTAGCCTTTGCTTGCCGGGAGCCTTGGTGGCGAACGCAAGACGGTGATTAAGCGAAGAGACTCGGCATCACACTTGTTCGTGTTGGACAAGTGGCCGTGGACGTAGGGAGGGACTTGGTGTCCTAACCGAACCACGTTAAATCGTGTGTCTTGGTGTCTTCACGGGAGTTTGCATATTCTCTTCCTTACCTCTTTACTTACCGTGCGTGAACAGTAGCTAGGGTTAGGGTTTTTAGGCGCCCCCTCTATTTATATAGCCCCTTAGGTGGGCTGCCTTGGGCCCCACCTTGGGCGCCCCCTTTTGGGCCTAAAAGGCCCATTAGAACCCTTAAGCCCAGTCTAATTCGGATCTCATCCTTATCAGGCTTCTTTCCCTTAAGTGTGTGACCCTATGGGCTCACATGCGAATAGACATGGCCCGAGTACTCTTACTCGGCCCAATAGTAGACAGTGGCCTCTTGCAAGACATGTCAACTCCTATACGCACACAAATATCATATCAGACGAGACGCCACAATATCATATACATGTTGTTCCCTTTGCCTCACGATATTTGGTCTAGCTTAAAGCCGATCACTCTTTCTTGATCCTGTGATTCGGAATCCTTGGTTAACTCTTAACCCCAGCATGGCCATGCATTTCCTGATCCAAATCACTCGAGGGGCCCAGAGATATCTCTCTCTTGTAGAGAGGGGCAAATCCCATCTTGACCGACTATGTCTCATAGCATGCTTCTTGACAGACCCGAAAGCCACCTTTATGACTACCCTATTATGGTGCAGCGTTTGATGGCTCCTAAGTAAGTCGGTTCACATCTTGAGTACATACGACGATATCAGGTCTTAGGACACAATGTGCATATTGTGTAATGAGAAGTCATCATCTCGTATTGGGTCAGTTTAATCTCATGTCTTACATGAGCCCACATTATTAGTTTGACATCACCATGTCCATGACTTGTGAAATGTAGTCAATCAACTAATACATGTGCTAGTCTAATATTCATGTGTGTCCTCACATGAACTCCGACTAGGAACACTTTAGAATATTCATACAAGTAAAGAGTTTGATAAATACTTCACATAAGCATTAATCAATGCAAGTTGTCATCCATGAATATTCAAGGAACACTTTATTAACCATGAATACAAGGAAATATGATTGCCTCTAGGGCATATTTCCAACACAGCATGGGCTAGATTCTCGTGCCTTTTGGCATCTATCCCAGACATGTCTATACCCGATGAAGTATCGCTAGAAGTTTTCTACGCGGGTTTAGACATGGAAACTGCCCTAGAGCTTGACGACGCCAGCGAAGGATGGTTCATGCACACAACTCCGGAAGAAGGAAGAGATATCCTAGATAGTTTCTTAGAAGACTCTTTCTTCTCTACCGACCATAGTGAACCCCGCCAGGAGGAATCTGCGTCGAGCCATGAGAGTCTCTCAACACCCAAATCTGAGCCTTCATCTTCCACATCTCAATATTTATTTGTTGAGCCCTCTCCCGAACCACGAACACCGAAGGAAGAAGAAATTCAACCTTCGGAGTTCTCTTCCCGATTCGAGGATGACCCTTCAGGGAACATCAAAAACACCTCGAATCTTAGGCACGAGAAGCCTACGGAATCATTGTGTCCTTATGAGACACTCGATAAAGTTTTCCGCCATACACCCGCAATTGATTGGTCAAAGGAGGCAAAGCATGCTTCCGAAGCGATTCGAATTAGCCCAACCTCTGCAACCGTCACTTGTTGTATGAAGGGAAAAATCGTAGAAGCTCTTCATGACCCTGCTGCTGAGGTTTGCATCTTACCCGAGTGCCTTTTTGACACTCTCGTGGGTAACAAGCCTTTAACCCCGACCGACAAATACTTTAAAAGTCCATCCGAACTGTACTTTGAATGTCGGGGGATCGCAAGGGACGTGCCTATCACCATAGACAAAATTGAGGTACGTTTAGATTTTCACATCTATGACATCCTCGATTTTGATCTTTTCCTAGGCCTCCCACTAGAAAAACTTTTAGCATCTCATGGGAGCCTAGACGAAAAGCTTAGGGAAACCGGCTCTGCCACTGCCACCTCTTGCTCAGAAAATCTTCTGGCAAAGCTCCTTCCCGAGCAAAACCCGTTCAAGGAGATGATGCATACATCTCCGTTCATATCGTCCGAGCCCATTCTCTTGGGAGTTCTAGAATCCTCTAAAGAATATGACTCGGAAGATATCCTTCACTTTTGTGAAAAAGAACGTTCATCCTCACCCTTGATCGAGTTTGAGCCTCTTCCCGATGGCCTAGAATCTGATGTTCTTGACCTTGATCGAGATACAACTATGATCTTTCACGATGAACCTCTTGAGATGGAGAATCAATGGGCCATGGAATTTTGTGAGGCACCGACTCTGGAGTCCGAAGAAAATGATTCCACAAATGAGCATGGGAGTTTCACTTTTGACATACCATGTAGACCATGCTCATTCAATGCTACTCCAGAGTCAGGCATGCTTAGTGCACCATGCACACACGAGGACTACAACCAACTCAAGGTCCTCTTTTGCAAAATCTTCATAAGGTTGGTTGTAGATGCATATGTCTATCGTAAACATTGCAGATTTCGTGGGTGCACCGTGACACTAACCTTGTAGCAATCTTCATCAATTGGGGGTGAAACATGACCCATCACCAATGGTGGCTACAAGGGTTATCATGGTCGAGCTTATGACCAGAAACAAAGCACTGCCGGGAGATAGCCCGGACTATTATATATTTACTTATTTATTTCCCTTTCAGTAAAAGCATGAGCATGTTCTAAAATATTGTTTTCCTTTGGGTATTTTTGGTCGCTAACCATTCCAGGGGAAGATCAAAGAGAGTGATGGATAGACAACGCCTACGAACATGTGAGCTACACCGACTACAACACCTCGATATGCCTTGATGAAGGAACAACTACAGAAGGAGACTTGAACTCCATACACTTGAAGTTTTGCAAACTCTAAGTGTGGGGGAGGTATGTGAGTACTCCTAAGTAAGTTATTTTCTCAATTCATATCTTATCTTGGAATTGGTGTATGTCCTCGTATCTTGCTCTATAAAAAAATGAAAAAATGGGAGGAGTTGCCATGGTGACAATATTATCTCCATCAACAAGATGCCATGGTAAGTACTCTCAATGTCCTGCTTTTGACATTAAACAAAGCCCTGCCGGGAGGTCGCCCGAGGATCACCAGGTACAAACTCATGCCTATCTCTCTTCGAATAATGCTCAATCATACTTCGTGCTCCCTTTATCTGTTCTCGTATGCTCTAGTTTGAATGTATGATTGCAACATACATTCATAGGCTTTTTAAATCAAGCATGGTGTTTGGGTTAAAATGTCCTCTTCAGTCAACTAGACCTCGTGTCTAGATTGATTGACGTTCTTGGAGTTACTACTGGTATAGATATTGGTTGCATATATGGACTAACCCCTGCAGAAAAATCAAATCCAATTGGGTGAGTCAGTGAGCTAAATTCAAACGGAAAGGTAAGTAGAGGTTTTGGATTAATGTTGCACAACATACTCATGTTAATGTAATCTTATTTCAGCCTTGCTTGAGTAAGTATCTTGGTGAGATTAAAATTTAGTTTCAAATAAATTTTAGGAGCTCCCTAGTTCTTAAAACCGGTAGAGCTATTAGTTTGTCTCCATGTTTTTGTTTTGGAATAAGCACCATGTACAAGAACAAGTGTGGGGGAGATCTCTCGGAACTCTCATGCATATACACTCGAGATCTCCCACAACACTGCACAACACCGAACGAACCAGAATGCAAAAAGCCAAGATGAATCAGAGCTAGTATTTGGGCAGGGGAATCTCAGGTTTGGCTGACTAGCACTAGCTCCGATCATCTTCATCGTGACGGTTTGTGCACTCTAACCCTTAGTCTCCCTAATCTATGAGTTTAAATGGAAGCCATGCTTAATCATTAAAATTAAACTCATGGTATCCTCTGGTTCTTGTGCTTCTCTATGATTGGCTTGCATACTTTTTATTCTTTGCTAAACCTGAGCTTGTGAATCATATCTTAGGGAACCCATATTTGTTAAGTTGTTGACCAGTGAGATATGGTTTGATGGAAGAATCCTTGCTTTATCTGCTTATGTGTCTGGGGAATTTTTATCAAAAAGAAAACCTCCATAGCTTTACAACTCCACGTGTTTGTCCTACCAAAGCCATATGTCGATCTTCATGATACAAACCTTTACACATATGTGCCTTGTTGTTGCTTTGAGCTTCTTCAAACTTTGTGACCCTAGTGAGATGTCTTTCATACTTGTTTGATCAAGATCATGTGCACTCCACCAGCTGAACTTCTACACTGGAAGTCAGCTATGCCATTCCATCCATCCACAAAATAAAACTCCATGTTTAATGATCTCTCTCTAGTATCCTTCAAATGAGGCATGGGCTATTCAAAAAAAAAAAGATGGCATGCCCAAGAAGCATGACCCCAAAAAAAAAGAAAAGAAAAAAATGGACACAACAATGTCCATGAAAAAAAAGAGAGAAGAGAATATATATATATATATATTTATATATATAGCCATGTCCTCATGTTATCCAAATAAAGGAGAGAGAGATTCATAAAAGGATTATTCCATTATCATCCACCTTCCACATTTGTGCACGATCTTGATCAACTTGTTTGATTTGTTATCTCCATGGATCTGTTGTTTGATTTTGCAATATATGTGACACAAGTGCATGCTTCCATTTTCCCTACCTTGAGCTCCACATAAGCTATCCTTAGAAGTAGGATGAAAAGAGGCAATGCCTTGGCAAGGATATATACTCAATGAGCGACATGAGAGATCCTATGGAGAAGTAAAGCTACGGTTGGTCTTTACAAAAATATTTCTAAAATCCCAGTCATATAGCAGGGAAGTGGAGGAGACTGAAGTCAATACCGTTCCACTCTTCAACTTCCCAAGCAATTCATGGTAGACACATCAAAATTCATCCGCCGTTCTCCTCCGCCGCCGACCCGCCTGCTCTCATCACGCCGCCGCTACAAGCCACCCCGACCTCAATCCTGGCCATCTACAGGTGTGCAAGGGCCTGGTGAACCTCCCACGCCCCTACACCCTCGCCGCCGGCGATCACCGTCGCCGGATTTGGCCGGTCAAGCCCGCGCCCTTCCTCTGACCACGGCCAGGGACCTCGGGTTGAAAGAAACAAAAACCCAGGGGGCTGTCTGCGAAGCCCGTGACTCAAGTGAATAGTGTCTTCAGGGACTTCTTTGTTATTTTGGCTGTAAACTTTGAAATTCCATAGAAATTCAGAGAAAAATCAGAAAAATCAAAATCTTGATGTTTTGGAATCCTCTTGAAGAGATCTTTGCAGTAGAATCATAATATGTTGGGTGTTAGTTGAAAGTTTTTGCTGTAAAAATAGATTTGTGTTACTAGTGTTTAAATGCTAGTTGTTGTTATGTTTTTCTTAACTGATGATTGAAACCATGCCTTGCTGTGAAATTTTTATGGTGAGATGATCATGTGACCCTAGTGTTGCTATAAAAATTTCGTGGTCATTCCTTCGGTTTAGCTATTTCTTTGATTTAATATTTGTTAAGTGAGCTTTAATCATGTTAAATAGTTTCCTTGATTAGAAAATCCTGGTAATTTTTGTAGAGCCTTATTTTAGTCATATGTTATGGTATGTAAAATTTGAGCACCAGTTAATGACTAGAACAGAAGCTAAAAATGAATCTTTTTAGTTTTCTGTCAATTTTGTTTATTTTCTCAGAATCAATTATGTGCAGATTAAATCTTGAAAACTTTACAGTAGTTAAATTAGCTCTGTGTCAACCTCTTGTTAAATTTCTAGCTTCTAGGTTGCTCTGGTCTAACCTGTATAATTCAATCTTGTTCTAGGAGTTGTCTGAATAAATGATTTGTTCTGATTAAATGGCTGCATGTTTTGGTATGACCTTTGCAGGGTAGATCACTATGTTTACCTTCTGTTTGATGTAATTTTTTCTGATTTTACTACTAAATGTGTGCTGAATGGTTGATTTATTAGGAAACCATGTTTTACTTGCTATAGGAAAAAACTACCACTTGTTTATGAAGTTAGTGAGCTTCTTTTGTGCTGTTGATCATGATGCCTTGTGTAGTTAGAAAAGTTAGTTAACTACTCTATAAATGATTGCCCATATACTAAGTTGTGTTGCTATTTGTAGACTACAACTTTACCATGAAATGAGCATGTTTGTAATTTCATCTATTGCATTACATATAGATACGACTGCTCTATCGGACGGAACATACGAGCTGATCTCGGAGTCCGAAGGAGGTGATCACGAAGCTCAAGTGAACGCCGCCGTACTGACTGAAGACCCGGACCAAAATCCGGAAGAGCCCAATGCTAACCTAGCTAGCGACTACCGAGAAGGCAAGCCCCGGACATAACCTATATTTCGAATTAATACCATTTATTGTTATTACTTACTTGTGCATTTACAGTTCTTAGGATTTGAATTGAAACCTTAGATGCATGATCCTAGGAACCTATGTACTGAACACTAGACCTGAGTTCGAATAATTGCTAAGCTTATAGGACCGGTAAAAGTCGAGTGATTGCCTGTCACTCGCGAGCTCTATAGGAATTGCTTGTTTACTTTCTGTTATCAATATAAGGACGACGAATGGGGTTGTGTTTGATATCATGACCTTGTGTGAGACCCCGTCTGTGTTGATGAACTTGCTAAGGTCGCGGTGTGTGGTAGTGCTGGTTAAGTTTTTGAATGTACTAGCCACATGCCGTAAATATGGTACGCGGTAAGCCTAGTAGCCGATTGGACCGGGGAGTGGATATACCTTTCACTCTCTCTTAGGGATAGGTTTTATTTTTATGTTGCGCAACACTGCGGCTACAAGGGACGAGGTTGGACCTTGGTGCCTTGTAGTCGGGGAGAGTGACCCTATCCACAAGCCGGAAAGAAAGGTAAACGGTTGTTTGGGAACGACCCGACGGTGTTCCAAACGTGTGTGTTAGGTCTGCCTGGCCGGGTTAACAAATTCGATTCGAATCGTTCGCTTCTCACGGTTTGGGACTGCTTGATCTCTTTGCCACACAGAGTAATAAGAGCAACCTTATTATGATCAATCTTGATGTTTGCTTAAAGATCTACCATGGTTGGATAGTAGTTGCTTACATAGAATGGTTAATCAACTAGAATCTTGGAAGCTAAAATTTGAAAGTAAGGACCTACTCTTTATTGCTTTTCAGCAAAAGGAAAACCAGAGCCTCACAGAACCCTGCATAGTCTAGTCAGGTGGGCTACGTATACCCGTTGACGGTTAAGTCTTGCTGAGTATTAGAATACTCAGCCTTGCTGTTGAAACCCTTTTTCAGGTATGCGTTTTGAGGACCAGGTCGCTAGTTTGTCTTGGCCCTGCTCTTTGCCTCCTGGCTGGTCCGTAGAGTGGGATCCGTCTTCGACTGGCATTGACCCTGACGAGTGATACCTTGCTTGGGCTAGCTTGGTATACCTTTGCGACGTGTTGTAGCCATCGTTTTCTCTTTTCGCTGCTTTTCAAACTCTGAACTTAAAGTTATGGTTTATATAACTGTTTTACAAGGTTTGGTTCTGTAATAATGGTTTGAACTGGTTTGTAATCACTACTGAGCTTGTGTTTGTAAAACATGTGGTTGTAATATCTCTGGACTCGCCTTCGTGCGGGGTATGCTTGTTCGATCCGAGAACCGGTGGTTGTATGTATCGGGATGTTACCCGACAGACCAAGAATTGTTCCGTTTGAAGTGCGTTTGAGTCGGTGTTGCCTTTATGGTGATGGCCTGCACACTTGAGCCGGGATAATTCAGGTGGTTCTGCCACAGCTGGTATCAGAGCTGCAAGCGTACACCAGAGGTGTTGGAACCTTAAAAATTGATTTTCGTATAAAATTGACCAACAAGGTATTTTTGAAACCAACGTAGTTTCGTTAAGGGTTGTGCATAGAACGTAAAGTCCTAGGAAATTTACGGGAATTAGTAGGTGGCTATCTATGTATGGTTTATGTTATCTTACTTCCAGCACTTTACATTTTTGTCAAACCATACTCACAAGCAACCCTTAAATTTTGTAAAGACGCACCTACGTTAAGGTAAGAAGGTAAGGATCCTCAGCCAGCTGAGGGAGTCTGACCTTCCCGTCGGTGCTGCCAAACGCTGCCCTCTAGTAGTGGCTTACTTGAGGTGCTCCCAATATACCAACTATTAGTTGACTATATTGGAAGTAAAGTGTACTCAGTCAGCTGAGGGAGTCTGACGTTCCCGTCGGTGATGCGAACCGAACGCTGCGCTCAAGCAGTGACCTACTTGAGTTGCTACCAATATACCGACCTCCGGTCGATTATATTGGGAGTAAAGGGACTCGTGAATACGCTATCTCAGTGGCGTATGTTAACATTGGCCATACGGCAGAAATTGTATGGTTGCCGCTTCTATAGTGAGCGGTAATGTATGGGAACGCTTTCATGAGTGCTGGCATGAAAGTTTCAATGGATATATATATATTATGTCAATTTTATGCAGGTACACTAACCGCAATTCGATAAGTTAAGAACGGTTAGAATTTACCGACTAGCTATATAGGGAGAGCCGTATCTATGTTATGCCACCGTGCTAACCACGTAAGCCCAACAATAGTTGGCAATTGTTTATCTTGTGAGGAACGAACAGGACGTGCGTGCATATTGGTTGATGTTTACTTTGATTCCTAGAATTGGAAAATGTTACATGAGTCTTCTTAAGGAATCTCTAGAGTTTGTTTTCATGAATATGTTTTAGTGTTGTTAAACAACGGGTTGAATGAAAACTTGGTTTGGGGAGCATGTTAAGAGAACACTTAGATTAAACCCAAGAAAGTCTATGGTTTGAGAGAGGGAGTTTGAGTCATGTCTTTATCCATAGTTCCATCTTGATGTCTTGATGATCTTTTCGTTCCATAGCATCTCAAATGATGAACCAGTACCAATTGTGGTTTGTTTACTTCCTAAGCCTTGTAAACTTTTGAGTTAGAATCACATTTTTTCCACAGTCTTCTTAAAGTTATATTTGAGAAGTCTTGAGATAATCATATTACTCACATTTGAATCCTTTTTGATTCAGATGGCGGGCTGTCACAATGTCTTTTGGGATGAGGAGGGATGTGCTCATACTGATTGTTTATACTGGGAGGGCTTTCCGAGGATTTTGTGGGATACACTCCGTATTTTTCACTACCCAGACCCACCCCGGTACAAGGGACGCCAGTTTTCTGAGGATGGAGTTCAGAAGAGCAGAGTTACCATGACCATTCCTCAGCACCCCACTTTGGAGTGGCCACCTATTGAGATTGAGGTGATTGGGTATCATCTTGTGGACGCTTTTGAGACAGCAGCTCTCAAAGCTATCACTACTTTTTGTGAGCACCATCCCGAGGAAGTAGCTGCTTATCCTATTGGTTTGTTTCCGGCAGTCAATGCTGGCAACGCAGAGTGGCTTTTCAGGACCACCCACTTTGGACACTGTAGCGAAAATGGCCTCTCATGCCATATTTCAATATAATGTTTTGGCGATTGATGACACACACAACACTTGGACTAATGTGATTGTTAAGATAACTATTCTCAGGCTTTTAGGTTCAAGTGATGACAAAGAGAAGAGAGGCGTAGCAAGGCCCGAAGGGCCGCCCCTACGGGGGTTCCGCCGTCTGTGAGCACGTCGGTGCATTGACTTGAGCACGTCTGGGAGTTTTAGTATCACCGGATGAACCGACGTAAGGCAAAATGTACTCATCGGTGCAATGACAGAGATGGCCTGCGGGCTAGGGTTTGGCACCGGATGAACCGACGTAAGGCAAAATGTACTCATCGGTGCAATGACAGAGATGGCCTGCGGGCTAGGGTTTGGCACCGGATGAACCGACGATAGGAAGTTTGAATACGTCGGTGCAATGGCAGAAGCAGACCAAGAAAAATGCATACATCGGATGAACCGATGATGCACCGGTTAATGGCGTCGGTGCAGTTGTCCAGAGAGTTTGTTTTTCAAGGATCAGAGGACAGTTGCACTCACCGGTTAAACCGACGCTAATATTACATACACCGGTCGATTGCGTCGGTTGATTGCCCGTACACGTAACGGCTAGTTTTCAGTGGGCAGTTTAGTATCACCGGTTAAACCGACGATGCCAATTTGGGGAGCATCAGATTAACCGGTGTTAAGCACATTTCTGGCAGCTTTTCTCCAACGGCTATATTTGCTTGTGCTGCCTATATATACCCCCAAGGCCGCACCATTTGAGTGTGCTGGAGTTCAAGGAAGTATACAAGAGCTAAAGATCATCTCCAACCACCATAGAGCTTCATTGTACATCATATAGGCTTAAGCACACTTGTGAGAGTGCTTAGTGCTTGTTATAGGGATTAGTTCTTGCGAGAGCTCCCTTGAGAGAAGTCTTGTTGCGGCAAGCAACTTGTGATCCGTCGTGTGACCCTCCGTCTTGGTGTGGAGTGGCAACGACACTTTGTGCGGGGGAAGAGGATGCCCCCTCCTTGGTGGAGAAGCTCCGTAGTGGATTTCGGCCGGGTGACCGAGAGAGACGGTGGCGGTGCACGAGACTCGGTGTCTTGTGGGCACTTGCCTTTGCTTGCCGGCATCGCCATTGGTGGCGTAGTGCAAGACGGTGATCGGAAGAGCCTCGGTGTCCCGTGGACGTAGGCGTTTATGCCGAACCACGTTACATGACCGTGTCTACTCGGGAGTTTGCATCCCTCTTGCACTTACCTCTTTACTTACCGCATTACGTTTCCGCACCTACTCTACCTTGCATACCTTTACTTTTCTAGTTAGTTTGATTAGGATTAGCTAGGTTGCAAGTCTTTTTAGGGGTAAGTAGAGAGTAGCATAGATAAACCTTAGTCATAACTAGCATGCGTAGGACGTGTTAGGTTTATCTTATGCAAGTAGTTTGAGCCCTAGGTTAAAAAGCGATTAGCGACCCTATTCACCCCCTCCCCCTCTAGGGTCGGACACCCCGGTGATCCTTAGAGACACCTAGTTGGAGATGTAGTGGAGGAGACTATTCAGGCTGTGACCAGGTATATGAATGCTCAGTCCCACTATCGAATTCTCCAGCAGAGGCACATGGATCAGGTGATAGACTTGGCCCAGACTTTCCAGCGAGGTCTTCGTTTGAGAGATACTCAGATTCAGGGGCTCAATGAGGCTGTTGCTGGGAGAGATCACGCCATTGCACAGTTTGAGCTTCAGGTTCTGTAGCATGGTGCTGAGATAGTGCAGCGTAATACAGTGATTGGTTTTCTTTAGGGGCAGGTGCATGAGCTCCAAGCAGATCTGGATGATGCTATGGCTCATATTGGTATGCTCCAGGAGCAGCCAATACCTCCAGTTGTTCCAGCCGAGCCTGCAGCAGCAGAAGACCCAGAGGAGGTTGAGGGAGTTTCTGATTTAGATTCAGAGCACGCACTTGCTGAGCCTAACCCTCAGCCAGACGACTCTTCCTCCGGCAGTGCTTCCTCTGTGGGCAACCTCGACGACTTCTAGGCACCTTAGGCTTGTCCTAGATAGCTTGTGTTTTTCCTGTTGTAGCATATGTACATAGGGAAGACAATGTTGTAAAATAGCCCTAGGAAGGAGTACCACTTGTTGTCGTATATGTGGTAAGGAAGCTTGATGCTAGGTGTGTACTATAAAGACTACCTCGGTTGTAATATGAATAATAGCTATCCGTTTTAAAATCTTGATCTTCTACTTGCCAAATTCTTATCTCTTCATCGGTGCATTTCTAAGCTATTTGATGCATATCGAAATGAAAGAGTATGAAGCCATCTAACAGCTGACCAATTCTGAGTTATGTTGGTTGAACAAATATGTGTTTTGTATATTGTGTTACACCGCATCTAGCTAAATTCTGTTGATTTTGTTTTGATATCCAATGTATGATCATTGCACATACCATTGATTTTGGGAGCAAGAAAAATGTATCTAATGGATGTCTTCCATAATTATAGATGGTTGGTCATACTCGTGGATCGCCTGAAGGCTTCGGTCGTGAGACTGGCAGTGGATCTTAGCAGCCACTGCCACCACCGCCAAATCTGGCCGAGTTAATGGCCATGCAAACCAAATTGCTCCGTCAGCTGGTCCAAGGGCAGCAGAATCAGCCACGCCAGCAGCATGGAGGACGTGATGCACAACCCGCGGGTTACCAGGAATTCTTTGGTATCCAACCTCCACTTTTCAGCCGAACGGATGAACCTTTGGACGCCGATGCTTGGCTCCGTACGAATGAATCCAAGTTTGCCTTGCTAGCAGTACCTTGTGGTGATGCGAACAAGGCACAGTTTGCCGCCCAACAGCTTCGTGGCACCGCTCGTATATGGTGGGATCACTATTGTGCTATGCAGCCTGTGGGACATATTATCTCTTGGGAGGAATTCCGGAATGCTTTTCGGACACATCATATTCCTGAGGGATTGATTGAAAGAAAGTTGAATGAGTTCTTGGCTTTGAATCAAGGAACCCGTACTGTTCTGCATTATGCACAGGCCTTCAATCACCTGTGCGAGTATGCGGGCCATCATGCAGATACTGATGCCAAGAAGCGTGACTGTTTTCGTCGTGGCCTTAATACCAAGCTCAAGGAACGCCTGAACCTGGTTCAGCCAAATACTTATAATGAGCTAGTCAATATGGCCATTACTCAAGAGGACTGTATCACAGCACATCGCACCGAGAAGAAGCGAAAGGCACCAATAGGACCCTCGAGTGCTCAGCCACCGAGGTATCGTCTGGTGCAGAACACTCCACCCAGACCTCCACAGAGAAATGCCCCAATGGGCAGGTTCGTTTTTAGGCCACCTCAGCAACAGGGAGGATTCAGACCTCCAGCCATTCAGCAGCCGAAGCAGTTTGGCCCAAGGCCAAATGCCCCACAGTTCAATCGTGGGAATGGCAACAATCGGCGCTTTAACTGCGGCAGTACTGATCATTTGCCAGAAATTGCCCACAACCCAAGAGGTCTGATCCAGGGCAGAACTCCAACCAGAACAACAACAAGGGCAAAGGCAAAAGGCAAATGGTGCAAGTTCGGCAGGGGCGAGTTAACTTCACTACTCTTGCAGAGCTTCCCGAAGGAGCACCAGTCATGACAGGTACTTTCTCTATTCACAATAAACCCGCAGTCATATTATTTGATTCTGGTGCAACTCATAGTTTTATAAGTGCCAAATTTGGAGCAAGAATAGGATTGGATTTTTGTTATACTAAGGGATCTTTTATGATAGCAACCCCTGGTGGGAAGATAGCTTCCAATCAAATCACTAGACATGTGCCAATTAAGCTGGGTAGCAATTTGATAAAGACATATTTGATCTTGTTGAATTTAGAAGGCATGGATTGGATGACTAAACATAAAGTACTGTTAGATATCTCTTCCCGAGCTATCGAGATAGATTCACCACATCAAGGAGCCACCATATTCTATCTACCACAACGAGAGTGCTTCAACTCTTGTGCCTATGCAATAAAAGAAGTTAAGATTGAAGATATTCCTGTTGTGTGTGAGTATGTGGACGTATTTCCAGATGATTTACCTGGAATGCCCCCTGATAGAGATATCGAGTTCGTTATCGAGCTTCAACCCGGTACCGCCCCTATTTCTAAGAGGTCGTACCGAATGCCTCCAAATGAGTTGGCAGAAATGAAAATCCAACTTCAAGACCTTCTTGACAAAGGTTTTATTCGTCCAAGTGCTTCACCATGGGGATGTCCAACCCTGTTTGTGAAGAAGAAGGACAACAGTTTGAGGTTATGTGTTGATTATCGACCACTCAATGCGGTTACTATTAAAAATAAGTATCCTCTTCCCCGCATTGATATCCTGTTTGATCAGTTAGCTGGAGCCATGGTTTTCTCTAAGATCGACCTTCGTTCTGGCTACCATCAAATAAAGATCAAGCCTTGTGACATTCCGAAAACAACTTTCTCAACCAGATATGGACTTTATGAATATCTGGTTATGTCTTTTGGTCTCAACCAGTGTTGGCTACACCGGACAGTACCAAATCTTTTGATGTCTGTTGTAATGCTTCTGATTCGGGACTTGGTTGTGTACTTATGCAAGACAACCGGGTGATCGCGTATGCATCAAGAGCTCTCCGGAATCATGAGAAGAACTATCCAACACATGATCTGGAGTTAGCAGCTGTTATTCATGCTCTTAAGCTCTGTAGACATCGTCTTATGGGAACTCATTGTAATATTTACACTGACCATAAGAGCCTCAAGTATATCTTCACCCAAGCTGATCTCAACATGAGGCAGAGACGCTGGCTAGAGTTGATAAAGGATTATGATCTAGAAGTGCACTATCATCCAGGAAAGGCTAATGTGGTTGCGGATGCACTCAGCCGCAAGTCACAATGCCATTGTCTATTGGTAGAGCCATTCAACGAAACTCTATGCCAGGAAATGATGAAACTAAATCTAGAAATGATACCTCAAGGAAGTCTGAACCATATAGCTGTCGAGCCTACACTTCATGATAGTATTATCATGGCACAATTACATGATGAAGGTATCAAAATCATCAAGGAAAATTTATCCCAAGGAGAAGCAAAGTACAAGTGTTTCTGAGTGGATCATAAAGGAGTTCTATGGTTTGAATTTCGTCTTGTTGTACCCAAGGATCACCAGCTTAGAAAACAAATCCTTGACGAAGCACATCTATCGAAGTTTTCGATTCATCCAGGTAGTACAAAGATGTACCAAGATCTTAAACAAAATTTCTGGTGGACTCGAATGAAAAGAGAGATCGCCAGATATGTTTCTGAGTGTGATGTCTGTCAAAGAGTTAAAGCTAATCACTTGAAAGTATCTGGTACTCTTCAACCTTTACCCATTCCATCCTGGAAATGGGAGGACATCAGTATGGATTTTATTGTCGGTTTACCCAACACTTCGCAGAAGCATGATTTTATTTGGGTAATCGTTGATAGACTCACCAAAACCGCTCATTTTATTTCGGTAAATTCAACTTATTCTGCCAAGAAGTATGCCGAGATATATCTCGATCAGATTATCCGTTTGCATGGAGTTCCAAAGACGATCATTTCTGATCGTGGGGCTCAGTTTATTCCACGTTTCTGGGAGCAATTGCAAGAATCCCTTGAAACTAAGTTGATTCGTAGTTCAGCTTATCATCCACAAACAGATGGGCAAACTAAACGAATCAATCAAATCCTTGAAGACATGTTGATGGCATGTGCTATTCAATATGGCAAGAACTGGGATAAGTGCCTAGCACTGGCAGATTTCTCATATAATAACAGTTATCAATCTATCTTGCAAATGGTACCATTTGAAGCGTTATACGGTTGAAGGTGTCGAACTCCTTTGAGTTGGTCACAAGCTGGAGAACGCAAAGTATTTGGGCCAGATATAGTTACTGAGGCAGAAGAGAAAGTCAAAGTTATCCAGGCTAATCTTAAAGTAGCTCAATCAAGACAGAAAAGTTATGCAAACAAAAGAAGAGATCATTTACAGTTCAAGGTAGGGGATTTCGTATATTTGTGAGTATCTCCTACTAGAGGTATTCAACGTTTCGGCATAAAAGGGAAATTAGCACCCCGATACATTGGACCATTTGAAATCATCGCAACTTGTGGACCAGTTGCTTACCGGATTCGTCTTCCTTCTCAGTTGGCCACCATTCATGATGTTTTTCATGTATCTCAACTTAAGAAGTGCATCAAAGTGCCCACTGAGATTCTTAAACCACAAGATATCGAGGTTGAATCCGATTTATCTTACGCTGAGTACCCAATCAAAATTCTTGACACCAAAGAAAGAAGTACTAGAAGGGAGAAAGTTAAAATGTACAAAATCCATTGGAATCATCATACTGAAGAAGAAGCCACTTGGGAGACTGAAAATTTTTTCCAAAGAAACTTTCCCGACTTTCTTAGAACAAATTCAGGTATCAAACCTTTCCATTCCTTTTCTTCCTGTAATCTCGGGGCGAGATTCCTTTTAGGGGGGAAGGCTGTGACACCCTAGGTGTCTGCACAATAGAATTGCATTTATTGTATGCATCATGTGCTCATTTTACTTGTTCAAGGACCTTATTGCAAAATTATAAGGTCAAATGTGTAATTATGATTTAATGTAAGGTCCTTTCTAGAACTTAATTTGAATAGGATGGGTGAATATTGCTTTTGTGGAGGGTTTATTTGAAAAATTCAATGTAATCATTACATGGCAGCAAAATTTACATTTCAGCCTAGATTTGATGTGAAATTGCCTTGGAAAAGACAAAAGTCCTTTGAATTCAAAATCCTTCTTATGTTTTCAAAATAACTCTTCAATCTTTTGTCAAATCAATTTTTGCACAAAATCAAAGTTGTAGATCTTGAAGAATTGAGCAACTTTCATGTTGGGCACTTTTCCATCTGAGCCCTAGATTAAAAGTTATCTTTGTTTTACAGTAGAGACCGTGGAATTTCTGAAATTGCAAACTAGTCCTCTGTCTTCCACGTCTTTCCTGCCTCTCTGTTCCTCTCACCGCTGGCGCTGAACCACGCCGCCCGCCGCCGAAGGAGGGCCCCAGAGCCACCTCCTGCTTGCTGTGGACGACCACGCGTCGCGCCCGAGCCCTCACCGCCGCTTTTGCCTCACGCCGTGTCCTCTCCTCTCCTTGTCACGCAGCACCGAGCGCCCGCCGGCTGCCACCTCGCTGCCGCCGTGCACAGCTCGGGGAAGAGCCCCGAAGCTCTTTCTTTCGCGCGCATCAAAACCAGGAGGACCCCCTCCTTCATTTCCCTTCGTTCGTTTGCCGATTCGCCAACCCTAGACCACGGAACACCACCGCCGCCATCCGCAGAACACCGGCGTACTCAGACCGCCGTCGATCCGCCTCTCCAAGGTCACTCTGCCCGCGTTGACCCCGCCATTAGCACCGCTCGAGCCTCGCGCAGCTCACTGGCCTCTTCTCGTCGCCTATCCTCCACCAGAACCCCCTCACCGTTGAGCTCCGCCATTCTTCTCCGCCGCCGACCCGCCTGCTCGCGTCGCGCTGCCTCTACTGCTCACCCCGACATCAATACCAGCCACCAGCAGGTGTGCACGGACCTGGTGAACCTCCCCAGCCCCTTCACCCTCGCCGCCGGCGAGCCTAGCCGCCGGTAAAGGCCGGCCATCCTTCCTCTGTTCTCCCCTGCGACCAAGGGCTTAGTCGTTAGAATTTAAAGAAACCCAAGGGGTTATCTGCATAGCCCGTGACTCAAGTGAATAGTGAAACTAGGGACCTTTTTATTATTTTAGTTGCAAACTTTGAAATTCCATAGAAATTCGTAGAAAAATCAGAAAAATGCAAACCTAGATGTTTTGGAATCCTTTTTTTTTTGAGGTAGATGTTTTGGAATCCTTGAGGGTAGCTCTATGCATTAGAATCATAATATGTTGGGTGTTAGTTGAGAGTTTTTGCTGTAAAAATAGATTTATGTTACTAGTGCTTAAATACTAGTTGTTATATCTTTTCCATAACTGATGTTTGAAGCAATGTTATGCTGTGAAATTTTTATGGTATAGTAATCATGTGATACCAGGGTTACTATAAAAATTTCGTGGTCAGTTCTCATGTGTAGCTATAGCTACGATTTAATGCTTGTTAAGTGAGCTTTAATCATGATAAATAGTTCCCCTGCTTAGAAAATTCTGATAATTTCTGTAGAACACTCTGTTGGTCGTGTGTTCATGTTTGTAAAATTTAGGATCCAAAATCTTTATATAACTTTCTGTATTAATTAGTTTTACCCTATGTGATTTATTTTTGTCTAATTTATTACTTCAGTTTTATGCCTAGATAAATTCTGAAAAATTTATGAGGTGTTCATAAGAATATGAAGTCTGTTCTGAAATTTTTTGAGCTTCATAAGTAGTGTAGTTTGTTCTTAATAATTCAATCTTGTTCTAGGTGTGGTCCGAATAAATGAATTGTTCTGAATTAATGGCTGCATGATTTGGTACAAAATTTGCAGGATAGATTACTCTGTCTACCATCTGTTTGATGTAATTTTTTCTGATTTTACTACTGAATGTGTGCTGAGTTGTTTAATTATTAGCAAGCCATGACTTGCATGCTATAGGAACCACTACAACTTGTTTTATGTAGTAGTGAGATTCTTTTGTGCTGTTGATCATGATGCCTTGTATAGTTAAAAATGCTAGTATCTACTCCATAAATGACTGCCCATGTGTTTGTTAATTTTATTTGCTTAGTGTTAACTGCAGCTTCACCACATCGTGTGTATGTTTATAATCTCATCTCTTGCATCACATATAGATACTACGGTGTTAGCTGACGGAACGTACGAGCTGATCCTGGAGTCCAAAGGAGGTGATCACAAAGCCCAAGTGCACGCCGCTGTACTAACTGAAGACCTGGACCAAAGTCCGGAAGAGCCCAAGGCTATCTTAGCTAGCGACTACCGAGAAGGCAAGCCCCTGATATAACCCATATTTCAAATTATTACAATTTATCATTATTACTTACTTGTGCATTTACAGTTCTTAGGATTTGAATTGAAACCCTAGATGCATGATCCTAGGAACCTATGTACTGAACACTAGACCTGAGTTCGAATGATTGCTAAGCTTATAGGACCGGTAAAAGTCGAGTGATTACCTGTCACTCGCGAGCTCTATAGGAATTGCTTGTTTACTTTCTGCTATCAATATAAGGACGACGGACGGGGTTGTGTCCGATATCATGACCTTGTGTGAGACCGCGTCTGTGTTGATGAACTTTCTAAGGTCGCGGTGTGTGGTAGTGTTGGTTAAGTTTTTGAACATACTAGCCACATGCCGTAAATATGGTACGCGGTAAGCCTAGTAGCCGATCGGACCGGTGAGTGGATATACCTTCCACTCTCTCTTAGAGATAGGTTTTTATTTATGTTTATGTTGCGCAACACTGCGGCTACAGGGACGAGGTTGGTGCCCTATAGTCGGGGAGAGTGGCACTATCCACAGGTCGGAAAGAAAGGTAAACGATTGTTTGGGAACGACCCGACAGTGTTCCAAACGTGTGTGTTAGGTCTGCCTGGCCAGGTTAACAAATTCGATTCGAATCGTCTGCTTCTCACGATTTGGGACTACTTGATCTCTTTGCCACACAGAGTAATAAGAGCAACATTATTATGATCAATCTTGATGTTTACTTAAAATTCTACCATGGTTGAATAGTAGTTGCTTACATAGAATGGTTAATCAACTAGAATCTTGGAAGCTAAAATTTGAAAGTAAGGAGCTAGTCTTTATTGCTTTTCAAGAAAAGGAAAACCAGAGCCTCACAGAACCCTGCATAGTCTAGTTAGGTGGGCTATGTATACCCGTTGATGGTTAAGTCTTGCTGAGTATTTGCATACTCAGCCTTGCTGTTGAAACCCTTTTTCAGGTATGAGTTTTGAGGACCAGATTGCTAGTCTGTCTTGGCCCTGCTCTTTGCCTCCTGGCTGGTCCGTAGAGTGGGATCCGTCTTCGGCCGGCCATGACCCCGACGAGTGATACCTTGCTTGGGCTAGCTTGGTATACTTTTGCGACGTGTTGTAGCCGTCGTATTCTCTTTCTGCTGCTTATCAAACTCTAAACTTAAAGTTATGGCTTGTATAACTGTTTTACTAAGTTTGGTTCTGTAATAATGCTTTGAACTGGTATGTAATAACTACAGTGCTTGTGGTGTAAAATATGTGGTTGTAATATCTCTGGACTCGCCTTCATGCGGGGTATGCTTGTTCGATCCGAGAACAGGTGGTTGTATCGGGACGTTACCCGACATACCAAGAATTGTTCCGTTTGAAGTGCGTTTGTGTCGGTGTTGCCTTTATGGTGATGGCCAGCACACTTGAGCCGGGATAATTCAGGTGGTTCTGTCACATCAATCCTTAGTGCAGTCACTAGAAATGAGGGCGCCGAACCTATCCTAGCAACTGCACCCAAGGGGTGCCACTCTCGTGGTGTAATCAATACGATTACAAATGGATCCACAAGCGCACGGATATACCGTTGTAGCATTTCACCCGGAGAATAAGGGTATCGTTATTTATTTGTGTCCCAAAGGACAGCAACGGCAAAGGTATTGTACTCAACATTAACCATGACATTGTGCCTCAAGCAATAGGCAATACTCTAACAGGGGTAAGTACAGATAAAGAATAAGCAAGGGTAATGTGACACAGCACACATCCACACTCCAAGAGGAAGGAATAAAGGAGAGAAACTATAAAACAATGAACTACTCTATCCTACGTCAAGTCAGCTGGAGCTTTGGCTAGGTTAGGTGTCCTAGTGCTTCTATCCAAAGCTGGGGTCATGTTAGATCATGGTTAGGACTACAGGTGCCAGAAAAATAGGATAGCGGGGAGAAGGTCCCGCACTGGAGTACATCCAGTCCCGTTACCTCTTTGCATGAACTCCTACACCAAACCCGAACGTCGGGGAGTACGCTAAACGCAACACCGCTGTTACGCCAGATGGATAGGGCTGTCACCACCTGCCGTCTACCCCAGTCACACCGTGGAGCATGGTCATATCCGAAGAAACCCGCATACCCGAGCACCACGCTCGTGTATGAAGTCACTACTCTAGTGCCCCCAGGTCTCCCACCCTTTGGATGGACGAGTAAAACACTAGAGCAAGCCCGAAAGCACAACGAACCTCTATCCGTACCTGGATCATCTGGCCTAACCAAGACCGTAGCATAACTTATGAACGAACTAAGCATGGATTGATAAACTATCAAGATAGTAAAGCAGCCATGGCAAAACTCTATATTATGAATAGAAGTCTGACAAGTCGGATACAAAGCCATACCAGGAGCTGAGGATTGCTCAACGACTCTGAGGATGACTTGCTCGCTAAAGAGAACTAGCCTAGCTCCACTACCTAGCTAAGAGAGCAAGAGAGAGGAGAGCCTTCTTGGAGAGAATGGAATGAAGTGTGTGTGTGTGTGTGTGTGTGTGTGTTGAGGGGGGTGGAGGAGAGGCCTATTTATAGCTCTAGAGATCGGTTTCCCGCCAACGCACATATGGAAGGTGATCAGGAGCCTTGGCAGCCACTCCTCCTCGAAGTGCACCTGGACGGGAACCAGGCCAGGTTCGGCCGACCCAGGGGGTCGGCCGACCCCACCTGGCAGCCTCTCGGCCTAATCTTCTGCTAGATGGTATATTCTTTGATCCTTATCCTTATCCTCTGGTGCATCTTGCGTGGAGGCCCCGTTTCCTGTCACATGTGGGCCCTCTTTGTAAGGGTGTGACGCCGGATGCGATATTCTGCGTAGTTGTATGGCGTCTGCTGCGTGTTTTCGTCTTATTCCGCTCCTGCTCATCTGAAATGTACAAAACTCAAAAACAATTGTGGAGCAAGGTTAGTGATCAAATATGTGAGTAAGGCATGTAGTTTTCCTTTATTATTGAGTATAGTCGACGAGTGAAAATGGCACTTAAGCACTGTCAACAACTCCCCCAAGCTTGCCCTTTGCTCGTCCCGAATAAAGTTTTAGACTTAGGTTGTTGATCAGGAGTTGCTACAATGCCGCATTCCTGACTTATGCCCAAGGCACACCCGAGTGTTCTTACCTTTATTCTGAATAAGTTGGCCTTGTTCGCACCTTTTACCTTATTCATGTGGGGCTTATAGCATCATCCTCATCTTTGGCGGTTGAGGGTCAGAACGGCTTGTAGAGTACCACTTACCACTCCTTTGTTCAACCGGCAATCCGGAGGTTTTATAAAGTTTTTGAAAATAAAATTGTAGTTCCTCGGGTGATCTCTCGGGTCGCTCAATGTGTTTAATTCCTCACCAAGGCCTTTTTATGCGCATTTCTTTTTCCATCCAACTTCTAATGGCTTCTTTTTTGTGGATCTGTAGGTATGGAGGATATAATGGCAAACTTGCTTCTCATATTTCGCTAAGTCAAAGACCGGATCCACAGGAGAAACAAGTCATAATCCTTGATCAAGATGTGCATGTGTGTGGATATTTTTGGTGGATGGTGGATGAAACTCCTTCATATGAATTCTTTCCCTTATAAATTTTTTTTGTATGGGCTATATTTTCTCTTTCTTTTTTTATTTTCTTTTTTTTTTGACACGCCTTGTGGGCATATGGCATACCTTCTTTGGGTATGCATCTTCTCTCTCTCTCTCTCTTGACATGTCTTGTGGGCATGTGGCATACCTTCTTTGGGTATGCATCTTTTATTTCTTTTTGTATAGCCCATACATCATGATGATAACTTTGGAGAGAGATAAACATGGTACAATATGGAGTTTTATTTGTGGATGGATGGATGTACTTGCTATCTTCCAGGTGTTAGAAGTATAGCATGTGAGTGGTCGTGTACGTGATCTTGATCATGGGCGTATAAAGTGATTCTCACAAAGGGTCACAACAATTTGACAAAGCTCAATGAGAAGACAAGTTGCATATGTGGAAAGGCTATTCAAACTTGTAACTCATATGGCTCTGGATGGGAATTGCATATCACCGAGGAACTTTTATTTTTATTTTTGTATTTTTGAAAAGAAATACTCCGGATATCAAGCATCACGTAGGAGAAGATCATAGCAACTCTTTTCAGCCATATCATAACCCACAACAACCTAGATTTGAATTCTGCTTTTTCGCTACCCACAAGTTTCAAGCTCAAGGTTTGAACATCTAGCCACCAAACTCAGAACTTTAGCACAAGGTTGTAACTAGGCATATGAAAAGAACTAACAGAGCAACTATTCATCATTTCAACAAGGAAAAACTACACATGCTTACTACACATACTAGAAAGCAAGTAAATATTTTTGGATTTTTAAAGGTTTTGCCAATTTGTATTTGATTTTAGTTATGCGAATTTTTATGGATTTTCAGAATTTTGCAAATTTTTGTTTGATTTCATGTAAGGTTTTGAAAGCAGTAAAGATAGAGTTTGATACAAGGTACCTCTCATGGGGGTCCTCCCCCAAGCTAGCTTCAGGCTCACTACTGCTGGTTGGGATTAAACCCAGCCCAACGGTAGTAGGCCCTCCACTCCTCCTGGGATTGCTGCTGTTGCTGCTCCAGGTTGCAGATCCTCTCGCCTGTGTATCACTGTCAGTTTTGAGTTGACTCTATGTGCTGGCCCAACGACTCGTCGATGTTGATGGTGCACACGTTCAGCTCGCCCATCTGCCGAGTCAGAGTGGCGAATCCTCTGGACGAAGCTGTATGGCGGGGGGACCACTGGAGCTAGAACTGGTGGACCGGTGCCCTGAGGCCTGCCGTGCCCACTCGGTGGAGCTGGTACTCTGCCCTGACGAACCTCCAGCCTCATATTGCTGTGGTTGAGGCTGAGGTTGCTGCTGCATGAACTCCTCCCTTCTGGCCCTGCTTCTTATAACCCTGCCAGGAAGACCAGAAACACTATGCCTACGGCTCTCCTCTTGTGGAACAAGAGGGATGGTTAGCGAACGGCAGTTATACAGATGATACCCCGCGTTTGGCAATGGGATTTCATTTGCATAACCAAGCGAAAAGAAAATCAAGGAGTCATCCGGGCCTTTCTTGAGTGTGTGGCCTTGAACCAAGTATGCCTCATCGATCATAACACGGGGCTCCTCAATGAAGGGAACGGGGTTCCCATCTACGATTCCCATGTTTGATGCGATGCAGGTGATCAAAGAAGTGCATTCAATAGGACCTGTCATTCGAAAATTTGTGAGCCATTGCTTAACCATTGCTTGTGCTGGAGAGATTCGGATTTTGTTGACCATGGCGTATAATATCATCAACTCATCGTTCCGCACTGGTCGAGGATCATCTTTTGGAAAGAGAGTGATAGCCACCCACTTGTGCATCAAACGAAGAGTCGGATTTTGAATGTCATTGCACCGAGGTGCAAACTTGCCATGAACAACTTGACCCGAAATCAAACCCCAAAGCTCATGTCGATCAAAACCGCGGCAAGCTTTTGCAAGGGAAACTGGCAAGCGCGCGCTAAAACCAAGGAGGTGACTGAAATTTCTCCAATTAAAATAGCGTTCAACTCCAAAAAGTCGGAAAGAAACACCATCGTCCACCTCCCAAAGAGTGCAAAGAAACTGGATGGTGAGGAGACATGAACCATTCTCCTTAACGGGCACAAAACCATCTCATCCAACCGCATGCCAAACACGAGCGAAGTCAATGTCCATACCTGTTTTTTTCGAGAAGGTCCGGATCGAAGGCTCTGGTATGACCAAAGCTTCGATTCTTGATCATGGCGTAGGCTTGACGCTCGCGGTCATCTTGCAAGTCGAGGTATGGTGCATCATCTTCATATATCTCCATGTCCTCGGCTTGTGGTTCTGCAGCTTGCTCCTCGAACTGTTCTTCTTGTTCAGTCTTGCTCATAATCCATTGTAGTCGGTGTTGGTGCAGGTTCGGGGGAATGATGAGAGCTCGACTCGCCCTGCGAATGGGACGAGCCCAACCTCGTCATCCTCTTGAGAGCTCCGGAAATTTTCCGCCCTGGACCTCTCATGCTTGCAACAAGAATGAACGAGAACGAACGAGAACAACTCGATTCAGGCTACATTAGTGAAATGAAAATGAAACTCTTACCCAAAAGTTGTTCCTCCAAATATGTGATCAATCTTGCAGCAAAGAAATGAGAGAGAGAGTGTGTTCTTGCAATCAAACTTGGGTCGAAATCCAAAGGAAACCCGAGCAAGAATGTGTGAGAGGGAGTGGGAGTGGAGAGAGTGAGCATGAGAGCTCATCACCCCTCTCTCGGCCTCTATTTAAAGGAATTTGGGCGAGTGCACCCGAGGAAGAGCCAGGCACAACGGTCAGGTAGCCGTTGGAGAAGGTGTGGCCCAGGAGCCGTTGGTCCTGGGTCGGCCGACCTATGGGGTTGGCCGTCCCTAGGGTGGGCCCCCTGGTGTCCCCCTTCGGCCAGATGCTTCCTCAACGGTTATGAACTTTGGAAATATGGTGCACGGCCAAAAGTTTGCTCAAAAAGATGTTCAAATTATTTTTCCCAAAGGATTTTAAAACTCAGAAAATATTTTTGGTCTTTCTGTAAAAAGGGAAAAGTGCTAGAAAAATTCCAGCATGTAGAAAATAATTTTGAAAATTTCGAACATGCAGTGGAGAAAAATAAATAAGGTGCAAAGAAAATGTTAAAAAGCGGATGAAACAAACATGAGATAAATACCAATTTACTTTTGGCAAGGGCGCGTCGTTTAAATTCCGACGTGCACGACTTTTCTCCATCGTTCTTACCGTTCGTCGGCTCGTCCTGGAGAACTGGACGAGGCCGAACTCTTGACCTTCCTCCACACCTTCTTTTCCTTCTTCTTTCTTTTAGGTGCGGAGGGTCGTTGTTCTGGCTGGGGTTCTGGTGGACCCCAGAGTGCTTGCCCTTCACTGTCTTGTTGGATCATGAAGCACTGCTCTTCCTTCTTCTTGAACCTGAAAAACATATCCTCCCTTCCGACACGGAAACGGATTTCTCCCTTTCCGACATCGATCCTTGCCTTGGCAGACCTTAGAAAAGGTCGCCCAAGTACGAGGTCGACTCCGAGGTCGCCCTCCATATCCATTACCACAAAGTTGGCAAGGATGAAGGAGTCTCGTACTCATACGAAAATGTGTTCGGCTATCCCTTCGGGATACTGAATGGTTGAATCTGCAAGCTGTACGAGCATAGTTGTTGGGGAAAGAGCAGGATATTCAAGTGCTTCATATATTACCCTGGGCATTATATTCACGCTTGCCCCTAGATCGCATAGGCATCGCTCGAAGTGTTTGATGTAGATCGAGCAGCTGATCATGGGGACCCCTGGATCCTCTTGCACCGCTGCCACCATGCCATCCCAAACGTCGTTCCTTGGGGGATTGTACCTACCTGCATGTTTATTGCGTGGTGGCCTCCGGGACGAGTTACCCCGTCCGGTAGACACCATGCTGACATTTTCAACGGGAGACTCGGGTTGCCCCGGGATCTTCCTGCTCTCAACAGCAGGTAACGAAGTAGCAATTTGTGCAAGCTGGGTTTCGATCATTTTGTTGAAACTTAACTGGTTTTTAAGAGTAGAAGACAAAGCTTCAAGCTTAACATTTAAACTTTCTAGGAATTTATCATTGGCCAAAAGCTTTTTATTTATATTTTCGTTGATTTTAACTTGGCCAAGAACAAGTTCTCTCAAGGGAGGTTGGTTTGAATTGAAATTCGAATTATAAGAAGGATTGTAGTTATTACCTCCCTGAAAAGGTGGACGTGGCTGGTTCCACCCCTGGCCTCCTTGTGGTGGACGGTACCCGTTGTTGTTGTTGTTGTTGTTGTTGTTGAGGTACGCGCAGTCTTCATGGGTTTCGGGGCAGTCGTTCCCCGAATGTCCATTGTTGCCGCAGACTTCGCACGTGAAGTGCGAACCCATGGCGTAAACAGGAGCATGGATCGGTTGTTTGCTCCCTTCCTCAATCTTCTTGATTAGGAGGTCCAGCTTCGTGGCAATCATATCCGTCTCTTTGACGGTATGCATGCCATTTGTATGGTTTTGGAGTCGTTCATCGCTCCACCCCTGATTGGAGACCATCTTCTCGACCAATTCTTTTGCTTTGGCGATAGTCAGGTCGAGGTAGGCTCCTCCAGCAGCAGCATCAATGTTGGCTCGAGATGTCATTGTGAGCCCGTTGTAGAAGCTTTGCAGGATGAGCCACTCGTCCATGCCATGATGAGGACAGGCCAAGATGTATTCCTGCAGCCTGTCCCAAGCTTCTGGGATGGATTCCATCCCTGTCTGCTGGAAACTTGAAATTCTCCCGCGCAGGGCATTTGTTTTGCCCAGTGGAAAGAATTTTGCGAGGAACGCTTTGGAGCATTTGGCCCAGGTGTCGATGTCCTTTTCCTTGTAAAACCACTATTTTGCCTTCCCCAGCAGGGAGAAGGGAAACAGACGAAGCTTGATAACATCGGCGGTGACACCCCATATGAAAACAGTGTCGCAGAGCTCCAAAAAGTTCTGCAAATGTGCATTTGCGTCCTCATTCGGCTTGCCACAGAATGGGCTAACCTGCACCATGTTGATGAGGCTTGATTTTAGCTCGAAGTTCACGTCGCCGACGTTGATGTTGGGGCCAGTGGCCACATTGTCGGTGGAGGGGACGGAGAACTCGCGGAGAGTCTTTTCAGCCATAGCCTCAAGAACGAGTGGTGCTTCCTGAATGGGTTCCTGTGCCGGGAGGATAACGAGAGGAGGAACGATGCGAGGTCGTGCCCTTCTCACGAGCCTCTCTGGATTGTCTGTGTAGTTTTCCGGCAGGGAGAAACTAGTCTTACACTATCCCTGTCTTCTTTCAAATAAAAAATAAAAGAAGACATAAAGTGACATTAGCCTGAAAGAGTAAAGATTATATCCTGAGTACAAGGTCTAAGTTAATGTCAGCACAATATCTTTGTTCACATGCCATCCCCGGCAATGGTGCCAGAAATGCTTGTTGACATTTCTTAGCGCAATCACTAGGAATGGTTAATCCTTAGCAACAGCGCCAGAAATGCCTATTGGCAGTCCTTAGTGCAATCACTAGAAATGAGGGCACCGAACCCATCCTAGCAACTGCACCCAAGGGGTGCCACTCTCGTGGTATAATCAAAATGATTACAGATGGATCCGCAAGCGCACGGATATACCGTTGTAGCATTTCACCTGGAGAGTAAGGGTATCGTTATTTATTTGTGTCCCAAAGGATGGCAGCGGTAAAGTTATTGTACTCAACATTAACCATGACATTGTGCCTCAAGCAATAAGCAATACTCTAACAGGGGTAAGTACAAATAAAGAATGAGGAAGAGTAATGTGACACAGCACACATCCACACTCCAAGAGGAAGGAATAAAGGAGAGAAACTATAAAACAAAGAACTACTCTATCCTATGTCAAGTCAGCTGGAGCTTAGGCTAGGTTAGGTGTCCTAGTGCTTCTATTTAAAGCTGGGATCATGTTAGATCATGGTTAGGACTGCAGGTGCCAGAAAAATGGAATAGCGAGGAGAAGCTCCCGCACCAGAATACATCCAGTCTCGTTACCTCTTTGCATGAACTCCTACACCGAATCCGAATGTCGGGAAGTACGCTAAACGCATCACCGCTGTTACGCCAGATGGATAGGGCTGTCACCACCTGCCATCTACCCCAGTCACACCATGGAGCACGGTCATATCCGAACGATCCCACATACCCGAGCACCACGCTCGTGTATGAAGTCACTACTCTAGTGCCCCCAGGTATCCCACCCTTCGGATGGACGAGTAAAACATTAGAGCAAGCCCGAAAACACAACGAACCTCTATCTGTACCCGGATCATCTGGCCTAACCAAGACCGTAGCATAACTTATGAACGAACTAAGCATGGATTGATAAACTATCAAGATAGTAAAGCAACCATGGCAAAACTCTATATTATGAATAGAAGTCTGACAAGTCGGATACAAAGCCATACCAGGAGCCGAGGATTGCTCAACGACCCCGAGGACGACTTGCTCGCTAAAGAGAACTAGTCTAGCTCCACTACCTAGCTAAGAGAGCAAGAGAGAGGAGAGCCTTCTTGGAGCGAATGGAATGAAGTGTGTGTGTGTGTGTGTTGAGGGGGGTGGAGGAGAGGCCTATTTATAGCTCTAGAGGTCGGTTTCTCGCCAACACACATATGGAAGGTGATCAGGTGCCTTGGCAGCCACTCCTCCTCGAAGTGCACCTGGACGGGAACCAGGCCAGGTTCGGCCGACCCAGGGGGTCGCCTGACCCCACCTAGCAGCCTCTCGGCCTGATCTTCTACTAGATGGTATATTCTTTGATCCTTATCCTTATCCTCTGGCGCATCTTGCGTGGAGGCCCCGTTTCCTCTGACATGTGGGCCCTCTTTGTAAGGGTGTGACGCCGGATGTGATATTCTGCGTAGTTGTATGGCGTCTGCTGCGTGTTTTCGTCTTATTCCGCTCCTGCTCATCTGAAATGTACAAAACTCGAAAACAACTGTGGAGCGAGGTTAGTGATACAAATATGTGAGTAAGGCATGTAGTTTTCTTCTATTATTGAGTATAGTTGACGAGTGAAAATGGCACTTAAGCACCGTCAACAACTCCCCCAAGCTTGCCCTTTGCTCGTCCCGAATAAAGTTTTAGACATAGGTTGTTGATCAGGAGTTGCTACAATATCGCATTCCTGACTTATGCCCAAGGCACACCCGAGTGTTCTTACCTTTATTCTGAATAAGTTGGCCTTGTTCGCACCTTTTACCTTATTCATGTGGGGCTTATAGCATCATCCTCATCTTTGGCGGTTGAGGGTCAGAACGGCTTGTAGAGTACCACTTACCACTCCTTTGTTCAACCGGCAATCCGGAGGTTTTATAAAGTTTTTGAAAATAAAATTGTAGTTCCTCGGGTGATCTCTCGGGTCGCTCAATGTGTTTAATTCCTCACCAAGGCCTTTTTATGCGCATTTCTTTTTCCATCCAACTTCTAATGGCTTCTTTTTTGTGGATCTGTAGGTATGGAGGATATAATGGCAAACTTGCTTCTCATATTTCGCTAAGTCAAAGACCGGATCCACAGGAGAAACAAGTCATAATCCTTGATCAAGATGTGCAAGTGTGTGGATATTTCTGGTGGATGGTGGATGAAACTCCTTCATATGAATTCTTTCCCTTATAATTTTTTTTTGGTATGGGCTATATTTTCTCTTTCTTTTTTTTCTTTTTTTTGACACACCTTGTGGGCATATGGCATACCTTCTTTGGGTATGCATCTTCTCTCTCTCTTTTTGACATGTCTTGTAGGCATGTGGCATACCTTCTTTGGGTATGCATCTTTTATTTCTTTTTGTATAGCCCATACATCATGATGATAACTTTGGAGAGAGATAAACATGGTACAATATGGAGTTTTATTTGTGGATGGATGGATGTACTTGCTATCTTCCAGGTGTTAGAAGTATAGCATGTGAGTGGTCGTGTACGTGATCTTGATCATGGGCGTATAAAGTGATTCTCACAAAGGGTCACAACAATTTGACAAAGCTCAATGAGAAGACAAGTTGCATATGTGGAAAGTCGAAACCGGTCATACACTATCCTATTTTCATATCAACAAAGACAAGAAAACAAAGCCAAGTTAGCCTGTTTAGCAAGCGAATACAAATTTTGATTTTGTTCATAACTTTGTCTATATACTTCAATCTGTGCCTTCTCTGGCAACGGCGCCAAAATGCTTGTTGGCGCCTACCAACATCACCACCGAGAAAGCAACGATGACGCCCGCAGACGCCAATTTGGGGTGGCAGTATTTCATGAACCACGAATAAATCCGTAATCGCACGGAATACCGCTGTAGCATTTTACCCGAGAGTATACCGGGGTGTCATTTATATTTCCGCAGGGAAGACGGTGAGTGAAGAGATATAGACTAGTGGATGAACTTTATCTAGATTGGATATTCTCATGCATAAACAGGGGTAAGATATATAACATGGTAGGAGGTAGTGTGACACACAGACAAACTACCTTCTGGATAAATAAATAAACGAAAAGATAAAAGATGCTCTAGACCGGGAGCAAGGCAGAAGTTAGAGCTCGAGTCAACTGTGCTAGGCTAGCTATATCTATGCCATCTTATGGTTAGATCGTCAGAGATTAAACTACACAACAGGGAGACCGCTATCGAAGTAACGAGAGAAGCCCGTACACCCCGGCGGCTTTATGCACCTCCTACCTCCCATATCGAACGTGGAGGATTACTAGGACTCGAACAGGGCTGTCACCACCTGCCGGCTACCTCTACAAACCGTGGGTATAGTTGACATCCAGCAACTTTTAGCTAATCTAGACACTATGTCTACACTAGTAAGCGATACTCTAGTGTCCCGCGCGGAGCCCCCACCCTCCGGATGGACAGACATCACACTAGAGCAAACATACAAATACTGGAGCAGTTGATAGAGTTCTAAGGCCGATATGTTAACCATCGCAAGCACAAGGCGATCATGCAATGCAAGCATTGAACAATAACGCAACCATATCAAGAAGCATATATCCGATAACTCAGAACATACTTCAAGCAGATATCGGTAACCATAGTCTAATTCTATTACAAACAACTGAATATTACAAGAGAGAGCTAGAGATGAACCCATACCAGAACTCTCGAGCAACTCCGGCGTCTCGATGACTCCAAGACTTCTTCTAAACTCCACTAAGCCTAAAGACTAAGCAAGAAGTGAGTGAGGTGAGGTGTGTGTGTCCTATTCTCTACCCCCCTTGTATTTATAGCAAGGAGCCACGGGATAAACCTGCAGAACCGACCTAGGGGACCTATGAGGAGGCAACACGTGGCTTGGATGAGGCGGTGGGGCCCACAGGCCAGGTCGGCCGACCAGGTTGGTCGGTCGGCCTGCCCGAGGTGCCAACCGCCCCCAGCTTCGTCCAGCAGGCTATCCTAGGCCTTTTTGTCCTAACCCCACTCGTCTTGGTCTGTCTTGAGTGGTCTGAACTGGGTACTTGGGCTACACTTGGTCCATTTGAGCCTGAATCGTCGCTCTAATATTTTCTGTGATTTTATGTCGGGCCAAAGTGTGCTTGCAACCTGCATATTAGCTCAAAAACACGACTTGAATTTTCTAGAAGGTGAAGTGTGATTTAGAGACTTTATTGGATAAAGATGCGTGAAAGAAATGCAAACTCTCATGATATGCTGATCAAGTTGACACCTGGAAATGGTCGTTAGTGAGCGTCAACAATCCCCTCTTTGACTTTACAATATATGGAATGCAAGTATGCTCTGTTCTTATCCTACCTTGAGCTCCATAAAGGCTTTTTAGCAGTAGGAAAGACCGAAGGCAGATTCTGCCCTGGTGAGGATAATAAAAGTTGAGTGCTTCGAGAGAATCATCCCGGGAACTTTGCCATGTTTTCAAAAATATATCTCCAGATGGATTGCAGATCGAAGAACAAGTAAGTACTATTTTATACACCGTTCTAACTATCAACGTCCCAAGACAAGGAGACAGCTAAGAAGTCCCATGAAGGAGTAAGGTACTTGTGCAAAGGTATGATAGCCAACTCATTTAAACTTATAGATGAATATTTTTGCTTCAGACTATGACATGACAGGTAAGGTATTAGTCAAAGTGATTTTCTGATCAACAACCTGATTTGTCCTACTTTGCTCAGGACGAGCAAAGGACAGCTTGGGGGGATCTTGTTGACGCTCACTAACGACCATTTTCAGGCGTCAACTTGATCAAAAAATCATGAGCGTTTGTATTTCTTACACGCATATTTATCCAATAAAATTCCTAAACCACACTTCAGCTTCTAGGAAATGCAAGTTGTTTCTGAGCTAATATGCAGGTTACAAGCACACTTTGGCTCGACATAAAATCACAAAAAATATTAGAGCATCGATTCAGGCTCAATTGGACCAAGTGTATCCTAAGAACCGAAGCAAAACCAGTTAAGACAATGCAAGCCCCAGTGTTTAGACAAGGTCAGGCCCAAACAAGCCCAACCCCGGGCAGTTGGGGGCGGTGAGCTCCACCAGCAGGCCGGCCAACCACCCTGGTCAGCCGACCGGCCCTGGACCCCACCGCCTTAAACCTGCCACGTGGCGATGTCTCATAGGCTCCCAATGGCGGTTCACCGAGGATTGCAGCTTCTCACCCCGTGGCTCCCTACTATAAATATAAGGGGAGGGGTAGAGATTAGAACACACACATCTCTCCACACTCACCTCTCTTGCTTATCTTGCATAGTCTTTAGGCTTAGTGGAGTTTGGGAGAAGTCTAGGAATCATCGAGTCACCGGAGTTGCTCGACAGTTCTGGTATGGGTTTGTCTCTAGCTCTCTCTTGTAATATCTGGTTGTTTGTAATAGAATTAGACTATGGCTACCGATATCTGCTCGAAGTATGTTCTGAGTTATCGGATATATGCTTTTTGATCTGGTTGCGTTATTGTTCAATGCTTGCATTGCATGATCGTCATGTGCTTGCGATTGTTAACATATCGGCCTTAGAACTCTATCAACTGCTCCAGTATTCGTATGTTTGCTCTATTATGATGTCTGTCCATCCGGAAGGTTGGGGCTCCGCGCGAGATACTATAGTATCACTTACTAGTGTAGACATGGTGTCTAGATTAGCTAAGAGTTGCTGGATATCAACTATACCCACAGTTTGTAGAGGTAACCGGCAGGTGGTGACAACCCTGTTCGAGCTCTAGTAATCCTCCACGTTCGGTATGGGGGGGGTAGGAGGTGCATAAAGCCGCCGGGGTGTACGGGCTTCTCTCGTTACTTCGATAGCGGTCTCCCTGTTGTGTAGTTTAATTTCTGACGATCTAACCATAAGATGACATAGATATAGCTAGTCTAGCACAGTTGACTCGAGCTCTAACTTCTGCCTTGCTCCCGGTTTAGAGCATCTTTTATCTTTTCTTTTTTTATTTATCTAGAAGGTAGTTTTTGTGTGTGTCACACTACCTCTTACCATATTATATATCTTACCCTTGTTTATGCATGAGAATATCCAATCTAGATAAAGTTCATCAACTAGTCTATATCTCTTTATTTACTGTCTTTTCTGCGAAAATATAAATGACACATCGGTATACTTCCGGGTAAAATGCTACAGTGGTATTCCGTACGCTTGCGGATTTATTCGTGGTTCATGAAATACCTGCCACCCCAATTAGTATCTGCGGGCGTCATCGCTGTTTTTCCGGTGGTGACGCTGGTAGGCGCCATCAGCCAGCTTGCTCCCCCCGAGCCACCACTGGCTAAGGAGAAGCGGTGCGAGGCGAAGCTGCGTGCAGTGGAGCAGCACAGTGGCCGCTCGAGACGGAGCAGCAGAGCAACGTTTGGTGCACGCGGCCGCATAAGGTGAGGTGGCGGAACGACACCATGCTCGCCCAAGGCAGAGCCACACGCGGAGCGGCCCCGCAACCACAAGTGGCGGAGCCACGCATGGCGCAGCTTGCACCCACCCGAGGCAGAGGACCCACGCCGGAGTGGCCCTGTGACTACCTGAGGCCGAGCAGCTCACAGCAGAACGGCATGAGGATCTACTGCGACAACCCCCACATGGTGCAGGCAGAGGCAGCCATTGGAGCCCTGAGCTTCCCCTCCCGCCCATGTGGGAACAGCTCGTCTTTTGCTCCATCCTGAGCTTGGGCGCCGGCAGAGAGGGACATAGATTCAGTGCCTTTGCTCTTCAAAGGCATGTTGTACCTTTGGCTTCATATCCACCGCGAATCACACATTCGAAGGCTGCAATGATCTGCAGGTATAATCTTATCCATCCAAGTCTTTTTCTTGGGAGCCAGAAGCAGAAGGGGGAGTTCCGCACCGCGCTGCAACTTAGGAGGTGTGTGGATCAACTAATTCGTTTTATACTTGTAATGACCCTAAAGCTTATGCAAGTGGTGTCTTGAGCAAGGACATCATTATTGCTACGAAAACATGATAGGTTATCCACCTAGACTTAGGATACATCTTAGATTATAAAGAATTTTTTCTTGCTGAAAACCCTTATGTTACACAGCATCCAAAAGAAATGGAGAATAATGGCGGCAACGTAGGAGCAAGTGTGAGGGTTGAAGAGTACAATGTTATTGGCAGTTTTACCCAACTCGCGACTGCTCTAATTTGTGATGATAATATTCTCCATGCTGGCGATCTGTTCTAGTATGTGCAGGTTGGTTAGGTAATATTTTGGACAAGAGTAACTATAGTATTTTGTGAGTTAACTATAGTATTTTGTGGTCTAATTGTACAAGAGAAATGGCCAAGTGATAGTATTTATTGTGTCAAACCATCAATTTAAATGATTGAAAGTGCCATGTATTGGTGGTTGTACTATGAATGTCATTTCAAATGGTTCAAAATGCAAATTTTATTTTATGTTATGTGCATGTTAATCTCTAATGAAGTCTGTATAGGTTGTTGTTTTGCATGCTCAATGTTTAATGCACATTGTCTAAATGATAAGACAAATTGTGTTAGTGGATTTGCTAGGATACAATGGCTTAAAAATACTAAGGGATACAACTTTGCCGTGGGTTCAGTGCCTTTGCTCTTCAAAGGCACGTTGTATCCTAGCAAACTCACTTTTTTCATGAGTAGATCTAAGCAAGATAAAACTAACAAAACAAGTTTTACTATTTTTGGATCTATATTTATTTTTCTATGATTTTTGCAAACTCAAACACACACATGTACAACAAGGATTGTTATTAGCTTCTACCACTGCTCATCTTCTTCATGTCCCCGAACAGACCCACGACGTGCGCGACGCGGCGGACGGCTACGCGGCGAAGCAGGGCCGGAGAGGGGCCGGGGACGCGCGCAAGGCGTGTTCCAGGCGACGGCAAAGCTCACCGACAATGGCACGGGCGGAGAGGAGCGACGACGGGGCGGCGCGACGACGAACGGCGGCAGCAGGCGGAGGGCTGCGCCAACGGCCCTGCAGGGAGGGGGAGGAGGCCTGGTGAGGAGGGAAATCGAGCGAGGGAAGGGAGGAAATGCTCCCCGCGCAAGGAATCGAGAAGTAGCTCACCGGAGACGACGAATCGACGGCGTGGGTAGAGCTTCGACGTGCTCCAATGGTGGCCGGCCGGTGCGGGATCGATTCCGGTCGGGGAAACGCGGGGCTGAGCTCGAGAAAGCTTGGAGTAGGTGCAAGGGAATACGAGGAGGCCCTGGGTGCGCGGAAATCGGAGGACGGTGGCCGGAGTTGTCGGGGCGGCGATGGGGCCGAGCTCTGCTCGAGCTCCAGGAGGAGGAAGATGGGAAGGAGAAGGAGAACACGGCAACGGGGAAGGATAAGGCCGGCGACAGCAGCACGGATAGGGACACGCACGCGTAGAACGAGGATCATCGGCACGTGGAGCGAGAATGACCGGCGGTGGCGACGCGTGCGATGTGGCGCCGAGTAGAACAGAGAGAGGGAGGGAAGGGGAGGCTGACAAGCGGGCCCGGCGAGGGATTTTTATTTATTTATTTTTTTTCTTGGGCTGTGACAACTCTCCCCCCTTAAGAAAATCTCGTCCCGAGATTTTAATAGATAGGATGGAAGGGACAAAACTCCAGGTCGATTGAGGCCATATTCACTCATTGGAAAAGAATTCCGGGTATTCTTGACGTAACTGATCCTCACGCTCCCACGTGGCCTCATCTTCAGAATGATTGCTCCATTGGACCTTTATAAACTTCATCGTGTTACGCTTCACATTTCTTTCATCTCGATCAAGAATGGCTATTGTGTGTTCTTCGTAGGTAAGACCCGGTTGAAGGTCAAGTGACTCAAGGTTAATGGCGTCGGTTGGAACACAGAGACACTTCTTCACTTGAGAGATATGGAAGATATTGTGTACGGCGGAGAGTGATTGAGGGAGTTCCAACTGATAAGCCACTGCTCCAACTTTTTTGGTGATTCGAAAAGGTCTGACATAGCGTGGCGCTAACTTTCCTCTGACTTGAAAATGGCGAGTGCCCTTAAATGGAGAAACCTTGAGATAGACATAATCGCCAACTTTGAGGGGGAGTTATCAGCGACGACGATCAGCATAAGTCTTCTGGCGAGATTGACCAATGCGAAGATTCTCACGAATAATTCTGACTTGGGTTGAAAACAGAAATCATGGCTATACAAGGTGAATTTCAAGGAGCTCGGAAAAACTGAAAAGAAAGGGCATCAAGGCAAGTTTTTCTCAAGAACATTCTTGCTCGATATTGTTTATTAATTGAGTTGCATGATGCAAGATACACATGTTGACATGCCAGTTAGTGTACTAATACCCCTAGAAACTCAAAACTTAAGACAACCCATTCGCATCGTTATTCGTCTAGGGCCTACCCCAAAAAAAATGAGGTAGAGAAAAACATTTTAAGAGTTGCATGAAATGATAGTTGTAGTAGTTCATATCCACACGTACTTAAGCACCAGCGCGCACCCAGTGGTACAGTCGTATGGCTGCAGTCCATACAAGGCCCTAGGTTCCGTCGCGGCACTATAGTTCGTGGAATAATCACCATTACAAAAGAAAATCATAGTGAGCAACCCAAGTAGCACAAATTGAGAGAGAGATTTTTCAGATTTCAAAAACATCAAAAGCTTTACGTAGACATACGAGACACATAACGTTAGTTAGTCTATCACACGGATTTCACTATGTCAAACCCACACCCAAACAACATGTGATTATGCAATGCAACTATGTTGCAACCCTGTTCATGCACGATGGCTATGATGTATGTGATCAAGTTTTTAATGTACTCATATTTATTTGAGCAAGAATGTAAGCGGATCCAATTCAGATATAGGAATCAAGACATTTTGAAAAAAACAAATATGAACGCTAGAAGAACCACAAGATGTTTCTCATCATTAAGGATAGTCGAGATGAATTATCTTCGAGCATTCGAATGAATGGCCTAGAGACGAGGATAATCTGCAGATTTCTCCATACCGTCGTTGAAGCTAACAGTTGTGATGGCAAGAAATCTCAGAAAGGTTTATAGAACCTTAGGAAGTGAAACTTAGATTCAAAACTCTGCACGTCCTACGTTTCTAACCATACTAGGTCTATCAAAAGTGAGATGTGCAAAGGTGTGAAGAGACTTATACGAAAATATTAGCAAACACCCAAAGCAACACAATATGCATGATATGATGCATGCATGCGAAGTATGAATGCAACATGACGTCTCCTCACATCATGAGCACGCTTTAACATTCTAGCACTCACGTTAGTTAGTCTATCACACGGATTTCACTATGTCAAACCCACACCCAAACAACATGTGATTATGCAATGCAACTATGTTGCAACCCTGTTCATGCACAATGGCTATGATGTATGTGATCAAGTTTTTAATGTACTCATATTTATTTGAGCAAGAATGTAAGCGGATCCAATTCAGATATAGGAATCAAGACATTTTGAAAAAAAACAAATATGAACGCAAGAAGAACCACAAGATGTTTCTCATCATTAAGGATAGTCGAGATGAATTATCTTCGAGCATTCGAATGAATGGCCTAGAGACGAGGATAATCTGTAGATTTCTCCATACCGTCGTTGAAGCTAATAGTTGTGATGGCAAGAAATCTCAGAAAGGTTTATAGAACCTTAGGAAGTGAAACTTAGATTCAAAACTCTGCACGTCCTACGTTTCTAACCATACTAGGTCTATCAAAAGTGAGATGTGCAAAGGTGTGAAGAGACTTATACGAAAATATTAGCAAACACCCAAAGCAACATGTTACTTTGCTGTAGATTTATCTATAGATTTATCTTGCAAAAGTGAGTTTAATGCTTATTTATTTGTGCTCTACTCGAAAAATGTCAAAACAAATTTTGTTAGACTCCTTGTGAGGTGTAGTTTTCAGTGGTGCAGCTTGTTCACATGCTTCTTTGCTGTGTATCAAAGTTTTAGTTTGTTTTCTTATACTTTGTCTGAAAATGGTTTAGTATAGAACTTTTTGCTGGAAAGTGGTAAAATGGCAAAACCAGTTTTTTTAGCTTTGTTTTCATGCCTAGTTTCTATGATAATTTTCTTGGATTTGTTTAGTTCATTTTGCATTCCTTTCCCGATTTATCTTGCTTAGAGTAGCTGAAAATTGATCTATTTATGGTTATTTATAGGAAAATGCTTTTGCTGCAAAACCAATTTTCATGAGTTCTTTGCATTGTCCTCTGCATGCTCAAATTATTTCATGATTTATGCTTGTTGTTTAGTTCATTTCTTAATTCTTGCATCGCATTCATGCATTATAGTGACCGAACCGTCGGAGAACGAACCCGTGGAGCCCGCCGAGTTCGTTGAGCCCGAGCCTGGAGTCCCGTTCGTGATCGAGCCCGAAGTTAACCCAGGCAAGCAGCTAAGCATATTCCTTGCACCTGTCTAATCTAATTTAGTTTAGCTATTACACCTGGGTATTGTTGGGCTATATATATATAATGTATGTATTGCATTTTTATACCTATTTTTATGCGTAATCCATCCTTGATTTATTATCCTTGTTCTTGGCACTAGTTAGTTAGTTAATTACCTAACTTAACTAGATGCTTAGCCCTGCTTAGAATACTTCTATTGCTCGCTAGACAGGAATGGTTTGGAGGATCACACTTACCGATAATCCTTGATCGCGCTGGTTTGGTTTGGTGGCCAGTACAGTAATAGTATCGAGATTCGAGCGGAATGGTAGGGCCTAGAGAATGAAATCACATGGGCATAGTCCGCTTGGATCAATTAAGGACCGAGTGGATGCCATCGGCCTTGAGCACCTTTCCGTGCTACCACATATCCAATATAATGGAACGGATGAGCCAATTACCTTCTTTGACTTGATCATTGATGTGCAGTCCTAGATACATGGCTTCGGGCTATGCAGAGAGGCTTAGTGTGTCCCCAGGTGGACCTATGTGTAGGAAAGTTTAGAGATGTCCCTGGTGGAACCAAGTCTCTACTCGTAATCTAGGTGTGAGGTTCAATGATCGAGCCTTGTTGGGAACGGTTGACGTGAGTACCCCCCTTGCCCGGCGTGATCGGTTGGGTGAGTCGCATGGTCCTCGCGTCGTGTGGGTAAAGTAGTACACCCTTGTAAGGTTATAATCAATTCGAATTGCCGCGCTCTCGGATATGAGCAAGCTTTTGGTTCGCCGAATTCCTCTTAGAGAGTTTCGGTATTGTTGGTTTTGGAATCATGTCTTGTCAATGATCTATTGATTATTTATATTACTCTTTTAATCAACTAAAAGTGTTTGGGGTTGGGCAAGATTAATTAATTCTGATAAGTGATAGTGTAGAAAGCTAATGCTTTTGCAATAATTACTTAACCTTAAAGCTTTTACTTGAGCCAAGGCATGATCCTTACTTATTTAATCGCGTAAGTCTTGCGGAGTACCTTTGTACTCAGGGTGCTTTCTAAAACTAGTTGCAGGTGAGCCGGAAGTGGTGTTCGGCCACTTCTACCCCGCTGATCCGAATGCGGGGGAAGAGTAGGTCGTGGTGGCTGTAATGATGTCCTTGAGCAAGGCGTCATTACTTTAGTAAGTCTTTATCGTAATCGAGCTTCGGGAGGGCATGTAAATGCAATAAACTTTATGTTTCTATTTAATATGACTTTCGTGAGCCCAAGGCTTGTAAGTGAAGTTTGAAACCCACCTATGTTGAACTTGTAATATTAAGCTGTGAACTCTGATAGTATAAAACTGCTCTTTGTGGATTTTTTTGGCGATGTATTCGATTGTAAACGGTATGTGCATATGCTTATTCTGGGCGTATGTTGGAGCACATACCGGGACTACCGGATTTGATATTATTTTGGATGAATGACGTGTCGGTTATTCGTGTCTCTAGATGTGGGATAACACGTGGCACGCTCTCCGGCAAGCACGTGTTAACTCTCATCTGGATGATAATGACCGGCGGTTCGTTTAAAATAGTATCAAATTGGGCGGTTCTCACATTGGAGGTTCACATTTACCGTTTATCCTTGATCGCACTGGTTCGGTTGGGTTGTTAAGAGTTTGGTAGTATCGAGATTCGAGCGGAATGGTAGGGCCTAGAGAATGAAATCACATGGGCATAGTCCGCTTGCAGATCCCGAGGCAGATAGCTGACGTTGATTTGTAACGACCCGGCCCAGGATAACGGCTAAGATCTACTCTACACTTTGAGTAAACCACACCTGCTAAATAACTCTCTTGCGCTTTCTTTCTCGCTTCGCGCAAAAGGATCGATCCGGAGTTAACAGCTTCTCGCGACCGGCTATTTAAGCCGGTATGTCTCTTGTTGGGTTTCCCGTATGGGGCTAGACTGGGAATACTGTGCCGGAGCTACAGTATTTTTCGCGCTACAGTAGCCATGCTACAGTAACTCGAATTCAGCCTGGCCCAACTGCCCACGGGCTGTCACAGTCACCCCCATTGAGGACTCGACGTCCTCGTCGAGACATCGAATCAGCTTACCCATACGGGACAAAGGAGCAGGATCCCCTCTCTTGGGCCACGTCCCATACGTCTAGTGCTACGATCCCATGTGCCACGCCCGTGGGTTCACTGCCAGCAGCCCATGTGTGTCCGTCCACATGCTGTTGGCATCTGTGTTTCCACGCGTCGACGTGCTCATGTACGCGCACTTCTACCCGTACGTGGCGTGAAACCGCGAGAGTATGGCTCTGATACCCCTGTAACGACCCGGCCCAGGATAACGGCTAAGATCTACTCTACACTTTGAGTAAACCACACCTGCTAAATAACTCTCTTGCGCTTTCTTTCTCGCTTCGCGCAAAAGGATCGATCCAGAGTTAACAACTTCTCGCGACCGGCTATTTAAGTCGGTATGTCTCTTGTTGGGTTTCCCGTATGGGACTAAACTGGGAATACTGTGCCGGAGCTATAGTATTTTTCGCGCTATAGTAGCCGCGCTACAGTAACTCGAATTCAGCCCGGCCCAACTGGCCACGGGCTGTCACAGCTTGAGTTGACGAGAAGCATAGGCCACTACTCGGCCTTCTTGCATAGGAACACAGCCAAGACCGATGCGAGAAGCATCGCAATAAACATCGAAACTCTTGGAAATATCTGGCTGAGCAAGAACTGGAGTAGTAGTGAGGCAATCCTTAAGGGTTTGAAAGGCTTCTTCACAGGCTGGGGACCACTCAAACTTGACCCCATTCTTCAATAACTCGGTCATAGGCTTCGCAATTTTAGAAAAGTTCTCTATGAACCGGCGGTAATATCCCGCAAGTCCAAGAAAACTCCGGATCTCATGGACATTCTGAGGTTGCTTCCAATCAAGAACATCTTGCACCTTACTAGGATCTACAGCAATACCATCCTTGGAGAGGACATGACCAAGGAAAGATACTTTTTCAAGCCAAAACTCACCTTTGCTGAACTTGGCATAAAGATGATGCTCTCTAAGCTTTTGGAGGACGATATGAATATGACGAGCATGATCTTCTTTGGTCTTGGAATAAATAAGAATATCATCGATAAAGATGATCACAAAGACATCAAGTTCCTCCATGAAGATGCTATTCATCAGATACATGAAATAAACTGGTGCATTGGTGAGGCCGAAGGACATGACAGTGAATTCATAGTGACCATATCTAGTAGAGAAAGCCGTTTTTGGAATATCTTCTTTCCGGATCTTGATTTGATGATAACCTAACCTTAAATCAATCTTTGAGAAATAACGAGCTCCCGAGAGTTGATCAAATAAGATATCAATTCGAGGAAGAGGATATTTGTTCTTGATAGTGATTTCGTTTAACGGACGGTAATCAACACACATCCGTAAACTATCATCTTTCTTCTTCACAAAAAGAGCCGGGCATCCCCAAGGAGAGGAACTCGGATGAATGAAACCCTTATCCAACAGAATCTTGAGTTGTTTCTTCAATTCCTTTAACTCATTGGGAGGCATTCGGTAAGGCTGTCTAGAGATAGGAGCAGTCCCGGGCATGAGCTCTATAATGAATTCCACCTCACGATCAGGAGGCATACCCGGTAATTCTTCTGGAAAGACATCCGGATACTCACAAACCATGGGAATATCTTCCAACGCCGTGGATTTGGTACTCGCCAAGGCATATAAACAAGATTCCACCTTGGCAAGAGACAGTAAAACTCTACTCCCACAAGGGTGTAAAAGATCAATGGTACGGGGCCCACATTTGATAACTCCATCATGCTTACCCAACCAATTCATCCCAAGAATCACATCTAACTCCATCTTGTCTAGAATGAGAAAATTGGCTCGAAAAGTAACTCCCTCAATGAGAATTGGAACCTCACTAGCAAAGTGTCTGGCAATAATTTCCCCACCCGGTGATTCTATATGATATGGCACTGGTAGGTTTTGCATCTCAAGCTTACTATGCAGCATAAATTTCTTGCTGATGAAAGAAAAAGTTGCTCCAGAATCAAAAAGAACACTTGCAGGGTGAGAGTTGATTAGGAGCGTACCCATGAGGACTTCGGCATTCTCCGGAATTTCTTCGGCGGTGGTGTAGTTGAGGCGGCCACGTTTAGGAGCTTGTTGTGGCTTAACTTCTTGACGTTGTGCTTGAGATAGAGGATTTTTAGGCCTGGGTGCATTGAAGGCACCACCACGCCTTGGAGAGGGGCAATCCCTGGAGAAATGACCTGTGCCACCACAATTGAAGCACGGACCCTTTGCGGTAACACCTGGGTTGTTCCAATAGGCATTGACCGGCCTAGGAGCTTGTCCTTGGGGAGGTTGAGGGTGGTGCACAATCCACATAGGGCGAGGAGCTTGAGCACCCGGTGCCCGAGGTGGAAAAGGAGAAGGCCCCAGACGTGGACGTGAGGAGCTACCGCCCGCAGAGGTAGGAGCAGGACGCTTGTTCTTTGCCTCAAGATTCTTCATCTTGTGCTCAGCTCTGATAGCGATATTCACCAAGTCATTGAAGTCTTCAAACTTGGTAGTGGAGAGCTTATCTTGTAACTCTGCGGAGAGCCCATCGTACAGGCGTTCTTGCTTCTTGGCATCGGTAGCCACTTCTTCAGGTGCATATTGGGAGAGGGTGTTGAAGGCGTTGACATAGGTCATCACATCACGACTTCCTTGAGTGAGATTCAGAAATTCCTTCTTCTTGATGTCCATGATACCCTTGGGAATATGGAAGGAGCGAAAAGCTGTGCAGAACTCCTCCCATGTGAAGCGGTAGTTGGCAGGGTGAGATGCCTTGAAGTTCCGCCACCAAGCCCCAGGGGCATCATGAAGTTGATGAGCAGCAAAAAGAACCTTCTCATGGGGCTCACACTCAATAAGACCAAGCTTCTCTTCAATCACATTGAGCCAGAAATCCGCATCCAGAGGATCTTTGGAGATCGGCGGGGTAGAAGTGGCCGAACACCACTTTCGGCTCACCTGCAACTAGGTTTAGAAAGCAACCTGAGTACAAACGGTACTCGCAAGACTTACGCAATTAAATAAACAAGGATCATGCAAAGGCTCAAGTAAAAGCTTTAAGGTTAAGTATTTATTGCATAAGCATTTGTTCTCTACACTATCACCTATCAGAATTAATTAATCTTGCCCAACCCCAAACACTTTTAGTTGATTAAGAGAGTAATATAATCTATAACTGATCATAGCTGTAACATGAACCAATCCCATCATAATCGAAATTCTACGAGGAGTTCATGGGATAATGAGCTTGCTCATAACCGAGAGCGCGGCAATTCGAATTGATTATAACCTTGCAAGGGTGTACTACTTTACCCACATGACGCAAGGACCATGCGACTCACCCAACCGGCCAAAGTTGGATAAGGGAGTACTCGCGTCAACCGTTCCCAACATGGCTCGATCATTGAAATCTTCACACCTAGCTTACGCGTAGAGACTTAGTTCCACCAGGGACATCTCTAAACTTTCCTACACATAGGTCCACCTGGGGACACACTAAGCCTCTCTGCATAGCCCGTAGCCACGTAGCTAGGACTGCACATCAATGATCAAGTCAAAGAAGGTAATTGGCTTATCCGTACCATTATATTGGATATGTGGTAGCATGGAAAGGTGCTCAAAACCGACGTCGTCCACTCGGTCCTTAATCGATCCAAGCGGACTATGCCCATGTGACTTCATTCTCTAGGCCCTAACATTCCGCTCGAATCTTGGTACTCCCACTTCATCACCACCCAAACCGAACCAGTGCGATCAAGGATTATCGGTAAGTGTGATCCTCCAAACCATTCCTGTCTAGCGAGCAATATGAGTATTCTAAGCAGAGCTAAGCATCTAGTCAGATTAAGTTATTAACTGTCTAACTGGTGCCAAGGATATGAATAAACGAATCAAGGAAGGAGAATGCATGAAAATAGGTACAAGAATGTAATACGTACATAGTATATATATAACCCAACAATACCCAAGTGAGATAACTAAACTAATCAAATTAAATAGGTGCAAGGGATTATGCTTAGCTGCTTGCCTGGGTTAACTCCGGGCTCGACCACGAACGGGATTCCGGGTTCCGGCTCGACGGATTCGGTGGGCTCCTCGGGTTCGACCTCCGACGGTTTGGTCACTATAATGCATGAATGAGATGAATGCATTAGCATGATGCTATGCTTATGCACGAGTGATATGACAAGTACAAAGAATGCCACCATGCGATGATGCACAAACGTAACACACGCGATGACCATGATCCCTATTGAACATGCGATCGGCAAACTAGTGCGAGAAATAAGAAACAAACTTACACCACAAGCAAAAATCATAAATTAAATTGAGCATGTAGATGACATTACAAGGGAACTCATGGAAATTGGATTTGCAGCAAAAGGATTTTTCTAGAATTAATCATAAATATATCAATTTTTAGCTACTCTAAACAAGATAAATCAAAAAGAACGTGCAAACGAGTTCAAACAATTTCCATAAAATTTGCACAGGAACTAAACATGTAAACAAGGCTAACAAAAGTGGTTTTGCCATTTTATCATTTTCAGAAAATATTTATGCAATAAACAACATTTCAGACAGCAAGCATGAAATCGAAACAAAACCCTAACCAACATGCGAGATTCATGCAAGCAAGTTGTACCACTGGAAAGAACATTTCACAAGGAGCCTAACAAAATTTGGTTTGGCATTTTTAGAGCATCACACAAATAACTAAGCATTTAACTCACTTTTGCAACATTAAACCACAAGTAAATCTACAGGACAGTAACATGCAAAACTATATTTTTCATGAGTAGATCTAAGCAAGATGAAACTAACAAAACAAGTTTTACTATTTTTGGATCTATATTTATTTTCTATGATTTTTGCAAACTCAAACACACACAAGTACAACAAGGATTGTTATTAGCTTCTACCACTGCTCATCTTCTTCATGTCCCCGAACAGACCCACGACGTGCGCGACGCGGCGGACGGCTGCGCGGCGAAGCAGGGCCGGAGAGGGGCCGGGGACGCGCGCAAGGCGTGTTCCAGGCGATGGCAAAGGCGGAGAGGAGCGACGACGGGGCGGCGCGACGACGAACGGCGGCGGCGGGTGGAGGGCTGCGCCAACGACCCTGCAGGGAGGGGGAGGAGGCCTGGTGAGGAGGTAAATCGAGCGAGGGAAGGGAGGAAATGCTCCCCGCGCAAGGAATCGAGAAGTAGCTCACCGAAGACGACGAATCGACGGCGTGGGTAGAGCTTCGACGTGCTCCAATGGTGGCCGGCCGGTGCGGGATCGATTCCGGTCGGGGAAACGCGGGGCTGAGCTCGAGAAAGCTTGGAGTAGGTGCAAGGGAATACGAGGAGGCCCTGGGTGCGCGGAAATCGGAGGACGGTGGCCGGAGTTGGTCGGGGCGGCGATGGGGACGAGCTCTGCTCGAGCTCCAGGAGGAGGAAGATGGGGAGGAGAAGGAGAACACGGCAACGGGGAAGGATAAGGCCGGCGACAGCAGCGCGGATAGGGACGTGCGCGCGCAGAACGAGGATCACCAGCACGTGGCGCGAGAATGACCGGCGGCGGCGACGCGTGCGGTGTGGCGCCGAGCAGAACAGAGAGAGGGAGGGAAGGGGAGGCTGACAAGCGGGCCCGGCGAGGGATTTTTATTTATTTATTTATTTTTCTTGGGCTGTGACAACTAAGAAGCATTTATTGCTATTTCTCTCTTCTCTCAATCAGCCAGGTTACCTTGATTATCCTAACCATCCGATTAACTTCATGCACATGTTCTATCTTTTAGATGGGTGTCTTTGGTTTCTTCCTTCTCCATTCATTAATTAATCAAAGAGTAATTAAAAATTCTATTATTTTTATCCAAGAGATTGCACACATGGCTTTCAACATAATCTCTACAAGTGCATGGTTTATTCGAGCAACTAAAAAATCACATTGGTTTTTTTATTTGATTTAATTATTAATGGTTTATTCCATAAGATAAATATTGATGCATGTGTGTTAGCTACTACCGGTAGAGATATTCATTAATGGTTTATCACATCTCTAAGCCAAAACTACCTCTATGTATCGTAAGCAATATTCATTTTTTTATATAAATGCCGGTAGAGATATAAGTGCCACAAACACATATTTAATTTTCCTTCCATCAAGTAACGATACATTTATTTTTATTTCAAAAATAATACACGTCTTTCTCTTCCTTCCATAAAACAATAATGTCAATTATTATCCTTCCAAACAAATAATAACGTGAAATATAGGTGAATGTATGTGCAAAGAAAAATAAAATATGTGCAAAAAAAGTAATACGCAGGTACAAAAGTGGATATAGAAAATTATTGGTGTAAAAAGTACTATGCTTTAATTTTTTATTATGATGCCACTCAACTCACACACGCGTCTTAGGAAAGTCCATTCATCAAAGCATATCTTTTCATAGTTTGATTATACGTCCATTCATCAGAGCATACCTTTGCTAATATTACCACGCATATTATGCATCTTCGAAGAATATTATTGCAAGCAAAGTTTGAGAAAGCTAGCCACGCTTGTGCTGAGGAATCTTGTATTACTCTGTTGTGATATTACCAGTAACACACCATTTTTTTCTTTTAAAAAATCATATACAAAACTTAACATTCCAGTAAATTGCCTTCCCGTTATGGGTTTAAGTGAAAAAAACCCGTTCCATAAAACCCTCGCTGCTGCCTGTATGCAGTAGCCTACCTCAGCGCGCCGCCGCCACGCCTTCACCATGGCCGCGACGGCGCCGGCCGCCGACCCTACGGACTCCTCCCCGGCCGTCACTACCGACTCTCCCCCTCCTCCGCGGCCCTCCCCGGAGGAGCTGGTGGCCCGCGCCGTCGCCCCCGTCAAGCCCGCCTTCCTCCGCCCGCCGCCCATCCGCGAGGTCCCCAAGGAGGAGGGTAAGGCCGGCGGCGGCGGGGCCGTCGTCACGGGAGAGAAGAAGTCCAAGCGCCAGCTCAAACGCGAGCGCCAGCAGGTAACTACCGCGGTAACGGGCGCAAGGTGCTTGTTCTACTGCCTCAGGGTGTCATTCAGCTCTGCTTGCTAGATGCTTGTTGAAATGCCTGTGCGCACTAATGTAATTGCTCCACTTTTGGGTGCTATTTGCGTTGTGCTGTAACTTGTTCCTAACAAAATCGTGTGGATTCCCATGGCCTGTGTGTCTGTGTATCAAAATACTGCCAGATTGATGAGCTCTCAGCTATTGTTGGCACTGCAGTAATCGTATGCAGCATATGAGCCGCTGCAATACTTTTTAGGGCATATTTTGGTACTTGCAGTTTGAACCTTTTTTGTTCTTTTTCTACAACATGCATGAGAATTGCGTGTCTTTGCATTAACTAATGGAAAAAGATGTTTCAACCTGTTTGGATATAGTTTCCGTCTACTAGCGAGGTTCAACTGGTAGCTATATGTAAAACACTTGTGGCATTTCAGGGTATTTGTTGTGTTAAATTTTGTTGAAGGATAGCGTGTTGAAAAATGAAAACCATTGCATTCTTATTTATATGATCTGTTTTTGTCTTTTTGACCTCTGCACTCACTTATTGCTTGATTTAGTAAGCTGAAACATTTTGTTTAATCTTTGCATTTTTTTGTTTAGTCAAATTTTATATCCTAAGATGGGACTTGGGAGTGACATTGCACTGCTGTGTTTCTTCTGATGCTTTGTTCCAGTAAAACAAAATAACTATTGTTTAATCTGATTTATTATTTGGGCCTCCTATAGTTTAAGTACTTGTCAAAACTGAACGTTGGCATATGTTTCTCTTTTTTTTTGAGCATATGTTTCTCTTTGTATACCTGCACTTTGCACTGTTTTCTCTATGATCATAAATATCTGCATGATTTATGGAATTATAGTGCATGTTTATACTCATGGAGTGCCATCTTTGCATGCAAATGCCCAACATTATGTTGGTGATAGCTTTATTTATTGTTGTACTGTCAATGATATCACACTAATGTCATCTTAATATGGGCAATTATGTGCTCCACTGATCTTATTGCATTGTGCAGGAACAAAAGTCTGCTTCTCATCTTTGTATTGAAGTAGGGAAAAGTGGAAATGTGGACTCATGCAAATACGGTACTTCTTGCCGTTTCAGCCATGACATCAATGCTTATCTGGCTCAGGTATTGTTTTATTTGGTTATATATACGGATATTGAACTTTGTAACTTATTTAATTTTAAAATTGCTTTTCTATCACAGAAACCAGGTGACCTTGAAGGAACATGCCCATTTACCATGTTGGGGCAGTTGTGCCCATATGGATTAACTTGTCGGTTCCTTGGTACACATAAGGATAACCTTGCTCCTCAAAATCATTCAGAGGGGAACCATGAGAGAAATCCTTTGAGCAAAGATATTCAGAAGCTCTTATGGAAGAACAAATATAAATTTCCCAAGGCTAGTGCCCAGATCAAGCTTCTCGGTCTTAAGGTATATAGTCAAGTTTTACCAATGTCTATCTCTGATCCCAAATTTCTTTTTTTTTTCACGTGCTTCGTGATTTTGAACAGTACAGTAACATTCTTTTGAACATTACTTAATTTCTTGGAGTATATATATATATGAATTTCATTGTATTTAATTTATTTCTTAAATGGTTATCAGTTACTGATCATGGGTGCATAATACATAGGGTAGTGGTAAGCTAATTTCAAGGAACTGGTGTAGTTTTATCGCTTTCCCGATCTTAATGCACCTCTAACTGTGAAAATTTGATGCTCAAATCTTTCTTTTTACTTTCTCAAAGTGTGCAACCTTGCATTGGGTAGGTGTTTTCAACCTAAGCATGTATATACCAGTGTGTATATGTTGCATTCCAAAATGTATGGTAGTAACATAAAAATAAATATTACATTCGCAGTAAGGTTCACATGTTTCTGCTGATATTTACAAAATGCCACCAAAAATGATTTATGCTCTAGTATCATTCTGCAGAACAAACAATTTCATAGCAAATTATAAAAAAACGATTATGCCATAGTATCAGTCTGCGGTATGAATGTATGATGAATTACTAGTGCGCTAATGTAATGCATCTACCGAAAGGGAAGGTGAGCTTTGTTAGTGCTTTACTTCTTGGACATTTAGTAATTAGTCGTGACAAAGGGATTTCAAATTGGAAATATCACGGCAGGTAGCACACTAATACGATTTTATCAGGAATTGAAATTGATCCATGCATTTTAAAGCGCTATTGTATTGTATTCTTAACTCTAGACAACAGATTCATGTTGCTGCTATTGGTACCAATGTTATGAGATCATTCGACTAATCACGATTAGTCATGACTAATCACCCTTATCGGTTCCTTGGTACCAATTATACCAACCGACTCGATTAGCTCGACTAGATTGCAAGTTGTCTAATTAGTCATCGACTAATCATGATTAGTCATCAATTAGACATAGAATGACTAATATCTGATTCATAATACACTCTTTCAGGTTTGTACTCCATGCTTAGGGATACTTGTTTCGTGAGATAATTATGTGTTGGACCAACCAACCATGGCTGAATTTTAATCTTTACGGTTTGCCTCCTTATTCTCTACTGTAATTTATAATTGACCATCTATTTAATATATAATATACATCGTATGTATCAGGGGATTTAGACAGGACGACTAGACTACCGACTAGGTTCGACTAGCCTCGACTAATCAGCCTGATCAACGACTAACCACGATTAGTCATCTTATCGGTGCTCTTACGACTAGGTTCAATAATACGATTTAACGATTAAGGGCAAATATTCTCTGCCCACCTTGCCTTATGATTAGTGGACAAAAATACATGTTTGGTTTGAATTTAGTACGAAGAGTTTGGATTTCCTTGCTTTTGAGGGAGATCCAAATTGTCCTTCTTCCTTCAATAGATAATTATCATGGCTATGTTAGTTTAGATAATTTTGTATAGAGTAGGACAAAGTATATCGTCAGGAATCTGCTCATGGATGATCTATGAAGTTTCTACTTAAACATGTAGTGGTGTTGGTCTACAATTTTTTTTTCCCACTCGAACAAGCAGTCCAGAACCTGTCATGGCTGCTATTTTCTGGTTACCGCTATTTTAAATCTGTTTGATATATTTATGATGCAGGATGGAAACAAGAATAAAGCTAAAGCAGCAAATGATGATAATCCAGATGAAGCATGTGAGCTAAATGACGATGACAAAACTGAATCTCTTTCTTGCATTCCCGTGAATGTTGAACCTGATCCCACTTTGTGCAAAGAAATAAATAATTCAGAGGGAGAACCTTTGGTTGTTAGCTCAGTTCAATGTGTGGAGCCAAGGCCATTAAAGAAATCAAAGGTTGAAGTTGATGAAACTCTGAATGATGGGACTGGTAATTTGTTCTTGAACTTAGATATTGTTTAAAATTCTCCTTCTACTTTTTTTTGTTTCTTAAATCTCTTCCTATTACTTAGATAGTTTTAACCCTTTGTGTGCACTACATTATGGATTAGGTATTCATGACAATGGGGCAGAATCTGAAGATCTTAATTTAATCAATGGAATAAAAGTTTCCTCAAATAACCAAAGTTCCTGCAGAGTTGACCTCATCACAACACCTCATTTACGTGAAAAGAAAATTATAGATTTTCGAGAGAAGCTTTACCTTGCTCCCTTGACAACTGTCGGGAACCTTCCTTTTCGGAGGCTCTGTAAAACCTTGGGAGCTGATATTACTTGTGGAGAAATGGCGATGTGCACAAATCTTTTACAGGTAAATCAAAATCTTTGCTCTGTTTCATATTTCTTAAATGCACTATATGATTTGCTAAAAAGCAAAGTTAATGTGTTATTACTAGTTTGATTTTCTTTGTGAGGTCTTTCCTTATGATATTTTCATATTCATATAGGGGCAAGCTTCAGAGTGGGCTTTGCTACGACGGCATCCATCAGAGGATTTGTTTGGGGTGCAAATCTGTGGACCGTATCCAGATACAGTAGCACGAACGGTTGAACTTGTGGATAATGAATGTTCAGTTGACTTCATAGACATAAATATGGGCTGCCCAATTGATATAGTTGTCAACAAGGGTGCTGGATCATCATTGCTCACAAAACCTATGAGGATTAAAAGTATTGTACAAGCGGCTTCTACTGTTACTGAAAAACCGTTAACTGTTAAGGTAATGCTGGTGCTGGTGCAGCCATTTAATTTTTGAGGATGGCTAATTAATGCACGAGGGCTAGGTTTTTGTATTTCACACAGATGAAGAGATGCCTTGCTATATGCACCCTGACATGTATTTATGGTGCTAGACATGTGACAAATTGCTGAATTGTTATACTGATGTTCCTCTCTGTTGTTTGGTTTCAGGTAAGAACAGCTTTCTTTGAGGGCAGGAATCGTGCTGATTCTATAGTTTCAGACATATACGACTGGGGCGCTTCAGCCATAACAATACATGGTCGATCACGGCAACAACGCTACAGCAAACTTGCCGATTGGGACTATATTTACCAGTGTGCACAGAAGGCCCCTGATAATTTGCATGTCATTGGAAATGGTGATGTATTCTCCTTTACTGACTGGAACAAGCATATTTCGGACTGCTCCAAAATTTCCACTTGCATGATTGCTCGAGGTGCTCTTATCAAGGTACTTATCTGGTATTATACATGCTTCTGCATATATATGAAAATAATGACAGCAAGATTGACCCCTTCCACATTTTCATCTCTGATGTGACTTATGTTAACCTTGTTTCCATATCCATTTACATTTGTGGGAACTCACATTGAAATAATTTTATATTAAATTTTCAAATGGAGATGCACATGTCCGGCCAAAGGAGTACACTTCAGTCAGAACAATCATATTTACAAACAGAAGATAGATTTCTAAGACTTAGGAGTACACTTCAGTCAGAAAAATTACAAACGGAAGATAGATTTCTAATACTTTTCACTATAATGTGACAAGCTTCATAAATGTTTCATCCTTCGATGTTATTTGCCTTTTGGTCTTCTGCTCTTCCTAAAGTTAAAACATCAGCATCTAGCAGCATTGTTGTTATCCAGAGCTTTTAATATGCTATTTAATTCCCTACATCACTGGAACCCCGAACCTGCACATCCCGGTTGAGCAAATAAGAGCAACTCCTCCAGCAGATTACTTACCCCCCCCCCCCTAATACCAAAAAACTCATCTTTTGGTGATTGGAGGTGCTCCAGCAGACTACGTATCCAATCCTCATTACCAAATAATTTTTGGTGATCACCAAAACACACCTCCCTCTCACCTAAATGAAAGGGATTCATCCCTCTACCCTATCAACTGATGATTGGATTTTGGTAGTATGCTGCATCAACCATCACCAAAAATTCACAAATAGTAGTTATGGAGAGAGAGTTTTTTGGTACAAGGTATGGGTAATCTGCCGAGATGCTCTAAAAGGGTGTATCCAGCTGTTCATGCTCTTTAAGCGGTCTACTTGTCAGTCAACCAAAGCTGCTTCGAATCCTACCATGGACACTAGGTTTGGAAGCATGGTGTTAATAATATCTTCTGTTTCATCTCAAACCTCCCTCATGTGAAGTTAGAATTGCAAATTTGCAACTACACTGAACCGATTAGATCAATAGCCTAGGGCATCTTTCATGCATATGTATCCTTTGGGTATTTTTGTTCTATCAAATGTCTCTTTACCGCCTCTTCCATGTTAGGATTGCAGACCTGACATGGTTTGTTGTATGCAGTTATTAGCTTAATAAGTTTCATTTAACTTCTTTAGAACATACCTGATAGGATCGTTGATCCTACCGCGACTGCGTAGCGCGTATGGATGGGAGGAGGGAGGAGGACGCTTGTGCAGCGGTCGGCGAGTAGGCGCCGTGGCTGCAGCAGGGAGCGGCGGCGGCGTGCGTGGATGGCGGCGTGCGTGAGGGAGTCGCGCGAGAGAGAGATCGCGAGAGCTAGGGGGCGGCCCTGTGAGGCCAACTGGAATTAATTCCCAGCCTAATCTCATTCCATCTAGAGGAGAGTATTTAACTTACAAATTGTCCCACACTTTAGGAAAACAAATAAAACCCTAAGGAAATAAATCGTGGCTCTCCTAGCCACTTGGGCGGCGCCCCCGGCGTTGGTACGTGATCCATGCTAGGGCCGTCGACTGCTGCGCCGGCTGGGCCTGGGCCGGCTGCTCCTGGCCCATAACATCTCTCCGCTCCTCGGGAAACAACTCGTCCTTGAGCTGGAAGTCGGGGTAGCGCTCGACGAAGGACTCCCGTGGCTCCCAGGTCGCATCATCAGAAGGGAGCCCCTGCCACTCCACGAGGATCTCCCAGGCGCCATGCTGAAAGCGTGCCCGCCGCACCCGAGCAGGAGTCAAGACCGCCTTGCCATCGTGAATGGGCGGCAATGGCGGTGTGGACGCAGGGGGGTCGCCGTGGAAGGGCTTCAGCAACCCCACATGGAAGACATCGTGGAGGCGAGACCCCTCCGGAAGCTGCAGACGATAGGCCACCTGGCCAATGCGCTCGATCACCTGGAACGGGCCAGCGTAGCGGGGGCCGAGCTTACCCTTGGGACGGCGCTCCAGCGAGAGGGTCGGCCTGTGCAGCAGGCGAAGCTAGACCCAGTCACCCATCGCGAACTCCAGCTCGCGGTGATGAGCATCGTAGTAGTGCTTGGCGTGCTGACGAGCCTGGAGGAGACGCTCGCAGACGTCGGTGAGGAATGAGTCGCGGTCGTGGAGTACCGTGTCGGCCGCCTCCGTCTAGGCCGCACCGGCGGTGTGTGGCAGGAGTGCCGGCGGGGGGCGCCCGTAGACCACCTCGAACGGCGTCACCCGAAGCGCCGTGTGGTACGAGGTGTTGTAGCAGTACTCCGCCCACGCGAGCCAGTCCACCCAGGCTCGCGGGCGGTCTCCTGTGGCGCACCGCAGGTACATGGCCAGCACTTTGTTGACGATCTCCAACTGGCCGTCCGTCTGGGGGTGGAACGCCTTGTTGAAGCGGAGCTGGACGCCGGCCATCTTGAACAGGTCACGCCACATGTGGCTCGTGAACACAGGGTCCTTGTCGCTGACGATGGATGCCGGGAAGCTGTGGAGCCGAACGATGCCGTCGAAGAAGGCGCGGGTGACTGACGACGCCGTGTACGGGTGGCTCAGGGCGATGAAATGCGCATACTTCGAGAAGCGGTCCACCACGGTGAGGATGACCGACTTCCCGCCGACCTTGGGCAGCCCCTCGACGAAGTCCATCGAGATGTCCGCCCACACCTGAGAGGGGACCTCGAGGGGCTGGAGCAGCCCGGCTGGTCGCTGCGTCGGCGTCTTGTTGCGCTGGCATGTCGGGCAGGCGCGGACAAACTCCTGCACCAGCCGCCTGTCGTGGGGGACGTAGAACTCGGCGCGCAGACGCTGTAGGGTCTTTTGGATGCCCTCATGGCCTGCTGAATGGACCAATGAGAGCACCCGCTGGCGAAGGTCGTCCTGGGCAGGCACGAAGATGCGCTTGCCGTGGAGGAGGAGCCCGGCGTCCCAGCGCCAAGGAGCCGTGAGGCCCTCGCCCTGGTGTTGTGTGGCCTCGCTGTCGGTGGAGGTAGCCGTCCGAATGTCGTCGATGAGGCTGTAGGACGGCTCGGAGATGGCGTGGAGCGCCGCTGCGTCGTCAGTACTGGACTCGCTGTCACGGCGAGAGAGAGCGTCGGCCGCGGAGTTGAGGCGCCCCGGGTGGTACTCCACGGCGAAGTTGAAGCCGAACAGCTTGCTGAGCCACTGGTGCTACGGGATTGTGGACAGCCGCTGGTCGAGGAGGTACTTCAGGCTGTAGTGATCGGTGCGGACCAGGAAGCGGCGCCCCCACAGGTAGGGCTGCCAGTGCCGCACATCCTGTACCAGGCCAATGAGCTCCCTCTCGTAGGCCGCCAGCTTGACGTGGCGGGCGGCGAACGGCCTGCTGAAGAAGGCCAGGGGTCCGGACCCCTAGTGGAGAACGGCGCCAAACCTGGTGCCGGAGGCGTCGCAGTCAACCACAAACTGCCGCTCGAAGTCCGGCATCTGCAGAACCAGGCCGGTGGAGAGTGCCTACTTCAGCGCCGCGAAAGCCTCCGCTACTTCCGCGGTCCAGGCGAAGGCCTCCTTGCGCAGGAGGCGAGTCAGGGGACCGGCGATGGCCCCGAAGTCCCAGATGAACTTCCGGTAGTATTCGGCGAGTCCCAGAAAGCCGCGGACGCCCCGAGCCGAGCGGGGCTCAGGCCAGGACGCCACAGCCTCCACCTTGGCGCTGTCCATGGCGACGCCCCCGGCCGAGATGACATGGCCGAGGCAGGCGACCGAGCTGGAGCCGAAGGAGCACTTCGAGCGCTTGAGGTGGAGGTCGTGGGCGCGGAGCGTGTTGAAGACGAGGCGGACGTGCTGCAAGTGCTCGGACCGCGAAGAGTTGTAGATCAGGATATCATCAAAGAAGACAAGCACGAACTGCCGAAGGAATGACTGCAGGACGTCGTTCATGAGCACCTGGAACGTAGCCGGCGCGTTGGAGAGACCGAACGACATGACGAGGAACTCGAAGTGGCCGTGGTGGGTGCGGAACGCCGTCTTCTCCACGTCGGCCAAGTGCATGCGCACCTGGTGATAGCCGGAACACAAGTCCAGCTTGGTGAAGAACTTGGTTCCATGCAGCTCGTCAAGGAGCTCGTCGACCACCGGGATCGGGAACTTGTCCTTGGAGGTCTTGTCGTTGAGCACGCGGTAGTCGATGCAGAAGTGCCACGTGCCGTCCGCCTTCTTGACCAGCAGCACAGGCGCCGAGAACGGCGAGGTGCTGGGCCGAATGATGCCCTGGGACAACATGGTGGCACACTGGCGCTCGAGCTCATCCTTCTGCAGCTGGGGTAGCGGTACGGGCGGACCGCCACTGGAGCCGTGCCCGGCAGGAGGTGGATCCTGTGGTCATAGGGGCGGGATGGAGGCAGCCCACGTGGCTCGGCGAAGACGTCGTCGTACTGCTGGAGGAGGACGTCGAGGAGGGGGCGCTCGGGGTCAGCGGCCAAGACCCGCAGGCTCGGCTCGAAGATGTCGTCGCGGGGGGACCCAATCCCCCGCCGGAAGACGCGGCGCCTGTGCCACGTGAACGCCATGCAGAGGTCCTCGAAGTCCCACAAGATGGGGCCCAAGGTCCGCAGGTAGTCGACGCCAAGGATGACGTCGAAACCGCCCAGGTCAATGCCGAGGCAGCTGATGGTGAACTCCTTGCCAATGTGCAACGCGACATTGCAGGCCACCACCCCGCAAGGCACGCGGTCGCCATTGGCCACCGTCACGTGCGTCCTGGTCGTCGATGTCACCAGGCCCATGCGACGCATCAGATTGACGTGGACGAAGTTGTGCGTCGAGCCGCTGTCGAGGAGGGCTGTGAGGCGGTGACCGTGGATGTAGATAGGCACCAGCATCGTGTCCTCCGTGCGGATGCCGGCGATGGCGTGCAAGGAGACCACCGGGGCGGCCTCCTCTACTGGCAGGGCGTCGGCGTCGCCTGCCGCCGCGTCGTCCTCGCCGTCGGACGTGTAGTCGCTGACCTCCAGGAAGAAGCGCTGGCATTGGTGCCCGCGGACGTATGGCTCATCGCAGTTGTAGCAGAGGCCCTGGCGGCGACGTTCCGCCATCTCGGCCGGCGTCAGGCGGCGAAACGTCCGGGTCAGCAGCGCTGGTAGGGCCGGCGCTGGGGCGGCCCGGGTCGGCAGCGCCGGGGCTGGCGCGGCTGGGCGAGGCGCCGTCGGGGGCGGTGGCAGGGGGAGGCGCTGGGGAAGGCACCCTCGCAGTGGCCGCCGTGCGACGCTCGAAAGCCCGTGCCAAGTGCATGGCGTCTTGGAGTGTCTGGGGGGCGCGGAGCTCGACGTCGACGCGGATGTGGTCGGGCAGGCCACCCACGAAGAGGTCCGCCTTTTGCTGCGGCGACAGCTCCGGCGTGTGGCACACCATGGCGTTGAAGCGCTCTTGGTAAAATCCCGGACGGTACCGTGCCAGGGGAGTCGTGCCAACTCCGAGAGACGATTGGCACGGATGGTTGGCCCAAAGCGCTGGGTGACGAGCTCCTTGAGGCGCTCCCAGGATGGCATTTCCTCATCCTGCTCGAGGGCGTAGTACCAGGTCTGAGCCACGCCAGTCGTGGTATGAGGCGAGCCAGACGCGATCTGAAGCCAGGGTGCGCTGGCCGCGGAAGAACTGCTCGCAGCGGTGCAGCCAGTTCAGTGGATCTTCAGCGCCGTCGTAGGAGGGGAAGTCGATCTTGTTGAAGCACGGAACCCCCAGGCGCTCGCTGGCACCGCCGTGCCCTTGCGCCCCGGACGCCCCGAACGAGGGCATGGTGAACCCATCCGGAATCGGCGATGGCAAGTGGGGGAACGGGATGCTGGTGATCGGCAGGGACGGCGCCGTAGTGGACGTAGTGGGTGCCGCGCTCGTGGCAGCGGCGGCCGACGAAGAAGAGCCTGCCATCGTCGTGGATCCAAATCCTGGCAGCCCGTAGGAGAAGGGCGCGGTGGAGGTCGGCGCGTGCTGCGACTCCAACGACGTCAAACACGCCTTGATGTCGTCCAAGGCGTCCAAGGCATCTAGGCGACCGAGGACCTTGGTCATCATGGCCGCCAGTCCGTCGATGGTCGTCGGTGTAGGGTTCTTGCCTTCGTCGCCTGGCATAGCTGATACCAGGTTGATAGGATGGTTGATCCTACCGCGACTGCGTAGCGCGTATGGATGGGAGGAGGGAGGAGGACGCTTGCGCAGCGGCCGGCGAGTAGGCGCCGTGGCTGCAGCAGGGAGCGGCGGCGGCGTGCATTGAGGGCGGTGTGCGTGAGGGAGTCGCGCGCGAGAGAGAGAGAGATCGGAGAGCTAGGGGGCGGCCCCGTGAGGCCAACTGGAATTAATTCCCAGCCTAATCTCATTCCATCTATAGGAGAGTAACTTACAAATTGTCCCACACTTTAGGAAAGCAAATAAAACCCTAAGGAAATAAATCGTGGCTCTCCTAGCCACTTGGGCGGCGCCCCCGGCGTTGGTACGTGATCCACACCGGGGCCGCCGGCTGCTGCGCCGGCTGGGCCTGGGCCGGCTGCTCCTGGCCCGTAACAATACCAGGATGTTCATGGATAATAGTCTGGTCACCATCAGTATTTACACATTCAAATCATTAACAGATCACATGCAAGACACTGGCAGTAAATTTCTTCCAAAGGCATTCCAACACCTAAATAGCAAAGTCAGGTAATATGGTTGAGATATGCTGGTTAAAAGGACAGAAATTTTAACCTCCTGCTAAAAAATTGTAAATGACATTGACATATCAAGTTCGTTCCACCACTGCAGGAGACAAATGCATACTTTCTGTGCTGCTTATAATTGCCCCATTCTTTGTTCACAGTTGTTATTACTAACTTGCTTTTGTTCCTCATGAATATCCATGTCTATAGTGGAATGACTTTTATACATTGTATGACTGATTCTGTGCTGATGCATGACGCTTCACAGCCTTGGTTATTTACTGAGATAAAAGAACAAAGGCATTGGGACATTACATCTGGTGAGAGATTAAATATCCTTAAAGATTTTGTGCATTTTGGTCTAGAACATTGGGGCTCTGATTCCAAAGGTGAGTTGTCTTTTCTTATCTCTGTAATAAACATTATAAGATCATTAATGCATCAGTTTTCCTATGTTGCAATGTCAATTCATGAACCTTCTGAATGTTCTGGTTTTGTGATTTTTTCCAGGTGTGGAGACAACACGCCATTTCTTGCTAGAATGGTTAAGTTACACCTGCCGCTACATTCCGGTTGGTCTGCTGGATATCATCCCTCAACGATTGAACTGGAGGCCACCAAGCTACTATGGCCGGGATGACCTTGAAACCCTGATGGCATCTGATTCAGCAGCTGACTGGGTAACCAGAACACTCTTTTTTCCCCCTTTTTCCTTGGTGCTGTACATACTACTAAGGACATGGCTGAAAAGCTGATATATCTGTTCTGTGTACACAGATAAGGATATCTGAGATGTTGCTTGGTAAAGTTCCGGAAGGATTTACCTTTGCACCGAAGCACAAGTCTAATGCCTATGATCGGGCCGAAAATGGCTAAACACTCACCAGGCATGGGACTGCATTTATTCAGAGTTAGCCACAGCCTCTGAGGTCCATGCTGCCCTCATTATGTTTGAACCCATCATGTAGTGTAACATGATTTTTCCTTTATCCAAATGGCGATTGTATCAATTTGAATATAGGGTGCCAATAACTGAAAGACATTCCAATTCTCGATTCAAAAGCAATATTTGAATAATTTCAGTGGATTTCGGAAAGGCTCGTATGCGTTAGTGCAGCACCTTCAAATATCTTCGTGTTTGTCAGAGCTCAAATCTTTGGCAATCTATTCACATTTTAGCAGTGTCACCACTCATTTTTCTCTGCTGTTCATCGTCCCACTTGTCTAGTCAACCATCTTGCCGAAACCTGGAGGATTTGTTGGAAGCTAGAGAATATACTGGCTGCGTTGTTCTGGATGATTCCAGACCATGCTTCCAAGTATCAGCTGTCGGTGCTTGTACAAAAAGTTGCCTCATTTCCAGACAAGTGCTAGTGCCAAGCGTTCCTTTGCAGGGTGTTGACGCTAATCTGGTCAACACACCGGTGCGCGCGCGGATCGCAAATGATCTTCCCCAGCGGGCTTCAGATGGCGACCGGTTAGACCGGCCGCTCCAACCGGTTTAATCGGTTGAAGGCAGAAACACGCGAAACCTAGGGCCTCAAGCTCGTGAGGGACCCCGTCGGAGCTTGAAGAACTAGGGTTGTCTTGAGGTCGGCAGGCCACTCAAGACGCCCTTGAATGCCGTAGAGACGAGCAAAGAACAACAAAGGGGTTGGAAAAGATTAGGGTTTGAGAGATTGAGTAAAGAAAATAATTTTGATACGATTGTGGTTAGAAAACCCTTAATCGGCCGCAGCCTTTATATTTATAGGCCGGGGAGGACGTACCTCTTCCAAATCGGGTTACAATATGACTCTTAACATGAAACCCTAACCCTACTCGGATTACAGGTCCAGACCGGTCAGACCGGTCGGCCTCGGTTATTGCCAATTTTGGCCTCCAACATATGCCCTCCTGTCTTTTTGGTGAGCTATGCAAGACAAAAAGCAAGTACCTAAACATGCTCTAATGATACAAAATTACAACTCTAGCACTGGCCTAAAAATAATGTTTAGGGCGATATCCAAATACCGGCTGTCTTCATCTTCAAGCGTCTTGCCAAACACTTGGGTAGTATTTCTTCAAGTATCTCCCATTCAGCGCCCTGGGTAGACATTCTCCTTGTAGCGTCTCCACCATATAAGAATTTCCGAAGATAACATTGACAATCTTGTATGGACCATCCCAAGCCGGCGACCACTTGCCAAACTTATTGCTCTTTGTCCTAAGAGGCAGAATTGTCTTCCAAACTAGCTCACCAATTTGAAAAGATTTAGGCCTTACCTTCTTGTTATAAGCTTTAGCCATCCGAAGCTTGTCCTTCTCAATTTCCTTCAAAGCTTGCAACCGCTTGTCGCTCACTTCATCAATATTATCCATCATCAAGTCATGATAATCAACAGCGAAAAGGTCATTTTGTTTAGCCAATCTATAAGCGTCCAGATTTACCTCAATGGGTAAAACGGCCTCTTGACCATAAACAAGCTTAAAAGGAATAACTTTAGTAGCACCATGTCTAGATATACGATGAGCCCATAATGCTTCGGATAAAACCTCATGCCACCTCTTAGGATTTTCTTCTATCTTTTTCTTGATGAGCTTTATCAAAATCTTGCTACTAGACTCGGCCTGACCATTGGCCTGAGCATAATATGGAGATGAATGGAATATCTTAATTTTGTAAGATTCGGCAAATTCTCGTACCTCCTTTGAAATAAATGACGAACCTTGATCTATTGTCAAAGTTTGAGGAATGCCGAATTTATGAATAATATGATCCGTAATGAACTCAATTACCTCTCTATGTGTCATATTCTTCAAAGGTACCGCTTCGGTCCATTTAGTAAAATAATCCGTCGCTGCCAACATGAAGCGATGCCCTTTTGAAGATGGAGGGTTAATTTGACCAATGAAATCCAAACCTCATCCTCTGAATGGTCAAGGCTTAATGATAGAATGCAACAATGCAGCGGGCACCAACTGAATATCACCAAACCGCTGACATTCTTCACATCCTTTATAATATCTAAAACAATCCGAAATCATACTTGGACAATAAAAACCGGCTCTCCTAAGCAACCACTTCATTTTAGGAGCCGATTGATGTATACCACAGATGCCTTCATACACTTCTCCCATAACAACACGGGCCTGATCGGTACCCAAACACTTGAGAAGAACATCATCGGCGGTTCGACGATAAAGCTCATCGTCAACCAAAATATATTTAAATGCCAAACACCGAATATTTCTCTCTGCACCACGACCAGGGTCCTTTAAATATGATATGATAGGCACCCTCTAATCTTGCACTTCGGCCTCAACCTTTTGAGTAGAATTCTCGGCCGAATTGTTGTTCATGCCACCCTCAGCAGTCAGACCGGTCTCTGGACCGGTTCGTCCAGAACCAGTCACTCGGCTTTAATTCGCATCAGCTTTCTAATGTTGAAATATTTCTTCGTCACATTATAGCCTGATGCTTGTTGAACCAGAGCATTAGCCTTTTCATTATCTTCTCTTGGAATATGTCGAATCACGAATTCATCAAAGCAAGAGATAATATCAAGGCATTTATCAAGATATGCATTCAAAACTCCATTGTAACATTGGCATACCTTGAATACTTGCTGCACCACCAGAAGTGAATCACCAAAGGCTTCAACATGCTTCACGCCCATGGATTGCAAAAACTCCAAGCCAAATAGAAGTGCCTCGTACTCGACTTGATTGTTCGTGCAAAACTCTTCCAATTGGTTTGATAACTCAAAAACAGCACCACTTGGAGAGATAAGAACATTACCAATGCCAAATCCTCTCCCATCATCACAAACCGATCCATCAAAATATAATTTTCATGGTGTGCAATAATATAGCCTACTTCCAAATCATGGTCATCATTAATCCGATGTTCAACAATAAGATCCGCTACAATTTGGCCTTTTACCGATTTCAAAGATTCATAGGCCAAATCATATTCTACAAGTGCATAAGCCCACTTGCCGATTCTCCCACTCAAAATCGGCTTTTGTAACATATGCTTAATAACATCGGCTTGACAAGTTACTATGCATATACTAGATAACAAATAATGCCTCAACTTGGTACAAGCATAGTATAAAGATAAGCACAACTTTTCAATAAACGTATACCTTGTTTCTGCATCAATAAGTCGTCGGCTCAAATAAGTGATAATATACTCTTTCCCTTCAGTTTCTTGAGTCAAAACAGCACCAATAATTTTATCTTTCGCAGCCACATAAAGCCTGAAAGCAACCCCTCTCCTAGGCGCCTTAAGCACCGGCGGTGAAGACAAGTAATTCTTAATCTTCTCAAATGACTCTTGATGTCCTGCCCCCCAAGTAAATTCAGCTTCATCTTTTAACCGAAGAATAAGAGTAAAACAATCAATCTTCCCGGACAAGTTAAATATAAACCTTCTCAAGTAATTCACCTTGCCTAAGAACTTCTGCAAATCTTTCTTATAAGTTGGAGCCTCAACATGCTTCATGGCTTCAACTCGCTTTGGATTAATTTCTATGCCTTTCTCATGAATAATAAAACCTAAGAACTTCCCAGCCGATACTCCAAAAGCACATTTGAGTGTATTCATCTTCAAACCATACCGACACATTCTTTTAAGAGCCAACCTTAAATCAGTCAAATGATTTCCCAAACCGGCTGATTTAATCACAATATCATCAGTATAGACCTCCAATATAACACCAAGTAAATCATGGAAGATCAAATTCATAGCCATTTGATAAGTAGCACCGGCATTCTTCAAACCAAAAGTCATGACAACCAACTCAAACAAACTGATAAATCCCGGACATCTAAAGGCCGTTTTAGACATATCTTCTTTGGCCATAAAAATCTGATTGTAACCGGCGTTACCATCAAGAAAACTAATGACACGATGTCTGGAAGCCTCATTAATCAACATATTGGCAATAGATTTAGGATATTCATCTTTGGGAGTAGCTTTATTAAGATTTCTGAAATCAATGCACACTCTAATCTTGCCCGAATCTTTCTTCTCAACGGGCACAATATTAGAGATCCACTCCGCATATCGACAAGATTGAATAAATCCAGCTTCCAACAAGCGATTAATTTCTTCTTTGATTCGGTCATTCATAGCAGGATTAAATCGCCTAGTAGGTTGTTTATAAGGTCTAAAACCGGCCTTAATCGACAGCCGATGCTCAACCAAATCACGACTCAAACCAGGCATTTCAGAATAACTCCATGCAAAGCAATCCACATACTCTTTCAACAACTTTATTAAGTCGACTTTATACTCAGCTGATAAATTTGCATTTACAAATGTTGGCCTAGGAACACTACCATCTCCAATATCTACCTTTTCTAAAGGATCAGCCGACGTAAACCCCTAGCCTAACTTGTCCATGTCTTCAATGTCCTCAATGGCCTCGCACATATCGTTCATCCACGACCAACAGTGCTCGATCCTCTCCATCAACCAGTCTGCATCAGACCGGTCTGATCGGTTAGACTGACCGGTCGGCTCTGTGAGCCGATCTGATGACCGGTCTGGACATCCGGTCTGACCGGTCTTGCCTGAGTTGCTTGCTGCACTCATTTTATTTACAATAATGTAGCCGATTCTCCATCGGCTTTAGAGTAGCAGGCACAAACCCATCCTTGGTGCAACTGATCAGTTCGAAATCAAACAAATCCAACCCAGAGAGACACTTGATATCATCATGCACACCAAGAGTGTTGGAATCGGCGGTTGCAATGTAGGATGAAGTATCGCCATGGACTACTTCAACCTCATCACCGATCCACTGAATAAGAATTTGATGCAAGGTAGAAGGCACACATTGATTGGCATGAATCCAATCACGTCCAAGTATCAAGCTGAAATTACCTTGCACCTCGGAGACGAAGAAGGCTGTTGCTAGCGTCTTGCTTCCCACGGTCAACTCCATCGAAGCCACCCCTTTAGCACCAATAGGGTCGACTCCACCTATGCCGCTGACCGTTATGTTCGTCTTGATTAGCTCTTCATCTGTCCCTCCAAGCTTCTTGTACAATGAATAGGGCATCAAATTTACTATTGCCCCTCCATCAACAAGCATGCGAGAAATCGGTCTTCCATTAATGTGCCCCCTCATATAAAGGGCTTTCAAGTGATTGTACGATTCCTTTGACTTCTGGAATACAACCTCGCGTGGCCCGAAATCCAGAAGAGCCGCTTCCTCCTCCTCCGAAACGGTGTAGTACTCTTCGGAGAATCGCACAACATTTATCTCCATGTTGCTACGCGCCGGAGAAGCCTCATAATCCACCAGTTCCTCATCACCCAAATCTACAGGAACTACTGGAACTTCATCGCGTGAAGCCGAAGTAGCCGCTTTGGCTTTCTGCTCGACACCAGGCTCGACCGGTCTGATCGGTTGCACCTGGCAGTCAAACCGGTCCTCTGCACCAGTCAGACCGGTCACCTAACGCGGCTCGACCGGTCCTGTTGACTGCACAGTGGGCTCGGCCCGCCATTCTTTGCCCTGAGGAACCATTGGCCGATATTTATTAAAGTGCTCATCTCTGAGCTTCTCGGCCTCTTGCTCCTTCTGCTCCTGGCGCCTTAAGCGCTGCAATCTCTTCTTTTGAGAATGGCTCAAACCCGGCGGGCACCACCTAGGTTGATGGTACTTGTTCGCTGAGCCACTGCTGCTGGCCTCATGATCATTGGCCAACACACGCTTCTGGGAATCATTTTGAGCCAATTTGCCAAATACCATCGGCTTCTTTCCAACATCTTTGACCACCACATTCACATCACCGATCTTCACAACATCATCGGTGGTGGTCTTCCCAGAATCCACTTGCATGGGCTGCACATCCTCCTCCCTCTTCTTGACACGATATTCTTGCCTTGGAGGATGAGAATGGGCCGGTCTCTGCTGAGACCGGTCAGACCGGTCGGGCTAGACCGGTCTGACCAGTGCAACCTGCTGTTGCTGACTAGATTGGCATGAGCCCAATCGGTCATGCACCGGTGTCCTGGACCCTTCCCCCTGATAATGCGGTGGATATGGCATGGGGAAGCACTGCATCCAGACTCCTTCGTGTTCCCATACTAGATTTGTAGCATTTGACGTCGGAAGCATCCATGGCATGGAAGCATATGCCTTCTGTGGTGCGAACACGGTGACAACATCACCTCTGCGTTTGTTTGGCCCTTCCCTCATTGGAGAACCACCTCAACGCGGGGGGTGACCAAGATCTATTTTTTAGTGGCCGATCTTGTTGAACGGCCTTCGTGTACTTGTTCAGAAGTTGGCCAAAGGTTGGTTTCTAAGCAACCATCTTCTCTTGAATCTTTGGCACATTCTGCTTCCAAGTACTCTCTTCCGGACGCTTGGGTTTGAAAGTCCTTAGTCGGCCCTGGGGCGGACCGGTCTGACCGGTCGGTCCTGGACAGCAGGCTGACTTGCAGTAGCAGAAGAACTTTCTTGCCCCCGGGGCACTTGAGCTCTGACAGTAATTTTTATTAGCTCCTTGCCATCAGGAGCCTTTTCCAGAACCACTTCCCTGGCCAGAATCTTATCAATGACATTCTTCGGCCTTGCTTCACCAATCACCACATTTTTGCCCTCCGCTCATTCGGCTTGTTCTGGCCGAATCAGCACCTTGGCATTGCTCAGATCGATGGTATGCGTGTTGGTATGAACAGGGAACGGTGTCTTATCAATCTTCGTCTCAGGAAAAATCAATCGTCCTTCATTCATGGCCGATTGAACCTGGCGACGGAACACATTGCAATCGTTAGTTGCATGAGAATGAGAATTATGAAATTTACAATATGCTCGCCGCTTTAACTCTTCAAGCGACGGTATGACATGATTAATCTTAATATGTCCCAAACGCAACAACTCATCAAAAATACGATCACATTGGAAACATCAAATGTAAATTTCATCTCTTCTTTCTGACCCTTTTGAGTCGGCTTAAACGATGCACAAGAACAAGGTTTGGCCGATGATGGCCAAACAAATTCAGCGGTGTAGACCTCATTATCCTCATCGGCCGAAGAATCGGAATCATATTCAACAACATGAGTATTAGACTGATGAGGCTTATATGCATCTTTGGAATTTTTAATTTTATACTCTTGGTTCATTGCTCGAAGTTGCAAAGCATTAAGATTAAAGTAATCAACTCCTTTGAGTTTCTCTTTCAAGTATGAGCGCAAACCATTAAGAGCAACATCTACCAAATCCTTATTAGAAATTGACAGATTAAAGCATCGGTTTTTAACTTCTTTAAACCTCTTGAAATAATCGGATACTGATTCATCTCTAGTTTGTTTAACCGATGTTAAATCTGTCAACTTTGCTTCATTATCCCCACTATAAAAGTGATCATGAAATGTTTGTTCTAATTCGTTCCAAGAGCGGACCGAATTTGGTGGTAAAGTAGAAAACCAAGAAAAAGCAGTTCCAGTTAACGATAAAGAAAATAAATGCACTCGCAAAGAATTACTAGAACTAGCTTCACCCAATTGAGCAACATATTGACTTATGTGCTCCCAAGTTGACCGATTATCGTCCCCGCTAAATTTAATAAAATCGGGAACGCACCACCCCGTAGGATAAGGAACCAAATCATAAGTATCGGGGTACGGTCTTTGATAAAACCGATTTCTACCAGGATTTATACCCAACTGACTAAGTTTGGTACCAAGCAAAGTATTTAAATCTGCTCTCATCCTGGCAAGATTGGCTTCATAATTCCTGCTACTAGATGTTTGGGCATTTGTTGCTAGACGATTAGTTGCTGGTTCAGTAGTACTCATCGTCTGTGTAGCATGATGGAGATTATTTTTTGCCAAATCATCCCAAACATCTTGTGGCATAGCGGGTGGGAAAGGAGGTTCGCCGTAAGATCTGGTGGTATACGGCGGCACGAAACCCTCCAACTCATTAGTTCGGCCAGTAGCAGCCGAACTCGGAATTGGCGCAAGAGCCGGAGCAGATGCCGAGCCCATCACCATGGTACCGGTCTGACCGGTCTGAGGGACCGGTCTGACCGCACCTGCCACCGAGGCAGCGGTCTGACCGGTCGTTGCGACCGGTTTGACCGGTTCGGCCGTGTTTGGCCGAACGGCGCCTGACGGTGATGACTGCCCAGCGAAATAATTCGGTGGCATCCCAAATTCCACACTAACTGTAGACGTAGGAGCTGCCAAACTAGGGATAAGATCTTTGGTAGAGTATGCAGTATTTACAATCTTACCCTTCTCCATCCTATCCATACGCTCAGATAGATCAATCAGAGTGTTTTGCGTGGACAGTTGCGCGTCATTGATCTTCTTCCCAAGATCAGATAATAACATGCTGTATAGACCTTGAGGGGCAGAACTTACATTGACGACTTGAGGAGCAGACGGTGTAGCAGATTGGGTCCCTGGCATGACGAACTTTTCCTTCTCGATCACACCTTGCCGGGTCTTCCCATAGCATGCAAGCATCTTCGCCTTGATCTCCTCGTTCTACTGCTTCAAATCGGCTTCGAACTTCTGGCGCTGCTCCTCGGATACTTCATAAGTGACATTGATAACATTCAACGGATCTACCTTGGAAGCATCTCCTATTTCACCGATAATTGTAACCGATGTAGATTGCTTCTTCTTCCCCAACGGAGTTGCCAAAAAGTATGTTGACGCTAATCTGGTCAACACACCGACACGCTAGCACACGCGGATCGCAAACAATCTTCACCAGCGGGCTTCAGACGGCGACCGGGCAGACCGGCCGCTCCAACCGGTCAGACCGGTTGAAGGCAGAAACACGCGAAACCTAGGGCCTCGAGCTCGGGAGAGACCCCGTCGGAGCTTGAAGAACTAAGGTTGTCTTGAGGTCGGCAGGCCACTCAAAACACCCTTGAACGCTGTAGAGACGAGCAAAGAACAGCAAAGGGGTTGGAAAAGATTAGGGTTTGAGAGATTGAGTAAAGAAAATAATTTTGATACGATTGTGGTTAGAAAATCCTCAGTCGGCCAGTCTTTATATTTATAGGCCGGGGAGGACGTATCATTTCCAAATCGGGTTACAATAGGACTCATAACATGAAACCCTAACCCTACTCGGATTACAGGCCTAGACCGGTCAGGCCGGTCGGCCCAACCGGTCAGACCGGTCGTCCTCGGTTATTGCCAATTTTGGCCTCCAACACATGGTTCGAATAAAACCAGCAGTTAATGATGGAATGTTAAAACAATTTCATGAACTGAGACAGAGCACAAGAAAATCCCAAACGCAGGACTGAATCAGGACATGAAGTGCACACAATATTAAGGGCATGTTTGGTAGAGCTCCATCTAATTTTGATTCTCTATGGGAGCTGGGCACGGAAATGGCCACCATATCCTCGCCTTCTCAGCTGGTGATTCTTGCGAGAGAGTAGCTGATTCACGCTCTGCAGATTTTCCATGTCGAAGCTTGACTCCTTGTTCTTGTTGAATAGTTCCTCCTGCAGTCTTTACACCTCTGTCCAAATGGAATATATCCAGAGAAGCATGTAGTTTATATTAGGAAAAAAATCGGTTTACACTCTCGAACTATCACAAAAGTTCGATTTTCAACCTTCAACTACAAAATCGGATAACAGAGACCATCCAACTATCGAAACCAGCCAAATTTGACACTTTAGATGGTTTCAAAGGTAGGTTTTCATTTTGTGAAAATTAAAAATATTTAAATTTAAACTTAAAAATTCAAATGTAATTCATTTTAAATGAATAAGTACGGAATAGGTATCAAAAGTTTTCTAAAAATGTAACCTATCTATATATTTATCAGTTATTCAGATCCAAGTTTTTCATATTCGTAGTATTTAGTTGCTTGTAATTATGCCTATTATTTTTGAATAACTAAAATTCAAATAAAGCAATAAAAGATAGGTTATATTTTTAGAAAACTTTTTGTACTAGTTTCATATTTGTCGGATTTAAAATAAATTAGTTTTGATTTTGTAGATCTAATTTGATTGTTTTATTTTTTAATAAATACCTTTGAAATAACCCTAAAGGCCAAATTTCCTCGGTTTCGGCAGCTGGATGGCCTCTGTTATCAATTTTGTAGTTGAAGGTTGAAAATTAAAATTTTAAGTTAGTTCGAGGATAGATTTTTTCCTGAATTTGTATTACTGAGTGAAGTTGATCGCGCAGGGACCTTGTGTTCTCATGGGTGGTCTTCGCCTTCTCCTGAACAAAAGTTTCCATAGGATTATGTATTTTGGCATACTGCTTGAGGACACCTGTCTAAATGGTCACGTGACACTCTAGGCTAGAAAACAACCGCCTTGATTAGGCCCTGTTTGGTTCCAAACTTTTTTCAAAAGTCCCTATCACATCAAAAGTAATCTTACTATTTTATAGTATTAAATAAAATCTATTTATAAATGTTTTTTGACAGCTGAGTGCTTTTTCGCGAGACGAATCTAACGAGCCTAATTAATTCATAATTTGCTACATTGATGCTACAGTAACCATTCGCTAATCATAGATTAAGATACATTATTAGATTCGTCTCGCAGTTTAGCCTCAGGGTTCTGCAGTTAGTTTTATAATTAACTTTTATTTAATACTTCTAAATACTAAAAAGTCCCTGGGACTTTTTTAAGTCCCTGTTCCAAAACACCCTCTTAGTCATTGTAAATAGAGATCAACTGAGGCCCTGTTTAGTACTCGTCACGTCAAATCTTTGGACATATGCATGGAGCATTAAATGCAGTTGAAAAAAATAATTAATTATATAGTATAATTATTTTATACGAGATGAATCTTTTAAGCATAATTAGTTTATAATTGGATATTAATTATCAAATAATAACGAAATATGCTACAGTACCAAAACCCAAATTTTTTCGCGAACTAAACACAACCTGAAACAGAGTTCCCTCTTTAGAGTAACGCTAAAGAGCTGCAAGGATCTTTACAGCCCATCTCACAACTCACTCGTACAGCAATTAGCTCTTCACCATAATACATGGTCCACTTGTCTCTCTTACAAAATTTATTGGTTCTTGTGTTGAGTTCAAACCTCCCACTTCTTCTCTCTCCGCCCTATTCTCTCCTCCACGTCAAAATTTAGCCTGTAACCTACTTACAGCTTATTATAATACTCGCTCCTACATCACTTACAATGGGAATACACAATAGTATGCCGTGTCCAGAAGGAATTTTTTTTTTCTGTGCCTCCCTTTATGACATGACACAAATACAACATATTCCAGCACCAAAAGCAGCAGATCATGGATTTGCACTATAGGATACGAAGACGTCCTGCACAAGATACACCAGCAAATGATGACTCGAGACCGGCAGTGGCGGGCTCACGATTTAGCAGGTGGATATTCAAAATTTCAAGTAGTACTAAAAAATTTTGTTTGACAGCTCAAAGTACAATTAGTAGCACATAATTAAATACCAATAATATAAATTGTTTATAATTTAAAATGGTTCAACATATATATTAAAATGGGAATACATGAAATAAATAGAGAATAAAATTATAAAACAACAAATAGCATTGCAGCAAACGTTTCTACATCTATCTATAGAAACAAAATCATCCTCTACATACCTAGTAATTGATACGGAGGCACGGAGCGCCGCTGGTCGCCGCACCCGGACGCCGGCAGCCGGCTGCCCCTGCCAGCCTGGCTGGCCGCCCGCGCTGCCTGCCTGCGCTGCTAGGGCCTAGCGGTCAGGGGCTCAGGGCGCTGCCTGCCTGCCTGCCTGCCTGCCGCCACCCACCGAGCAGGGTAGCAGGGAGCAGCTGCAGGGCGCGGTCGCCGCTGCTGCCTCCTACCGTCCTGCATGCGCCCCTGCCGGCCTGCCTCCTGTGCCTTGCGCCACAACCGGCCTCCGCTCCGCCCCTGCGCCGCGCACAGCCGCCCAGGCCTGGCCGCGCCGCCGCCGCCGGCCCGCCGGCCCTGCCGCCGCCTCTAGGGATTGGGAGAGTTGGGAGACCGGAGGGAGGCAGGGCAGGGAAGCTGGGGCGTGGGGTGGGCCGGGGAGGAAAGGAAGGGGCGTGTGGGCCGGTGGGGGATCGTGGGGCGGTTTTTTCTTTTTTATATTTAAAAAAATAAAATTTCAAAACTATATGTCCCTTTCGAAAAATTTCGAAAATATACCCCGGTCGCCCGTGGGGCGACAGGACCTTAATGTAATTTTTTTTCTTCAAATTTGCAAAGAGGTTATTTTTTTCTTCAAATTTGCAAAGAGGTCCCTGGCCGGGGACGCGTGGGGGAAGGGGGGCCTGTCGCCCCCCCTGGGCGACAGGTGGGGCTTGTCGGGCGACTGGGGGGCCCACCCACGGGCGACACAGGGGCATGCCCCCCCCCTCGGGCGACAGGGGGGCCTGTCGCCCCCCCCCCCCCCCTCCTCGGGCGATCGGCTCTGCCCCCTATATAAGCCCTTGACCCCCATTCTCTTCTTATTTGAGCCCAAAAATTCCAAAAAAATCTAAAAAAAAGAGAGGGGTGAGGAGAAGGGAAGCGGCGAAGCCCTGCCGGATGCAGGTAAGTACATTTAGGTTATGTAGTTTTCCATTGGTATTGTAGAGTAATTTAATTTAATTAGTGCTATAGTAGAACCATTTAAATAGGAGTTTAATGATACTTTAGTTACGTAGTAGTAAATTAGTTTAGAAAATTAGTACTACGCGTTTTTTATTACAATTGCAGTACTATTAGAGACGTGTTTATAAATTAATTACGATTTAGAATAGAATTTCGCATATGCAGTATAGAATTTGAGTGCCATCACGTAGTTATGAATACTTATATGTTGTAGTTGAAATCCATACTTAGTTTTTATGGATTATTGAATAAGGTAGTGAAGTAAAGAGTATAACTCGATAAGTATTCTGTGGTATACAGATATGTCGAGCAAGATGCAGTTTCAAGTATTTTTGGTGACTACAATGTTTTGTATGGGCCAAATGGAGTAGACCTTTCTGCCTTTAAGTGCATATCTAGCGCCATAGATAAATCTCTGGAGAGGAGTTTTGGTTCCATATATAAGTGGCTGCAGCGTGGGTTCCGTGTTGATCCGGAGACACATGTGATGACCGTCCAGTTTCTTGTTAATTGGGAGGTAGAAAGTGATTTATGAGAATTAATGATGATACACAGCACTGATGACTGGCAGAAGTACATGCAAGCAGCTCTAGAGCGTGGGTGGCCTCTGTCCATTCTTGTTCAAACCCGGGAGAAGACACAAAATGAAATCCAACATGGTGCAGATCAAGCAACTCCGAGTATTTGAAGAGAGACCAACTATTTTGATCAAGATGAGTCAGAAGAGATAGAGAACCAAAACATCGGACCACAGGGCCTTGCTGATGAGGGAGAGAGGATACATAGCATTGTGGACGAGATGGAGGCAGAAAACCAAACCGCAATGGAGATGGAAAAATATGAGGGCTCATCTGATGACGAGCAGTACTCATTGCCAAAAGAGTGGAAGGAGCATGGTTTTGGCAATCATGTCGTAGAAGACGTACGAAATCAGGAGTGGGATTACTCATTGCCAAAAGAGTAAAAGATGCTGTGAGACTATGGGCAATATCATTGAAACGAGAATTTAGAGTCGTAAAGTCTGGCAGTAAAGAATATGAGGTGAAGTGTGTGAATGATGGATGTCCATGGCGAGTACATGCATTCAAGGGAAAATGGAAGTTGAACTGGAAATGTTCCATTGTGACAAAGCACACTTGTTTGCTGTCAGAAGTTCTTCCCTCGCATCGCAATATATCATGCGACTTTGTTGCAAAGCAAATATATGGGTTGATTATGGACAACCTAAATTATGAGCCAAAAATGATTGTTCGACACATTGAGCAGACTTACCAGTACACCATTAGATATTTGAAGGCATGGCGGGCTAAACAAAGGGTGTTCGAGATGCGGTTCGGCACATACGAGGCATCATATGATAACCTACCTCGTATGTTATACCAGGTTGCTGCTAGAAATCCTGGAAGCTTTTATGACACATACCTCATACCAGCCGTGACTAGGGGCAAAGCATTATGCAACGAGCCTTCTTTTGCCTAGGTGCCTGTGTTAGGGCATTTCAGTGTTGTCTTCCGGTGATCTGCATTGATGGTACATTTCTGACTGGAATGTATAAAGGTCAGATACTCACCGCAATCGGGGTAGATTGCAACAATCAAATAGTTCCGTTCGCATTTGCATTTGTTGAGAATGAGAACTTAGACAGTTGGTATTGGTTCCTTGAACGAGTGAAGGTTCATGTTATTGCTGCACGTCCAGATGTGTGCCTTATTAGTGATAGGCATGCAGGTCTACTACAATCAATACTGAAATTGCAATGTGGAACTGCGACAATGCCTCCATTGTGGCCCGATGTCCAAAACAGGTGGTGCATTAGGCATATGGGTGCAAACTTCTATGACCACTTCAAGAACAAGGATCTTAAGAACATGTTTAAGAGGTTGTGCACCCAAGATCAACAGAGAAAATTCAATGCATTATGGTAGATACTTGATCAGTTGACTGCAGAGCAAGTGAAGGTAAGGGCATCAGGAACAAGCATGAGTCATGCTGCAGAGGCTAGGGATTCAATTGAGAAGCCATTTTCACACTGGATTCGAGGTGCACCTAAGGAGAAATGGCCATTCCTTTATGATACCAACGGAATACGGTATGGTATTCAGACAACGAACCATGCAGAGTGTTTCAATATGGTTATGCGTTCTTGTCGTGCCTTTCCTCTTATGGGAATTGTTGAGTTCATCATGTATGGGTGCATGAAGTATTTCAGAGAGCGTTACATGGCTGTAAGCATAAACATCAGCAACCCCCAAATTCAGTTTTGCACAAGAGTGACACAATATATGCAACAGAAGATTGAAAAGGCCAAACTGCACTGCGTCATATCGACAGGTACAATGGAGCATAGATTTGAGGTTCTATGCAAGGATAGAACTGGTCGTGGTATCCGTAGAGATAGGGTGGTACAGGAGAGTTTGATTATAGTAGATGGCAAAGCCTTCTGCTCCTGCATGAAGCCTAAGTTATTGCATTTGCCATGCTCGCATCTCATTGCGGCATGTGCAGAGTCTGGGTTGCAGCCAGGAGTATTTGTTTCACCTTACTTCAGAAAGGAAGCAGTTGTATCCACCTGGGGACATGAGGTATACGGGATTGGAATAGTGGGACCTTTGATTCAGGATAATGAGGATAAGATGTTTATTCCTGATCCAGCCACTAAGAAAGGCAAAGGCAGCCGTCAGACACGTCGTATTCGGAATGGTATGGACGAGTCCGAAGCAAGCAAGGCACAAAAGCGTTGTAGCCAATGTGGAGCATTGGGTCACAACTACAAGAAGTGTCCTCAGAATGCACTTCACGATGCTGCTGACGTCGGTCCTTCCGGAAATCCCAGAGATGGAGCACCTCCTACGTTCAGACGACCATCGGCGAGAATTGCTCGTGGAAGGCACTCGGTGTCATGATCCACCAGTGTGTAGTTTGTACCTATATACTAATCGTGCGTGGAGTTTGTATCGAACATATCTGTAATATGTAGTAATCGTGCGTCCAGTTTGTATGGAACATATCTGTAATGTATAAATATCGTGCGTCCAGTTTGTATCGAACCTATCTGCAATATGTAGTAATCGTGCGTCCAGTTTGTATCGAACCTATCTGTAATGTATAAATATCGTGCGTCCAGTTTGTATCGAACCTATATGTACCTATGTGTTCTCATATATTTTTGAATGTAGGTATGGAGATGGACTCCTTGCTAGACCAGTTATCGACTCGAGCCACAGGTCTTTCTTTGCAGCAATTGAGCACCGAGCCCTAGAGGTGCTATGTCCTCGTCCACCTGGGTTGACAGGTATGTAATGAAATATTATTGTTTATCACTTATGTATTCATCGGTATTACTTTGTTTTGACAATTTTGTTTATTGCAGGTTACGTGAGTCCGGTCTACTGACTCTGGGCCGTCTTGTCGAGGGTGGGCTTGTTCAGCTCGACCGATCCCTCCTGACGGCGCTCGTTGACAGATGGAGGTCGGAGACACACACGTTCCACCTCCCGTGTGGGGAGATGACTCCTACGCTGCAGGACGTGGCCTACCTCCTCGGCCTCCCTATCGTCGGGGAGGCTGTAGGTCCGCGTGTGGTGGCGGCCGCGTGGAAGGATGACCTGGAGGCCTGTTTTGCCCTGGTTGACCGCGTGGAAGAAGCAGGTCCGATCAACCCGCACCCGCGAGCAGCAGGTCCTTCGAAGACCTGGTTCCTACAGTTTACAGTACGTATTCATTGTATATTTATGTTTAATTGTTACAATTCAGATATTGCATTGTCAGTTGAAACCATTAATGTTAATTGTTTATGCAGCCTACCCTGTTGGCTGCGGATGCCGATGAGTACAGTGTGACCAGATCGCTGGAGGCGTACCTACTTTGGTTGTTTGCTTACATCATGTTCAACAACACTCATGGCAACTCGGTCGATAGGATTCTCCTTCCGTATGCACGGGAGATTGTGGATGGGGATGAGGACGTATCGCCCTACAGCTGGGGTGAGGCGGTACTTGCATCCACTTACCGTGGACTCTGCGACTGCTGCAGGAAGACACATGGGAACGCTATCCTGGCGGGGTGCCCACTACTGCTACAACTTTGGTCGTACGAGAGGCTAGCCGTTGGTCGGCCCATCGTCAGCCATGAGCCATACAACGAGGCCATGTACGGTGTTGGCGCTCCTTAAGTACCCATTTTATCCCTTGTTTATCCTTGATAATGGCATGAATTTAATATCAAAATCACTAACCATCCTAACCCCGGCCTAATTATTGGTCATTTTCACATTTGCACATATATTTTGGAGGAACTTCATTTTTGCAGGTTTTTGGCCTATTTTGGAGCATGAAATGACGAGGCCCGTGATCGAGCGCTAACACGGAGAAAGACGAAGGCCAAAGCCCAAAGGAAGGACCAAAGCACATGTTGATTCTAAGCCCATTCATGCACATCCATCCTCCAAGAGAGCCCAAAGGACCAAGCCCACGAAGATGAGATCAAGATACTTCGGGATTAAGCAAAGCAAATGAAGATTTAAGGAAGGATTCCCTATCCTATCCTTCCCTAGAAGATATCTCCAAGATAACGACGTCCAAATGGGTGCAATCGTGAAGGACATAAACTCTAGAAGATGTGAGGAGTTTACACACGAAAGGTGAGACCGAGGCGGGCCCGAAAGAGGGTAGGCCGGCCGGCCTAGGCCCATGATGCCGGCCGGCCTAGCCCGTTTCCGAGGCGGTTCGGCCTCCCCTTCGACCAGTGGCTTCCTCAGCTTATAAATAGCTCGCACCTTATTCAACTCGGGGAATCAATCCACCCAGAACTCAACGAAAACCTAGGGCCAAGGCCGGAGCGAGACGACGGCCGCCGCAAGTCTTCGAAGATACCTAGGAGATGGCTTAGGCCACCCCTAGCCGCCATGGCCTCCCTGCGATGTTGTGCCATGGTGGAGTTCGGGAGTCATCCCCAACATTCGTCGGGGTATGTACACACACGATGGTGATATCAATCTACTCTTTATTCTAGTTGTCTCGACTTTGGTCTACTTCAATGCATGCTTTCTTTCTCATATGTGATGCATCCATATGTTCATAGTAAGATTAGATCTATTCGTGGTGATTAGTCTATATCTTGCGGATACGTTGAGGTAGCGTATTTTAGCGATGACATGATGTGGAATAGGATCGATGGCGAGTACCATGGGAGTCGTTGCACGGCCACCAAGAGGAGGAGCTTCGAGTAAGAGCACTTGGTGGGCGTTTGGGGTAAATCTTTGGGAAACCTTAGGCGTCGACACGCACCTCGTACCGGCAACCTTGGGAAAGTAGGCCGCTTGCGAGCCGTCTTTCTGAGAGATGATTTCGTGTACCTTTAGTTGAGATGCAATCTATGTTTTGATCACCTTTTTGACTAGAACTGTACCTAGAGACGATAGGCCCTAGCTCCTTGGTTGAGTTATCTCATCTACGGTTGTGGGTGTGAAGAACACTTATGCTTCATTCATATCTATAAAGTGTTCAGTTTATATGCAATCTTCGCTTCATGTTTAGGATAGGTTCGATAGATTAGATGGTAAACTCTAGTCGGTTCGCTTCCGATCCACGGATTGATAAACCTTGGGGGAGTACTCTAAGGGAAAAGCTACCACGATCCGTGCACTTGCGGTACGTAAATTGGGGCTCTAAGGAGTGTCAACAAGCTTTTCTGGCGCCGTTGCCGGGGATCGGCAACTCGAACCCTAGGGAGATCTATCTATCTTTTTGGACTAACCCTAATTTTATTATTGCATATATCCTATGTTTCTTGTTTGTGTCCATGAATGCAGGTAAAACCCTAGACACAAAGCGATTGAGAAGTTCTCAACGTCCGTACTTTGACAAGTCCAATCTCACTCAAGCAAGTTGATGGCTACGTGAAGACCCGCTCTTTAGTGGTAGGTGCTAACTTTTGTTAGTGGCCCAGCATCCACTATCGAGCCCACACTCAAAACAAGTAAAGATAAAAAAAGGTATGTCAATTTTGGCTAATGTCTCTTGGAGATTTCTTTGTCCAAGCCATAGGTGATGAAGTATGCCCAAAAAAAATCGTACGATTGGATCATCAGCATCCCCAAAGTGCTGCTGTTGTGATGAGATTTTTGTCCATGATCAGAGAAGTACCATGAGATAAAATTATATATTGTAAAGCTCCATCAAGCCTTCTTTCCAACGCATCAAGAATCGTGAATTTTGGAGATCGGTGTGAAGAGTTATGGTAAAATCTTACAACGCTGCGCATTCTGAAATGTCTCGGGACAGAGCGCAGTGCCGGAGTAAAACGACCATAACTTCTTCATCCGGAGTCCGTTTGGGATCAATGACCACTCGTTAAAAAGGTAGTTCCATAAGGCTTTCCATGGACTAGAATTTTGGTACATGTTCTGTGCAGGATGATGAAGGAATTCAATGAAGAAGAGGCAGCAACAAACAATGGAGAAAGTGATGATGATGTCGTAAGATGTTTGGAGGACCTTGTGCACAAAAGTTGATGATTTGAAGTCGACCAACGCTGGAGGCAACGAGATTAGAGGAACCATGATGCCACCCATCTTCTCCATGGGATGCTCAAAAAGCTTCTAGTCGAGTACAATCAAAGAAAGAGACCACTCTGATCATCGACACAAAGCACGAGAGCATCCTTCGATCCCGACATCTTAGGCAAAGCAAGAACCATGGAGACAGACCATTGGAGCCATGTTACTCGCTGGTGAATCAATGGTGATGACCTTGAAGCCAAGGATGCACAACAAGACGCTCCGAAGACCACAAGATCAAGATCATCGACATCTTCGGATCGATTCGTAATAAGTCATTGTTATCATCAATATTCTGCTCGACCTCAGAAGAAAATTGCAGTATATTTTTGGATATTCAAAAGCCCCATGAAGTTCCGGTTCCAACAAATCAAGAATGAAGTCAATTGAAGTTTCCCACAAGAAGTTACGGCCAAAACATCGAAGGTCGTGCACTCTGAAATTTTCTGGACAGCACGCAGCGCTAAAGTAAAACGGTCATAACTCTCTCGTTTGGACTCCGTTTAAAGCGAATGACCACTTGTTGGAAAGGTAATTTCATAAACTTTTCAATAGATCTATATTTTGGTATATGTTCTATTATGTACACAGGGGAAAATCTACGAAGGAGAGGCGAAGAGCAACGTGACGAGAACATGGTGAAGGAGATAAGGATGCCAACAATGAAGAGGAGCTTGGGCTGTGGTTTCATCAAGCATACATGATCGAATTCAGAAGCTCAGGACAAAATAAGGGCCCCAAGGACGTTGGCAAAGGAAGGCACGAGTGACAACATTCAACGCATGAAGATGTTAAGAGCGAACCACGATGGATTACTAAAGGCGTCATCAATACAAGCTGCATGGACAATTCGAATTCTCGCACGAAGGGCCATGGCTTCACATCAATGAGAAGGTATGTGAGAAAGTCAAGCTCTATGACTTTAAATGAAGCGCTTTGCGGGAGGCAACCCGTTCATTTTATTTATCTATTTATATATATTAATATGACCGTCTACATTGCACTCTTTAATCGGAATATCAAGTAACATTGTACCATTGCTCTAACAAAAACTACAACTTCATGTTGTTCATTCTAAATGCTATTGAGGGAGCACTTTGTTATTTGATCTTGGGAAACTTGTAGACCTTTTTGTGTGCCTATTAGTGTTTAGAGTCTTTTTATTTGTGTCCTTTTAGAGGGAAATATGAAGTGTTGCACCGCTCTTTGATTCTAAACTTGTGGCTAGTTAACTTAGGCTAACTTTTTTTTTTGTTTTGGACCACCTCATCATGTCATATCATTTTGTTCACCCACCTCGTGTTATTTTATTGCATACCATGTTGTTCGTCTCACCCTTGCATTGCATTGCATGTTGTATTTCAAAAAAAACTCTTTTTAAAAAAAACATTGACTAGCCTCACTTTTGAGATCCTAAAACCCTTAGGAAAACCACTCATAGAGCAATCCTAAAACCATATGTTATGTTTTTCTTTCAAAAAAAAATCTAACTTTTGTTTCTCTCTAGTTTTTTTTAAAAAAAACACCTTAGATAGAATTTCTATACCCAACACTCTCTCTTCAAAATTTTTATTTTAAGCCAAAAATATAGGAAACCCATAAACCTACTTCTAAAACCTTGTTAGCTCGGTTGCTTGGTCCTTTTTGATAAATAACCTTTTCATTGACAAAAGCCTCACTTCTTATGAAGTGTCGCGAAGGCTTTTTGTCACTCTTAGCAATTGTTTTTGAATAACCTAGTTGCGGAACAACATCGAAAGGTCCTTTCAACCTTGCTAGCACTTGTTTTTGCTTACTTTGCATTTGCACTTTGCATCCATTCCATTGTTCATGCCCTCATTTTGCTAGCTTGGTCTCAATCTTATTGATGTATGCTTTCCTATCCATGTAATGCTTATCATGATAGCATTTACATTTTGCAATCTTGTGTAAACGTGGTGTTTAAACTTGTTTGCGGACCTCCATCTTTAAGCACTTTTGACCAAGATAGCAATCCATTTTCCTCTCATTCGCATACACACACCTCCCACTTGCATTCACATACACCCATTAGGTTTAATTTTCACTAGACTAATTATGCCACAAGTTAAGTATCTTTGGGGATGTTTTTGGTTTGTTGGCGATTGTTTCTACTCCCAACTGTCACCTTGGGGGTAGATTGTGCACTTGAATTGTTTTGCAGGCATGACAAAGCGTTCCCATGAATTCGTGATCAAAGAAGAATTCAAATTCGTCAACACCTCCAAAGTTCGAGAGCAAGCCCCGCTGTTTTCATCAAATTTTGCACATGGACAGAGACGTACAAGGAAGAAAAAGTTGATATTCAGAAGTTTCATGAAATTCCCGTTCCAACGCATCCAAGGTCAATGAATTTGAAGACCGGTACAAGGAGATATGGCAAGAATATTGGACGTTGCGCGTTCTGAAATTCGTTGGGACAGATTGCAGCGCTGGGATGAAATGGACATAACTCTCTTGTTCAGAATCAATTTTGGGCGAATGAGGACTCGTTGGAAAGAAAAATTCGTGCACTTTGTAATGGAGCAATGTTTCAGTACATGTCTGTTCTGGAAATTGAAAGAAAAATTCGTGAAGATGAGGCAGCAATGGGACAACGAGGAATTGAAGGAGGCGACGACGATGTGAAGCAATGATTGGGACCATGACTTAGTACAAGAAGAAGTTGAAGGAAATTGAGGCAACAAAGGTGAAGACACATTGAAGATGATATTCATACACATGAGGGAAGGACTTCAAGAATTGCAAGATAATCCATCTTCTCCTTCCACGCCTAGCATCATGCAAAGCATAGGAGAGGATTTCGTGGACAAGGAAGAAAGATCTCATGGAGTAAGATAATCACGATTGCCACAAGGTGCTCATAATTCTTTTTCCATGCTTAGCACAATGCTTAAGTATGGGGGAGGCCGCGCTACACTTCATTACGAGCATCAAGAAGGACGGTAATTCTTCCTCAACTCTCTTTTTCTAAATGCTTGTACATATATGCCTTCAACCATAGATGCAACCTTTGTTTATCTCTCCCTATAATAACATGGCTACTAGGAGTACAACCTAGATTTTTTTTTGTTTTCAATGAATGATAACCACCATCACCTTGAGCTCACCACGATGATATTCTTATATGCTCTTGCTTATGGAAAAGTGATGAAAGTTGCTACTTTGTTTTACCTACGCTATGTTATATATGACTTGACCATTTGCTCTCAATTAAATGGAATTAAAATGATTAAAATACCAGCTCTTTTATTTGTGGAGGTTAAATGACTAAATTTGTGTTGTTTAATTTGAAAACTTAATTCCTATTCTATCTACATTTGTGAATCTCTTGCAAAGTTCTACCTACCAAAGCCTATACATACATATTCTTTCATGATGAAACCTTTAGATTGCAAACTTATATTTTGATGAGTTGGATTAAGATTGATTTCTTTGGTATGAGACTAAGAAGCTGGTCATTCCGTTTTTTTGTGTTACCTTCTTTTTGCTAGCCTATTTATCCATGCATTATGAGTTTCTACTTCGGGAATTTTGCAAACCTCGCTGGATATCCACCCTAAACTAAAACTATCTTTTTGTGATTACCTCCTTGACCACAACCAAATTTGAGTATGGATTATTATTTCGACGGAATCAAAAGAATCAAAGGCACCATATAAAGAAAAGTTTTGAGAGACAAGGCTCCCCGGATATTCAAGAGGTTCTACGAAGAAGAAGGTGAATTTGAGATACTTACCCTAGCTAGTTGGTTCTCCCACTATTCATACTCGAGGACGAGCATTCGTTCAAGCATGGGGGGATGGCTGGGTAAGTATTCTATGTTATCAAAAGTTCTAAGGAGCAAAAAAAAAGAAAAAAAAGAAAGAAAGAGAAAAGAAAAGAAAAATGAAAGAAAAAAGAGAAGAATAAAATGTTCCTTAGCTCTTTTTGGCTTCATTAATTTTCCAAGTTACTTTGAAGAACTATTCCATACTCAAATCTTCCAACCATGTGCAATCCGATAACGAGAACTTCATTTATGTCTCGGGATCTTTCATTTGCCACTTGCACATGTCCACCTATCTAAATGTGTTTGTTTCATCTTTCTCCCTCTCCAACATTATTTTCCAATGACCTTTTTGACAAGTCTCAGTAAATCCAATAGATCTCTCTCTTAGTTTGACAATATTTTAGATATAATGTTTTGCTAGGATTGTTTTTACCTACCAAGCTCCACATAAGCCTTCCACTTTTATATATGAGTAGAATAGGTTGAAGACAATCTAATGTAGGCTTGAGAGACTTGATGAGATGAGTATTTCCATGATCTTTTGCAAGAGAACCTCACTTATGTTTGATATGCATTCTTTTGAAAACTCTTCACGATGAAATAAGTTAAAGGTTTGAAGTTCGCTTAAGTTTGAGAGCATTGCATTTATTTATTATTGTGGCTTATTCTTTAATTGCTAGTCTATCTTCCATAATGAAAAAGTAGCCGGTCACAACATGAACTTAAATGCTAAATACTTGAGAGAGCAATATGTCTTGTTATGTATGACTAAGTGCAGAGAGGACATTGAGGGGCAACGCTGATTTTTTTATAAGCAAAGCTCCTGGACTTACTCGAGGACGAGCAAGGTTTAAGCATGGGGGGAATGTTGGCGCTCCTTAAGTACCCATTTTATCCCTTGTTTATCCTTGATAATGGCATGAATTTAATATCAAAATCACTAACCATCCTAACCCCAGCCTAATTATTGGTCATTTTCACATTTGCACATATATTTTGAGGGAACTTTGTTTTTGCAGGTTTTTGGACTATTTTGGAGCATTAAATGACGAGGCCCGTGATCGAGTGCTAACACAGAGAAAGACGAAGGCCAAAGCCCAAAGGAAGGACCAAAGCCCATGATGATTCGAAGGCCATTCATGCAAATCCATCCTCCAAGAGAGCCCAAAGGACCAAGCCCACGAAGATGAGATCAAGATACTTTGGGATTAAGCAAAGCAAATGAAGATTTAAGGAAGGATTCTCTATCCTATCCTTTCCTCGAAGATATCTCCAAGATAATGACGTCCAAAGGGGTGCAATCGTGAAGGACATAAACTCTAGAAGATGCGAGGAGTCTACACGCGAAAGATGAGACCGAGGTGGGCCCGAAAGAGGGTAGGCCGGCCGGCCTAGGCCCATGAGGCCGGCCGGCCTAGCCCGTTTCCGAGGCGGTTCGGCCTCCCCTTCGACCGGTGGTTAGGCCCATGAGGCCGGCCGGCCTAGCCCGTTTCCGAGGCGGTTCGGCCTCCCCTTCGACCGGTGGTTTCCTCGGCTTATAAATAGCTCGCACCTTATTCAACTCGAGGAATCAATCCAACCAGAACTCGACGAAAACCTAGGACCAAGGCCGGAGGGAGACGACGGCCGCCACAAGTCTTCGAAGGTACCTAGGAGATGGCTTAGGCCACCCCTAGCCACCATGGCCTCCCTGCGAGGTTGTGCCATGGTGGAGTTCGGGAGTCATCCCCAACATTCGTCGGGGTATGTACACACATGATGGTGATATCAATCTACTCTTTATTCTAGTTGTCTCGACTTTGGTCTACTTCAATGCATGCTTTCTTTCTCATATGTGATGCATCCATATTTTCATAGTAAGATTAGATCTATTCGTGGTGATTAGTCTATATCTTGCGGATACGTTGAGGTAACGTGTTTTAGCTAGTTGGTTGATTACCCCGGTGTGGTGATAGCATGGCGGAGGGAAAAATTCTAGCGATGACATGATGTGGAATATGATCGATGGCGAGTACCATGGGAGTCATTGCACGGCCACCAAGAGGAGGAGCTTCGAGTAAGAGCACTTGGTGGGCATTTGGGGTAAATCTTTGGGAAACCTTAGGCGTTGACACGCACCTCGCACCGGCGACCTTGGGAAAGTAGGCCGCTTGCGAGCCACCTTTCTGAGAGATGATTTCGTGTACCTTTAGTTGAGATGCAATCTATGTTTTGACCACCTTTTTGACTAGAACTGTACCTAGAGACGATAGGCCCTAGCTCCTTGGTTGAGTTATCTCATCTACGGTTGTGGGTCTGAAGAACACTTATGCTTCATTCATATCTATCAAGTGTCTAGTTTATATGCAATCTTCGCTTCATGTTTAGGATAGATTCGATAGATTAGATGGTAAACTCTAGTCGGTTCGCTTCCGATCCATGGATTGATAAATCTTGGGGGAGTACTCTAAGGGAAAAGCTACCACGATCTGTGCGCTTGCGGTACGTAAATTGGGGCTCTAAGGAGTGTCAACATACGGCGACGAGGAGGACGACAGGCCCACTATGGGAACTCTCTGGATCTTGCGTCAGGTACGTTCGCAACAAATCTAATTTTGTTATTCATTGTTACACCATGCATTAGCACACTT